>NC_069374.1:13432500-14057500 GCF_021730395.1 Mercenaria mercenaria
GAATGAGGTGGATGCTCAACCTGAATAATTTTTCCTTGTTCTAAAAATGACTATCAGAAAAGAAGGAAATGGCATGTAAAACCTTCTTGGCACTGTTTGTCCTTCTTGCGATGACCGGCCTTGTTGAATTATATTCAGTCATTGTTTGTTATTTATGTGTCATAGAGGCTTACAATGATAAATCAAAGTTTCTACCCAGGTAAGCAACTCAGAAATTTTGAGATGCAGTGTTGATATTTTAGCAGGTTCTTGGCGCAGTATTAACGGCTGGACTTCTTGCCTGACGTCAACAGACATAGCACAAAGGTTCCTTCTGAAATACCCATCGTGTGAGCTATTTGGGAAATAGTATGTCGGCCATCTTAACGGCAGCAATGTTTTCCTTTGCTGGTGCAAATAGGCCTGCATAGACTGTTATTATCTTGAAGATTGTTGACCACGCCCATCCCTTGAAATTTTACCCAACGAAAAACTGTTCTTTACGTTACTACATAAGTACAATTAATGACACGAGTCAGAAAATATCTCTTTCGTCGTTGTTTTAATAAATTTAAACACGCTTTTCCGATATATATATCTTATTGAGTAATACAAAAAGTACATATGTTGTAACACAATGTCGTCTAAATAATTACATCTTGACATAGACATAATGTTTGATATTCTTGTATACTGTACAAGATTCTTAATAGATTTTATATCGATTTCTGTCATTGCAAGGACATTTATCTTATTTCGCGATTGGCAATTCGATACATGGCTCAGGTGATACGGAATACTATTTTGTAATAATTGTAATAATTGTTCCCTATCGGGATAATTAAACGTTTGTCGTATTTTGATTGACAAATGAGAGTTGATACATTCAGTTTATGATGCTTTATACGCCTTTATCTGTCTCTTTTGATATATCATTTTTCGTTTATGTGTCTTTAAGGAAATTGAAAATACATGATTCCTTATTTCAACGCAGTTGCTGATGTAAGACATGTATAATACGGGGAATTGAGATCTGCAGTATTAAATAAATTTTAAATTAAGTTATCCACGATTGCTGAATTAGAACATCAAATCAAGCTGTTCTGATATGCTGGATATGAAAATATGGAAAAAAGATGATGTTCATACGTCAATAACACATATAAAACTCCAAACCTATGGTTCCGAAATGACTGATACTTTAATCATGAATGAATATGAGATATATCTCTGAGATGTATTATATCTCAAGTCCGTCAAATCAAAGTGAAACGAAACAAGAATGTGTAATGATTACAAAATGCAAACACTGAAAAATGAAAACAACAACAGTAAAATAAACAAACAGAGGGAGGTCATTTAAATCGTTACCATTACTGTTGAAACCCCAATGAAAATGTCATTCAGATATACATGTATGTTTTTATGAGAAAAAAACGCTTTGATTCCAAAATGATCAAAAATAAAATAGCTATACCCTTAACATTTTGTATAACACTATCACTACGTTTATTTTCGGCTTATAATGCTTGTCTTATTACCATGACAAAGAATGTAACATTTCAATTTCTGTCTTGAACTAAAGGTAACTTCATACAAGACCGAAATAGTATACGATACAGTACATAAACAATTATTCAAACTAGGGTGATAAAACGTTTCCCGTAGCTTGGTTTTTCCCTCCTACCTCTCAATGTAGAGATTTCTTTGAAGTATTTATTAAACGAGAAAAATTTAATAGGAAACGCAGTATTTAGCACTTCTAGCGAAAGTGCTTGCTTGTGAAAGATTAATACCTCAAACAGATCTCTCCGGATTTATGTCTGAAACATTCTATTCTTGAGGCATATGATATTTAATTGGATGTTTTGCAATTGCCAAATACACTTTCAATAGAACAGCCTGGTAAACTGGTAACTTTTCAATCAGGATAGAACATATCATCTTCGAAAGTATCCTTTTTGTCGTTTTGCTTCTTTAATATTTCTCCTGGAATTCCTTAAGACAAGTTGTAAGTACTTCATCAATAAACATTGTTTATATATGAAACTGTTTTTGAAATATGACCATATTAAACATTTTGCATGACTAAGATACTGTTTTGATCAGTGTTTCTTTTTCGTCAGATAAACATTTAATGTAAATGATAAACTAGGAAATATAATATATGTATGGTTTCAAACCATAAACACTTTCACGAACACATAATACATAGGCATATCTGCAGAGTATTTAAAGAATCATAGCTAAATTGTGATGAATCGTTATGGTAAAATGTCCTTTGAAAGTCACATTTTACACTTGGAAAGTAATTCAAAACTACATTAATTTGTAAATAGCATGTTTTCTAAAAACACCGTTTTTAATATTAAGCTGTGGATTATTTGCAGGTTACTCAAAAAGAGAAAGTTAAATTGTTACAGCACATTTAAAATGTTGGTGGCATTTTATAACTTTAATGTACATCTTTTTGTCTATTTCGTTTTAATACACTAATGCTAATGATCCTAATTCTTTGTATTTTAAAAAGAATGAGGGCAAGCCTAATACAATTCTAGAAACAAATGTTTAGGATATAATCCTGCTTTATTACAATATCCTACGCTGTTAGTAATTATTCATTACAATGTTTATAAAATAAAAATGTTGGTAAAATACGACATAATGATTAATGATATTTCCTTAAATTGAAAGGAAATCATGGCTAGCAATTCTGCATCTTTTAAGATATAAATCTGTTACTCTAGTAAATGTAAAATACAGTGTTTTTTAATTCACCAGAACAATAGTAAACAGCGAAAATATCACGTTATTTACCGCCGTTGAAAACAAGTCTCATCAACTTTTAAGTCACCTTTCCTCATCCTGAAGGTGTATTATGTATTTTTGTTAGCATGAAAAATGTTTCTGAAACAGGAAAACAGGTGTTATATAAAATAATTTTATTTTCGACTAATGAAATAAATTATTATTTCTTTAAGGTGCTGTTTATGGGTACCTGCTTCAATTTGTCATGACGAAGGATTTGACTATTTCTCAACATTAAACAGCTTTTAATATCATTTTCATCCTTGTAATAATTGTCTTTGTGGAAGATATGTAACATTTTTGTCTTTTAATTTTGATAACATAATCGAGATGTGTATTCATGCAAAAATAAATTTAGGTTCCACCACTTATAGGGACAAAAATAATGCTACTTTATTTGAGCTACTTCCTAACAATGAAATTTATAAGATACTGACAGGGACCACCAAACAGACTTATTTGATATACTGTTTGTCATTGACTTAAAAGTATGTAAGAATTGAAAACAAATTGATAGCAGGAAATGGAAAGAAATTATTATTGGGACACATGACCTCTTTGTAGGTCGTTTCGTTTAATAAGAACACGCATCTGTTACACATAATTTATTAAATATTCAAAATGAATTAATCAAGATAAATCATACTAGCTTCTTGTAAATCTTGGAATTATGACACAGGAAATGTATTCTTGAACCGGTTTATTGGTTTGAAATTAAGTTTTTTTAAATCATTGCAAAATATATCTAATTTTTTCTTAATTCTACATCACTGACATTTATAACTGGTAATCCGATACATGCCACAGATGATTGGAGTGTTTTGATAAATAATAATAAGGGGATAATTAAACGTTTGCAGTATCTTTATTGAAAAAAGTTATATTTCTTTATATGCTTTTATATCTTCGATGCGAAATATTTAAACATTTTATTCAAGCGTCTTAAATGTTTCAGAAAATTATAGAATGAACATTTAAACTGTCGTGTACCTAATGTGCAAAACTGCCAGTAAGACGAGATCTTCAATATAATTTCAATTCTGAAAGTGACTGCTTACGACCGCAAAGATATGTCTGAATCCAATCTATCATACTTAGTGATATCGTATGATTCTATGTCCTACTTAGGTAGGACATATTTGCTGTATTATGGTCTAGGAATTATTGCTCGGGCTTGAGTACTGTTTCGAGGCAAAATTGAAATTTGACTTGTCAAGAAATGAACCAAGGTGTACTTTGAATGCTAAGCAAAGCGGGTTTCAAAACATGTTGTTTCTTAATGGATTCCAAGTCTCTGCACGCAGCCCCAACAGACGATGATTCAAGAAATCCTGAACGACGACTACAAAATCGCACTTCGAAGAGCATACAATGATTTAAGGTAGATCTTAATGACAAGATGAAGAAGGCTGGATTTATAAATCAAATGTGTAAATGTTTCGTCTTGGTGTAAGCAATGCAAAATTATTTATTATTTGATGCAGTGAAGTACAAATCATTAGACATATACCAGAATTTGTATATTGAACACCTCTCGAATTCTAATTAAAAATGACAAAGTCAAAAAGAACATAAAATCATATATAAGTATCCGTGCACATTTCCGATAAAATATGGAAATTTGACGTATGATTTGACACCATAAAAGGGTGCCATTGCATATTATCTACAGTTTTATATAAAAGACGATGATATATCAGAACTGAAATCGCACACACTGTATAGATTATTAAACTTGTAGTATAACTGAGAAGTCTACGCCCTCGTGAAATTATTCCGCAGCGTATAACCTCTTCATATTATTTCGAAATGTTAAAACATAATTCTTCTATATATTATTTCTTAAACGAATAAGGAGAAAACATGTATTGATATTCACCAAAAACCAGCATACTAGCATTTTCTCTTTTCATTTAAATTTAATGGTAACATATGTCAATTTGAAATCGTGGGGTCTTTTTTTTTAACTTGTTCGATGCTGCGTTGTTTTACGTGAAGTAAATTCAAAACAGAACTTAAATAGGGAATAAGTTATAATCACGAGATCGACAAAGATTCGAAAATATTGTTGAATTTAAATCGTATTATATTTAAATTAAGTTGATAATCTTACTGTGTAAAACATTGAATTTCTCGTTGAAAAAAAAACCCTCATCATATGAGCCGTGCCATGAGAATACCAACATAGTGGGTTTGCGACCAGCATGGCTCCAGACCAGCCTGCGCATCCGCGCAGTCTGGTCAGGATCCATGCTGTTCGCTTTTAAAGCCTATTGGAATTGGAGAAACTGTTAGCGAACAGCATGGATCCTGACCAGACTGCGCGGATGCGCAGGCTGGTCTGGATCCATGCTGGTCGCAAACCCACTATGTTGGTTTTCCCATGGCACGGCTCATATGTAGTAGGAAGAATAGTCTTTGAGTTATCACGTTAGGTGTTAATGGTTATACTTTGTGTAGGCACGTTTACGCAATTAGAAACTACTAGATTTATTACACTTTAAACATGTTTTGTTTATTCAGTAATAAATCTCCACAGCAAGCTGTTAGTGGAGAATACGACAGAAATTAGCTTGCGGAGGGGTGTGACGGGATGAATGGGAGTATGCAAATGAATATTTGATAAATGTCAAGCTTTGCCAATGCAAAGATTCCTTAGAAAACAGCTTTTTGAAGAATTATAGTAGGTGTATTTCTGAAAAAGACATCAAGTTCCCCAATTACGAAGCAGCGTTTAGACACTAACTTGATCAATAATTTCAAAATCACAATGCATTTATTCAAAGTGTGTGTGTTACAGCAATTGCCAATATCTAAATTTATGTCTGCACTTCTAAATTCTAAAGGGGATAAGCTGATAAAACAAAATGTTTAAGTTTTGAACCATCCATAAAAAAAGACTAGATCGAAGACACAATTTCGCCAGAAAAAGCTAAAGCCAAATTCAAACAGAAAAAGCGAGAACCAAATTCAAACAGCACTGTCTCCCATACAGCATTTCGCTTTGAAATAGATGTAGGTGTAAATGTAAAGATGTATACAGTGGTTGCTACATATACCCATCAACACTTTAACACAGTTGAATACAATAATAAGAATAGCATAAATGTAATAGACGGACACGAACATACTTGAAGAACAAAGTCAGTATAACATTAATACAATTAAGTGCAAATAAAACATGTTTACGATGCTTAAATGAAAATAGGATACCTGGATGATTGTGTACATTTTCTTGAAGAAGTAATACAAATAGAGCACAAGATGTAAACAAGAGGACCATGATGGTCCTGAATCGCTCACCTGTCCCCACATGACCCAGTTTTGAACTGGGTATGACGTAGTTTTTCCTATTATTTGACATAGTGACCTAGTTTTTGAGCTCATGTGGCCCAGTTTTGAACATGACCTAAATATCATCAAGATAAAAATTCTGACCAATTTTCATGAAGATCCATTGAAAAATATGGCCTCTAGAGAGGTCACAAGGTTTTTTATATTATTTTACCTAACGACCTAGTTTTTAAAGGCACGTGACCCAGTTTTGAACTTGATCTAGATATCATCAAGATGAACATTCTCACCAACTTTCATGAAAATCTCATGAAAAACATGGCCTCTAGAGAGGTTACAAGGCTTTTCTATTTTTAGACCTACTGACCTAGTTTTTGACCGTACGTAACCTAGTTTCAAACTTAACCTAGATATTATTAAGCTGAACATTCTGACCAATATTCATGAAGATCCATTGAAAAATATGGCCTCTAGAGAGGTCACAACGTTTTTCTATTTTTAGACCTACTGACCTAGTTTCTAATCACAGTTAACCAAGTTTCTAACTTGACCTAGATATCATCAAGATGAACATTCAGACCAACTTTCATTTAGGTCTTTTGAAAAATATGGCCTCTAGAGAGGTCACAACGTTTTTCTATTTTTAAATCTACTGACCTAGTTTTGGACCGCACATAACCCAGTTTCAAACTTGAACTAGATATTATCAAGGTAAACATTTTGACTACTTTTTATGAAGATCCATTGAGAAATATGGCCTCTAGAGAGGTCACAATGTTTTTCTATTTTAAGATCTACTGACCTAGTTTTTGAAGGCATGTAACCCAGTTTCGAACTTGACCTAGATATCATCAAGTTGAAAATTCTGACCAATGTTCATGAAAATCTCCTGAAAAATATGGCCTCTAGAGAGGTCACAAGGTTTTTCTATTTTTAGACCTGCTGACCTAGTTTTTGACCGCACGTGACCCAGTTTCTAATTTGACCTAGATATCATTAAGCTGAACGAAATATTATTAGTTAACGAAATAGACCGATTGGTATTAAATGACGTTTATCGTATGGATTTACTTCTGAAACAGAAAGGGAATCAAGGTTTGATTCCGTACCAATGCTCATTGAATATACGAAACAGACCAACGTATGTTAAATATTAAACGAACATAAATAGGGATATTATTGATAAAATATAATGCAAATAACTCCAAATTGTTACCACAAGCACATTAAACAACTATTATTTTTTAGTTTATTTAATGCACTTTGAAGTATGTATTACCATTATCTCGAACATTCAAAAGAAATGTTTTTCCTACAGCACAATTCTGAAAGCTTTACCTGTGACACAGAATCCTTACATTTATAACGATGAGATCAGTGCAGTCACGCATGACAAGATGTTTACTGACCATTAAATTTAATTGATTAAACTGTAATCAGTTGTAACAAACTGCATGTTGATGCAAGGTAACCGCTTAAACATCGCATTTTCATCACGCGATATTCAATTCTATAATGAAAATATCAAATAAAATCAAACTAAAATCATGACAGGGTCATATATTTCTAAAATACCAACACAATTACAGTGTTGTTTAATGATGTGGACCAAGCACCATTATTACTCCCCAATATGTTATAAAGTTAAAGGACAGTGTATGTAAGTTAATGCCGTCAGGTGAATCCCTTAGTTAATAGCATTTTATTGCATATCTATCCCACACACATTAGACGATATAACTCTTGTGCATATTGATATAAATACATACCTAACGGATTATAATGAAGGAGTCCATGCTCTAGCACAGCACCAAGAAGAACAACCTATAAGGGACTAATTACTGACCATAAGAAAGAACATCAATGCAGCTTGGTTCTAGAGGGCTTTATCAGTGCCTATTATGAAGGCCTCTACTGTTCCATCAGGAACAATCAAAGACGAGAGCATAACGCTCTACTTAAAAAACAAAAACAAAACAAAACAAAAAATTAAAACTGAACACCAAATAAATATGCGGTATGTCACATTTGTGTCAATATTATTTGTAACTGGCATTACCGAAACTCTTGCAAACTTAGAAAAACATTCCATACAAAGGGCGCTTTGAAATATCTTGTCATTATATAAGTACTAAATCTTAAGACAAAGACATAAAGCTGAGTTACCATGATGAAATTAAGTAAAATATTAACACAGTGTGTAATGTGAAGATTCTGAAGTAGTTTTAAATTAAAGGTATTTTTGTATTTAGGTCTATTAGCCCTTAATGGGGGGAAGGACAACAATTTAGTGAAAACCTTATAACGTTGCTACAGATCAAGTAGTTTGAGTAGTTCATGAACGGAAGTTGTTGAAAGTTACTTTTAGCTTTAGCGGCCAATTTAAATGTCCAATTCTGACCTGCTGTTTCAGAGGTGATGTCATTAGAAGAAATTTATGGACGGACGGACAGACGACTGACGATAACATTAGCTCACCCCAAGCATTTTATGCTCAGGTGAGGTAAAAAGTGCTAATTGTCTATCATGTTGGCCGTTACGGACTTTTGAGTGAAGTCCGAATAATCTAATATAAGGATCGGTAATTTTTCCAACAGAGTCCAAATCATCTCTTTTGCTTTGTCTGAATTCAGAGTTACTTTACAAAAACCCTAATCAGAATGTGGAAAAATCTTTAACAGAGTAAAGCTCTCAGCCAAGCTGTAGAAAAGGAAAGCAATCATATTTACAGAGCATTTCTATGTATTTTGTTTTTGCACCTAATGATTTCCAAATTACATGTCCCAAGAGATGTGTTGCACAGTTTTGCAATTTGTAGCAGTAGGTTTTCTTAATGTCTTTAAACAAAATGCCATGTGGCAGGTGTACTTGTGAAACTATTTCATTTTGTCACACACGTCTATACGTAAGCCTTTCTTTAAATATGAGGCTTACACTATGTTTTTCTTTCAGTCTGCCAAGTTCCCTATAGCAAAACTGACACAACAAATTTAGTTTAGGATTATATTAGTATGTTCTTGTCAAGTCTGTGGCGTATTTTTACGTAAACCTGTAACTGAGGACTTTAACAATAGCTTCAAATCCCGGAAATAAATGAATATTTAAGCAAATACATAAAATAAATAAGTGAGTGAGGGGTTTGGTAACAAATAAACAAAAACAAAAGGAAAGAGCGTAGCCGTTCACACATCTTGCTCTGACAGTGCTTAGATAATATTAAATATACCGCTGATATTTTTCAAATGCTCACGTTTCTAATATCCAGTCAATAGAATTTTGACACTGTTCTTACAATTTGATAATAATTTGAAATGAATGTTTAGAAACAAGAGCTCCGCAAAGCGGGTTAACAGTTTTTGATCAGAGGAAGACGTGTGTGTGTGTGTGTGCGTGCATGGGATTGTAATGTGATGGCTGGTTGGGGTGAGGGGGGTGTTCGAGCTGCGAAAATGGCGGCACTAAGGCAAAGAAACTAAAGGTGATACTATTTTAGGGAAGGAGGAAAGGGCGTCATTTGTATGACCAGTAGCCGTTGAAAAAGTATAGAACCGATATTAGAGTATAGTAATTATCTGAGATGAGGTTAGAGTTGAAGAAAAGTCAAGCTTGCTCGAATCAGATAATTTCAATGGATTACAATGAATTGTTAAATTTTCTTATACAGATGTATGACTTGATTTTAAGAACTTCGCTTGTGTGTAAAAGAAGCTTTCGGTATTTAAAGACACGAGCATTTTTGTGTTTTACATGCCATGCCTTTTTGTTTCCATTGCGTGTGTAAGAGATTCACCTGGAGGGGATTACTTTTATTTACACTGTCCCATGTCTTTGGAACATGGTGGGAGTAAGAGTGAGGTTAGGTGCACCATAAACCGGTTTAAGCTCCCCAGTGGTGTTTTTTGCCACTGACCGTTCCAAGGCGGTGCCCCATTGTGTTCCTTTGTTTGTTCGTTTCGTCTTATGTGTTGGCTTTGTGTGCGTGTGTGTTGTTCGTTTTGTCCTTGTGTGTTGGCTTTGGGTGTGTGTGTGTGTGTGTGTGTGTGTGTGTGTGGTGCACGCGTCTGCGTGCTGGGGGTTTCGTTTTGAGGAGGCTACGTTTTTGGTGCGTGGCATTCCCTGTTTGATATTTTTCTTTGTTGTTTTTTTCTCTACCTGTCATGATGAATTTTCTGATTTTTAACAAACCTGTAGCTATAATATTCAATTGTCTTTAGTCAAGCGGACTTGACACACAGGTCACAACCTTTCAGTTGGTGCTTTCTGTTGGTGCTTTCTGTTACTCTTACTATATTTTGTTCAGATAAACAGTTAAATTCTATCAGAGCACGATTTCTAGTAATCTTTTGATTGAACTATATAGAACATTAGAACCGTTTTGATATTACTGATTTCATTTATCCAACGATTATTTCTGCACATTCAATAGGGGAAGAAACGAACATAAAAAACTTATTGTATAGCTTCTTTTTGATAAATTTTGCCTTTTCAAAGTCAGAGGGCATAAGAAAGCACAAAGAAGTCTACAGAGAAACAAAAGGATAAGAAAATTTGTTAATTTTCAAAAAAAAAACATTCCTAAAGTACCTGATAGGTGCCGCAAGAAGTGTCTCCGTACTTGGGATCAGAGTTGTCATTTTTTTATGCTCCAATTAAAGTATCCGAATAATAAAATTCATTTCAGCCGCTACCGGGGTACGTACTGGGTGGTGTTGCACATTTCATAACCTCTCATGAAAGAAAAGTGGGGAAAAACAGGTCACCCAATACGACATACAGGAAAATGTTGCAATCTCGGTTTAATTGATCCTGCTCATGGACGGACGTGGAAATGAAAGCTACGTCTACATCCTCTAGACCCGGGTTGAATAGAACTCAACATTAACACTTAATATAAGTACCAAAAGATAATTTAGAGACACCCGCAGATGTATTCATACGGCGTTGCACATGTACCCTTCAATGATACACAGAGTGAAATTCCATGAAAAGTGGCGTATGGTAAAATAATGGCTTAGCCCTTAACGAGAAAACAATCAGCAGAACTGAACAAACGAGAATTTGAGAGGGGATCCGAGGTTATAGAGGACGCCTGCATATCACAGAAACTGCTAAAAGACAAAATTTAAAAATGCAGGCACCATATCCAAAGGGTGATAAAGCAATACCCAAAGCTGTTAAAGCGGAACCACTTAAGCCGATATGTTTAAGCTGAAAAATTAAGTACAGCTAATACACTAGCACAACATAAATGTCGTGCTGTACGATCTGAAGAGATCGAAACATAAAGTCCACTTTACCATGATTTTTCTTTGTAATGTTCAAATGCTTGCGATGGATCTTGTTACAAATTTATTTACTCGAAAATATCTTATTGCAGGATAATGATTATCAAAATGTTGTTTGGTTATAGGTGTTTTCTGTCCATTCTTATGTCGTGGACGAACTACTGTTAGTAACAGGCAACTGTGTAGAAGGACTTTGTCTGCGACGACTGTTGGAAATGTTGAATATCTAGCAAAACTTCTTAACGATGACAGAAGATACATATAAGATGAAATTGCTCATGAGTTGGACACAAGTCATTGGTCAGTTCATTGTATTCTTACGGAACGTTTGCAAATGCGAAAGATCGTGGCCCGTTGGATGCCTCACATGCTGCCAGAAAGTGAAAAAACCCAACGTGTGAAAATGGCCCGTAAACTCCAGTAAAGGTATAGTGAGGAAGGCGATGAAATGTCACAACGCATTGTCGCAATCGATGAGGCATGAATACGGACGTTCGAACCCGAATTGAAACGCCAAAGTAGTGAATGGCATACGAAAAACTCTCCAAGACTGGTGAAATTCCGTCGAAGTCAAAACTGTGCCATAATGTTAATAAATTTTGCGTACGATTTTCGTGGAGTATTGGCAATACATGGGTACAAAATTTACTTCGTCCAGCATTACGCCGGAAGCGCTAAGAACTTATGGAATGTACGCCACTAAATTTACATGACAACGCCTCTATTGGAGTCATATAAGTGGGAAGTTCTCGATCACCCCCGTACTCTCCCGACCAGAGCCCTCCTGATTTTGATTTGTTCCAAAAAACGGACGGAACTACTATGGGGAATACGCTACGACAGTTTGGATGGACTAGAGTGTGTCGTGAATGGGAAGGTCTGACGGATCAACTTAAGTTGTCTAGCAACCGGCATCGAAGCGCTGCCAAGGAGATGAAATTCTGTCATTCAGTCCATGGGGGATTACTTTGTAAACGAGTTGTTTATTATACAATTATAAACAGTAATGACGCAGTGATAATTATTTTTGACTGACCCTCGTAGTCATGTTGATTGCTATATTATATGTATTTGATTTCCAAAATGATGTTTTTTTTTTCAATGACAGTATCAAGTGATTTGGGTATATTCTTTTTCTTCATGAAGCCATTCCTTTTTCTGGTATTTTGAAAAAATAATACTGCACCTACAATTAATTAAATTTGAAAACCATGAAGAGAAATGTGTTTCAGACAAACTAAATTCCAAGAGAAACAGTTTTTTTTTCTCGAGTAAAAACAAAGGCATTTGTAAACATTTTGTTTTAAAGTCTCTAAATTGATGTAATGTCAGTTTAATGTCATTTTCAATGTCGATTCAAATACATTGCCATATCTATTTCATAATGCTACTTCACTGACATTTAACACTAGTATCGTGATACTTGTCTCAGGTGATATGAGATGGATGGTTTATTAAAACATCTTTTGAGAGTAATATAAGTAATGCCATATTTGATTGACTTGAGGGTTGATTTATGTCAGACGCCTTCAGCTGCTCCCTATGAGATTTATTGGACACTTTCGTTGATGTGTTTTTGAGAAAACATTTGTACTTCTATGTTGTTGTCAGCCTAAACCATATATTTGTCCATACAGACTATTTAAGAATTTGAAGGGCATTGGAAATCAGCTTGAAATAAAAGAGATAATGATTATGGCTGCTCTGTCTATCTGGACCCGATCTGTATTCTTAATGTCATATTGTTTCTATACATCAACATCACAAAAATCGACGAACCGAAAACATCTCTAATGTGTAATTTAACAATTAACGATTTTCTTCGTCTTGTAAGAACAATTTATTTATTTATTTATTTGGGTTTTACGGCGCACCAACACAGTATAGGTTATAAGGCGCCAAACATGTCTACAAATTTTGGTTTCACATCTCATTTACATCGAAATAAAAACACGAGGTATGGAATCAAAATTTGCATACCTGCTGGAATCACAGAGTTACAGCAAAACCAAGTGTTAAGACCCTATTAGTCGCCTCTTACGATCATGCAAGGGTAAAGAACAAAACAGATCTTATGAAGTTCAGTGTTTAACATTTAGAAATTGAGATGAATGAATATTAGCGACTGTTTTCTTCTGATTTCTCCTTAAATATAAAATACCGATAATATGCATTCTTCAAAAAATTTCAATCATTTTTTACTATTTGTTTGTTATAGATAGTTATTTCACTTTCAGAATTTCCTAGTGACCAGAAAAGCAATATTTCAATGCAAAAGTATTTCGAACGGGAAAAGTACATTTTGGCCATAAGTTCATAAGAATGATATATAATATCAACGACATTATTTTATGAATACAGAGAAATCAGGGAAAACCAGGTTACGGAAAAGGTGGATCTAACATAAGTCGATAAGCTCCGTCACTTCCGGCTTTTTAATGCTGAATATTTTACTTGCATAATTATGTAATAACTCACGAACACTCCCGTTACAGATTAGGAGGATCAAAATGTAGTGTTTCCTTGTTTTTCTGTGCAGCTCTAAGTCAGCCCCAAAATAATATTGGTCCCTTAGTATTGGATTTCTGAAAAAAATCGGCGTATAACCTAGTTAAAACATAAAATTATGATAAGCTTCAATGCCCGTTCCAAATTTTTTTTCACTATGCCAAAACCTCATCAACATGTCATTTATAAGCATTTATTATCATTAGTTAATATTAAGGTAGACTGAAATATATTTGTCAGGTTTTATGAGCAGAGGTTTTAAAAAACAAAATATAGGATTGGATGACTAGAAATGACCTTATTTATCCCTATGTTTATTTATATGTGATAAAATTTATCCCATTTCTTCCTCAGCAGTGCGAAACAAGAATGTAAACTAACTATAAGTTACCAATGTGAACGGATTATAGAGCTAAAATGAAGAGAGGGAGTCTTTTCAAAGTGCTGTATTTAATGTTAGTTTTAAAACTTGTCATTCTGATAAATGTGTTTAATAGAACAAAAAATATTGTCTTCGAAGAACATAAACTAACGTGCTCTGTTTTACTTAGAATTTCAGTGCCTTTATCATGAGACTATTTTATTTCTGTTTCCAATGTTAACTACATTGACTTGAGTATTTAACATTTTAGAGTTATTTTAAGTTTAAGATGGTAGAAAATACAGTGTTTACAATGATAATTGTTCAGATTGAGTTTCAAAGTTTTGCCGTATATTGATTTTATAAAAGTACGTTTGTTTCTCACAAAAATATTTGTGTACGTGCCATTTCCCTGTCTTACTAGGGTCTGTTTGAAATGTGTGTTAAAGTTTGTTTTAGAACATAGAACTTCAAGTAAAAGCATTAGCCTGCGGAAAATAACTTTGCAGTGCCATTTTACTGTAAAATAATTTTCTTAAAGAAACTGTCTGAGCCCTTAAGCAAATCGTTTTTAATTGAACATGGCCCCGTTCTGAAATATGCTTCTAATGGAGCTGATAGATAATTACTAGAAACAAAATAAAAGAGATCAGTTGTAACATGCCCTTTTTATATTAGTGTTTGACTGGTTTTACTATTTCAAAAACAACGACAACAAAGAAACAACGATGAATTTCTGATTGGTGCTGGTGCATTTAATAGTCAGACATGTTCAAACCGTCTACGAAAGAAACAATGGTAATATGGAGATCGGCGATCCACGCAAACCTAACTAAAACTATTCTGAGTGAATATTTTTAAGAAATGAATAAAATTAAGGTTTTTAAAACGTCTTGACAAGTTATAAGTAAAATAAACTAGAGATATTCATAAGGGTGTCAGCATGCAATGTCGTTGGTCCTCCGTAGCCGAGATGGAAAGGTCGCTGACTTCGAATCACTTGCCTCTCAAGCCTCACTTGCGGCGAAGACTTCTTCATATGGGGAACCATCCAGCTGGCATACGAAAGGTTGGTTTGTTCTCAAGGGCACCTGGAGTTTTCCCCCACCATCAAAAGCTAGAAAGTCACCATATCACCTTTAATTGTGTCGATGTTACGTTAAACCCAACAGAAACAAAAAGTACAATACTACGTTCTGGCGTTACAATGTAGAGATGGTACCTACCCAAGAAAATCTAAGGGGAACAACTCTGAATTGACAAATAAACTGAAGCCAACATACAACATTGGTCAAAAGTGAAAGAAAAATCAAATAGGTCCTTATACCAACAACTGATCAGGCAGACAAAATATGACCTACATTTGTTTAAATCTCTTTGTATTCAATATACAACATGCACACTTTTCTCATGGCTTACACTGACAGTTATTTTATAAGTTGTAGTTAGGCCCTGATTGAAAATTTAGTAGTGCATGAAAATAAAGTAAAATAATGCATAAATTCCATTAAAGAAAATTCTATGACACGGTATAGAACTTGAATATTATAACGGGGAGAATATGTGTAGGCGGCCGGGTAGCTCAGTCGGTAGAGCATCGGAACGGTATTCCGAGGCCCCGGGTTCGAGTCCCGGTCTGGCTGCACATTTTTCTCACCCTGTGACATTTGGCGCCCAACATGGGACCGTGACGGCATTACACTGGTTAGTCTCCGACGCCTGTAATTGCTTATATATAAAGTACCCGCTGAAATTCGAGGACGAATTTCAAAATGGTGGGGAAATATGTCACGGTATAGAACTTGAATATTATAACGGGGAGAATATGTGTAGGCGGCCGGATAGCTCAGTCGGTAGAGCATCGGAACGGTATTCCGAGGCCCCGGGTTCGAGTCCCGGTCTGGCTGCACATTTTTCTCACCCTGTGACATTAAGAAACGTTATTAAAAGTTTATTGTTCTCAATGATGAAACATCGGTTTACACAAAAATTATATACAAAAATATAAAATGTATATATCCAACAATGAGAAATTACAAACAGAAAAGTTAAACTGGTATCACGTTTGTGTAACAACGTAGCTAGACTGGTTATATTCATCATTTCAATGGATCATTTTGAAAGTGTTTCTTGTGCTTTAGTCATTTTGAAGCATTTCTCTTACTGTTCAAGTTTCTTTGCTGCAAATAATGTAACACAAAAAATCATTGTCATCAAATGAAATTACAACATTTTAAGGTAGTGGTTGTAAGTACACCATTTTAAGGTGATTTTCGTTACAGGTCAACTGCCCTAAAAAACTATAATGTGTTTATTTATTGTTGTAAACAAGGTAAGCGGGTAACTTCATATATCAACATAAATTTACAACTTAAACTGTTAACACAACCTGAAAAAAAGATTTTTGTTGGGGCCTCTCATTTACAATATATCAACAATTATCACCTGAATTGAGTGCATTCATGAATGAAAAATTTTGATGGTAAAATGGTGTAGGGATTTGTTTACATTATAAAATCTTTAATAATTTCGTTCAGGTAAATATTTGGTATGGTTTTGGTAAGCTTATAATAAAGAGCATGTCATTCTCTTTCACTCAGATTTTTTCATTAGTTTTAGACTCTTGGCTAGTCTTGAATTTTGACTTTATTAAATGACAAAAGGAAGTTGAGTATAGGCTCTTTCAAAGTGTTGAAAGTAGACTAAACTTACACTATACTCTATTGTATTTATTTATCTGTGGAGACTTTTGATACAGAATATAATTGGGGGAATCCTAAAATCATTGAAAAACGGTCAATACAAGAGTTGTCCATATCGCTTCAGATATTTTGAGAAAGTCGTTTTTTAAATATCAAATATTTCTATTTTTACATGGAGAGGGGGAAAACCATAAATATATTTAGTAAATTGGTGCACTTAGCTATCACTTCACTCTGAAAAAAATCTGTAAAGATGAATTTGACTTTTTAAGGTACCATCTCTATACAATGTTAACTGCTTGAGCTTTCTCATGGAACGTCATATAACATTGAATTGAAGTTAAACATTTGTCTGATTGATAAAATCCTCATAGTTTTTCGCACTTGGTTATAGTTATCAAAATCCATTTTACCACTTTTAAGATTTTCTTACTTTTGGTTATGCCGGTTTACTCCCTCGTATTTAAAACCGAATTTTATTCCCGATTAGTATCCATTCCTGGTGTTATTAAAATGTGTTTGAATGGAAATAGATTTTAATTTTGTGTGCTTTGTTAGCAAATAAAACACGTGTTTTCGTTCAGATGCATCGTAATTAATCACACGGGCATTCGGCCTTCGTGATTAGATTACAACGCATCTGAACTCAAAACCGTGTTTTATTTGCCAACAAAGCGCGCAAAACAAAAATCTATTTCCCCCAAAAATTGAAATTAAAATTTACATCAGTTAACACGAAGACAGAATTGTAAGGTGAATAACATAAAATGGTTTAAATTATTGTCTATTATTATTATTATTATTATTATTATACCAGATTTGTTGAGCGCCCTTTTCATATGAAATATACGTTCAAGAGCGCTTTACAATTAAACATGTGACATATCACAGATATGTAGGAAAATCACAAAAACATGGCATATGCAATATTAAGACTAAAACTGAAACTGAATAACTTGATTAAACACCCAATTATATAAATGATTTATTCGAAGGCGTTGTACATAATAACAAAAATAGTTATTATATAATATTAATAATGACAATGATAACAATTACAGCCCTTTTGTTACTTACAGTCATGACTGAACCCCTCCCCTTGAGGTCATTTTACCCCCATTGCCAATACCAGTGCTTAAAGCATCTGGTACGCCCAGACGGGCTGCATACAGAGGTTTAAACCCACCGGTTAATGGTGCCATCATATACTGTATTAGAAAGCAAAAAAATACCACACACTTCAATATCACAGTTCCATTAAACAAGTATGAGACTTTGTCTAGTCATCTGAAAAAAAATTATCTCTCATATTCCTGAATGAAAAAGTGTGTCTTCAGTGATGTTTTAAATGAACACATTGATGTTGAATCCCTTATTCCTGGAGGGAGTGCGTTCCAAAGCTTTGCAGCGGCTGTTTCAAAACGTCTGTCACCATAAGTTGCTGTTTGAATGTTCGTAGGTAACTCCAGTCTTAGTGTCTATATCTTAAAATGGAAACTTATGAGAGTTTTCACAAACGACACATTTGGGACCAGTACATGTACTAAAAGGAAAATTACGCAGCTGTATATTAAGCATACTAACTGACATAATAGCTGGATATCTTATGCAAACTTTAAGCTGAGAAATAAATGTCAGTATATCGATGCTTTATATACAAACCGTAAACGAGTTCTTCGCGTACTTTGATTTTTGTATTAACTTATTACTACTTTTAATGGGATTCGGTTACGAATAAAAATATAAACAATGGAGTTTATGTCCAGGAATCATTGGACCAGGTATGGATCGCAGCCAGCAAATGCTGATGACTTTGATTGATGCAAAGAGCTATGTAGTGTGTAACAGTAATTGTGACTTCCTATCAATTGCAATCGAAAACTTGTAAAATTATTGCTTAGATCTGGACAAAGCTCGCTGTTTTCGCTGTTCGCCTGCTGCTAAAATGGCAAATATAAAAGATATGGTGTAAGTTATATTTTACTGGTACTGCGAATTAGTATAAGATCATATTATAAAAATCTGGGAAGTTTGACCGATTTAAAATGTTTGAAAATGTAGATAGGTTTTCTTTATACAAAAAAAAAGCCGTCAGCTAACAAAATTCCAGTTCACGTAATAGTGAGGGTGAACTTTCACTGCCGAGCAAAAGACTCTGCTGTTACAGAGAATTTGCAGTGTGCATTCCTGTGTGAGAGGTCCTGGTTTCCATTCCCGTTCAGAGCTTAAATTCTTTTTTTTTGAAGGTTATCAAACTATTCCACGTGTTCTATATTCATAGCGAACATTATAATGGACATTTTTAGCAATCCACATCACAGTTTAATGTAAAATGAAATTAAAAGCACATCGAAATAGGAAATATCTAATATATTATGTCCCTTTGATAGTTTTGCTCTACATGCCCTGGAAGAGTTACGTTTCCTTTATCACAAAGTTTTCTTTTATATTAAAATATTAGATGCTCACAAATCTGTACGTTTCGAATATTTATTCACTTTTGAAAAATGTATGGACATTTGCCTGCATTTCCAAGATTTTGAACTTCATATCTGTTTACTATCACTACTTCATAAGTCAGGTAGCTGTGAAAAATCCGTTGTAAATTGTTTTGGTTTATATAAAAGTATTACAGTTCAAATACCCTATTATTGCTGTACATTTATTTTAACAAGAAACAATTTCGGTGTATCTTTATCCAGCGGAGGAATGTAGAACTTTCACGAGGAGAACAATATATAACGGCTCATCAACTTTGTCCGAGATACATATGAAGTGTAGTAAATATGGTACCATTATTACCAGGGACGCTTCCCGCTTCTAACTATACTTACAAAAATGTGTATGACTTTACATATCATAAATAAAGAGGGCATGCTTTGACGTCTTAAATGTCATTATCTATAGACGTAATTACGTTAACTAATATTTCAGAAAAGCTCCATAACTTCGTAAATCTATTTCATCATTGTTAATTGACATCTCCTGAAAATTTTACACCGTCTAAAATTTTAAAGGTTTATCTAGGGTTCTACAAAAATGTACAGAACACTAAGCAAAAACCAATCACCGGGAATCATTGACTTAAGTGTTGTTGAAAGAAATTATACTTAATGCAGCGGAAGTGAAAACTCTTAGACGCTGGATAACGTTGCCTCACTGTGTTCCTTTGTTTGTCCTACTTGTCTGCTTCTTTTGTTTCGCGTGTGCGTTGGTATTGTGTGCGTCAATGCTTACAATAGTGTTGTTTATGGTCTAGGGAGGCTGCATTTTTAGAACGTGGCTCTCAATATGGAATAGTCATCTTTCCTTTTTCCCTAGCTCTTTCTCTTCAACATCTCTATTTTTATATCTTGCATGTAATTAAAATGTACTTCTGTTGGATTTTTGAAAAAAATATTGTCGCTATTTCTTACATATCTTATCTTCTTTTTGTTGACTTGCGTTGTATGGCTCTGTCTGTGTTTACTGTGTTCTTTGCTCCCGAATTTAGAAAACTCATTGGATCCATCTGACCAATATATTGGCACATAGGTAAATATAAATAATAACATCTGTAAAAACTGAATGAAGGAAATTTGTTTTTCCCAGTGCAAGATCAAACATTTATCATTGAGTGAACGCCAGATAGAACTTTTCGGAGTCTTTTCAAATTGGTGTCTTCAGGATAGAATGGTCTCAAATAGAGTATACCCATTGTTCCCTTCAAGGCGTAAAATTTCATCAAATCTACTTAGTTTCAGATTTCTTTTACATTTGATAATCGCAGCACATATATTTTTATGTTCCTTAATGTAAGAGTACAATCAATGAAAGCACCGAGTATCGAGTACAGCAAATAAAGCCCGAGTCACAAATTTCAATGTAGGCCAACAACAAATATGAACTGTACTGGAAATATATAGCATTCAATATGCAGTTTCAAGTACAGTACATTAACACTTTATTTTGATAAGACATAAAATATCTAACAATAGAAATCTATACTAAAAATACCAAAGTCCAAAGAAATAACAGCTTCAAAGATATATATCAGTAGAAGTGAAATGTTGTTTTTCAGTAGCACATAATAGGAAAGTAAGCATAGTAAACAGTCAGTGGAGTGAAAACATTGTGTGAGAAGATATTATAATAATTGAAGCATTCGTCATATTGCTTAAAACTGAGTCGTGAATATGGCAATATTCTGGATAGTTAGTATTCATAAACTATAAGTAACAAGATTATCAAATGCATTAAATACACAAATGTATGGTAGCGTGTCAGTTTGTACTGTTTCTTTGAGCAATCATTTGTTCAATCCTACTACAGGGATTAGCATAACTTGCTCAACAGTTTTTACGTTTCCCTAAAGCATGAATTATTGCATAGCATGCATTTCCACTACCGTCCATGAACAGGCTCAATCAAACCGAGCCTGCAACATTTTCGTTTTTGTCGTATTGAGCGACCTGTGGAGTTTCCACTTATTCTATCTTATGATAGATTTACGGTTCTCTCTGAAATGAGCTGTTCCATGCTCAGCATAGTTTTAACTGTTCCTTGTAATATGATCTATCTTATGATCAGCATTGCTTTCCTGTAACATTACCTGTGGCAAGTTCCCTGTAACATGAATTGTTCGTACTCAGCATAGATTTTAATGTTCTGCTAATGAGAAATGCCTCTTGTGCTTCATATTTTTTAACTTTCCCCTCTCACATGAAATGCTTCATGCTCACTAAAGTTTTGATGATTTCCTATGAAATGAAAAGTTCATACTTAACATAATTTTATTATTCTCTCTATCGTACATTTTCATGCACAGCAGAGACTTAGCGAGATATTTAAGTTTCGTTTCACGTAAAACTAAATATTATTAGATAGAATCATATTGAGAATTTCACGTGCTTCTAAATATAAAGATTTTGAGTCACCCCAAAAGATATTGTACGAAATATCTCATGATGTAACGGTAAAAAATAGTTTTCTAGATGGTATGAGACATTATGCTAATAGACCACACGTTCCCACCTTCCGTTTAAGTTTTTCAGGTTTATAAACTTTACAGCCTTATAATCATGCGTTATAAAGAATCTTGCTATATTAGAAATTATTTCCTTCGATTTCATTAACAATATTTTGAACCATTACCCTTTTTCCCATCGGCTTTGGCAACAGTTCTTAAGTTGCTACCTAGGGAACTTACTTTTGAATGCTCCCCTTATCCCATCCCCAAGAAATATCTTTATAACATGTCATTTATTATCTTAAAACTAAGCACATCCCTCAGCCTTGCATTTTAAGATATAATTACGAAATTGAAACAATAAATCATAGTTTAATCTTTCATAAACAACTCGCAAGGGAACAATATATATATATCAAAATGTCATAACGAAGAACAGTGGTTTCAAGATAGGAATTAATATTTCAACAGGGTTTTGTTTTCATACATTCTCTCTTACAAATTGGTTTTAAAGGCAAAAAAAAAAAAAAAAAAAAAAAAAAAAAAAACTCCCAATAACATATTGAATAATTTCTGCACGTTTGAAACAAACATTATTCTACACTGTCGAATTTTACATAACCATGCATTCCCGAGGCATCGTTCTATCGAATAAAAATGTTAGGGTCTCGTGCTTGATTTTTTGTAAGACTGATTTGAATATATGGAATCTTTGGTCAATTTTCACAGTGAGCATCTGAGGGAAAATCGCACTATTGGTAATATTTTGCGCGTACAGAAATTCCACACTGTAGATTTTAACAAAACTGTTCCGAGTTGTAAATTTATCTGTTTTTAATAACATTGTCAAATAAAATTAAAGCTTCATGTAATACGCCAAACGTCAAATGCAGTCCTTACATTGTTGCTTTTTATAATTTATTATTATGGTATTATTTTGAAGTATTTTCCATCAAACCCTATCTATAATAATTACCAAAGTTAACCTAGACAAAGATAGTAGCGCTCATTGTTAAACAATAAGCCCAAATGGCTGTAATAGATTCCCGACAACGATTATGCTACCGGTGTAACGGCATTATTTCAAGTCTTCCGGATAAAGCACGCCATCACTTCCGGTTAATCAGACGTACATATTATATCAATTTCCTAAATGATAAAACAACAAAACAGAAACTGTCAATGACTTAAGAAGTATTGTCTCAAGGAGTTAAGCTGCGTAGGAACTAAGCACTGGTTAGATCTTCTCCATGTTATCTTTTTAATAACTTTATTCCTAAATATAATATTCAAAATAAAGAAAAAGAAACATTTCTCGGTAAATAAGTTATGAAAAAAGTTATAAACATATAAATAATGCAGCATCCAAACATATTAAAATACCTGCGCAATCAAACGATCGAAATGAATGGCGAAGCATTTCGCTGCGTGTTAATTTCAAGTGAAATAAACTTCACGGCATTTATGTGTGTTGTGTTTTCTTTAATTATCTATCAATTTACTTTAGTTTCAAATATTATATTACCTATCATAACTGATCTATTTTGTTCAGATTCAAATACTTTATCCCCATGAATAACGAGGCCAGTTTCCAAGCAAATCTTTATTTAAATTGCGCTTCAGATTTCAAGTGAAGTATCATTTAAGGATCTTTTTTTTTCTACCGTTAAGAATCCTTTTAACCTTTGTGAGCTTGAAGCACTTTAGTTTGTAAGACTTAACTTTATGTTAGCAATGAAACGCAATGGAACACAAATTTCTAAGACAAATAAGTAAAGAAAAAAACACAGGCTACTGCACTCAATTTCATTTTATAGGGCATGTTTTCACACACTGTTTAAGCATTTCTGAAATTAAGTGGGTACTTTATAAAACATATAATTACCCACTTAATGTTATAGGGATTTCAGGTCTTACAGGTTACTATAAATACAAGGTGATAATAGTATCAGTATTATATAAACATGAATGTCATTAACAAATCTCTTTCATTTTTACATGTTGGCATAATTACCTCACCCACTTTTTAAATGGAAAAAGGAAAACGAATTTAAATCTACACAAAAAATATGACGTTTAGATTATAAAAAATACTTTGCTGCTTTAATGACATACACAAAAAATGCTTCAAAATGACCAGAAAAAAATGTTGGAGTCACCTTGTATCTAAGAGATATATTTAGAATAAACCTCGAAAAACAGGTAAATTTGATATTTTAGTTATTTTCATTTTAATTTATACTTTCTAGATGATATAAAGAGCAATGTTGAATTTTTGTTTTCCGTTTCAGCTTATTATATATATCAGTCAGAAAAATATCAGAACCAAACCTGGTCTACTTTAATAGATATTTGAAATTACCGACCCTTACCCATTGTACAAATGCATCTATTTTAGCAAAAGCCAGTCAAAAATAACATTGATTTTTTTCGCAACAAATAGAATCTGTTTGGTTAAATAGTACATTATTTGCCATATTTTAAGTATTTAGCATTAATTCTTGGCATAACTTTTATTAGAAAGAAATATCCGAAGATATATTTTTCAAAATGGCGAAAATCCTGAAAAAACAAACAAACAAACGCTCGTTCATCCTTAAAGCATTGAATTAAATATTGTATGTTTTTATTTGTTGAGAATACGGGTTAACAAGATAACAACCCACGTATAGCATATAAGAAAATCTCTAGTGATTCTCTAAAATTGTAAATCATATAATATGAGTTACTTAGTGAAACAATTAAGGCCGGCATTGCGTCGTTGGGATTTAGAAACCAATTAAAACCAACAATAAGCGATACTTTATACAGGCATATTTCCTCGGAATATGTAAATAGAGATACTAAAGCAGTATTATGAAAACACAAAGACTGAAGAGGGAAATAAAACGGGTGCACAATTTACGTTTTATTTAAAAACAAGCAAAAATCTAGAAAGAATGCTTTTGAATTTGCTATTGGAACAAGCTATACTGATAAAGTCATGTTAACCCACCCTCTTAGCTCAATAGGAGAGCACAGATCAGCGGATCGCGGGGTCGTGAGTTCGATCCACGGGTGGTGTATTTGTTCTCCGTGACGATTTGATAAAAGAAATTGTGTCTGAAATCATTCGTTCTCCACCTCTGATTCGTGTTGGGAAGTTGGCATTTACTTGTGGAGTACAGGTGTGTACTGGTACAGAATCCAAGAACACTGATTAGGTTAACATCCTGCCGTTATAAAATTGAAATACTGTTAGTTGAAAAACGGTTATAAACTCTAAACCAAAAAACAAAAAAAAATATAAAAGTCATGTGGATTCCAAACAAAGCCGTCTTAATCAGCAATCATGCTACAATGTGCGCATATAAAGCAAAAAGACACCACTAGGTTTTATTCTACTACTTCAACACATTTAAACAATACATCTAATAAGTTCAGTAGAACAAAGCAGATTTCTGTATCACAGAATGTGGTTTGTGCCGAAATGACAATGTAATACGATAAGATCTGACTTTGGAATTTGATATTATTCCTAAGGACATGATGTAGAGACTTACCCTAAGCCCTCTTTACACAAGTGAAGCAATCATTTTACAGAATGAAATTGTTGAGTGAACACCGACTGTCAATCCTGCTCATGTCTATGTTTCATCAGTGCAATGGAAAGTAAGTTAACTAGGTTAAATGCTATGCAGGATACCACAGTCATGTATCTAACAGTCTTTGATTTTCTTATATTTCTAAATATTTTTTTCCATACTTAGACGCATATATATGGAAAGTAGAGATTGTGCTCTTTCCAGTAGAAGCATTTTAAACATTTTTTACTTTGTGAAATTCTGTGAGTTTTGACTTTTTCAGAGATCGTCTGCTTGTTGACAAATTTCACTACAAAAACTGTCGCACTTTTACTAAGGTATTAACTGATTTGATTTTTACATAGTTTTCAATTAAGACTACTGACCACTGATGTAATTATGCATGATTTTTCATGCCTAGAGGTACTAGGTCAATAGTCACCTAAGCCTACTATAAACTGTTAGTAGAGTTTCACCCGGGATAATTCATTCAGCCAAAATAACATTTTTTTTCCAGAAAATGATATTTTAGTATGTATTTCAGTCTGTGTATTTCGATGCAGTTAGCTACACATATATCTACAATAGTTTGCGCCTACTTGAACTTTGTATTTTTAGTTCCACTGCCAAGGACATCGTGTGCATCTAGACAGTTATATCATTTTAAGAAATACAGACAGCAAATATAAATATAAACAATGTTGTTCAAAGAAAAGACAATAAGTTTACTAGGACAGCATATATATCTGTCATATTAAAAGTTGTGGCATAATTGAAAAGTGTTGTGAAGAATAAGATAAGGTAGTTTGCACAACAAACAAATGCTTAAAGGGTAATAATGGGTTTGGTTATAATCTGGCTGTTGCATTTGCTTTATTTTCTTGTTATTTCCTTCTTTTGGTATTTTTGTCTCCAATATTCGTGTCAAGTTTATATATTTGATTAACATAGAACAAAGCAGTGTTTTATTCATTCTTTTATCGCCTCCCTCTGACGGTATAATTTATTTTTCCAAACATGGATATATGCATACTCTCAATGTGGACAGTTTTATTGTCTGTATTTAAAATAGAATAAAAAGCGCTACGGAAATATGAAATTAACGGATTCCATTAATGAAGAGATTGATATCATCTAAACATTTTTACAGGATCATCGTCTGATGATAGTTTGTAAATATTTGCATCTCATAAAGGCTTACGTAAATAGCAAAGATTATTGCTTTAGAAAGCTTCACAAGTCAACGCGTTTCATCATTAGAGAGCAAATAATTCAATAGACACCGCCATTGTTGGCGTCTATTGATATTTTTGCTCTCTAACGTTAGCAGTTTTTATCCGGTGTTCTCCATGTCGGCCAGATTTTATTACCAGCTGGATTGTCCCAGAGGCCCTGGAATAATCGTCCATGAATTACTAAAAATTTGAAAATTGACCGTATCCGTTCTTTAGCTTTTAAATTAGCAGTTCTTCTCCAGTGTTCACCAAACTTTAAACACAATGTATATTGACATAATATTTCGATTTTTAATAATTATAATCTACTGGATCCTCTCAGTCTATTTTGAGTTATGGCACTTGAATAACTCAAAATTGCAAAAAATGTATAGGATAGTGTCCGCTCTTTAATTTGCGTGGTTTTAATTCAATATTCACTAAACTTGGTAACAAATTCGATAACACGTAAGATTGTCCCAGTGGCTGCTCTGTGTCTATTTGGCACTTTAATTACTAAAAATACGAATATTGACAGTGTCCGCTCTTAAGTTGAGAAGCTTTTATCCACTGTTCGTCACTCTTGGCCACAGTTTTTTTTTTGGGGGGGGGGGGGGGGGGGCGGGGGGGGGGGGGGGCATAATGCAATTTTATACCCCAGCTTGATATTCCCATATCCTGATGAGTCCTGATAACCCTTGAATTTCCGAAAATTGCGAAAATTTCCAGTGTCCATTTAATAACTTTAGCAGTTCTTTTCCAAAATTGAATAACCAGGTGGATAGTCTTTGTTGCTCTGGAGTAATGGTTCTTGAACTGACAACTAGTCTGCTCAATAAGTCGAGTATTTCAAAAGTTCAGCACTCTGGGTTTTTTCATGTAAAACTCTGTAAAATATATTATCCATGTTGCAACGTTTATTAAAGGAAGACGTATTGAATATCTTTATCTAACAATTAACCTTAATTGCTTAAATACATCGCTTATCAACAAGAAGTTTAAGTTTTATCTGTAGTTACGATTGAAAATAAAACACTTTTATTTTCTTCCAACGGATTTTGAAATGTTTAAGATAGCATTTGAAGATTCTGAATTTTGGCCGACATTATTTATGTTTAACTCTTACCGTAACATTATTTCGGCCAACAATCTGTCCCCTAAGCTTCCAGCCAAAAACAAAATATTAATAAAATTCATAACAGACACAATTTTTTATATTTGTACAATCAATCTTTCATTTATGAGAGAAATTTGCAACTTTGCTTTTACTAAATCGCTAATTTTATCAATAATAACACAGGCGAAAGATCTTACTAACAGCTCAAAGGTAAAGGTCATTGCAGGCTGTCTTACTCAATCAGTTATCTGTATAAAGTTTACTTGATCCTGTATAAAGGAGGAGGATTTGAAATAACTTGGCGCAAATAACTGTATTAAGACATTGTGTTGCATGCAAGAACTGTGTCTGTCGAAAGCTAAAAAGTCAATGCCACTTTGCAAGACAGACGTTTGGAATAAAAGTTAATTGTCGTAAATACGATACACGCGTCAGTGTATTTGCATCACTGACTCTTACTGGATATACGTTTAGGTGTTTTTATTATATCCATGAATTCAGAGTACTTTTATGTAAACTCTCTAAATAAATCAATAAATGTATTATGGTTTGGACAAAATTTTGAAATAATCGTACCTGGAAACAATACATTTTAAGAGAATATGTAGGTGACATAATGGTGCGTTTTACATTTGGGTTGATATTTTCCAATTTCCAGATATCAACACATTGATAAATCCATTTGTCTATGTAAATTTCTCAATGTTTTTTGTTTACTAGACTAAGTAGTGTTTTTAACAAGTTTCATATGGTACGCTTATGATTAACAATAATCTCAATAAATTTACACTTTTATGGGTTTTCTTTCATATACAGATGTATATCTTTGTATATCTTTAATTCCTCGTACATAATTGAAACTGACAGCAGTATCAGGCCAGGTTATCGCTTAAAAGCTTTAGTCTTCGAAGATTAGGAAGCACGCATCGCTGAACCACTCCTTAAAGATAGGTGTCCAATCCAGGATCGGTTTTCCTTATAAAATATTGAGACAGTGTTGATTTTCTTTTAAAAATAGTGAATAACCCTTTCTCCAAGAAGTGATGATCAAATATAAATTTCTTAAGGTATCTTGTCCACAGAGAAGCACGTTTTTTTTTATAACAGTGCTGTTAAAATATATCAAATATTGATGCCTGGTATGCTCATATTATTTTGGTATCATTTGAAAGTGTATTGTCTACTAAAAAAAGAAAATATGAATTACATGACAAATAGATGTTACAGAATATCTGTTTATTTATAGTTTTCTATGATACTTTAACAAACATCCAGTTATCACAGTGTAAGTTTTATCATTTTTGCAGTCGAAAACATGACTGTACATTATTTATGGTCATATTTTTTATTAATTCTTGTTCAGCAGACACAACTCTTTCAAATACATGTAATACCAAAAAAACAACATTGGGTCACCGGGTATCGAAATGTTATCTATTTGTGGATCGAATACCTTAATACCAAAGCAGTTTTAAAGAAAGTTAATCAGATTTATGCAAGAATGGATTTGTTTAAAGATTTAGTTATCAATCATTTACAAGATATAATATTCGTTAATTTCTTAATGCATGTTATTTTTATGGCGATACTTTTAAAATTTGATTTTCATGTCATTGTTGCCTAACTAAGATACAGTAAATCCTCGCTATTGAGACCAGTTACGGTTCTTTTTAAAATAATCTTAGTTAAGCTAAGCAGTGATACATTCTGTATGAATATTAACTTGTTCTATGCATGTAACTTCAAACTGCTCAACATGTATAAGTATGGGTGGAGGAATGATTTTATACATAAAATCTTCCTGTCCAGGGATTAACCTCACCAGTAATCAATCCGTCCATCAGTGATTTTCCTATTGAGATAAACATGTTTGCGTGATATTGGAAATATATTAAAGTGAGTCCGTTGAAAAAATAGTTTGTGAAGTTCCTTTTTGCACGTAGCTGCATAAAACAAAATAAAAGAGACAATCGGCCTTAATTTTATTTTTATTTATTTATTTTCCAGATTAACTGGAATAAACAGCGCTGTTTTCTAGACAACTTGAATAAATCTTCTTTGTTTCTTTAACACTAAAAGTATTTCACGTGTCCTTCTTATCTCCGTTGATGGTTAATGTTGAAATTACAAGACTTTTAGTTTTAAAGGAAAATATAAAACATTTTTGTATGTTTTAGGTAAGTTTATGAACTTTATAAATGTTCTACTGAAATCTAAAATGAGATCCTTTGGAATAAGAGTACACAAACAAACAAAATAAAAGTAGCTTCAGTTCGATCGGGACTGTTCAGGAAATTTATTGAAATATGCTGCATCTCTGGTGTCCCCTACAGAAGTGTGCTCTTACATTGTTATACAGGGTCTTTGAATAGACTCTTTAATCGGAAAGGACCAGAAAACATAACAATATAAAAAACACTGAGTCCATAGTCAGGTGACTTGATCGAACAAAACTGAGTGTTTTAACTAATATTAAACTTATATTACACAAACATTTAAAGGTATTATATCCATCATAAGAGATAACTGTAACATTATAATATGCTACACACACCCTTAAAGCTACATAACTGGCTAGTATTTATGTCAGCGAAGAATTCTTTTGCTTCTATAATTATAGTAGCTTTTGTTTATGTTTCATTGCAAATCCTACCTTGTAAATCTTGCAATCCTACCTATATGGGTAAATTGTATTTTATAACCGTATGGTCTAAAACGGGTGTGATGAATTCTTACTCCTGTTCACCCACAGTGCGGGTAGTTTGATACTAAACTGTATTGGTAAGTGTTAATTAATTGGTTACCTTTTGCACTGCGTTGTCAATTATATCGAATAAAACACATTGTTATTACTTCAGGTCTGTGTTAAAGTGAAATGGTACAAAGCAGATAAATAATGTAATGGAATATGACATATTCTCGGGGATGTGGTATGTTAACAAAGTATATCGTTTTTTAATATACTTTCAATAAATAATTGTATTGAAAGTATCTTTACTTAGTTTTTAGAAATTTTATGTTTAGCGTTGACATATTAACAAAAACAAAAATGAATTAGATTTTATGCCCCATTCTCCAGGTAACGATTTTGTACTTCTCATTCTTTAGAAAACATCGAACTACACGATTTCTACTTTCGTTTAGTTTAATAGCAAAGTTCCAAAATCTTGAGAATGATTGATGCAATCAACTAGGAAATGGTTATATAACACGATAAAATTGAAGAAAACGTTTTAACTGATGGAGTCCTTAGAAATTCAAAAGTCAGCATGAACCTTCAATCTTGTATCCAACTATTTTTGTAACAAATCAATTTCATAATATGGATGGCTTAGTTAATTACTCTACAAATGGACATAACGCAGTTTGAAAAATGTAAAATATGTTTATTTTCCTTTTACTTACTTTTTAATAATGTTTGGTTACATAATATGCTCCTTCTTGTTTTATTTTACTGACACTATCTCTTTGGTGTTTTATTTCACTGTTACCTATGGTAAAATTTTTTGTCCTCAATAGTTGACAATGGTCACTTGTTATTTATCATGGGTCAAAAATGATCTCATTGTTGTTTTTTTTCATCGCGCAGGATATACAGTAAATAACCTGAAAACAATATAATGCTTTCATAAATCTGGTATTTGTGGTTTAGTTGTTTTCTTTCCTATGCATATTCGCAATAAAGTAGTATTTTTTCAATACTGTCGAAACAGTTATACTATACAATAATCAAGCTGTCATTTAGTACACCATTGCAGAAGAAATGTACAAGTTTGTATAAGCGGTATAATATTCTCCAAGAAAAGTGCAAACTCTTGCTCGAGTTTCATTTGAGTTAATTGAAATATGTTATATTATACTGATTACAGTCGTGATAAAATATCATTCCGCGCTTCAGAAACATTGTGAATAAGATATATCTTGATATTGTACGCATAATGTATTCAAGAATAAAGGTAAAAAGGTCAATCAGCTTCAATCAGCCATTGTCACGGTAATTTGAATGACTTAGGTATCGGGCCATCGAAGAAAATTGCAATAAAATTATTTTGAAAGCTAGGCTTTCATATAGTTATGTATAATATTCTCCATGAAAAGGGCAAACTCTTGCTCGAATTTCATTTGAGTTAATTGAAATATGACGGCCATCAAAGAAAACAGCAGTTAAACCATTTTTAGGCTTTTATATAGTCATATAGGGAAACTAGCTCAACCGCAGGCGGCCATGTATTTGAAAGAAACAGAATAACTTGATTGAATTTGGTAAAGAGCAATCATTTTGTCAAATAATTTCAAAATTGGGTACTCGGCTCCTAGGGAGACTTTATAATGTTTCCTTGGCTACAGTGGCTACAAAAGTCTACATGGTTAACAAAGATCTCATTAAACCTGAAAAAAGACTTCCAAGAAAGCATACTTGTGAAGTCTGGTAACAATTTATATGATGGTTTCGAAGAAGGTGGTTTTAAAGACATTGACGGACTACGGGTATCCAAAGATTCTAATAGTTCACCATGAGCAAATAGGCAGCAAGCATACAAACTAAACCTATTCATTAAATTTTACTTACTTGCACATGAATTACATCTTATATTGCTTAAAACTATCAACTCCACGTGCAAAGAAATAATACAAGTTTTCTACATCGATGTGTTTCATGTAAGCCCTTACACTTGCCACTGACAAAAATGGGATGCAGTTTTTCATTGTTGCACGAAACTGAGAAACAGAATGTTTGCTAACAATTGGTTTACTAAACTTAGTATTTCAGTAATATTCTTTTAAAATTATATACTCATGAATTATGTAATGTTACTATTTGAAATGTTAACCAATGGGTGTACTTTTGAACCGTCTACATGAACGATGCCAATGCCTTTTACTTAAAATGGGGAATTTGACTGAAATAGAAACTTTTTCACTTCTTTCTCTGTCTAATATACTTTCGTAAAACTTGAGGTCATTACATGTACTTGTATCCATTTTCGTTTCCAAGTAATCTCTAAATCTTTTAGGTTGCAAATGAAAACAAAATTCTATTTCATATATTTTGTTTTAAGATCCCTACGTGTTTTCTATTTAACGAGCTTTCCGGTACGATTGTACGTCAATTTCATTGTCTTTGCAAATACATTTTTTTTTCTATTTTAACTCCTTGATTGTTGCCCAACCCATTTCCTTTTGTATTGTTGTAATTCTATGTAATACCTACTTGCATGTATATATAAGCAATAAAATATGGTTAAATCAAATCAACTCCGAGATGTTTAAAACGTGTAACGTGATACGTGGCTCAGGTGATAAGAAGTGCTTCGTTTTAATGACTGTTCCTTGGGAGTTTTATCAGTACTGACATGGATAATAGACAAACTATTTTTCAAGGAAAAACTAATATTCCTTCAACTGTCTCTTATGAGATCAAAAGAACACTTTTATCGTTGTTTTTTTCCAGAGATATACTGGAAAAGCTTTGTTTGTTAATTTCACGTTGTCGTCAATTTAAACTTTGAGTCTGAACATGTACACAATCACACAAACAAAAGGAATACTGTCTTTTGCTGATGTGTCTGGCGTTCTGACAAGTTTTGATTTAGACAGTTAGAATGATACCATAGAGCGTCTCAAAGTGAAATACAAAGTTTTGATTTGTTACAATATGTATCAGATAGTCTGAAGCTGTTTGATTACTCCTTCTCTGAAATATTTTGTCTTTAAATTCAAAATTTGAATATAGAAAATTATCATCACATGCATTTATTTATACTAACTCGGTAGCCTTGTGGTACAGCACCTGCTTTGACTACAGGAAGTCGTGGATTTTCACCGTGGTAGCTTCATAACAAAAACGATAAAGTTTGTACTAGGAACTTCCTCGCTTAGCGCCCAGCATTTCGAGCGGTATATTGAAACTAAGTCAGGTATCATGTGACGTGTCTACGGCTTGATATTTCGGTGACGCAGCACTATAATGTTTGGTATTGCGTTCAATGCCACTGGCAGACATCGTAGTTTCTATGACTGAAAAAATATGTTGAAAAGCTGCTTACCCCGAAAACACACACATACTCAATCGTGTTTAGTAAATATATAAACTATTTGTGTACGCAGGTTGATATTCATAATGAAATGCCATGTTGTTCAAATATCTTCCATTTTCACTAGTGTTTATACTGCTTTACATGTATTAAGAGTGTATTGTTTATAATTTCACGGCCTTTTGCATAGTACTGTTAACAGATGTAAACTTAAAATTATCTTTAGATAAATTATATGTATATATATCTACTGGTTTTACATCACGATGGCTTTCTCTTTCATTCTTGTACACCAATTTTCAAAGGAATTTTTATTCAAATTAAAATGTCACAGAATGATAAATTATCAAAAATGCCTCAAATAATATGAGATACATTTAAAAGTGCTTTCATGACTGATATTTTAATATCATGACACCCGTCCTGTCTGTAATAGGTAGGGGGCATAGGGGAAAGGGGAAAGAACAAGGATGAATATTCAACAGCGAAAGCCACGTTCCTAAAATGCAGTCTCCCAATAATGTAAACCACAGACACACACACACGCAAGCAAGAAAAAACAAGAACATTGGGCACCGTCCAAGACACACACAAACAGCAAGAAGCAGTAAAAATAACACAGTGGGGCATCGCTAAGAGACGGCCGGCGGCCAAAAATATGATGGGCATGATAACGCACTCGTAGTAAAAAGAGAGGGAGAGCAAATGCAAGGGGGCGGTGAGGGTAGTGGGGGAGAAAAAAGGAACGCCCAAAACAAACAAGACAACATACGCAAAACAAAGCATGATACAGACAAAAAAAAAACAAGTTCAAAATAGGGGCACTGCCTTGGAAAGGTCAGTAACCTGTATAAGGGAAACCGGGGTTTAAATGCGTTCAGAGTATGCCAACCTCGCACTTACCCTATATTAAAAAAATTAGACAAGGCAATGTAAATAAAATAACTCTCCGCTGTGAAAGGCTCTGACAAAATATCTGATCATGTTAAGTAAAACATATAAATAGGTCCAGTGTAAGGTATAATTACAAAAATGTACTCAACAACTTGTCTGAAATCAGAGCACCAAGAGTGTAAATTAAAGGGCACCACTAAGCAAGCTGCAAGATAAAATTCCACTCCCTCTGTCCGTCTTTTTTAGGATTTAGGAGAAAAACATCAAGAAGTCTTACACTTTCTATGCCATAGCACGCGTAGCGACTAACTGTAGAGGGGTCAATTACCAAACATGCAATGTGATTAACGATTTTCGGACACTTTGTAGTAAACTTAAGTGAAAGCCTTCCGTATGTTATGATATTGGTAGATCTAACCATGTTGTAATAACATTTTGGTAATATATAGATTTATATTATTAAATTCCAGCAATTTTGAGCAAGTCTTGCAAAACGAATAAGTTGTGAAATTTAGACACCGTATGTTGTCGCTCGAGGGACATCCTCCATGAAGGTGGGGGAAGTTGACAATTTCAGAATTGAAATCGTCTCTTTTATCATACATTTTTGTTTCTAAATTAGTACTAGTCTTTGCTATTATGTTCACATATTTGCAAAATATTATATATTTTCCACAATTATTCATTTCTTTGTTAAAAATTGAGACATTATTAGTTGAAAAAATTGATAAAACTAGCAGTTTACAAAAGAGTTTTTTCCATTATCTATCCATTAAAACAAATGAAAGAGGAAAACATATGAAGAGATGATTTTGTAATAAGTACGAGTATATATATTTAAATTGCTCTTGGTCTATAAACTAAAGAATCTTAACTCAATTTTAGATTTTGCTTGTAGTCATATCTACGTAAAATCAGACATATTGAGGTTCATATCAATGCTATCTTCCATTAACTGACCTCAGCAAACTATTGTTTAATTTTCGCTAATATGCATGAAAAGAGTGCACTTTGTTGTGAGAAGCATATCAACTGTTACGTAACTGCGATATCACGTGACTTCTACTGCTTTTATGATCAGAATTGTAATCATAATTATCTAGGTTGTGAATCGAAATCTGAGAAAGGAAACCTCATGTTTGCAATTTGTCTTACATATAGCGCTCTCATTGAAATTTGATATGTGACAGAGAAGATATGTATCATAATACATGTTATATTAGAATACTTTCATAAGCCTGTAAAACTCAGTGCAGATTAATTAGTTTGTGTGGTAAAGTAGCTCTGGGTAACCCAGTGCGATTTCCTTTCATCCTACCTCCTACACAATGCTGTACGGCATTTATTTTTGGTTTAAACATTAGTATTTGAGAAAACCTTAAGATATCCACACGTAATTAACAAAGTAATAGCTTTACCAATTCTAAAATAAGGTTCATTAATGAATATAAATTTTAAGAATTAAAAAATTTCTTCTATTTAGGTGAATCAATACTGAACAAAATATCTAACCTATTCCGCCATTTGTTATTATGATAATGTCTTAACAATAACTAAAATGCTTTTTTGAAATTAAGCATACATTTAGCATATATCATTAACAACATTTCAAAATTCCACAAAAAATAGAATTTGCAAAGAGATATGAATTCCATTTATAAAAAATACAGAGGAGCAGTTTTTATTTTTCACTAGAAAATTGTTTAATGCCACACAAATGCTTTTTTTCGATCGCTCGGGGGAACGGTATTATTTTGTGTTTGTTGCTGGTTTGTAAATTCTAGATTTTAAGAGCATTTTTTAACTTCTCAAAAATGGGTAACAGTCGTAAAATAAGTGAATCCATGGGATGTGATTGCTTGGTATCCTTGAAATTGTGACATATTGCCAACAACATTTTGATCTAAAGATATGTTTAATTTCAAGACAGTACTATAAGTAGCTTATGAGATATCGGCAAATTAACAAATAGCGGGCTAGCTGGTGGACGGGAAATCCAAACCTGAATATAAGATAGTTCAGGTTTCAAGACACGTACATGTCGACTTACGTGTAGAAAGCCGGTGATACTATTTGTTACGGTGTTCCGTTAGGGTCAGTGTTTGCTCCCTGTGAACGCGAAGCGCGAAGATACGACGGTACGATGGCGAAGTGCGGCAATTTGATGGTGATAACACGACAGTACGATGACGAGGCTCAAAAGTACGATGGTAAAGCGCGACAGTACGATGGTGACAGTTCGTCGTACTGTCGCGCTTCGCCATCGTGCTGTCGCGCTTCACCATCGTAGTGTCGCGCTTCTTCATCGCACTGTCGCATTTCACCATCGTAGTGTGACCATCGTACTGTCGCGCTTCGCCATCGTACTGTCGCGCTTCGCCATCGCATTGTCGCGCTTCACCATCGTACTGTCGCGCCTCGCTATCGTACTGTCGCGATTCACCATCGTACTGTTGCGCTTCGCAATCGTACTGTCGCGCTTCGAAATCGCACATTCGTGCTTCACCATTATTATTATCATTATACCAGATTTATATAGCGCCATTTTCATGATCAATTTCACGTTCAAAGGCGCTTTACATAGTTCAAATGCAGCCACACAGGGCGCATAATTCATCCTCTGCTAGTACAGACACAGAGCGATCTGACCAGAGGGACAGAGTGAGATAAATCTCCCACGACAGAGAGATCAGAAATCAAATACATGCTTGTCCGGCTAACTTAGCCTAGCTCGTTGCGAATAGACAGTCTGGTTCTTTAACGTGCCCAGTGTATAGCACTGATACACGCAAGGATTGCCTGGGTTCCTGACCAGTACACCTCTAGTTGGGTGGGAAAAACTGAAAAGCGTTTCTGAAAATTCCCGAGTAACTGCCTCCAATCGAACCGCCGACCTCAGGATTGGAAGGCCAGTGTGCAAACCACTGAGCTATCCGTCCACCATCTTACTGTCGCCTTCATTTCAAGCATGCACAAAAGAATTCACTTTGTCTGTATAACGTCAAGCGGCGGGACGTGCTTTGGATTTACTTACTAATAATCTTGTTTAACATATTTTTTTCCAATATATGTTTCTTCAATTAAAACTTTAGGGTCAGTAGTAAAAGGATAAGGTCGGTCAGTTAAGCGGAAACAAAAAACTGTATTCTAGACCTAATTAACATTTTTGTGTAAAATTTACCCAAAAGCTTATAAGCAACATTTATACATGAGTGTATTTTTTTAGCTAAAAATATAACATTTTTAACGTTTTATGGTTTTAAATATAAGAGCTGATTATACAACATTTTCACACAAAACAATTAATTACATTTAATTAATACATTATCATTTAGTTTTCCAGAGAGAGGTTAAGTGTGAATACAATGAAATTTTGTTCATAAGTAACACTCCGTTGGATGATATTCGTTATAACAACATCCTACCGGTTGATATTCATTTTTATTATCTCCCAAGTAAACAATATAAAAAGAGCCGTAGATCAACGGAGACTATTTTTGAATAGTACATTTCAAACAATATTCAGGTATGATATTTTTTATTATCATCATGCCAGATGATATTCATTTGAGTGACATTCTGCCGTGGAATTTTCACTTGAATAACACCCGGGTGATACCGGTATTCGTTTTAAGTAACATCAGGTCTGATGGTATTTATTTCAGTAATACCCGTGCCGAAAAGCGTTCCAATTATTTGATCATTAGACAGAATTGACAATACTATACAATACAGTTTATTTAAAGTCGGTCCTTATGTAAACAGAGATAAGTGGTGAAGTGCGACAGTACGATGGTGACATGACGATGGTGAAGCGCGAAAGTGCGATGGCGAAGCTTGACACTACGATGGTGAAGCGCGACAGTACGATGTCGAGGCGCGACAGTACGGTGGTGACACTACGATGGTGAAGCGCGACAGTGCAATGGCAAAGCGCGACACTACGATGGTGAAGCGCGACAGTACGATGGCCAAGCGAGACAGTGGTGAACATGTATATGAAGTTTTATATAAATATTCCCAATCATTTCCTAGATATGGATCCGGACGGACGGAAGATAACAACATAATTTCTTAAAGTAATTTTTCTGACATTGTTTTTGACAAACACTTTCTGTTATGTATTGATGGAATAAATATAAAATAGTTTATAAAGACATTTAATTGATTACTTATTGATCTCTGGTTTAGGACTAGCTGCACTCATAGTCTTGTAGAAAACATATTTATTTCAGTTACTTGGGCATTTTATTGGATTATTTCAAGTTTTTCAAAATTAAAAAAAGTCTTGTCATTGTAATGTGATCTGTACATTCATGTTAAATTTTGTGTGTTTTGGTATGGTTTTGGGTAATCTGGTGTATCCTGCTGAAATTTGTTCCATTTTTAGGAAAAACGCGATGGTCATGTAAAATAATTTTCTCCATTTTATCATTAAAATATAACTGTGTTTAAATTGAAGCTATCTGAATTTGTACATCTCGATCGCTTATTAGAAATGTATTGTACTCCTCTTACAATGTAATGCAAATTCTCTTGTCATCACACACCTGGTTTACCTGGTGGATAAAATTATACGCATATAAGAACCATCTTTGAGAATCTGATATCGTTCAAAAGGGTTACTTTGAACATAAAAGTAAATTCCTTATACGAAGTTTTATTACGAAAGGCTGGAAAAGTTCCAATTTGTTGAACAGAAACCAAAATGTCGACCGAATAACGGAAAGACCGACATGGGGAAGTTTTTTTTGAAAAAGAGACAGTGGGTTTTGGAGGAGGTAAAACATTCACCATTACCCTAATCTGGTTCTAGCTCTGGCAATTACTTTGGAAGTAAACAGCCGCGCTAATGTTTGCTGACATAAAAAAAATGAAATAACTATTTGATCAGAGAAGACAATACTATACAATAACGTTTTAATTAAAGTCGGTTCATATATAAACAGAGAAAGACGGCGAAGCGCGACAGCACGATGGTGGCACTACGATGATGAAGCACGACAGTACGATGGTGAAGCGCGACAGTAAGATGGCTATGCGCGACAGTACGATTGTGACACTACGATGGTGAAGCGCGACAGTACGATGGTGAAGCGCAAAAGTACTATCTGTCACCATCGTACTGTCGCGCTTTGCCATTGTACTGTCGTGTTATCGCCATTGTAATACTGTCGCGCGTCACCATCGTATGTTCGCACCTTCGCGATTTGCGTTCATAGAGAGTAGGCGCTGGCCCTAACGGAACACTGTAAGTACGGCTGTTCATTTTTGTTCGAGAGCCTGCAAAGTGATGTGTATGACGTGAATCACAAGAAACTCATTTTTTTTAGTTCACAATTAAATTGTACATAGATAATCGGTAAAACATTTTATTCAAATATCTAAAAGTATATTATTTTTATTTTTAATGAAAAGTATCTTTTTTTCAGTTGTCACTTATGTTGAGCTGATGGATCAATACACCAGAATTATGACCTTGACTCTGCCGATGTTTCTCTTTTCAATTTATAGATGTATATTATTCTTTCTCCATTGCCACAAAAGTTAATTTGCTTTCTATATACAGAAAACATCCTGCTTCACACATATTTGTCTCATTTTCAAGCAATCTTGTAAACGTACTCCTCATGTATATGACGGCAAAATCACAACATACTTGATAATATGTAAATGCCTATATATTAGCCTGATAACTGATTTATTATGAAAATATAAAATATCTTTAATTATACTTTAATGCGAGTTACAAAGAAGGTAGACGCCAGTAAGTATAAATGCATGAAAAGCACGCACTGGGTTAAAGCAATGTTTGGTTTCAACTGGCGGCTTTCAAATATAATATTAAGAGCTACTTTACTGCTTGATATCAGTCTGTAAAATATCGCTACTTAATAAATATTCATGACAAAATCAATCAGTCGCAATATTTAAAACAAAAACAGTTAAATTAAGAAATGAAATGATTTTTTCCGGTGTTCATGCGAAATGAACAAAAGAATAGGATCGGCAAATCCACGAATCGCGCTAGCGATTCATGTTTAATTTGCTGATCCTATTCTGTCGTTCATTTAGCATGAACACCGAAAAAAAAATGGTTTCATTTCTTATATTTACATTATATTTCCTTTCCATTTGTAAACTATATAATATTATAAATTGCATATAGTTTGTAGCATTTAACATTAAAATCAGCTTCCCGGCCATTCTGTTCACCAGACGGAACAACTGCGACGTCATCTAAGGAACGTTCTCCCTGACTACACGCGGACGTCGTCAAAACAGCGGTCGGTTATCACTAAGCAGCGATGACGTAACTTTCACGCCTTTCATTTTGCTGTTCATACGAAATGAACATCAAAAGTTTCAATGGAAAAGGATAGGGCGAATGTAAATATTTGTTATTAACTTCCTTTGCTTATTGAGTCGGCTAAACGCTGTCAAGCGTTTGACGAGTCCTTGCTATCGACCGATTTCTCATTCTTAAATGGCCTCACAACACAGCGAAGTGATGTAGTTCCATTAGATTGTCTCTAATTTCAAAGAGTTCATTGATCGAATGACGTTCATTTATGTCAATCCTATTTGCTATGACCAATATACGATGTAATCTGTCATATTTATGACTTGTAATTGTGCAATACTCGAATAAAGCCACGTATTTTCTTCCGCGGTAACTCATTAAGCATAAACACGCATAACGATTCTGCGGGATTTGGTAATACATTTGCGCATATGATTATGGTGACGAATTTTATGCCCTTTTGTCACAAAATATCAAATATGATGTTCACAAATTCAAATAAAAACTGTATATTAACTTATTAGCCAAATTATCCATTTGTTACCCTGTCCGTTTCAAAAAAAAAGTCTTTAAAATCATTGCGCAAATAACAAATTTATTGCACTGTGCATTTTATTAATTGCGCAGGCTTACAAAGCTTGCGTAACATCCAGCGAAAGACAAAATATAGTTCCAGAACATACTGCTAGTATTTTATTGAGTGGGTACCTCTGAAAGCATTGGAATGTCTCTTATCAAAGAGTTTACCACATCGATGAAATTAAATTATGACAGCTTCATTTTAAATGACCCGAATTAGATATGTGCAATGCGTTAATTCTTCCGCAAGACTTCGCGGATGAATCCTAACTACATTCTGGACACTTGTCGGCGAACACGCGTGACCTGTTTAAAACAACGTTAACGCTTCTACGACTTTGCTAGGGTTGAATTTTGCAGTCAGTAAACGGATAAATTATCGGAAGAAGAAGCTCTTACTGGTTTGTTTAGTTACTACTGATATTTAAAAAGATTTTATTTCTTATTTTTCGAGAAATAAACAAATCGGCGAAACATTAAATTGTATTTTCCTGTAGTCTTTGAAATCGAAAGTAGATCGTCTATGTTTGGCTGCTTTGACGAAACGAAATAATTTTTTTATGAAAAGATTTAAATAAGAGGTAATTTAACCGTAAACTTCAATGTCAGATACTGCCAACTGCTGCTAAATGTCTTCGTATCATCACAATTTGTAAAATATATTGTTGAAACTGGAGAAAAGTGTAATCGTATCCGGATATAATATTTTGGGTAAATATCGAGCTGTGTTATGAAAGTTTAACATTCAAGTAACATACATGATAGATATTATTGTAACAGAAATGATTCTAGAACTTATTTTTATAACACCTACATATAATCTATATCAGACTCATATTCTAGTCCTGAGGCATGATCTGAAAGTAAAAAGATGAAGTGACAGTCATACTTTGGATATTGTAATACTAGAAAGAATCTAGGTAATATTTAGAAATTGAAACAGAAGATTTTCAGTTAAAATCGCACCAAAGGCTGTATCAAGGGTCTACATATTCAAAAATTTCTTGTGGTAATACCCCAAACCCTACTTGCAGGAGGGGGTATCCTCCCACACCCTTCCCCGATATTGCCACTTTACAGTTTGATACATTTGCCCTTTTACCACCTCCCGCAATGCGCATTTCAAAATCTGACTGCAATTTAAAGCGGGAAGAAACACCCCTCCCCACACCCACCCTGCTACCGACCACGTGAAAATGGCTCAAACATTTTTTCAGTCCAGTCTGGGCCTGTCTGTCTACATGAATCAAAATTGATAACTGAAAGTGGATGGACTTCGGGATAACAGACATGATTTTTAAGGGGTTAACAAGTCTGAAATAGAATAAATAGTTTTAACTAAAAAAGAACTGCATTTATTAATATCGGTTACACTATATATTGACACTCAGCAACATTTACATACATGTATCTCTAAACGCAAAAGTAAGTATACTTTAAACTGACATCACTTATAATATGATTGAACAATACCTAACATACGACAAGGCTATCGCGAGGCCCATTATAATATCTGTAAAATATCAGTTCTTTCGTCCATCCATTACAAATTGTATGTGGCAATCCGCGCTGTAAAATTTTAATATTATAAATTGTCATATCCATATTTTATCATGTGCGAATATATACCAGCCGATAATTGCCTCTTTTGGCAATGCCGGAGGCAAATGTTTACTGGAAAATTATATAAAGTCATGGGCAGTATCTTAGTGTCAGCTGTCAAATTGTAGTTTGTACTTTCAACATTTTTATTTCTGCGAACCACTTTTCAATTTTAGAGAAATATATTGGGTTTAAATACTTGTATAATGTCAATCAAAGTTTTACTAGGCATCGACCGAATGTTCATTTCATTTATTGTAACAAAATCTCTCTTTAGTTGGGGAAACAAAACTAAAAACAAACTGAAACTGGTAGACTATACTGTCAGTACATAAATCATTAGTCGACTCAGGCCCTTCAGGCCTTTGATCTCGGTTGCATAACAAAGAAAGATTAAAAAAAGATAAATTCTGAAGCTACACGATGTTTTAAAATATGCTTTAAAATATTTTAGTCTCTGTAAATGAAAAGATTGGTCCTTTTGTTTTCTAAATAGATCTTGATCTCTACCAGAATGTGACTGGTCACCTTAAAGTTAAATTAGTATTAGTATGATAATGTGAATACATTTTTCTTCAGAAGTTGAATCTGCAAGAAATTCAATATTCAATTTGTTTATTGATGCAGAGTTTCGTGCGCAATTCCCTTTTAGATGAAATATAAACGTGCCAAACATGTTAGGCCAATATAAAACTCATTTTCCAAACCATGTTAATTTACTGAACATCGACTGTTTCATCCTGCTAATCTTACTAAATGAATTTTGACATGGAATAAACAGCATGGTCACGGTTAGATAACCTGTGAAGTTTTCCCTTCTCATTTAATTTCATTCAACTATAATAATTGTTTGACATCATGGAATGAATGAAATCTAGGCTAGCGGAAGATTTCTCATATATAAAGAATAGAATTTTTCCAATCGTGCAAACTGTGGACTGAAGATGAGGTAAACTATAACAAGAGCTGTCGGAGGACGACAACGCTCGACTATTCAACATCATTGTCAATTGATTGAATATAAAAGTTGAAAAAAGGGCATAATTTTGTAAAAATGCAAAACAAGGTTGTGGAACCTGTACATAGGCATTGGAACTTGAAATACAAACTTTCTGTTATAGATATATGTGTAGTACACAGTATGAAACAATATTTAAAATATAATTTTTTGGAAAAAATGTTACCTGAGCTGAAAAAAAATAATTATGCTGGTTAAAATGTTTGGAAAAAATGGAGACAACTCTGCTAAAACTTCATTGTAGGCTTAGGTGACAGTGTACATTATAGCTCATGCAAATCATGCATTTTTTACCTCTAGGCATGAAAAAATCATGCATAATTACTGCAAGGTCAGCAGTGTAAAAAGAAAATTATTTAATCAAATCATTCAATGCTCTGGTGGAAAGTTTGACATCTTTTGTGGTGAAATTTGTAAATAGATAGACGATATGTTTTAAAACATTAAAACCCGCATAATTTCACAAGGTAAAATACGTTGAAAAAGCTATTGCTGGAAAGAGAACAAGCTCTGCTACCCATATATATGCGTCAAAGTATGGAAAATATTTAGAAATATGGGAAAATCAATGAAAACAATATCAGGACTGTTAGATGCATAACTGTGTTATCCTATGTAGCAGGTAACATAGATAGCTTACTTTTTCATTACATTGATATAACATGGACATGATTGACAAACGGTGTTCAGTCAACAATTTCACTCTATAAACAGATTATGTCTTATGTGCAGAGAAGGCTCTGGCTAAGTCTCTACTATGCAGTGCATATCAGCTCATGACAGTGGACAAGTGTGTGAAGTTTTAATATATTCCCATCTATTAGTGGGTACTGAGATACCAGCTTACATACAAAAACCTAACCAAAAGACAACTGCTAAATCGAAACAGGGGCATAATTTTGTAAAAATATAAAGTAGAGTTATGAGACGTGTGCTCTGCATGTCAGATCATGACAGTGAACAAATTTGTAAAGTTTCAATCCATTCTTATTCGTGGGTACTGAGGTACCAGCTTACATACAAAACCTTAACCAAAATTTTCTTAGTAGGGAAAAGGGGCATAATTTTGTAAAAAAGAAAAACAGAGTTATGGAACTTGTGCAGTGTAAGTCAAGTTATTACAGTGAATATGAATCTTAAGTTTCAATCTATTCACACAAGATGTTACTAAGATACCAGCTTACATACAAAAACTTAACCGAATCGGAACGCCGACGCGGACGCCGACGCATGGGCGAGTCCAATAGCTCTACTTATTCTTTGAATAGTCGAGCTAAAAATCATCTATTTTGAATTAAAACAACATTTCTTTTGGTTTTAGACTGAGCGCCTGTAGAAATATTTTGTTATATATGGCATTTGAAGTCAGTTCGCACTTCTGCAACATAATTTGGGTACCTGTGAATTTAAAATTGATGATTTTAATATGTTTAAGTAGAGTGTCATAATATACTTTAAAATTGTATCAGCTTGTAAACACACAACGATTCGATTAAAAAGACAACTTAATGCCCAAAATAAAGTTCTTAAATCCCACCAGGACTGAGCTATTTTGAGTTCCGTCTTCTGACCTGTTTCGTCGGGCCCTTAAGGGTGTTTCCCTTGTTGCTCTGTCTTCTGCAAAGGCACTGAGTACATGCGTTTTAGGTTCTTAAAAACTGCATTTTTATATTATATCTACAAGGGCATCTTTGTGTTTTACATTACATACCTTCTGTTGCCTTTACGTATGTTAGGGTTTCACCTGGCGGGGATTACTTTTGTTTACACTGTCTTGTGACTTTGGAACATGGTGGGGATAAGACTGAGGTTAGGTGCACCATAAACCGGTTTAAACTCCCCAGTGGTGGTTTTGCTACTGACCGTTCCAAGGCCGGCCCCACTGTGTTCATGTATGTGTTTGTTTTGTCCTTTTGTGTTTTTCTTCTTTTTTTGTGTGTGTGTGTGCGAGGTTGTTCGTGTGTCTTTAGGGAGGCTGCGTGTTTTGATCGTGGCTTTCCCTGTTGTATATTCTTCCTTGTTTTTTTTACAAGTCATGCATATTAGATAAAAAGTAAAATTCCAAAAACAAAATGTCTGAAGTTTCTTGTCTCACCAGTGTGCAACTTGCAGATGGAAGATACGGAAGCAATCTAGCTTGAAATTAAAATCCCTCAGTTTTTATTGGGCTGCAGGTGCAGGTCGATGATTATGGATGGATAAAACCAGGGTATTACACAATATAAAACGTGGACGCTTTCCAGATCGTTACGTTTCCGTAAATATAAAATGATATTGCTGTTCATGTTTATCTTGATAATTTAGTTTTGAGTGTTTTATGGGCAAAACGTACAAGTGTATGGGTATACCTATTTCCAGGATACTTTGTTCTTATTTAAAGCTTAGCCTTACATTTTGAGGAAAAACATCAAATAACACCAAATCATAGAAAGCAAGGGTTGTTTCACGTGAAAATTAAACAGCATTATAAAACACGTATATGACTCTACAAAACAATTGTCAGTTAACTGACATATACATTAAGTTCCGGAAAGGGCTGCATACAGGTGCCACAATTTCGGACAGTTCAACATCTTGATAAAATCGTTATTCTCAAAGAACTGTTACATATCTCCGTTTCGATGCATTTGCAGTAATGTCCATGTGCTGAAATTTCACATGACTAGGTGGATGGAACATAGTTTTCGGCAATTGTTTATTTTCATTTCTTTACAAATGGCATTCCTTTTTAAAGAGAAATAACTTTTTATGAATATTTTATGTATCCATCATGCGGGACAGTACGGCAGAACATGTAATGGTCAGGTAGATCGTTGGTAAATATATTGTTCGTTTATCAATATTTCTTTGAGTTTTTTAAGATATACTCCTGAATCTTAATTCAAGAATGGTATGGCGCCGCGTCATTGAGGGTCATCATCTTATTAAAGAGCAATAACCTGTGATTTATTTTGGTAGAAATATCGGACTTAAAATGATTAATTTTGCTGCCGGACTGTAACTAGTCTTTCTTTAATCTTAGTTACAGTTGTACATTGTGTTATATCCCAGTAAATTACCTAGAAGACCTTTACGAGATAAAATATGAAAATCTTATAAACAGTTTTAGTTTGATAAAAATACTATATCTATGGAGAAAACATTATAATACAAGTAATATATATATGTATACGTATTTTTGAATACCATTAGATGTGAAAACGTGTAATTTACTCTTGCTTTTTGGTTCTTTCTAAGAGTTCAAAAAATAATAAACCTTCCTACACAATACTTATTAATATTATAGTATGAAGAACATACCATTGACACATGAATATGTCTAATAACGATGTTAGTTTCTCAAAGTATACCTAGCCTATCGCCACAGAAACATTTTATTAGTTGTTTATAAGAGATAATATATCCAAAACCCCGATTTATCGTTGTATAAAATCATTGTTTGGAGTACAGATGCGCATCTGACAAGCAACGATTCTTTTCCAGAGTAAATCGATATCAGGTATTAGATTATTATCTGCATCGTTGACGACATCTTGTTTTGTGTAGTGTGCATTTCCGGCGTGCCGCCATGACGTTTGACACCCTGGCGTCATAATTTCAAAGTATAAAAAATGTTTTTGTTGCATATTATTAACACACAGTTTCAGTCTCTTTATTTAATAGCGAGCTTTAATCGAGCTTTACGGTAACGCAAGTATACTTTCACACTTGGTGATAGATTTGAAAAGTTTCGTCGGAAGTTCTTAAAAAGCGCACCCTAGCGGACAGGTGCTCACAGGAAATACTTCTTTCCGGAGTGAATACAGAACTTCATTCAATTGCTAAAAATTATTCATCACTCAACAATAATGAAAGAATGATTTCCAGTTGTTTGAAAAAGATATTATTTTCATTTAAAAGATCAAGCATCGGCCATAAAATGGAAAAAATGTCATTATAAGCAGAAAGAAACGGGAACGCAGTAATGACGTCACCGTGGCACCGGCTTCCCATAAGTTTTGCAACGTATGATATTCACTGTTATAGGTACGGTGACACTAAATGTAGACTTTTTCAAGAGAATAGGTTCTCCTGAATTCTTGAGACTAGTGAATGGTTTCTTTGTGACAAATAAATGATGCATAATATTTTTAGCTAAATGCGATTTCTTTGAGCTCGCTTTGAGGCTTTGCCTTATTTCATATTAAATTAGTAAATAAATCGGGTTGTGTTAGAATAAGATATATCATAATTGTCTCTGGAGTCGCAAAGTTATTTCAGATACATACGTCTGTCATTCTACCTATCAGAATTCGTTTGACTGAGCTGTACTTTGTATTGCGAAATCGCTAATTGTACACCAGCCTAAAATTCACGAACACTGATATACTACACACTCCTCATCACTTAGAGGAGTGTTTCATAAGGAGGTTGTTTAAATCAAATGTTTAACATTAATGAACAAATGTAAATATGAAAAGGTTATCCATCCGGTAATGATTCTTAGCAGCAATATAAAAAAGTAATCAACTCGCAGTTAAATTTGATTTACATGACCTTGAGCTGCGTTATTTGTTTTATAACTATCGAATATCTCTTGTTCAAGTAAGTTATTCAACATTTGTTTGTAAATGATGATGTTGCAATAAGTCGCCGGCCGTACTTTTTAATTATTCTCGCAGTCAAATGTAAAGAATCAGGTAGGAAAGCAATAAGAAATATGAAAATATGTCATAGCTAAGAGAATAGCAAAACAGTGTTTCAATATGTGACATTAACTAGGTACACTGATACGACAGTTCATATTTGCGCTTATAGGTATGTACATTGTACCCAATTAAGTGAATGCAGTTTTGATGTAGTTAGGTATTCTCAGATGTAAATGAATGGATGGAAGCATATAAAACAGACATTTGCATGCTATATATCTAAACGGAATAACGAGACTCGATTTTATAACTCACTTTTTAACGACACGACACATATTTAGATGAAGTCAAAAGTGGCGTCACTAACCCATGACATTCAAACATATGACTGTACCCACTTCCGATTATTGTTTTGACAGATCGGATTCTGCTCACATGTGTTTATACTAAGGTATTTAATTATGCACAAGAAGTTTTTAAACATTTGTGGAACTTCAAAATAAAACAATGCACTCTGTTTTATGTCCGAAACTTAATTTGTGCGAAGAAAAAGATCTAAATTCATCCAAGTCATATGATAATCTGTTTTCCTCGCACCATAAAACCGAACCGCTACACGAAGAAAAAACAAATCAGTAAACAACTGTCGCATTTATGATTATTTTCAGATTCAGATTAAGGCAAACATAAATAGGACTTAAACATGAAAGAGATAATTAAAAAAATATTTTGTAATGCTCTTAGTAATATCCAATACCTTATAAAACATGTGGAGAAGGAACGTACGTAAAGGACCTGGAAATGAAAATCATACGTTGTTCCGTGGACATTGTAAGCTTTCAAGAGGTGAGACAAAAGTGAGCTACTGCAAATACATGATACGCATGTGTTGATATATTAATGTATGGGATATCATAATAAGCAGGGTTGCTCTAAAACATTAAAATAATATATACATCATACACTACATAACTGGACTTCATAATAGGCAAGACACAATTATAATCTGTACATCATTTATGACATCAATTATTACAATTAGCGAAAAAAATATAAGACACAACCCGAATTATTTACGTTGTTCACATATGGTACCCTATGTCTTATTACATCTTCATAAAACTCCTTCCTTATAAGGAGATAACATCATAGAAAATGTTGAAAAACGCACCTATTTGGAAGACCTATTAAAATGACTTTTTTACAAATCAGTTATGTAATAATACGAATTACTTTAAGAGAATTACAAAAGAGGAGGGTGAAAATCTGTTAAATTGCATTTTCGTTACAGTCATGATTTCTTTCAAAATGGTGGCATTGAAAGCAAAGCTCAGACTTCCGTTACTGTTGACCAATGTACGATACAAATCATAGCTACAGCCCGGATATTATGTTAACAATAAGAAAAACGTTCAAATCGAGGTTGACGTAGAAAACTCAATGGCATGGTAAAAGTCTTTGTTCCACAAAATATGTATAATCTCTTCTTAATAAAGTGACAGAGTAAAAAGAAATAGTTCATGCTGTGCATTCAAAGTCAAATTATAAACCATAGAGAAATTAAGATGTTTACAGGCTGGAAGTGAAATCAGTTAAATGAAACACTTCAATCTCAGATAAAATCTTGTGTAGATCGACAAGTTGTAAAATGTATTATTCTCACTTGATTATCACCAATAAAACATTATTTGTGTTTTAACAGTTTAGACATTATAGATCATTACATGCAAATCTGCTTGTCCTTCCAAGGATGTAAAGTTGAATCGTTACATCCAAGGTAATAAAAAATTATATACGTTTGTCTGGCCTAGACAAAATCTCGTATCACAGAAACAAAACATAAGAATATAGAAAAGTTGACTGCTCCTAAATTGTAGGAACAAGCGTAATACATATAATTCGTTAACTCATTAAGTTAATTAATTTATTAACTCGTTAATTTAACTTCAAAGGAAACATTTTTGTGTTCAATTGGTTTTTGAATAAAATAATGTTCGGGATTCTGAAGCGTAGGAATGAAATACACGTATTATAATACATGATCCGTGCCATGAGAAAACAGACATAATGGGTTTGCGACCAGCATGGATCCAGACCAGCCTGCGCATCCGCGCAGTCTGGTAAGGATCCATGCTGTTCGCTAACAGGTTTTCTATTTCCAATAGGCTTTGAAAGCGAACAGCATGGATCCTGACCAGACTGCGCGGATGGTCTGGATCCATGCTGGTCGCAAATGCACTATGTTGGTTTTTTCATGGCGCGGCTCACATATCTGAAGGAAAATTATTGATTTTACTCAACGATAAAGTTACTTCATGTGGTATATTGTTTCTGTTCTAACAAGACAATCACTAAATTTTTGCTTGTTTTGTGGCGTACCATATTCATTTTCAGCGCGTAGCTATTAGGTTTCTCGCTATGGCGTAAATCCTAAGGTATGATAGAAGCTTTTAGCAAAACGTAAAATATTAACTTTCGAAAAGAACATTAATTTTTGGATATGGAATGGTCGAACCAGTCAACCATGAAAAAAGTGCCTTTTGTGAATGGAACAGTTTAATTTGTAAACTGCATTCGAAATTCTATTTACGTGAAAAAAAAAACAAAAAAAAAAACAACCTTAAAGTTTGTTTACTATTATCTATACTGGAAACAAGGAGGGCTAAGCGAAGTTTCTTTATAATCTGAGGCAAAATATCACTCTGAAACTAATTTGTACGAAATTTGTTACATCTACTGAATCTATGAATCACGAAACGTAAACTTTACACTTTGTTTAAAAATATAATCATTTAAAAAAGATACAGTATCACGGAAAAGAGAAACTGCGTTTTTAGTATTGTATTATAACAGTTTGTAGTTATCTTGTCTTATGCATATTAAACTTTAACAATCATACCGGATAGATGCGTCAGTTACTGTGCATTCTTAATGTTGCATATTTCCATGTTCAGATATGGACCTAAGGCTGCATCCGCTTAGTAATCAGTAGATGCGGAAATGACTATTCATATTTAATACATCTGTACATATTTGAAGCGGAAGTAATTTGTTAAAAGATGAGTGATTACGCGTGATAAATCCCACGACGGTTTAACAACAGAGCTAGGAGCAAGGATGGCTTACTAAAATATGCAGATCTATATCTGTTGTAATATTAGATTAAAAATGGAAAAGACAGAAAGGTGTGTTTGTTTGCGTTTGTTTACCCTCGCCGCCGGGTATTCCCATATGGGCAAGCAGACAGAAAAACTGTAGAGAAATTTTAATGGATACCTTATTTGTACCACGTAGTAGCAGCTATAAGTTCTACGACTATAATGTAATTATATATCTTCCTAAAATACATTCGTAACAAAACGTGGCTTTAATTCCATGAACTGTTATTATAAAGAAAGCATTTACGTTAGAAATACTTGAAATGTATGATGCTGCTCCCTTCACCCACACAGCGTGACGACATATACAACAAACTGTATTTCTCACACTTTGAGGATATACTGTATTGGACTGTTATGTGATAGTAACTGAATAAATGTTCGTTGTATTCATTCATTGGTTTCACAGTCAGTTGTTTTAGTTGTTTAATGCACGTGCATCAATATATCAACATTGATTTTAAATTTGCAACGATAAAGCGATATTACCTTCGTATTCACAATTGTAATGACATTTAAATTTTCTGTCAGGAAGGGGAACGTTCAGGAGGTCACAATGTTTGACATGCTACAATGTTTTGCTTAAACCGGTGCTATGGGGACGTGAGCTGTGTTGCACATTTCATTTCGTCTCGTGAATAGACTAGATCAAACCGAGACTGCTGGTTATGTTCTAAAGCATCGTCTTTAAGTGTCATGGTGCCGCCCCTTTACTGGAGTGCCGTTGTAGTCTCTTGTCTTTTGGAATCATCGAGAACATTAATCTTTAATATAAAAGAATTCCTTTTATACCGGTTCTAGGGAACGTGTTGCACATTTCATCAGCTTTCATGACCAGAATCAATCAAGCCAAGTCTATTATTTTGCTTGGTTGCGTTATATGTACCAAAAGGATCTTGTCACAGATATTGTTATCGTTTGCATCACGTGCATGTTACCGTATATAGTCCATAGAATGTGTACGTTTTTACATGATGTTACAACGTTTACTATTCCAACAGCCACAATAATGTAACAATTTTTGTCGTTTCAGAGAACTGCATTTGCCACATTATTCAAGATTGGTTAAATTTAAACAACTCTGGCGAATGAAAATGTAAATCTGTAAAGATAAAATATACGTTACGGTATAGTGATTTGCATTTTAATACGGAGTGCATGGTGGTATTCAAAGTGCGCATGGAGATATTCGGCCTCCACATTATAACACGCCCGTATATTTCATACCCAAATGTAAACTACTGAAAAGCGATCAATTCCTTACCCAGAATGAATGTAAGGCTGACCTAAACATTTTACAACACCACTACATTGGGTCATGTGACAATACTGAATTGTATAAATATTCGGTTATCATCAATGGTATATTGGAACTTCCTCATTGTTTTGTTCCTTGTCATATTCGTTACTCAGTAGGACATAGCAGAAAGGCGTTATATTCCTATCACTGAATTTGATTTTTCCGAGAGTAAACTGACATATGGATAGAATGTCTGTGATATAGTCCATCAGCAGACAAAGAGATAGGAACAATTACTGCTATGCACACAGAGCGCCTTGGGTATAATACGTTTGAATATGCGTGTAACTCATTTGTTCACCATGCCGATTACAAATTCAATAAATGAATCATTGGATGACATCGTACGTGGTCATAACCTCTCTGTAGCGCGAAGTATTCCTTGAAAGTAGAATATCGGCCACGGATACCCCCTGAAAGTACAACATAGACATAATTATCTTAATATAGTATGTAAAGAGGACCTCGTTGTTGTTTATGTAAATCACAGTTATTATTGCTTTTTACAAGGTGTTAATAAGTATAGCTGTTGTATACTTGTAAACTAATGTTGTTAAATAGGTGGTAATATTCGTCCTACATGTTTTGCCAGACAATGTATATTTAGTAAAATAGGACTAGTCAGTTATAGAAATTAAGTACGTTTCGTTAAGGAACTTTTATCCATTTTTGCTTTGTGTAAACAGCAGGTTTTAAAATGTTTTCTCTTCTACTAAAAGACAACACCAGAGTTATTTTATTTTGTGTTTGTCAAATGTTGATAGGTGAAAGGATAAACATTTCAGTGACAGTCTGTCGTATCAATAGTCAGACAGCATATACAATGTAAGACCGAATGAGATTGTGCAAATATTTACGGCTGCGTTCAATAAGGTGTAATCAGATCACTCTGCCAGTCGGTTTTACAACCAATCCTTGTTAATATTCATTTGTAGAGTCGTTTGCTCAAACATAACATGGAAAGCTTAGACATATTTTATTCCTGAAAATACTTTATCCTGAAAGTTTCTTAAATCAAGCAAGGGAAGTCCATTGCACGTCAACTCCATCAATAAGTTATGGTGTTCCGGTGCGTTCCAAGACATCCACAAGAGATGCATTTACTGAGGTGATCAGTCTCCATCAGAATTTGAAATATTTACTCTGTTCCTTGACTTTAAGGAACACAACTTGATAACTGAACCAGGAGTTCTATTTTTTATCATTGCAAATCTTCAGTTTTATTTAGAAAACACAGCCGTGTAGAGAATTAATTATGCATCTTGACAACGAATAGGACGCAGTTCTTCCGGTATGTTCATATTATTACTGTCTATAGTCTTTGAACTTGTCTTTCAATCAGTACAAGTATTTGTCCAACTTACCACTTCTGTAATGTTCCACTTGATTTTCCAATCTTTTTAATAACTACAAGACGCAAAGAAAAATTCCAATTTAAATACAGCCCTCTGTAATGACTAATAATGCTTATTGTCACAATCAATAAAACACATTTAAATAGTATGAGATAATATGAAAATTTAATGGCAGAAATGGCCGCGATGTGAAATGTATTCCCGGTTATGTTAAGTGACCCGAGAGTTACCAGGGTAGGCAATATGCAAGACGAGCAAGCAAACATGTTATTAACTTATTTATGAAATTAATTAATAAGGTTACATGTACTATGAACTGCCGATATTAATCTTGAAACTATGAATTACCCTACACTGTTTAGTGCAAAAGGTAGATCATGTACGATAACATGACCAGTACATTAAATATAACAAATATATTTGACAAAACGTAACACGTGTACACTATGATTGAGCGATTATTGCAACAACTCACAATCGACCTTTTGGATAATACATAACATTTAATCTATGCAGAGCATCGTTACCACCAAAACAGTTACCATCGAGTCGGATATTCCAATCTGCACCTACAACAAGTGAAAACCTACATATTCTGTGGACGTTAATACACAGAACAAACGTTTTTTGCCGCTATTCTTGCATAAGAAATGACACGAAGACTATATGTACTGTGTTCGTAGGTGATGATGTAATTTTTCCAGTTTGAAATTACCATTCTTTTGTTCTTCAAAATGGTCGACATGTTTTAAATATCAATAAACGGGGCGCACAAATCAACAATAAATACTAAAATCATGTAATCCATGGTTTTTAACGACTATTTTTCCCTTGTTACTACAATCATGAGATAAGACATATTTTTGCATATTACTTAAAGATTCGATAATTTAACAGGAACACAATTTCAAGACTAATAATTTTCCATACGATTTAGTTTTAGAACGATCATGTTAAACAGCTTGTATTAAATAAGATATTGAGCTTACCGACTGATATTTTCTAAAATCGTTGATTCGATTCCATACAGTTGTACAAGTTACCTGCGATTGTTACGTGTAATGTTGTTTCTAGATCATCTGATTTTACTAATAATGTACGTAGTTTAATTTTGAATCAGTAAATTAGTACATGTATTACATTATTTGTCATAGTGTACTTTTGTTGATTTTATGGACATTTAAAAGTTTGATATTATTTTCTATATGATTCTGTGCAGCAATTGCCCGTTGAAAAAAAAGAAATAAATTAGAATGAAAGAGTCCAAGGAAGAGTCTCCGGAATTAAAAAAAATAAAAATAAAAAATCAACAATGATAAATAGCCATAGCCAATTTGTAAGTTAATCGAAACATGGTATTATGTGAGTAAACAAAATGTGTTAATTGTACTTAGTTTACAGTCAGTTTTAGTCAATTACGTTGCTTTATTATTGCTAAGCAGGATAACATGTTTTAAATACTTACTATGAGAGAACGTGTATACCATTTCTAAATATTATAAACATTAGCAGACGAGATTAAAAGATCCATGTCCAAATTGCATGTCTGTTTATAGTTAAGGGCGTTGTGACTTTGGGATGTTTGTTATTACACGAACAAGCTTGAAGACCCGCTCATGTATTTTACACCCAAAACTAGTAAACAGAAGTCATTCTAGAATACAGTAATTCACTTTGTTTCATTTTCACAATGAATTGAACGAGGTTCCATATAGCCTTGCATTGCTAAAACCGTTGCAAAGATTTAGAGAGCTGAAACGCTGACATGTTTATTACAAGTAATTATGAAACAAATCATATTTCGGTAATAATTGCCTAATTACTGTACACGCATGATCTATTTCTAATTGCGGCATCAACCTTTGACAGTTTGGTAGCGTTTTTAATTGCTGCATTAGAAAATTCAAATGCGTATTTGGTTGACTGCTAACAAAGTGTTGTTTCAAATGGTATCGTATTCTATATCGTTATATCTACTGCTCATGGTACTGTTCCCAAACCTTACAATTAAACACAGACGCAATCAGCTATAGACAAAGAATTTCAGAAAAGTTCAGAAACCGCTGTCATTTTAAACATAATGTTAGAAGCTAACATAAGATCGTGAAACAGTCTAATTGATAAATATAGTGAATACTGTCATGTAGTATCAAAATATGGTTTTCTTTAAACTGTAGTCTGTTATTGTTATTTTTAAATCTGAGTTTGTAAACTTCATACATATACATTAAGTGAGGTAAACATTATTTAGCACTTTTGCAATAACATTCATATAATACAAACTGAAAAAATAATGCCATTTTAAAGACAACTAAAGACAACTATAGAGGAAACAGATGCATTGTTTCGCACTTACGTTGTAACAGTGCTCAATTTTCATTTGATTTAATTGAAAAGTTGAAAAGGGTCATTCAATACTGATGAAATATCCTATTGCGTTTGAAAAGAACATTTGTAAAAAAAATAATTTTAGAATCAAGATGCATTTGAAGAAATGTCATTTCTATACACGTGTGCTATTACCGATTACATTGAAGTATTGTATTTCAAAACGACACTAGGAAAAGTGAAAATACATTACAATTGGCTTCGTTACAGAATTATAACAGATGTCGCGTTTCTTTGCAAACAGAGTAACCGAGGAATAAAACACTCATTAATGTACAGTAATGAAGAGGAAAATGGCCAATGGTTTAAACACTTCTAACGTGCAAGCCTCTTGTCGGTCAAATGGCGAAAAATTTGACGCTTTAGTTAACCAATCTACATTTTTCACAATTCATAGTAAACTATTAACATCGTATGTTATATGTTGCTTTTAGTCAATTACGTTGCTTTATTATTGCTAAGCAGGACAAAATGTTTTAAATATTTACTATGAAAGAACGTGTAAACCATATTTACATATTACCGGACGAGATTAAAAGATGCATGTCCCAATTGCATGTCTGTTCAGAGTAAAGAGCTTTGTGACGTAAGGAAGTTAATTATTACATAAAAAAGCTTGAAGACCCGTTCATGTTATATACGGTAGAATTTGGATAAACATACTGACACCTTTTATATACTTTAAGACAGAAACTAAAATGTAAGATAGTGCGTGTTTTGCAAACTAGTAGGTCATTGATGTATGATGTTTTTTCTTCTTTTTGTTCCAATTTATTACCAGTTTCGGGCTGTAAATATTTAAATATTTATGACGATCCATCCCCTGTTATCAAATATAAGAAACACACTTCCTGTTGCCAGTGGTTCTGCTAAATAATTTTGAATGCGAAATAGAAAAATAACCCGGATATTCTTATGTTTCTCCTCAAATGTAATTGCAAATACAAAATATAACACAGCATTGTGTAACAAAAGCAAATATAAATCATCTGACATCACAAATTCTGTCCTATACAGGCAGCCACCTGTATGTTGTATATTTCACTAAACTAATAATGATCTAGTTTTGTCTCTACACGTTCCTTCAAATATACACCCACCTTCCTAAAATGTATTGAGGTAAATTATTGATCTAAAGTCATATATTCCTATAGTCTGATTAATATATAATATATGTATTGATTTGTCGACTTGCCCAAAACAACCATACAAATTTTCACATGGACGAAATAGATTTAGGAAAATATTCCAGATGTATTAATTATACCCACTACTTATGGAAAATGTTGAGTTATTTCAACTGACACTTTGTCATATACTTTTACAAACAAATATGATTTATTATATTAATGCTTTCACCAATAAAAAGGACTTGAATTAACCAACTGTTAATATCTTCAATGCACACATACTTCTGTTGCATTTATGATTTTTAAGAAAAGGCATATTTGCATTTAAGTTGAGACAAAAATAAACTAGACTGTAATTTGAGAAATAAACTGTTTGCCTTTCATCTGCCACAGTGAATGTGATCACAATTACATGCACTTCCCTTACATTTAAATGAATAGTGTACAAAGTCTGTGGACTTCATTTCTTGATAGTCTTGCACAATTTAGGTCTTCTAAAATAGTGATACAGTACGAAAGTATTTATCAAGTTCTTTGCATTTAGGGAATTCTGAAAACAAAGCGTAAATAAACAAATATTTATGTGAAAATCCGTTCAGTCTTTTTTTGAATGACAGATAAGAGCTGATTCTTTCCAGTAACAATTCTTCATAGCTGTCATACGCTGTATCCCAAAGTATCTACGTGTAATAATGCTGAAGCTCTTATATCCCTCTTATCGTTAATGCATAACAGATGTCTGTGCTTACAAAAATGTGCAAACATGGAATATATTGAATATATTGAGATATACGATGTGCTATAAATTTTGATTGATTCTGTTTGCAGTCTCAGTGTCTGTTGTGTATCACTCCTGTCTAAAACGTTCTGTTTATTCTGATTTAGACGTAAAGTTTGATACTGTCTTTCTACGTATGAAAACTAAAGAAAAAAATGTAATTCAGAATAACCTTATCAATGAATAATAATTGAACAGTACGAATTAATCTTAAACCAATGACAATTCACCTTCATCTCAAAGGAAATGATTTTTCTTTTTTCGTATACATTCTTATATATTCCGGATTATGTAACAGAATGTAAAAAGCATTGCGTGTCCCAGGTAATAACTTTTCATATAGGGCTAATTTTACTCTTTTTATGTGATTATTTTTAGAGTGATAATTATCAGTATGTTTTGAATTGTTTTAATTGGGACGAAGCTCTTAAAGGGACTGACCTCCAGATCACACACACACGCACGGACGCACGCACGCACATACGAACGTAAAAACAGATATCTGGTAACAATTGCTACATTTTTTAAAAGGCCTTGAAAATTTAGTTACTGACAGAGTTCATGAATATGTTAAGAAAACACATGAATATTAGTTGATTTTGATAATTGTTCCATTCCAAAGAAAACTTTGGCCGCGGGGTACTTGTCATAAACTACCTTAATTATAAAACTTTATATAAACGGTCGTTAATTATGAATTCCTCAGTGGTGTTTTAGTAAATATAGTAGCAAGTCTTTAATTCCGAGGCAACCCGGGTCCGATTTCCGACTCAGACTTGACTTTTCTCTTGATTCAGCTTTCGAAAATAAAAACTTTGAAAAAATCATGTTCTACAGCAAAAATGTGTATTAACCAAACTTTAGTTTTTCATTTTGCTAGTCAAAACCTAGAGTTCACTCCTTTATAATGTTTATTTACCCTGCTAGGGTGTTCGAACATGATTCCGCCTATAAGATCATAAATGTAAAACAATGACAATGATCCAGTAAGAATAACCACGCTTCCAGATAAAAATAAAATCTTTAAAACAATATGCCAAAACAGGACATAAATATTACACTTTGCTTTCATTTTCATTCAGGTCACCGTCACACCATTTTTATTATAGAACAAATGAGTATGCTTTATTGCTATCAAAAAAAAAAACAAAAAAAAACAGTGTTTATGAGACGTACATGTAATGATCAAAGAAAAATGGCATATTTCTGAGCTAATTAAAGAAAAAGTCGTCGCAAAAGTAAGCATAATATTAGAAACTATGTCGCCGTTACTACTAATCAAGGCAAATTAAACCAATGGGAGAAAGGGCATAATTAATCGACGACTTCCCAGGTTATGGGAACGTATTTGGACTGTCAGTATTTATAAAACCATCGCTTAATTTGTAACTAAAATTGAAACGACATGCAGTGAAAATATCATGGCTTTTTGACTCTCTATTCCATTTTAGTTTTTTGTGCTGTACATTGCATTAAGAGTCACTACAGGTAAATATGATTAAACGGTTAAAAATGTCTTACTTTAAATGGCGACTCGGTGACGTTAAAAATGATGTTTATTCATCTCAATTTTATTTCATTCGTTTATTAATTAATACATGTTAGCTTTCAGAGACCCTACACCTAATTTTTATTTTTCCTTCAAAGCTTATATCTTGAAATTGCACAATGATGACTTATTTGATAAAGTGAATACAGAAAGTGTTTTCTTGCCTACCTAGCGGGGAAGTTAAGGTTATCCGTATAGCAGATCACCTTATCTTTTCCCTTAGACGTCACAGTGAATAAGCGATTTTGATTTTAAGAAAAGCCTTTGAAAATATTGCAATAATATCAATAGCAGGAGGCAATAAAAATGATCTAATATGACTGGCCTCAGGAAAGCGTGGATAATAACTTGCAAGCGCTCGGTTTTCCATTCCACGCTATCCCTCGGGTTTGGGGAAACCCTGTCTTGCGCAGGAAGTCACATGATATCCTCAAAGTCTTCATTTTCTTTTAAATGATGCAATTTATAGAATTAAAACCTCAGAATCTGAAAAGAAAATTGATTTCTGTAAGGGTGCAATATGTATCGTTGAAGTATATATTTCTATCTGATACATGGCAGGTTTATAACAAATTTTCAAAGCATATTTTTGTTTATTTAAATTAAATGCATTGTAACCCAAATGACGTTGCTTTTTAAAACAAACACCTATAAACTTACATGAACTTGGGTCATTATGTTTTCCTCTTAGTATACTAAAAGAACATACCCAGTGTCTCGTAGTAGTATATCATTTAGCACAACTAAAACGAACATCATTGACTGAAATTCAAAGTAAAAGTAATTCAACGAGTATTGCAAACTACAAGTATTGTGTCTATAGACATACACTTTTACATGTATATAGATTCCTACGTCATTTCTGTTATAATTACCGTCTTTAATACTAACCTAGTGATCCTTGAAAAAATCGGTACAATAAAGTACTTAGTATTTGTAATAATTTTAGAAACGGGAAGACCATTAAAAATTTCTATTTCTTTTTAAAATGTACGCTGATAATTTAGATCGATAAAATTGCCCGTAATATAATACTTTTTCCCTTATACAAACGATATTGAATGAATGTAGAATATGCCAAAATATTTGGCAATGTGGTATGAGTCATGTATTTCGCATGTAATTAGCCATATTCTGCAGGCAGTACACCTTGATAAAGTGTGACAAGTAGCTTTTCTGTCACTACTATAAATTTAGCAAGGATAAGACATAATGAAAGTTGTGAAATACACTATCTTTCTACAATATAAGTCTAATCGGTAGCATATATTAGAAATAATTTTAACAAGACCGAAGCCATCTGAAAGCGATAGCTTTATAGATTTTATTTCGAAATTAAACTTGTAGAACTCATGTAAATGTCATACTTTTAGAAATTGTTCATGTAAAGTGACAAGTTGTATGTATATATTTCAGAAAGAGGAAGCGTTTCAACGTTCTTTTATCATGAAAATAACATACATAAGCTATGCCGACTTTCTCCTTTTTCTCTATTTCTCTTTACAAGACTTTATTTATGAGAAACTGCACTCAGGTGAGGATATCGTGTCTATAGAGCCTTGTAAATACGCTTAGTCATTCAAGTGACACAGTTGGATATGCAATTAGCAAATTGATGTCATATGATTAAAAACTAACGAGGGATCATCAGAATTTTATAGGCTTGTATATATGCTTTTTTAACCAATTTATTTTCGCTTAAATGTAAAATAACTCTAAGCTCACTGCGTTATGCTTGAGCAAAAACAACACTTTGCAAACCGACAGGAAGAACTATTGCACCATATCAAACACTTCCGAGGATGTTTTCACATTCCTTCCGGTCTTACATCATGCGTGATACTTGAATTTTTGTCGTAATTGGAAAATGTAGTTATTTTACTTCCAACTTTATACAAATATATTTTGAAATATACTGAATGACAGAACATTGACATGAACCATCACTGGACGTGACAATGTGATTTGCTTTTAGCAAAATGACGGATGACGTATAAAAGGGAAATAAATAGAATGTTTATGATTAATGTCGCTACTTTTAATAAAAATAAAGTCCTGTTAAACATTTCAACATTTGACTGTGAGATCTCTACTTGCTGTCGATTTTTCTATTCAATATAAATTGTCGGATAAAATGCGTAGGCTCCTATTTATCTATTTCAACATACGACCTCAGCAACCCTATTTTTACAATAATTATTGTTATTTACGCCAGCCATAATGAACTGCACTCATTTACGCACTATCATCAGATAATTATACACATTGTATATAAATCGCATATCTTTTATGGCATATTTCGCGATTAAAAATATTATGATCATGTTTGACGACATCAAACGACGCATTTATTGAGACGCTAACCGGCCTGGTGTAAAAATCGGATCCAATTATATCCATAGCTGTCACTCTGAGAGGCGTTTATCGTACACATAAGCAATTGCGGGCATGATTCGCTTCGTTTATGTACATTTAGGGAAGATAGGAGTTGCTAAATATTCACAAATTCTGCCATTCCTATTTTCGCCTTACAAAACGTTTCAGTGTAAAAAAAGGAGAAAAAAATAGATCACAATATTCCTTGCAATGATCTACTGAATATAAATAATAATATCACCCGCTATTGTGCCAATCAACGTGATCAATTACTGTCAGTGAAATTCTATATATTTCTCTAAATGATCTCTTTCTCTTTATGCACTCGTTGTCATTGTAACCCGATGTAAATGTGCTTTGGTAACAATCATCATTCAGTGATCATAGACTTTAGGCCTTAAAGTCAGATACTTAACGAATTTTGCTATTAGCTAGCGTTGTTAATGTCTTCGCTTCCATTGTATATACTAATAACAAAAGATATTTTGGTTAGGTTCTTTATGAATAAAATATGTGGAAGGATTTTGCCATTTTGTAGTTCACTTGTTTGTATCTTTTTCTCAATTTGGCAAACGTTCACTATCAATACTACCAGCATTCCTAAGTGAACTTCGACACGACAGAACGGCATGGTGACGGTAATTAGACTGGCAGTATTTATCATTCTAATGAATATACATTAAAGCGACGTTTGGCATCAAGCAATCGTGTTTTTGGAGGAACATCTAGATTATCGAGCGCTTTGAATTAAAGTAGAATTTGGTCTATTTGTACACACCATGAATTAAAGATAAAGCAAAGGAGAAACAAATATATGAAAGTCGCTTATTTTGGAGAACACAACGATTTTGATTTGTATTTAGACTTGACGCTATATCAAATAGAAACATGGTTAGAAGTTGTGTGTAGAGTAACAGCAAACGATTTAGGTCATATGACGACATTTTAAGCTATTAATGGTGGAGGAAGAGCTAAGGTGTCCCGTCTTGCATTGTTTATGGCATGAAAAGGCACATGAGTAGAACCATTGACCTTCCGTAAGGCAGCTGGATTGCTTCCGTTTATAAAGAAATCTGCATACAAAGCGAGGTATTGAACTCACAACGTTAAGGGGCAAGTAATTCAATGTCAGTGACCTTAACCATTCGGCGACGGAGGTCCTTGACAGACGAATATATTATAAGCTTGAATGCTTTACCTTAATGCATTTTTCTAAGGACCCTTCAATTATCATAATGTTGTTAAAAAGAAATGCGAAGAAATATATATTATGATATGTCCTTTCAACTGCCGCTACCACAGAAACCTAATGCAGACTTCCTTTTCGCCGTTCTCCATTACCGCTGCTGTTTTGCTGAAGTGCAACCAGAGACGACTTTTGCGTACCAGAAAAACGGGGTTGCCGGTTTCCCTTGTCTAGTAATACAGGTATTTGGTGAAAATCGGTCTATCTCGCAACTGAACAAAGAAGAATACCCCTAAAATATACTACATTTTTTACGCTGTGGTAACTGTTATGTAAAACAGTCGATACCCTATGGTAGTTATTTCCATTGTATGTTAAAAACATAAATTCACTATGTTTATGCAACAGTCCTTTATGGCACTTATAAGGAATTAACCGTAGTGCTGTAGTGTAAGTGATCGATATATAGTCTACATAACACATCAAAAACCGTATAAACTACGGTACACACCGTAAAATTGACCGCAAGGAAACCAGGATAAACATGTTGGAAACTCTCTTCAAACTTTGCTGTTCGCCGTAAACGAAGCACGATAGGCTAGTTGTCAATGTTTAAATCTCTATACATTACTCCGTTTTAAATGTATTTATGTAGCTGTTGTATACATGTTATGGACAGAACTAACAAGACAGGTTGATGGCCGTTGCACCTAGTTACCCGATGGTATCTACTTGTTCAAGAAAAGCACGAATTTACGTACAGTTTACAGAGCAATCACTTACGATTTTTATTCTTATGAAATATCTGGCTTAAAATGATTAATTGTACGGCGTAAGTGACAATTATCTGTTTTTTATTCTAATATAATATTTTGTCGGCCTTTAGGTCGAGACAAATAAAAAAGGACTTGAAACCAGATAAATTAATTTTTGTTTTCAGTTTCTTGCAATTCTCTTGATACAAAGCAATACTTTGATAGAAATAGAATATATTAATTCTACAAAATCGTGATGATATATAAAGAAAGAAATGTAAAAAGTACATAAGAAAACTGAAAAAGGTGTTTTTGTGTAGCTGTAACATTTTACCATTCTCTGCTGTATATTTATCCTGAGCTTGTATTTCATTAATAAGCAATACACATTTGATATTTACAACATGCAATTTTGACTGTTAATTACGAGGATTGTTTATTTAATTCCCGGACGACCGCTATAACTCTTGAACTGTTTGTTGTGTAGAAATAATAAAACAAGTATATTATACTCCAATCATATCTTTATTACTGTGGAAAATTCATTGTGATACGACTATTGGTTTGTAAGAAATCAAAGAATGATAAAGCCCAGGGAACGGTAAGCGGATCACGTTGACGTCGACACTTTCGCAAAAAAAGTCAATAATCCAGAAGCTCATTCTTTTTCAAAATAACGAACAGCGGGCGTCATACACCTATGATGTCACACTTTTTTTCATTTCAAATCATTCGTGAGTATCTATACTCAGTCCCCACACGACGGTAACCCTCCTGTCATCTTCCAGCATTTTTTTGCACTGACGTCGCCTTCCTGTCTCTGACACTCGGCTGACCCGATCTTGCGTCATCGTTCGGTGATGTTCTGTCTTCTTGAAGGCGTTTATACAAAATGTACACCGTAGTTCTCTTCACAGAATGTTTTTCAAATGAATCATTCAAACTATTCTTTGTTTGGACTGGCGTGTGCCCAATACATTCACAGGGTTTTATGATAACACGCTGTCCTTCAATAATTTGTGAACTCATTTGATAAAAATTACAAGTATGCACAATGACAGAAAAACCTATAAACGTTCAACACAATTGCATGGATGACGTCAAGTTTGCACAGGCTATTACGTCAATAAATTTATAACTTCGCCTGACATTTTCCCCGTTCAAAAACGTATCATTTTCCGAATTTCAGCATATTAAAGTTTAAGTATATCGACAAAATTACGGCGCGTTGCTATAGTTACTATAACTTAGAAACTGTTGCAGATTCGTTTTATATATTTTCTTCACATATTCACAATATAAAAACCTCGCGTTTCTGTACAATTGGATGTTATTGTCGATATTTAGAGCGGTCATCCGGAAATTAAATGAACAAACCTTATATGTTTTTAATGGCAATAATTGTAAGTTGTACCTTTCCTCGTAACTGGTCAAGAATTAAAAGTGCATTTCATAACAAGTAGCAGTGCACGCTTTTCGCCAGATGAAATCGCAATTGTACACTCAATTCATATCTCAGAACGAAAAACAAAAACAATTTAATAAGGCCAGACCATAATTGCCAGATGCTTTGCTCAGAATCGTAACACTTACCATCCCTCTCATTTGTTTTGCCAAGCGTCTAACAAATCCTGAAGATATGCTTGAATACAAATATCTTTTATCATCTTTAAAATTATGTTGACATTATTAAGATGATTTAGATAGATAGATAGATTTGAATTTGCGGGGATCATGATAAGATGAAATGGTTCTATTTATTGTGACAAGGTGTCTCCGTGAATGAATGTAACATGCCCTCGACCCCTCCCCTCCCCACCGTTGTAGGTTCGAAATTTCTACTTGGGTTTAGAATTTTTCATGCTAGCTTATCTAAGGTCCGTGGTTGTACTCAGATGCTAATCCGTGCAAAACAATATCCGAAGATGGATTAGTGGTCCTCCTTTGTCATCCAGAAATAGAAATGTTACCATTTCACTACTAACAAGGAAACAAATTTAGTTTTGACACGGAACTAACTGCATGTTACCTTTTGTTTCACTGTTTATACAGATACAATGTTCTACTCAGGAGCAAGACATTAAATAAGAAAAAAATACCAAGATACATTCTATCTATAATACTAAACAGTTTGCAACTAATATGCGATGAATGTATGTTAAGGTTATTCAAACGTCAACGTGCACGTAAGGAAAGTTCTTGAATTATTGTTGAGTCTTTTCGTGCGACTTCAAAATAAAACAATTAGTGTTTGTTGTTTATGTCCGAAAGAGAACATTATACATTTATTTTTTCTTAAACATTTGAAAAATACTAATTCCATATCACCATATCGAAATTTCCTAGGGGAGTTAAAATTGTATATTTTTCAAAACATTTTTTCTTACAATATAAAAGAACCCAACAGAATTCAATGGATCTTGCATTGAGTGCAAAGGTATGCTACAGTTCGATTAAAGTAATCTAAATCAGTTGCAGTAATCAGTCTTTTGTTTTAGTGTTATTTTTGAAAAGATAATTCACCAATGTCCTGGTTCTGAGATATTTCGAGCCAAACATTATTTCGTTTAATGTAAAAAAATGTAAAAGGAATTGTTTTACAAGAACGAAGACATATCTAAATAACAGCAGGTCGTAAAACGACATTCAATGTAGACTCATGTTTGCACATAATTACTATTCCGGAATGCTGATGAGAGTTTCGGCGTTGATCAACTTTCCATGGTCTGAATGTAATCTGAACATCTTTGATTAGTAATCTAAATGACAGGCGAGCAAATCGATTTATTTCCTTTTCTCATGACTTTCATATGTTACTGTCTATGTTCATTAAGTTTGTTTTTGTAATAGTAGTTCATCTCAGTGACAGTTCGAAGACAAATTATCTATTTTCTAGATTCATGTTTCTACGTTGATATGACAGTATTTCTAATGTATCAGACCATTAAACAAAAAGAGGGTATGTCATACCTTAGTCATGCAATGTGAGATTTGATATATAATGTAGAACGCACTAGATGTCTTTTTGTGAATTATAAGACAGCTTTGTCACGAAGCTTATCATATCTGACAATATATCATGATTTTTAATATATATGTGACATGACAGTGGTCCTTCGGGATCATTTGATTTCGACGTATTTAGATTTGAAGATTGAATACTGCTTAAGCCGGTGCTAGGGGGCATGGGCAGTGTTGCATTTTCTATTACTGCTCATGAACAGACTCAATCAAACCGAGTCACTCTTTTGTTTGTTTTGAGTTTAACGCCGTTTTTCAACAGTATTTCAGTCATGTAACGGCGGGCAGTAAACTAACCAGTGTTCCTGAATTCTGTACAGTACAAACCTGTTCTCCGCAAGTAACTGCCAACTACTCCATATGAATTATCAGAGGTGGAGGACGAATGGACTCAATTAAACAGAATCTTCTATTTTTTTTGTTTAGTTGCATTCTATGCTTATAGAAAGGATTTTCGTAAAGATTTTATGTCATCAAATGGGAAACAACACAGCATTTAAGTGCTCACATGACGTAATGGTGAAATTAGTTCTGAAATTTGGTATACATGTTTATCCAAGGAATTCAGAGTTACAAGAATTTTTTTATGGATAAGCAAGACAATTAATTATATATTTCTCAAATGACTACAGCGAAAGCTGAAACTACACATTTTTTTTAGAAATGTTTTAATTGTCAAGTTTGTGGTTTTGGCATTCATATTCCTTTAAGAAAAAAAATGTTTATATGCAGGATTCATGAATGACGTTAAGACGAAATACTTTATATTCTTAAAAGAAAACATAGTGTTTTAATTTTTCTTTAGGAGATTAGTGTTGTCACTCAATTGTGTACTCGTGTAATTCTCTGTTGGGTACATTGCTTTATACAATAGGTATTCGGGCATATTCAACCAAACATTTTCAGCATTATTTTCAAATTAGAAAAAAAGATAAATAAGACACAAAAAGAGTTTCATAATGATAACTTGACAGAGGAATGACAATCATGAACAAAACGCAATCGAACCGAACTGGATTGCTGTAGTATTGAACGTCTGTTTGATATTCTTTTTGCGTCTGTTAATGCGAAGGGAATCACGTAATCTTTTCATATACTGAATATGAAAGACATTGTTTAATATTCGTTTCCGTCAGGCTATATTTTCATTGAAATACATAATTTACTACGACAGTAACTTGAAGTCTCTAGACTAAGTTTGATGTAAAAACGCAATGGCAAATTAATATCTCAAATATATCATTGCTTTCATTATAATTATTGAATCAGATGTAGTGTTTACAGAAGAACCAGCAATTCGCTGCTCCCACACTGAAACAAATGCATTATATTCTTGATATATACCCTTGCTTCAAAACCAATGCTTTTAAAATACATAAGGGAAATCAGTTTGTTTGATTGTTTGTTTTGCTGGATTTCATGTCACACCAATATAATTTTATTTCCAATTTTTAATGGTGGGGGAAGACCCCAGGTGCATCTGTGCAGTATTTAAAGTACATCTGAACATCAGTTTGTGTTGTTGCATCACATGTTGCTTCAACAATAATACCAAAATCATGTAATAAATGGTTTTAAACGACTATTTTCCCCTTGTTATTACAATCATGAGATAAGACACATTTTTGCATATCACTTAAAGATTCGATAAACAGGAACACAATTTCAAGACTAATAATTTTCCTCGGCGATATATGACCATTTTGTGTCGATTCGCCTTAACACCCAACTCACTCACCCCATACGATTTATTGTGAGAACGATCATGTTGAGCAGCTTGCATTAAATGAGATATTGAGCCTACCAATTGATATTTCCTAAAATCGTTGATATGATTCCATACAGTTGTACAAGTTACCTGCGATTGCTACATGTAATGTTGTTTCTAGATCATCTGATTTTACTAATAATGTACGTTCAGTAACTTGTTTAGTACAATGTATTACTTTAATTGTCATAGTGTACTTTTGTTGATTTTATGGAGTTTTAAAAGTTTGATATTATTTCCATATGATTATGTACAGCAACTGCCCGTTGAAAAGATAGAAATAAAGTAGAATGAAAGAGTCCATGGAAGAGTTGCCGGAATATAAAAAAAAAATAACAAACAAAAAATCAACAATGATAAATTGCCTTAGCCAATTTTTAAGTTAATCGAAACATGGTATTATGTGAATAAACAAAATGTGTTAATTGTACTTAGTTTACAGTCAATTTTAGTCAATTACGTTGCTTCATTATTGCTAAGCAGGATAAAATGTTTTAAATATTTACTATAAGAGAACGTGTATACTATTTCTAAATATTACCAGACGAGATTAAAAGATCCATGTCCAAATTGCATATCTGTTTATAGTAAAGGGCGTTGTGACGTTAGGAAGTTTGTTATTTACATAAAAAGCTTGTAGACCCGCTCATGTATTTTACACCCAGTGGAAACTAGTACACGTAAGTCGTTCTAAAAGACATTAATTCATTTTGTTTTATTTTTACAATGAACTGAACGAGGTTCTTTATACGCTTGCATTGCTAAACCCTTAGCACTGAAACGCTGAGTAATCATAAAACAAATCACATTTCGGTAAAGATGGCCCAATTACTGCACACACATGAGCTATTTCTAATTGCGGATGTAATTTATCTGCATCAACCTTTGACAGTTTGGTAGTGTTTTTATGGCTGCATTAGAACATGCAAATGCATATTTGTTTGACTGTTAACAAAGTGTAGACGGCCGTTATGGCTGTGTTGTTTCAAATTGTATCGTATTCTATATCGTTATATCTACTGCTCATGGTACTGTTCCCAAACCTTACAATTAAACTTAGACGCAATCAGCTATAGACAAAGAAAGAGTTCAGAAACCGCTGTCATTTTAGACAATGTTAGAAGCTCATATAAGACCGTGAAACAATCTAATTGATAAATATATAGAATATTGACATATAGTATCAAATATAGTTTCCTTTAAACTTTAGTCTGTAATTACTATTTTTAAGTCTGAGTTTGTAAACTTCATACATGTACATTAAGTGAGGTAAACATTATTTAGCACTTTTGCAATAACATCCATATAATACAAACTGAAAAAATAATGCCATTTTAAAGACAACTAAAGAGGAAATATATGCATTTCTGATAAAGATATTGTTTCGCACTTACGTTGTAACAGTGCTCAATTTTCATTTGATTTAATTGAAAAGTGTCATTCAATACTGATGAAATATCCTATTGCGTTTGAAAAAAAAACATTTGTGAAAAAAAAAAAACCCTTTAGAATCAAGATGCATTTGAGGAAATGTCATTTCTATACACATTTGCTATTACCGATTACATTGAAGTATTGTATTTCGATATGACTCTAGGAAAAGTGAAAATACATTAAAATTGGCTTCGTTACAGAATTATAACAGATGTCGCTTTTTCTTGCAAACAGAGTAATCGAGGCACTCATTAATCTACAGTAATAAAAAGGAAAATGGCCAACGGTTTAAACACTTCTAACGTGCAAGCCTCTTGTCGATCAAATGGCGAAAAAAAAACGCTTTAGTTAACCAATCTACAGTTTTCACAATTCATCGTATTAACATTGTATGTTATATGATGCTTTTAGTCAATTACGTTGCTTTATTATTGCTAAGCAGGGCACAATGTTTTAAATATTTACTATGAAAGGACGTGCATACTATTTTTAGATAATACCGGACGAGATTAAAAGATGCATGTCCCAATTGCATGTCTGTTTAGATTAAAGAGCGTTGTGACGTAAGGCAGTTAATTATTACATAAAAAAGTTTGAAGACCCGTTCATGTTATATACGGTAGAATTTGGATAAACACACTGACACCTTTTATATACTTTAAGACAGAAACTAAAATGTAAGACAGTGCCTATTTTGCATACTAGTAGGTCATTAATGTATGTTGTTTTTTCTTCTTTTTGTTCCAATTTATTACCAGTTTCGGGCTGTAAATATTTAAATATTTATGACGATCCATCCCCTGTTATCAAATATAAGAAACACACTTCCTGTTGCCAGTGGTTCTGCTAAATATGTTTGAATGCGAAATAGAAAAATAACCCGGATATTCTTATGTTTCTCCCTCAAAAGTAATTGCAAATACATTAAATATCACACAGCATTGTGTAACAAAAGCAAATATAAATCATTTGACATCACAAATTCTGTCCTATACAGGCAGCCGCCTGTATTTTGTATATTTCACTAAACTAATAATTATCTAGTTTTGTCTTTACACGTTCTTTCAAATATACACCCATCTTCCTAAAATGTATTGAGGTAAATTATTGATCTAAAGTCATATATTCCTATAGTCTGATTAATATATAATATATGCATTGATTTGTCGACTTGCCCAAAACAACCATACAAATTTTCACATGGACGAAATAGATTTAGGAAAATATTCCAGACGTATTAATTATACCAACTACTTACAGAAAATGTTGAGTTATTTCAATTGACACTTTGTCATATACTTTTACAAACAAATATGATTTATTATATTAATGCTTTCACCAATAAAAAGGACTTGAATTAACCAACTGTTAATATCTACAATGCACACATACCAAACTGAATGTTACATTTCTAGCTATGTTATTGCTGTACTTATCCTATGACTTCTGTTGCATTTATGATTTTTTTAAAAAAGGCATATTTGCATTAAAGTTGAGACAAAAATAAACTAGACTGTAATTTGAGAAACAAATTATTTGCCTTTTATCTGCCACTGTGATCGCAATTACATGCACGTTCCTTACATTTACGTGAATAGTGTACAAAATATGTGGACTTCATTTCTTGATAGTCTTTGCACAATTTAGGTCTTCTGAAATATTGATACAGTACGAAAGTAGTTATCAAGTTCTTTGCATTTAGGGAATTCTGAAAACAAAGCGTAAATAAACAAATATTTATGTGTAAATCCGTTCAGTCTTTTTTGAATGACAGATAAGAGCTGATTCTTTCCAGTAACACTTCTTCATATCTGTCATACGCTGTATCCCAAAGTATCTACGTGTAATAATGCTGAAGCTTTTATATCCCTCTCGTCGTTAATGCAGCTTACAAAAATGTGCAAATATGGAATATATTGAGATCTACGATGTGCTATAAATTTTGATTGATTCTGTTTGCAGTCTCAGTGTCTGTTGTGTATCAGTCCTGTCTAAAACGTTCTGTTTACTCTGATTTAGACGTAAAGTTTGATATTGTCTTTCTACGTATGAAAACTACAGAAAAAGAAATATGTAATTCAGAATAACCTTATCAATAAATAATAATTGAACAGTAGGAATTAATCTTACACCAATGACAATTCACCTTTCATCACAAAGGAAATGATTTTTCTTTTTTCGTATACATTCTTATATATTCCGTTTATATTTTAACTGGAATTTTTATTTAAATGCATTATCTAACAGAATGTAAAAAATATTGCTTGTCCCAGGTGATAACTTTTCATATAGGGCTAATTTTACTCTTTGTATGTGTTTATTTTTCAGAGTGATAATTATCAGTACGTTTTGAGTTGTTTTAATTGGGACGAAACTCTTAAAGGGACTGACCTCCAGATCACACAAAAAATAAACAATGAAAAAAAAGATATCTGGTAACAACTGCTACATTTTTTAAAAGGCCTTGAAAATTTAGTTACTGACAGATTATATGTTAAGAAAACACATGAATATTAGTTGATTTTAATAACTGTTCCATTCCAAAGAAAACTTTTGCCGTGGGGTACTTGTGACAAACTAGGTAGTTTTGCACGTTTGATAAACCGGAAGTGACGGCGTAACGTCATTTATCCGGAAAACGTAGAATAAAGCCTAGATTCGGCGTACGGAAATGAAAATCATTTTTTTTTTTGATTTTAACGTCACACCGACACATGATAGGTCATATGGCGACCTTCCAGCTTTAATGGTGGAGGAAGACCCCAGGTGCCCCTCGGTGCATTATTTCATCAAGAGCGGGCACCTGGGTAGAACCACCGACCTTCCGTAAGCCAGCTGGATGGCTTCCTCACATGAAGAATTCAACGCCCCGAGTAAGGCAGGAACCCACATCGATGAGGGGCAAGTGATTTGAAGTCAGCGACCTTAACCACTCGGCCACGGAGGCCCCTAAAATCATTTTATGACTGAATGACAATATGTGAGTAAAGTTATTAAAATGACACTGTTACTATATTTCTAAAGTCAAAATATGATATTAAACATATGTCACGTTAAATAATTGAAAATAATGTCTTAAAACTAGCGTGAAATATTTGGTTCACTTTGTCAAATATCTCAAAAGTAAGCAAACGAACCTATACATTTTATTTCACCACATTATAGGCCATATGTGTATTTACAACTGTGAGAAGTTTCATCAAAATCTACATTGTAGAAAAATTTCTATTCGCAAAAATGTTTCGAAAATTATGATTTTCCCATATACTCCCATTATGAAAAATTGCGTAAGGTCGAAATTTTTCAAATCAGTCTAGCAAAAAGTCAAGCACACGACCCTACCCATTTTATTTGCTAAATTTTCTGGGTATACTCTGAAGTTTTGAAAAATCGGAGTTTAATCAAATTCTACATTGTAGAAAAAATTTCTATCAAAACGTGCAGAACTACCTTAATTATAAAACTTTATATAAACGGTCGTTAATTATAAATTCCTCCGTGGTGTTTTAGTAAAGATGGTAGCAAGTCTTTTATTCCGAGGCAACTCGGGTCCGATTTCCGACTCAGACTTGACTTTTCTCTTGATTCAGCTTTCGAAATAAAAAAAAAATAACTTTGAAAAAATCATGTTCTACAGTAAAAATGTGTATTAACCAAACTTTAGTTTTAAAGAAAAGTCATTTTGCTAGTCAAAACCTACAGTCCACTCCTTTATAATGTTTATTTACCCTACTAGGGGGTTCAAACATGATTCCGCCTTTGAGATCATGTAAAACAAAACAATAACAATGATCCAGTAAGAATAACCACGCTTCCAGATGAAAATAAAATCTTTAGAACAATATGCTAAAACAGCACATAAATATTACATTTTGCTTTCATTTTCGTTCAGGTCACCGTCACACCATTTCAATTATGCTCAAAAAAAAGAGAGAAGAAAACACTGTGTTTATGAGACGTACATGTAATGATCAAAGAAAAACGGCATGTTTCTGAGATAATCAAAAAAGCATAATCATGGAAACTATGTCGCTGTTACTACTAATCAATGCAAATTAAACTAATGTAGGTGTCAATGGGAGAAAGAGTATAATTAATCGACGACTTCAAAGATTATGGGAACGTATTTGGACTGTCAGTATTTATAAAACCATCGCTTAATTTGTAACTAAAATAGAAACGACATGCAGTGAAAATATCATGGCTTTTTGACTATCCATTCCATTTTAGTTTTTGTGCTGTACATTGCATTAAGAATCACTGGAAGGCAGTGCAGGTAAATATGATTAAACGGTTAAAAATGTCTTACTTTAAATGGTGGATAACAGAGACTCGGTGACGTTCAAAATGATGTTTATTCATTTCAATTTTATTTCGTTCGTTTATTAATTTATACATGTTAGCTTTCAGAGATCCTACTCCTATTTTCCTTTATTTTTCCGTCAAAGCCTATATCTTGAAACTGCACAATGACGACTTATTTGATAAAGTGAGTACAGAAAGTGTTTTCTTGCCTACCTAGCGGGGAAGATAAGGTTATCCGTATAGGAGAGCACCTTATCTTTTCCCTTAGACGTCACAGTGAATGAGCGATTTTGATTTTAAGAAAAGCCTTAGAAAATATTGCAATAATATCAATAGCTAGCATTAAAACTGATCTAATATGACTGGCCTCAGGAAAGCGTGGATAATAAACTTCCAAGGGCTCGGTTTTCCATTCCACGCTATACCTCGGGTTTGGGGAAACCCTGTCTTGCACAGGAAATCACATGATCTCCTCAAAGTCTTTATTTTCTTTTAAATGATCCAATTTATAGGATTAAAACCTCAGAATCTGAAAAGGAAACTGATTTCTGTAAGGGTGCAATATGTATCGTTAAAGCATATATTTCTATCTGATACATGGCAGGTTTAAAACAAATTTTCAAAGCATATTTTTGTTTATTTAAATGTAATGCATTGTAACCCAAATGACGTTGCTTTTTAAAACAAAAGCATTATAAACTTACATGAACGTGGGTCATTATTTTTTATTCCTTTTAATGTACTGAAAGAACATACTCAGTGTCTCATAGTAGTATATCATTTAGCACAATTAAAACGAACATCATTGACTGAAATTAAAAGTAATAGTAATTTAACGAGTATTACAAACTACAAGTAGTTTGTATTTTACTGGGGTGATATAGACAAACACATAGGAGAGATCGTGTTTGTATGCAAATCCGTTGTATTTTCTATTTTTAGATCTGATAAGACAAAGATCGGGTGGGCAGACACCGATCGTCCATTTTTTTCTAACGGCTTAAACTTTCTTAAAACACAAATGATATCAATAATTTTTTACATCAATGGAAGGATATAAAACAAGCAATTTATTGATTACTTTTAATTATTATTTTGAAATAAAATGGATTAATTATGAACGCTTAACTTACAGTGTTTTTTCTATAAGTTTCGAGCATCGCTACGCAGATTTAAAATCTTATATCATTTATAATGGTTATTCATTTTTAAAAGATGTTTGAATAAGAAAATATGCAAATCGTAAGCATTTCAAAACTTTTTGATTTTTTAAATCCATAAATGGGCGAAAAAGTTATTAAAAGTTAAAAATTCCTATCCCATACACAAACGATGTAAAAACATTTTCCTTTTCCCACCACCAGATAAACAGGTGTTAATGCGTGACGTCACGGCGATCTCTCCTATACATATACATGTATATAGATTCCTACGTCATTTCTGTTATAATTAATATCTTTAATACAAACATAGTGATCGTTGAAAAAATCGGTACAATAAAGTAGTTAGCTGCATGTATTTTTACTGATTTTAGAAACGGTAAGACCATTAAACATTTCTATTTCTTTTTAAAATGTACGCTAATAATTTAGATCGATAAAATTGCCCGTAATATCTTACTTTTTCCCTAACAAAAAAGATATTGAATGAATGTAGAATATGCCAAAATATTTGGCAATGTGGTATAAATCATGTGTTCCGCATGTAATTAGCCATATTCAGCAGGCAGTATGACTTGACAAAGTGTGACAATTAGCTTTTCTGTCATTAGGCGTAAAAAAAATAGTTTGTTTCCGGTATCCCGACCTACCCTAAATTTTTGGCCCCACCCTAAATGTTTTTATGGCCTTGGAGAATGTTTTTTTTTGAACTTTTTAACACAAAATTTGCAACATTGCACTTTCTATGCTTTAAACATGGTCAGTGATGTTAGAAATCAACTTATTGATGCTCTAAAGGCATAACCCCCTTATTTGTAATAAGTTTTTGACATAAAAATAATTGCCGAAAAGTCTCCCTTAATAATAATAAAAAAAAATCCGACCTACCTACCCTATTTTTTTGAGCAGGTTACCGGAAACAAAGAATATTTTAAGGCCTTATTATAAATTTAGGAAGGGTAAGAAAGACATACGGAAAGTCGTAAAATACATTATCTTTCTACAATATAAGTCTAATGGGTAGCATATATTAGAAATTATTTTAACAAGACCGAAGCCATCTTAAAGCAATAGCTTTATAGATTTTATTTGGAAATTAAACTCGTAGTCATACATTTAGGAATTGTTCGTGTAAAACGACAAGTTGTATGTATATATGTCAGAAATCGAGGAAGCGTTTCAACGATGTTTTATCATGAAAATAACATACATAAGCTGTGCCGATTTTCTCCTTTTTTGCTATTTCTCTATACAAGATTTTATTTATGACAAACTGCACTCAGGTGAGGATTTCGTATCTATGGAGCCTTGTAAATACACTTAGTCATTCAAAGTTGGATATGTAATTAGCAAACTGATGTCATATGATTAAAAGTTATCGAGGGATCATCAGAATTTTATAGGCTTGTATATATGCTTTTTAACCAATTTAGTTTCGCTTAAATGTAAAATAACTCTAAGCTCACTGCGTTATGCTTGAGCAAAAACAACACTTTGCAAACCGACAGGAAGAACTATTGCACCATATCAAACACTTCCGAGGATGTTTTCACATTCTTCCGGTCTTACATCATGCGTGATACTTGAATTTTTTGTCGTAATTGGAAAATGTAGTTATTTTACTTCCAACTTTATACTAGTATATTTTGAAATATACAGAATGACAGAACATTGATTTAACATTTTCTCTAAGAGATGAACCATCACTAGAAGTGACAATGTGATTTGATTTTAGCAAAATGACGGATGACGTATTAAAGGGAAATAAATAGAATGTTTATGATTAATATCGCTACTTTTAATAAACATAACGTCCTGTTAAACATTTCAACATTTGACTGCAAGATCACTACTTGCTGTCGATTTTTCTATTCAATATAAATTGTCGGATAAAATGCGTAGGCTGCTATTTACCTATTTCAACATACGACCTTAGCAACCCTATTTTTACAATAATTATTGTTATTTACGCCAGCCATAATGAACTGCACTCATTTACGCACTATCATCAGATAATTATACACATTGTATATAAATCGCATATCTTTTATGGCATATTTCGCGATTAAAAAGATTATGATCATGTGTGACGACATCAAACGACGCATTTATTGAGACGCTAATCGGCCTGGTGTAAAAATCGGTTCCAATTATATCCATAGCTGTCACTCTGGGAGGCGTTTAACGTACACATAAGCAATGGCGAGCATGATTCACTTCGTTTCTGTACATTTAGGGAAGATAGGAATTGCTAAATATTCACAAATTCTGCCATTCCTATTTTCTCCTTACAAAACGGTTCAATGTAAAAAAAGAGAAAGAAATAGATAACATTATTCCTAGCAATGATCTACTGAATATAAATAATAATATCACCCACTATTGTGCCAATCAACGTCATCAATTACTGTCAGTGAAAATCTATATATTTCTCTAAATGATCTCTTTCTCCTTAATATGCACTCGTTGCCATTGTAACCCGATGTAAATGTGCTTTGGGAACAATCATCATTCAGTGATCATAGACATTAAGCCTTACAGTCAGATATTTAACAAAGTTTGTTATTAGTTGGCTTTGTTAATGTCTTCGCTTCCACTGTATGTACTACTTATAAGAGATGTTTGGTTAGGCTCTTTATGAATGAAATATGTTGAAGAATTTTGCCATTTTGTAGTTTGTACTTGTTTGCGTCTTTCTCTCAATTTGGCGGTATAAAACCGGCGAACGTTCACTATCAATACTACCAGCATTCCTAAATGAATTTTGACACGAAAGAACGGCATGGTGAAGGTAATGACACTGGCAGTATTTATCATTCTAATGAACGTACATTAAACCGACGTTTGGCATCAAGCAATCGTGTTGTTGGAGGAACATCTAGATTATTGAACGCTTTGAATTAAAGTAGAATTTGGTCTATTTGTACACACCATGGATTAAAGATGAAGCAAAGGAGAAACAAATATATGAAAGTCGCCTATTTTGGAGAAAAAACTATTTCGATTTGTATTTAGACTTGACGCTATATCAAATAGAAACATGGTTAGAAGTTGTGTTTAGAGTAACACCAAACAATGTAGGTGATATGACGACTTTTCATGATAGTATTGGTGGGGGAAGAGCTAACGTACACCTTTTTGCATTGTTTAAGGCACGAGAAGGCACATGAGTAGAACAACTGACCTTCTATCAGTCAGTTAGATGGCTTCCGTTTATAAACAAATCTACATACCAAGCAAGGTATCGAACTCACATTGTTAAGGCGCAGGTGATTCAATGTCAGTGACCTTAGTTACTCGTCGACGGAGGCCCTGACACAAGGGTATATTATAACCTTGAAATATTTACCTTAATGCGCTTTTCTACACACCCTTAAATTATCATAATGTTGTTTAAAAGAAATACGAAGAAATATATATTATGATATATTTCAATTTGTCAGTGTCACAATACACGCTCGAGCTTGGAAAATGCATCAGCTTGAAAGTCCACAAAAATTCTGTTATAAACAAAGCACGTTAAATCACTTGTAAAATATATATATCAGATTAAAAGGGGAAAATGTAACAGTTGTTACATGAATATCAAGTAAAATAGCCTAATATTGCTTTTAAGTCGCTTCTATCAGGAATGTTACGTGAGAACTGTCGTAAGCAGCCACACCAGCGTCAACCTATTTAACGTGGAAATCTGTAGGTAGCTGTCTTTCTTAAAACCAGAGCAATAAGTACTAGCCACAAATGTGACTGCTGGGAAACCAGGATATTATTCATATTACGACTACAAATGTTGGAAACTCTCTTCAAACTTAGCTGTTAGTAAACGAAGCACGATATGTTTGATCTCTATACATTTCTCCGTCTTAAATGTATTTTATGTAGCTGTTATATAAATGTTATGGACAGAACTAATAAGTTGATGGCCGGTGCACATAGTTACTCGATGGTATATACTTGTACAAAAAAGCAAGCGTTACGAACGTTTTTACAGAGCAATGACTTGCGATTCATTTTAATAGAAATATCTGGCTTAAAATAATTAATTGTTCTGCGTAAATGAAACTTGTCTTTTGTTTTTTATTCTGATATAAGACCTTCAGGTCGAGACAAATACAAAGAAATTGAAACCTGATTAATTAATTTTTATTTTCAGTTTCTTGCAATTCTCTTGATACAAAGCATACTTAATAGAAATAGAATATATGAAATCTACAAAATCGTGATGATATATAAAGAAAGAAAATGTAAAAAAAATACATACGAAAACTGTTTTTAGAGCAAACCTGAAAAGGGCGTTTTTGTGTAGCTGTAACATTTTAGCATTCCCTGCTGTATATTTATCCTTGTATCTTATCTTTAAGCAATACACCTTTGATATTTACAACATGCAATTTTGACCTTGTATCTAATGGCAATAACCTGTTGTACCTTTTTCTCGTAACTGGCCAAGAATTACAAGTGCATTTTATAACAAGTAACAGTGCACGTTTTTTGCTAGATAAAATCGAAATTGTACACTCTAAACGAAAACCATAAACAATTTAATACGGCCAGACCATATGTGCCAGATGCTTTGCTCAGAATCGTAACACGTACCACCCCTCCCTGGAATATCACAAAAGTGCATAATATCAACTTGGAATATAAACACAACAGTATCGTATTTAAAAGCCTTGTCATGACTACCACCCACTAGACAGATGGGAACAAGTCATCATCTTTAGGCTTTGCACAGGACATAACAGGTAAATGCCAAATGTGAACAAAGCTTAAATTGCCTCCCTCTCCGATGTGCCCAAGTGGCCTGGAACAGCAAACTGATGAGCACATTCTGCAGAGATGTCCACGTTTAGAAAAACCAAAGAAAAAGTGTGGCCAAAATGCACCCCAATGAAAACCAAAGTGCACGGCAAGAAGGAGGACCTGAAGAAGACGGCATCCTTCATTGCTGGATCAGGGGTGACAATGTAGGCGGTAAACGCCAAGAAGAAGAATAAGAAAAGCCTTGTCAAATAAAAGTTATACTAAAATTTAATGAATAAATTTAAGTAAACTACGTAAACCGATTCATATTGGATATACGGTAATGCTTTAATCACAGTTATGTTCCAGAGTTCCAGAATAGGACAGTGTAAACGAAAGTTATTTCCACCAGGTGCACTGTTAGCATACTTAATTATTCACAAATTTGTCTGTGTTCTATTATATAAAAGCACTCAATGTACCTAATGTTAGTAGCCATCCGCCTATTCTACGAAGTGAGTCTTACATATGAAAGTGTATATTTTGCAATTTTCAAGCTCTGATATGTCATAGTCGGATGTTTTTACAAATTAAATATAAAAATAAAACAAATACATAACACGGACAAAACATATTGAATCTCAGTGCGGTGGTCAGAACTTACAGCGGCAACAAAGCCGGCTATACATAAACTGGTTCAGCGTTTTGTTTTATTGTGAGTAGATTATCACTAACAAAATCACATATAGTTCAAAAATGAGGACGAAGCAAAATTGATCCTCTTTTATCACTGAAACTGTCGCGGTCTAATCAAGTATCAATAAATGAAATGCTGCAGAAAAATTAATTAGATCGAATTTAATTGGAATGCAAAAAGGAACGCTTCGAGTTATCCAAAATGATAAACTTTTTCTTGCACGTTTCTTTTTCTTTTTTGAATGAACAAATTCAAGATAAATATCAAAACTATTAAACTTATTTCTCCAAACCTTGTTAAGTCATTGCACTTTAAATGCATCGCCAAGACTTGGTCGTTTTGTAACAATAAATTGTGACCGTGGTGTAATTTATGATATCTATCTTTAAGCAAACGCAATATGTTAAAACCCAATTACTCTTTGGTAGCTAACACTTTAGGAAACCTCGCCTTCAGATTTATTTCTAAATTGTTTTAAAATTTCTTATTGCAGTAAAGTATATTTTTCTAAAACAAACAAACGCCATTTGTTTGTATTTTGCTAAGACAAGTAAAACAACTCGAGGGATTGTTCTTCTTTAGTTTCTATTTATAATTAAGATCCTTGTTGTAAAAAAAACATAGATCTTGAGGCCCCTTTTCTAACACTGATGTAGCATGATAGTAATGTGAAAAAATGCTTAGTATATAGATGAAAAATAAAAAAAACACGGAAATAATTGAAGTAAACAGTGTTTTGATGTATCATGTTGTTACAAATTTGAAATTGTAAGAACATATGAATCGTCAAATGTGATAATTATTTATAACCAGATCAACTCAAAGTTTACGTAGGAAAATTGCGTTTTTTTTAAAACATTTTTGAAGATCCATTCACCTGTGAAAATTCATAGAAGAAATATAACCAAATCGAAGTCGCATTATTATTTGAAATTATTCTCTACACAGTTGTGACTTTCTAATGCTCATTCAAGATTCAGAAGTATAAGACACTCACATTTATTACTTTGGTATCGGTGAAGAGTAATGTGACAGGTTAACTTTCTATTTAGGTTTGTTATGAAAGAGATTTTCGCGTTCTTTTATATAAAAAACAACAACAACAACAATTTTCAAAGTAGAATAAGGAAGAAAGTATTATTTCTAATGAAGCATTTGTTATGTAAAGCATCCAAAAATCATAAAGATATGCTTGAATACAAATAATTTTACCATCTTTAAATGATGTTGAAATTATTGAGATGATTTGCGTTGGTCATGATAAGACAATATATGTTGCATATTATGGTTCTACTAATTCTGACAGGGGATCTCCAAGGCAGAATTTAACATGCCCCCCGCACCCCGCCCCCAAACCGCCGTTGTAGGTTCGAAATCTCTGATGAGGTGTAGAATTTTTCATGTTGGAAAGACATCAAGCTAGCTTATCTAAGGCCCGTGGTTGTACTCAGATGGCAACCCGTGCAAAACAATATCCGAAGGTGGATTAATAGTCCTCCTTTGTCATTATAAGCTTGACATGTTACCATTTCACTCTAACCTCAACGAAACAAGCAAATTAGTTTTGACACGGAACTAAAAGCATGTTATCTTTTCTTTAACTGTCCATACAGGCACAATGTGCAATGAATGTATGTTTGTGTTAGTCAAATGCACGTTCACGTGCAAGTGAAAAAAGTTCTTGGATTATTTTTTAGTTTTTTTTTGTGCGACTTCAAAATAAAAAGAACATAACACATTTATTTTATCTAATGCATTTGAAAAATACTGTTTCCATATCACCATATCGATATTCCCTAGGGGAGTCAAAATTATATGTTTTTCAAAATATTTCTTCTAAAAATATAAAAGCAAGAGCACCGCAGTGCGGAGAAATATACGCCCGAAGGTATAACATTTGACCCCTAAGTGTGACCGAAGGATTATATCAGAGGATGGAAGCAAAATTTAAAGAACTTGACTGTTAAACCCCAAAGGACAGGAACATCAAAGGGAAGAAATTTTAAAAAATCTACAGAAAAAAGTCCACAAAAAATCCTTACCAGGTTATATATGTCAAAATATCTAAATATCTAATTGTCTAAATATTGGAGGTACCATTCATGTTGTACCAAAAAAAGTGGTATCGGTTTTTCCCTACGGCCCGTAATAAAAAAGTTACAAAATAAGCTATGTTACAAAATAAGCTATTTATAGTAACATAAAAGGGAAGTAATTAAAAAAAATATTGTAAGTGAACTAAAATGGGATCTGCCAAATAAAAACACAAGCACCGCAGTGCAGAGCAATATACTTCTAAAGTTTGATATACATATTTATCTATGTAATTTAGAGTTACAGTCATTCTTTTATTAATAAGCAAGACAATTGATTATATATTTCTCTAATGACTACAGTAAAAGCTGAAACTATTACAGTTTTTATTAGAATTATATTAAATGTCAAGTTAGTGATATTGGCATTCATAATTATTCCTTTAAGAAAATATGTATATGTGCAGAATTCATGAACAACGTTAATACGAAATACTTCATATCCATTATGAGAAAACATCATGTTTTAATTTTTCTTTTGGAGAATGGTGTTGTCATTCAGTTTTATACTCATGTGATTCTGCTTTATAACTGACCTAAATAATCCTATGTTAAAAATAAGAATTATCCAAACATTTTCAGCATTATTTTCAAATCAGAAAATAGATACAAATGTAAATAAAGACACAAAAAAGGGTTATACAAATGACGAAGATAAAGCTGGTTTCTTTATGTAAAGTAATCGACAGTTTCATAATGACAACATTACAGAGGAATTAAATTTCAAAATTGATAAACATGAACGAAACGCAATTGAACCGAATTGACATTATTGTTAAAGTATTCAACTTCTGTTTGATATTCTCTTTGCGTCTGTTAATAGGAGAGGAATCACGTAATCTTTTCATATACTGAATATAAAAGACATGATTTAATATTCGTTTCCGTCACGCTATGTTTTAATTGAAATATATAAATTACTACAGACAGTAACTTGAAGTAAGTAGTTTGATTCAATAACGCAATGGCAACTTCTCAAATATCTCTGAAATTATTGCTTTCATGTAAGTTATTGTATCACATTATTACCCTGCTTTGCTTCAAAAACAATGCTTCGAAAATGCTAAAGAAGTCAGTTTGTTGTTTGTTTTGCTGGATTTCACGTCACACTAACTTAACTTTAGGTTCCTCTTTTAACGGTGCAGGAAGACCCCAGGTGCATCCGTGCAGTATTTAAAGCACGGTCGTTGCATCACATGTTGCTTTAAGCTATTTTTTGAAGATTTATTACTTTCTTATACCTTTATAGTTCATTTTAAAACAGAAACAAATATGTAAAAATAAATAAATGTACAGTATTGCTTTGAAAAAACAACAACAAACAAATCAACTTTCGAATGGAAGCAGAAAAGAAGTCAAAACGATAAAAAGACGTTTTGAATGTACGAGTTTATTACAAGCATGTACAAATGCAGTTTCCTTAGACGTTATTTGCAGTACTGGATCCATAATACACTCGGATTGTAAGATTGATATAGATGGAGAATAATTTGTTATTTCTTGTTACTTAACATATGTTTATGCAATTTTATACGTTTAACCTCATAGTAAGTGAGTGTTGAGATCGTAAAGTATTGTGAAATTATTTCATTGAAAGAAAAGGTACCGACATTGCAATTCTTATTATGTGTCTTCGAACGCGTTTGAACTTCTTCAACAATGTCTACTAGTTTATTTACCTCATTTTGGATTTGACATTGTGCTCTCTTTAACAAACGACATCTTCAATGAGCCGCTTCGAGGTTGACGAACTCGAAATATGCAATACAATTAGAAAGTTTCCGAGAAAAAATCACAGCTTTCAAAAGCAATTGAATTATAATGTTTCCGGAATATGTAACAACAATCTATTCAATAACATGATACGTGTTTAGAAATTTCATTTCCTTTGAAGCATCTTGATGTTAATATTTTATATTGTTTCACAAATGTTAAACAATCGCGATAGGACATTTCATCACCCTATTCAGTATAATATGACAACTTTCAATTAACTGAAATGAAAACTGAGCATTGTCACAATGTTCTTGGGAGACTGTATACTTAACGGATACTTCTATACGTCCTTTGTATTTATATTTTTTTTCCATTTGTGATAATATTTGTCTGTTAGTTTTAATAACGTTTAATACCGCTTTATTTGAAATTTGATATTTAAACTTTATCAATTCTGGTGGAGATTTTTGTGCGAATTTTATGGCACACAAGCACAGTACATGTTATGTAGCACAAGACGAGATTTATATCCAGGTAAGGTACTTAAAACTCTTAACGTAGTAACAAAAATAAGATTTTTGTTTTTAAATATGCTTAAATGCATGTGTGGTTGATCTTTCGAGAAGTTTGCAGATGTTTTAGAAACCTACACGTCTAGATACATTTGAACTAGCCCTTAATTTATAAAATTATTTCGCATGTTGGTCACTGTAAAAATGCCCAGCAATTTATTGAGCTCATTTGTATTTTCTTAAGAAATCAATCGTACTTTCATGAAAGACATGGGTGTGTTACAAGTTTGTTTAAATATTCTAACATCATATTACAACGTCCACTGTCACTTATGAACGTCTAGTTCAATGTACTTATCTCAAATGACGACATGACGAAATGATTGCGAATGTAGTCAAACAAGACTTTTAGACCTCTTGGAAGCTCTGCTGTGGATCCATAAAAATGTTGCATACATTTGGTATTGTACGTTTAAAAACAAATGGTTAAAACCGATATTGAAGATATTTACAAAACAATAGTGACTGTAATTAGGTGGTCATTTAAAACAATAAATCATAAACTGTCACGGATTTGGAGCATCAACGATCTAATCTCTTCCTTAAAATGCCAAAATTACATACACGCTCTTTCACAGTATATCATTCTGTTCTACGCAACACAACTAAAACGTATTGCGACTAACGAAAATCAAAGTAACACGAACGTGTGTTTAATACATGTTGTTTCCTCTACTACTTCTATAATCTGGAAAAAAAACGGATTTAAAAACGTTCATTCACATATTGTCATTTTAAAGACTCCAGGGGTTATCTCAATTGATCACTTTCTACTTCGTTTGATATAAAATGCACTCTACAGGTTTTCGTTATTAATAAATAATTACAGTTTCAAATACAATAAAAATGAATATGACAATTAAAGTAATACCATACAATGTATTGATTGAAACTTAATTATAAAGCAACGGATAGATTTAAGTTCACAGAGCAATAATCATTGGGCTCTTTTCATATATGTTTCAAGTTTCAGCGAATAACAATGAATAGAACATAATACTTGAGACGACACGGCAGTGTAGTCCGTCACCTAAGTGTTTATTCAATGCATTTAAACATCGTTTGTGCTGAAATTAGGAATTGCAAATTTGTAGCTCTTCGGTCTACTGTTACAAGCTAACAGTGCTTGTCCTTAAACAGAAGTATCCCTAAGATTTCATGACACAACAAAGATATACTGTTATTGCATACGACAATTAAAATTTCGTCAACTTACATTTGTTCCACATGGCTTATGGAAGGTCGGTGATTCTACCCAGGGACACCTTGGGTCTTCCTCCACTATCAAAGCTAGAAAGTCGCCATTTGACCTCTAATTGTGTTGATGCGACGTTAATCCCTACAAAATCAAAACAAAAACCACAAATTGTCACGATTATGTGGCAACCAGCAAAAATAATAAGCTAATAAATGTTATATTTTCCTTACCATATCTTATGTTTTTCTTCCACAAAGAATGTGAAATGTGCCAAAATCTTTACGCAGTAAGTCTCGTCTCTGGCATGTAATACATAAAGTAATCAGGCTCTTGGTATCAATAAAATGCAAATGTTTTCCTTAATTTCTTCTTGAAAATTACAACACAGGGGTGCACATAAGATAGATAGCTTTTACACTTTGTAAAATTCCTTTCCATCGAGGAGAACATTAATGTGTTATGGCGACATATTCTAAGTTTGTTTGTCTCATCTTTAAAGAATTTTGTAATTTTTAATGCTCGGTACAAATTCGTTTCAGGGAGCTTGGGTGGCCGAATGGTTAAGGTCGCTGACTTCAAATCACTTGCCCTCACCGATGTGGGTTCAAGTCACGCTCTGGGCGTTTAATTTCTTCATGTTAGGAAGACATCTAACTGACTTATGGAAATTCGGCGGTTATACCTAGGTGCCTGCCCGTGATGAAATAATGCACACAGGGACAATGGGTTTTCCTCCACCTTCAATAGCTAGAAAGTCGCGCCATGTGATCTTTAATTGTGTTTCTGTGGCGTAAACCCAACATAACAAATCCGTTATAAAACACGTCAAAGCATTTCAACGTTTTCGTTTTATCAACATATTTAAAACCGCACGAGTATTGATTAAAATTATCATAATATGATATAATTATTTTCGTTCCTATTGCTTTTTAATATCAAATTAAATATGATTGATATTTCATTGAAGATATCATTGCTGTTATAATTATATCCTATTAATTTAGCATTCAATCACTTTAAAATCATACACACAAATGTATTTTTACAGAAGATATAAAAAGCAGAAATCGAAACACTGCTGAATGAATAAACCGAAACAGATAATTACAAGGTTTTTCGTTTAAATGTTGATCTGGGAAAAGTGACATAACTTATTATGTCTCCGCCCCCCCCCCCCCCCCCCCCAACATATTGTTTTTGCCCTGTCCGTCCGTCCGTACGTACGTCACACTTCATTTCCGAGCAATAACTGGAGAACCATTTGACCTAGAACCTTCAAACTTCATAGGGTTGTAGGACTGCTGGAGTAAACGACCCGTATTGTTTTGGGGGTCACTCCGTCAAAGGTCAAGGTCACAGGGGCCTGAACATTGAAAACAATTTCCGATCAATAACTAGAGAACCACTTGACCGAGAATGTTGAAACTTCATAGAATGATTGATCATGCAAAGTAGATGATTCCTATTGATTTTGGGGTCACTCCGTCAAAGGTCAAGGTCAAAGGGGCCTGAACATTGAAAACCATTTCCGATCAATTACTAGAGAACCACTTGACCCAGAATGTTGAAACTTCATAGGATGATTGGTCATGCAAAGTAGATGACCCCTATTGATTTTGGGGTCACTCTGTCAAAGGTCAAGGTCACAGGGGCCTGAACATTGAAAACAATTTCCGATCAATAACTAGAAAACCACTTGACCCAGAATGTTGAAACTTAATAGGATGATTGGACATGCAAAGTAAATGACCCTTATCGATTTTGGGGTCACTCCGTTAAAGGTCAAGGTCACAGGGGCCCGAACATTGAAAACCATTTACGGTCAGTAACTTGAGAACCACTTGACCCAGAATCTTGAAACTTTACAGGATGATTGGTCATGCAGAGTAGATGACCCCTAACGATTTTGGGGTCACTCTGTTAAATGTCAAGGTCACAGGGGCCCGAACATTGAAAAACATTTCCAGTCAGTAACTTGAGAACCACTTGACCCAGAATGATGAAACTTAATAGGATGATTGTTCATGCAGAGTTGATGACCCCTAACGATTTTGGGGTCACTCTGTTAAAGGTCAAGGTCACAGGGGCCCGAACATTGAAAACAATAACCAGTCAGTAACTTGAGAACCACTTGACCCAGAATGTTGAAACTTAAGGTATTAGGCCCCTAATAGTAATGTTTAAAAAATGGCATTTGCTTGGTATATTCTTACAGTTGACCGTGCTTCGCACTTATATGCAAATTTCTAAAAACTTTTACCGTGCCGTTTTTTTATAAATTTTGTGTAATTTATGGTATTTCCTAAAGCTCAAGTAGAGACAAATTTCAAAGTGGTGGCCTTTATCCAAAACGTTTTCAGAGAATTTATTTTACCATTATTTTTTGTGAAAGAAACATCAAACTATTGGTAAACAATCATAAAACTTAAAATAAAAACTGTCAATATCATTTTTTCTAGGGTACCTCGAGTAAACGGATTTAATCAGACTGAATTCTAACTCCAGTTTTGAAAGAATATGGTCGAATCCTGCGGGTCTGTTTTGAATTTTGCTCACTTCATTCAAAAATAACCTTGGGGCAGACGTAAAACCTACCTACATTTCTTCCAAAATATGTAATCTAAACAATGAAGGCAAAATAGAGAACTTTTACCGCATGTAACTCAGTATTTTTAAAGATGTCTAACTCTACTCCTTCTGTTTTAGAGGTAAATTCACTTTTAACAGCAAGAAATCGCATATCAAATGATTTTTTTTCCATTTTTGTACAATAAATCAAAAACAAGTCTTGAAAGAAGTAAAAACTTACTAGAAAAAAAGAAAACAAGGGGAAAAAATTTGGTCCAAGTAGGGCTTGAACCTAGGCCCCCCCGCCCCCTGAAAATTGCTGTCAAAAGTAGGTTTATTGTATGAATTGAATACTCTTCTAAAAGGAGGTACTCTATTATGGGCCTAATACTTTAATAGGATGATTGGTCATGCAGAGTTGATGACCCCTAACGATTTTGAGGTCACTCTGTTAAAGGTCAAGGTCACATGGGCCTGAACATGGAAAACAATTTCCAATCAAAAACTTGAGAACCTGTCGACCCAGAATGTTGAAACTTCATAGGGTGATTGTTCATGACTACCATTGTTTTTGGGGTCACTCCGTTAAAGGTTAAGGTCACAGGGGCCTGTACATTGATAACCAGTTCCGATCAATAACTTGAGAACCACTTGACCCAGAATGTTGAAACTTCATAGGATGATTGAACATGCAGAGCAGATGACCCCTATTGATTTTGGGGTCAGTCTATTAAAGGTCAAGGTCACAGTGGCCTGTTCATGTAAAATCATTTTTTGGAAATAACTTGAGAACCACTTGACCTAGAATGTTGAAACTTAATAGGATGATTGGACATGCAGAGTAGATGACCCCTATTTATTTTGCGGTCACTTGATCAAAGGTCAAGGTCACAGGAGACTGAACAGTGACTTGAGAACCACTAGGCCAAGAGTGTTGAAATTTAGCGGGGTGACTAGACATGCCAAGTAGATGATCCCTATTGCAGCCAACCATCAGTGTCTCTTTGACTTTCGCTCCTGACCCCTATTGACTTCTTGCCTATAGGACTTTGCATTGGGGGAGACATGCGCTTTTTTTACAAAAGCATTTTCTAGTTTATATGTTGTCTTTGCATTTTTTAATCAAATACGACATAAACAATAAAATGTACAAAAAGATCCCTTGGAAGCATAGAATGCAATCAAAAAAGAATAATAGCGGTTTGACTGAGACTGTTCATGAGTGAGAGGTAATAAAATGTGCAACACCTCTCACGCCCACTAGCACCGGCTTTAGCGGAACTGTATTACACATTTATTGAAAGGACTTTTCTGATCCCAAAGGAGCAGAAAATATAACAACACTGAAACAAAACTTGTATGATACAGTAGTTAAAAGTTGAATATATTCGCCAGTAACCACTATGTCCGTATTTTTGTAACATCACTATTTTCTTTATTTTGAGCATACTGTGTGTGGGGTTTCATAGTTTCTCAATACTGATTGACTTCCAACCTCTCCTCAAGCGTCTTACATTTCATTTATAATCTGGATCTAAATAGTTACAAAGCATCATTAAGAATGCCCAACAGGATTTAAATTCAGACCTTTAATTTTTTAAGATTTACTGACATCCTTTTCTGCTATGTTTATATTGCAATAGACAACAGGAAAAAAAATGTGTGTGTGTGTGTGTGTGTGTGTGTGTGTGTGTGTGTTCGGGTTTAACGTCTTTTTCAACAATTTTTTAGTCATATAAACGACGGTATCTTCTTGTAGCAGTGAGCACAATACCCAACTTTATAGTGTTTCCTCACTGGAATATCACGCCGTAGACACGTGACATGATAGCCCACCCTGTCACATTATACTGACAGCGGGCTGACCAGTCCTAGCACTACCCTCTTAATGCTGAGCGCCAAGCGAGGAAGCTACTAATACCATTTTTTTGTTATTAAAAAAATGCCGTTTATTACATCATTACTATTTACAGCATGTCAATCAAAAGTACTGTAAAAAAAGTTATTTTACACGTTTTGTACTTTTATTGCTTTGAGCCAAACTGTGAGTATATGACAATGGTCTATGTTTTGGGACATCCTGTAGTTATGTTTATATCTGTAGCAGTCAGTTACAAATATGTAGTCCTACAAAGAGCAAAAGATTTGTGTGCATGTATATGTATAATTTAGTAATATATATATAAAGCGTTTAGGAAGAATATTACCTCCTATTTATCATTTTCAATATACGATCACCACGCTTTTAGAGTAACCAGTCATTACTATTTACACAAGACATAATGGGGTGCATATTTACACACAATTATCTGACAATTATGTATAGAAATTATATATCTTATTGGTGGACGGTTAGCTCAGTGGTTTGCACACTGGACTTCCAATCCTGAGGTCGGGGGTTCGATCCCCGGCAACTACTCGGGAATTTTCAGAAACGCTTTTCAGTGTTTCCCACCTAACTAGAGGTGTACTGGTCAGGAACCCAGGCAATCCTTGCGTGTATCAGTGCTATACACTGGGCACGTTAAAGAACCAGGCTGTCTATTCGCAATGAGCTAGGCTAAATTAGCCTTACAAGCCTGTATCTGATTTCTGATCTCTCTGTCGTGGGGGCTTTGTCTCACTCTGTCCCTCTGGTCAGATCGCTCTGTGTCTGTGCTAGTAGAAGATGAATTATGCGCCCTGTGTGGCTGCATTTGAACTATGTAAAGCGCATTTGAACGTGAAATTGATCATGAAAAGGGTGCTATATAAATCTGGTATAATAATAATAATAAGAGCCGCGCCATGAGAAAACCAACATAGTGGGTTTGCAACCAGCATGGATCCAGACCAGCCTGCACATCCGCGCAGTCTGGTCAGGATCCATACTGTTCACTAACAGTTTCTCTAATTCCAATAGACTATGAAAGCGAACAGAATGGATCCTGACCAGACTGCGCGGATGCGCAGGCTGGTCTGGATCCATGCTGGTCGCAAACCCACTATGTTGGTTTTCTCATGTCACGGCTCAATTAATAATATCTTGAAGCGAACTCTTTGTATATTTAACATATTATCATCGACATCTGACATTGACATTGCAATTTTTATTTCTATATGGTTTGGAGTAATATTGGAACAGCGCATCAACAATGTCTATTAGTTTAAGCACGTTTCTGCTGTAACGTATTTGGATTTGACAAAGTAAAATATGTACTGGTTGTCAAATGCTCTGTGTCGCGTAACATATTTCCAAATCATCAATAAAAGTGGAACATGCCTATGGCTTGTTTAGCTTTTTTTTTATTAATTTAGTTGTTAAAGATTCATAAAAAATAAATAATTCAGTTTAACTTTTAATTCCTGACGTCATTACTTGGTCACAACAGTTTACCATAATTATAAGCAACATTTTTAGTTACTTGTACACACCACCATTACTAACAGTATTAGAAGCAAAAGTGGTAAAACAAAGAATACTTCAGAGTGCTCACACACCATGTCTCATCTCAATTGCACCATTTAGAGGGATTCTAAATATGCCGTACAATTAGATGGGGAAAGAGAATTTCAGAGAAGATATCAGAGGTTCAAAAGGTTATTGAACTGTAATGTGTTCGGAAAATGTAACAATAATCCATTCAGTGATAGGATACGTGTTAAGAAATTTCATTTCCTCAGATGTATCTTGATTTCGATATTTTATGTTGTTTCGTTTCTTACAGTTGCGATAGGATATTTTATCACCCTATTCACATTTCACAAATTCAATTTAACTGAAATGAAAACGTAGTATTGTCACACTGTTTATAATAGTTAAAGAAAGTAATTTTTTTATGTTTCGACAGGAAAAGCTAACATGTGATAAAAAGAATATTACATTCCACATTGAATTTATTAAACTCGTTGAATAAGATTGATAAAATTCTCAGCAGAGCCTCAAATTTTATCATTTTTTTTAACTCGTTTAAAAAATTCTATATGAAAAGATACTCATGTAATATCCTCCATTTATTCATTTCAGGTAACAAAATACTTAACGATGCACTTATAAATTATGCATAAGATTATGATACATGTCTTAGTATTACATGCACTACAGATATGCATGTAAATGGAGAGTTTATAAAGCAGAATTCAATTAATTTAAATCTCTTCCTAACCTGAATATCATAATGCTTTTATAACCGATCGGAAATGTAACAAAGAACACATGATAGCAGCATGAGATTATAATTTTCCGTTTGATGTATATTTGTTCTCATAACAATATTGGTTAAATCAGTACATTTCATTGAAAACGTTACTGTGTAAGCTGACATGTGAAATCGCGAAAATACATGGCATAGTGTATATCGCAAAATCTTATAACAGAGTAATTGATGTCTTCGTAATTAGGTGGTAAACACGTTGAAAAGATTGATTATTCCTAATGTAATTATGTTAGGACGAGTGTGTATGATCAGTCAGACAGATAAGCTCAAGCGGAAAACTTTACATTTTCACTCGGAGGAAAAGTTTTGAAGAAGGAGGAAATCCTCCGAATACCACAATATCTCACACGGAGTACCGACTTTAAAAGTTTAATGGCTTAAGCGGACTTTCTTTGAGTCACTTCAAGAAATTACTTGACTGAACTCCGAATCCAAGATATACAGATATAAGACTATGATATGCACCGACATTTTATTTCGCGATTTTGAAATTTTGAGTATATTCGCGAGGTTTAATATTCGTGAAATCGTAAAAATGATATCCTCCTTGAATTAGAATTAAAATGTATACTAATGGTGAATATTTTCGCGAGATGTAAGGCCTCGCGGATATAGCGAAAATCATACCCTCGCGAACACTTCTGCTTTAAATTTACAGTATTATTAACCTAGGGGTCTTTTATAACTTTTGTGTGCTGTTTATGGTTGTTTATTTCTTTTCTGTTAGTATGATATTGAAGTGGTTTTCTCAAATAGTTTGCTATACTGTTCGAATCAGATAAATATATTTATTGAATGTAGAATGAATAAAGAATTGTAAAATATTAGATAAACTTAAAAATAACGCCCGCGAAAGGAGATTGATTTTTACAGCAGACAAAGGAAAACATATTTAGTTTATACTCGTTTGTTTTAGCTCGATTGTGATGAAAGCTTCAAGTTTATTGGAACCACTCTCGAGTTCGCATCCTTGAATAACCACTATTGGTGTCATTTGAGAAGTCATGATCGTGACCCGAGTGGGGCTCGAGCTTTACGACCCCTGGATTGAGCAGCCGACTCCTTATCCACTAGACTACCGCTCCCCTTCTAAAACTATTTAATAAAGTAAAGAAATAAAGAATTGATAAAAAAGAAAAAAGGTTCACCAGATAAATAAATAAATAATCCTCATATTGTCCATAAATCGCCAAAATTCTTTTTCGCGCAGCAATTTATATTTTCGAAATAGCAGACTTCGCAAAAATATCTTACATTTCCGCTGAAACTGCATAGACTTTGCAACATTTGATTACTTACTTCAATTTTGATTGATAAATACGATACTTGTATTGAGTTCAATGAGTTCATTTAAAGTGCGTCAGTACTACTGGCGTTTTAAGATGATTTCTTCAGTAGAAAATACAAAAATAAAATTACAAAAATATAGTTATTATAAGCGAGGAAAAAAGTATTGGACTTTTTGTGGCATTTTAGTGTAGAATTAAGAAGCTAATATTACGTTTAAGAAACATTGTTTCATTCTCATGTATCATTAAAACATTTATAATTTTCTGCCGACTGTTATGAAATCTGGCCTAGAAGTTACTCACAATTTACAAAAAAAAATGTTTTATTTAATAATATCGTCTTGACGTCACTCCAAACCAATCTGTCAATGTCTCTAAAACAATGACATATTTTTATATCATAAATATAAACATATTTTAAATATTATTTCAGAACACTGGTCTGCTACGTTTGTTCAGCCCTTTTTATGAAATAACTCTTACTCATACCAAATGTTTATCACCTCATATGCTGTTTGGGGAAACATGAAAGTCCGGTTTTGTACTTTTTGCACGTTGTCTTTAAGTACTGATAAAGTAGACATCATTAATATAAACCAAAGTGTTGAAGTTCTCCGTAACCGTAAACAATAAACAGTTTTCTAAATATGGAACAACAAATAATAAAAAAAATCTTAGTACATGGGTAGATTAGTTGACCATATATCTTTTCAATACCGTCTCACACCTGAGTGAATTTTACTTGTACATAATTGACTGACCAATCAGTGTGTGATTGGAAAATGTATATTGTGTATTTCTGAATAGGCATACACCTGAGCTGACTTTTGGCTGGAGCACATTGCATTTTAGCCTGAATAGAATTGATATAATTTGGCAGAAGTTTATTTAAAAGATACTTGTATTTTGCCTTAGTAAATTAGCAAGCTAATGCTTTATGGGCAGAATCATTTTCCTGCTTTATTGAGCTTGTCACTGAAAACCGGATATCAGGGTAAGTGCGCTTATATTCTCATTTTGGACTGTAAAAGTCATTTTTTTTATTTCACTTTGTACATGGAAGATTTTATGAATATTTCTTTCTAAAGGTAATATTGTATAGTTCCCTTCGTTGTAAATTATATTAATGAGTACTAATATTTCAACATAATGATATTCATGTAAATAGTATTTTGCGTCTGATAAATGAATGAAAGTTTTCTGTTACTAGGCCGGTTGGAGGAGAGATACTCGCAGCTCTTAGTAATGGTAGTTGGTACCATCAACGCTGCTGTTTAGCACAGTTGAGAACTTTGGTTGGAATTGAGAGCTGTCATGGTATAGGAATATTTACAGTAACTTGGCCACTGTCCGGTGATTGGATGTTACCGTAATAAGTATTAATGTCGATGTTTGGACCATGTTTTGATACTCATATGGTCGGTGCATATGTATCATACTACGATATTATTCTACAACAGGAATGAAGTTGAACCGAATCTATTGGTCGGAGTTGACTCACTGTTAGAGTTATTAACCTTGTGGAGATAATAAAGACTATTAATTCTTGAGGCAAAAGCATTTAGTGGATTCCAGGATTACAGAACTTTTCATTCAGTGACAGTATACCTTCGTTCTAAATGCATTATATACATTATTTTAAATCTGATTATTAAAACTTTGTTCAAAAGTAAACTCAATTTTTTAAGTGGTTGCAGTAGTAGAGCTACCCAGTCTGGCCAATCCTGACCTGTGACAGTTGGTAAAAGGATACGTGTATGAAAACTTCATTTCCTTAGTTCATTATTATTTGTAAAATATAATATTGATAATAAGTTAATAACGAATGTATACAAAATTAATGATGTAGACTCATTATAAAACAAAGTGCAAAGTATCAATATCAAACAGCAATACAAGCTGAGTTTAAACAAATAAATATCAATGTACAATTCCAGGCTTGGTGAGTAACGTGTATAAGAGTATTGATGGCGCAAGTATTCAATAGCAGTAGCTGACATTTTAACGCATTGTTTAATACATAAACAGAATTGCAAATTTAATGACGATATTGAAATGCTATTCCGTTGGCTACAGTGTCCACATTTTTTCATGAAAAATAAAATGGCATTTTATTACCAAGATGTCTATCAAATATAATTACCCTGCAAACAACAACGTGGACGTTGTTTATAACGAACTTTACTTACATCGAACGTTACTTGTTTGTCAGCAAACAACAAATTGTCAAACATATATGTTTCAAATCTTCATTGATAAGATAATATCTGCGTTATATATATTCAAAATAAAATAAAATAAAATAAATCGTTATACGATCATATTTTTTTGATAATGGATGTACTTACAGGCGAGTTATTACTTGAAGACTGAAGGTCATGTGTATATGATATTTTGGATTCCAATGCAAAACACTGTTCTCGGGCAAATGGAAGAATGGCTCAATCTGAGGATAAATGATAAGAACTTGTTAATTATTTTGCATATAAATATTGTTATTATTTTTATCATATCTCCAAATGTTGTACAGAACGAACAACTCAGTCTTGTAAGATGGGAGTTCTGCCATAGCAAAGACTCATACCGGTCGTCGTAAGTTCGAGTCCTCGTAAGGCATGCTTTCAGGTCAAATTCTCTTACGTTTTCCTAAATTATTTTCCTTTTTTTCTCTATATTTCTTACCTAAAAGAAATTTCGTTATCACTTCGTACGTATTTTCGATTTTCACAGAAAATGACATTCCATTATGATACTACAATCGTGTTCAAATGATTTGTTGCAAAGACGCACTGAAAATAAAATGTAGTCGCTAAGTTTTAAACCATCACAGCTGAAGATTTGTTAAGTATTTTAACTAATATATCTGACTGACACGAGATCTATTTTGAGACTGGAATAAATAGTAGTGATTTTTATTTTATGTTAAAATGTTCAACTTTTAACTATTTAACTTGAAATCTTTTTATTAGTATGTTGATAAATACCACGTTATCTTTTGGGGAACTATTATGACTCATTTTCGTTTCAGACAATTAAGAGGAGATTGAGTGAAATTTGACCTATAACGAATCTAATTCATTCAGTGATGGGAATGTCATGTACTTGCTATTTCATACATTTGTACATGATTTATTATCCTCCGACGAAAGTCGGAGGGATATAGTTTTGGCGTTGTCCGTCCGTCATTCCGTCCGTCTTTCCGTCCGTCCGTCCGTCCGGAGCCATATCTAGGAAATGGTTGGGAGTATTTATTTAAAACTTCATATACATGTTCATCAGTATGAGTTCTTGCGGCCCGTCAAGTGTCAGTCAGATTGCCCAAGTAACACCAGAGTTATGGCCCTTAGAAGTTTCTAGTGTTAACTATATAGAGTACTATAAATTTGGCAATTTCTGCATCATAACTTTTGATATATTTGACCTAGAACTATGACACTTAAACAGAATACATAATGTGGTTGTGTACACACAATTTCGTTCGGATTTATGTGTAAATGAAGGGTTATTGCCCTTTAATTGTCTAAAAATCCACATATTTATACATAACAAACTTGCCATTTGGTAGAATTTCATTAAATTTCTTTCATTCTTTTCCATGAACATTTATTGTAAACATGTTAAGTTGTGTACCCACACCTGGTCACCCCCTTACCTTGATCACACCCCTCCCCCCCCCAAATTTCCCGACCCCCCCCCCCCCCCCCCCCCCCGCCCCCCACAAAAAAAAGATCATTCCTTATTTTAGATTTTTTTCAAACAAACTTCATATACATGTTCATCACTATGACGTTATGAGACCCATCAAGTTTCAGACAGATTGCCCAAGTAACGCCAGAGTTATGGCCCTTAGAAGTTTCTAGTGTTAACTATATAGGGTACTATAGATCTACAGATATGGCACTTTCTGCATCATAACTTTTGATATATTTGACCTTGAACTAAGAAACTTTAACAGAATTTAGAGCACTATAATGTGGTTGTGCACACACAATTTCGTACGGATTTCTTTTGTAACTTCAGAGTTATTGCCCTTTTATTGTCTAAAAATCCACATATTTGTACATAACAAACTTACCATTTGGCAGAATTTCATTAAATTTCTTTCATTCTTTTCTGTGAACATTTATTATAAACATGTGAAGTTGCGCACCCACACCTGGTCACCCACCTGCCTTGGTCACATCCCTCCACCTCCCAATTCCCCGACCCCCCCACCCCCCACAAAAAAGTCATTCCTTATTTTAGATTTTAAAAAATGTTCGAACCTTCAACATGTTAAGTTGTGACTGCACAAACCTTGCCCTCAGCCATGTTCAAGATATCTTACCTGTGTTTTTTAAAGGACATCTGTTCTTTTAAGTTCAAATGTACATGTTAAACAGCAACACCTGGTGCCAAACCACTCAAAGACAATATTTCGTTCCAGTTAAACTTCAAGCTCACATTTCAATTATCTGCATTTAATTTTAAAAGCTAAGCTTATTACAGTAAGCATATCCCATTCAAAATAAATTCTTTAGTCAGGATCAAAGTATCGTACATTTATTATGTACTTTTTAATTAAACATTTGTTTTCTGTTAAATTGATTTTGACTAATGAAATTATTTGCATCTTATTAACATCCTTAACTTTTTTGCCGGATATATTTTTTGCCATTCCTCACCACAAACCCTTTCGGCGGGGGATACCAATTGATCGAATTTGCTTATTTTTTTATATTTTGGAAACAAATGCAGAACATAACAACATATTCAAATGAAGCTGTAAATGTGATGTCAGCTGCATCATAGTATGGCATGAAATTATGACACTTTCTGCCGTTTCATCAAAACCTATACACAAATTTCACTACCAGATTTTCTGAAAAATATTAGATTTATTCATTGGAGATGCGATAAAGTTGATGTCAATATAGTGGAAAAAATAAAATTCCGTCTGATCATGAAATATATTCTTTTCTTTTTTTCCAGTATTGAAGTTAAGCTGCAAATTTCACAGCAAAAAGTATTAAACATACTGTTGAACTTGCACTTGTTGCATTATTAAACATTTAAATATATCTAAAACGTTTGGTAAAACAAAACTGAAGTGATGGCGTAACGTCATTTATCCGGAAAACGTAGAATAAAGCCTGGATTCGGCGTACGCAAATGAAAGTCATTATGAGTTATGAATATGCCATGAATTAATGGCAACTCGTGAGTTAATGTTTTACAATGGCACTGTTACTATCTATCGAAAGTTAAAATATGATATTAAAACATCTTACACTTTAAGCAATTCAAAATAATGTCTTAAAATCAGCTTGAAACGTACGGTGCACTTTAATCATGTTCAAATAACTCAAAACTAAAAGAAAAATGCACACGGACCTATATATTTTATTTTACAACATTATAGATCATTATGTTTACTTACGAGTGTGAGAAGTTTTAATAAAATCTACATTGAAGGAAACATTCGCGGAAATGTTATGAAAGTTATATTATTATTATTATTATTATTATTATTATTATACCAGATTTATATTGCGCCCTTTTCATGATCAACACGTTCAATAGCAAACGCAGCCACACAAGGTGCGAAATTCAACCTCTACTAGTACAGACACAGAGCGATCCGACCAGAGGGAGAGAGTGAGATAAAACCCCTAGAACAGATAGAGAGAAATCAATTTTAGACATAGGTTTGTCCGACTAACTTAGCCTACCTCTTTGCGAATAGACAGTCTGGTTATTTAACGTGCCCGGTGTAAAGCACCGATACACGCGAAGCCGTCTTTCCTGGGAAGAACCAGTTCAGGCCTCTTAGTTATGTGGGAGACACTCAAGGGCATCTCAGAAATTTCCAGTGCCTGGACCGGGATTGACAGTCAAGCGTGTTACCACTAGACCATCGGCCCATCTAAGTTGTTATTTTCCCATAGACTCTCATTATGAAATATTGCGTGAGGTTTCAATTTTTTAAACCAGTGTAGCAAAAATCAAGCACACGACCCTATCTTTTCTATTTACTGAATTTTCTAAGTATATGAAGTTTTGAAAAAATCAGGGTTTAATCAAATTCTAAATTGTAGAATCCGAACGTGCAGAACTACCTTAAATAGGTTGAAAGCGTTGTTTCTTTCTGTAAGAAATGCGTATAATTTATCTGATAGTTGTCTAATATATGACAGATTTTTAGCACATACTTCATTTGATTATTCACAACTGAATAAAATTCAAAGTATCATCAAGCTTCCAAACTATAATCTAATTTGCCTTATTGATATACTTTACAAACAAAATGAGACATAATTATAATGGAACGTCTTCAACATTACTTTCTACCAGAAATTTGTCCTTGAAAATAAAAACAGTGTGAAAATTTAATGATTCCAATTAAGCTGGTAACAAAGTTACATGCTGAATATCACTAGGGCTTTATAACACATAATAAATTATACAAGACCGCATACTGACTGAAAAGAAAGTTGAAAAATGATAGCTAGTATTAATTTGAAAATGCAGGGAGAAAATCCAACTGCTTTTCTTTGAGTTTGTCAAGAATTCAATTCATTGCTCTGCATGATGTTTTTTCTGTCTAAAGCTGGAGAAATGCATTAGCAAAGGAAACCAAACAAAAAAGAACAATAAAAAGAATAAAAAAATGCTGGTTAATCAAGTCAAGTATTATTCAAGAAATTAAACATTGCTCTATATATCTATTTTCTATATTATTTGATTATATACGTACATAGATCATGTACACATTACAGGATGAATTTCGCAAGTAATATAAACAGGCGTAAAACAAATTCCATACTGTACTATGTAGAAATGCAGTTCCGTATCATGCATGTGACCTCTTTGAATAGTTCACTCAAAATTGAAATCTTACAGAAATAAATGGCGATCGACATGGCCCTTCGAGTATAAAATTTACTGATAAATGACTGCTTTCTTATTCATATACATGTATACATGTTATGATGCCTTTCAAACAATACGGTGCGTGTTATTTGATATAAAACATTTTCGTATTTGAAAATATCTTATAAAATGGTCTTTTATATTAGCATGCGCAACCCAGGTTCTGGCACAATCCGCTCGTGCCGAATACAATATCCCGGATATAGTTGATACTGTTATAATACCATCATATTGAGTAATATTTGTTTTGATTTCGCTTCTCGATTTTGAAGCTATTTAACTATCATGATAAATTAAAACCTACTAATATGCAAATTAATAATACCACTTGAATAATAGCACTTTTATCCGAAACAAAGAGTACAGATGAGTTCGGATATTTATAACGCGGCTTGCTTTATTATAATTTCAAATGATAACTGACACTATCCAAAAGACACATCCAAACAACAAGGACAAAACGAACAAACGAAGAAACACCATGCGCAATACCTTTGAACAATCGGTGCAAAAACAACGCTGTGAAGCTTATGCCATTTAATATTTCGTATCAAGCCTTACTGTCAACCTCCACCGTGCTCAAAAGATCATCCCCGCCAGGTTATTCCCTAACGCAAAGCCCATATGAATGGCGCGCGATCTGGCCAGAACCATTTCCTTAGACTACTGCCTCTATTACCATTGACAGACTGGCCGCGAACCGTCTGCTCTTACTCGGCCGTTGCGCCATTGCCTCATTGGCATACATGTTGCTTTATGGGATTTTTCTATATTTATATTATTTGTCAATGAAATGATTCATTTATGTTTATTTCTTCCCTCCCTACATTTCAGCTTAAGATTATTCAAGCGGGTCTGTAACTTTTCGCATGTGCAATGCATGGTTCATCATATATTTTGATATATTTTTGTCTGCAAACCTTCATTTGAATAAATTCAAAAACTCAATTACATCATAATCTATTGTTTTTGTTAAACGTAAGATTTTTGCCAAAATCAACTGTTGTTGAATCAGATACATACCTAGTTGGTAGGTTATTTTGAGTAAAAATGATTTTAAATCAGACGGTAGGATAAATAGAACATTAGGTTACTGCCTTATAAATTTATAAGAGCATTACTTCCTATCCACTATACGTGGCAACGTTTTTAAAGAAATGGTGATTGTTATTTAAAGTCAGCAGTAATGATGCATTATAACGTGGATAGATTCTGAAGTAAATAGACTAGGTTAGTTTTGCGCTTATGTTTTGTGGTATTCCGCATGACCTACCCTTTTTGGCTTGGAGCTACGGATCCAAACCTATGTATTGTTTCTGGGGGTTTTTTTTGGTACCAAAGTGTGTGTTAGTATGATACGAAAAGCCGGGAAGCTGCCGCAAACCGAGATCAATATGTTACGAATTCAGTGATTGGTTGAAGCAACAAGTGACCTGTGACGTAAGCTGCGCAATGCGGAAATATTGGAATTTTTTCCGATTGCAGTTGCTCTTTTGTTTGTCTATTATTAAAATGGGGGTGTACAGCAATATGAATATAACTACAAAACAGAAGTCTGTATGATAAAATGACAACTTCTAAATTTTGACGTTTACATTATTCATGATTGAGTTTACATTTATCCATTGTAGTAATTGTTAAAAAGATTTAACGGGCAGTTGTGAAATTTGTTAGAGTACACCCCCGTGAATGGATGTAACCTGCCAAAAGGTGTCTCAAAAGACATTTTACCGCCAATTTTTGACAGAACTATTATGGTTGGTTCGATTATTGTTGTAGGCGTGTTATTAAAACAAGTTTATGCAACACTCTGCCTGATTGGACGAGAGTGTCAATTTTTTTCACTCTGTTGATTGTGCTACGCTGAGTGAAATGTAGACAAAGCGTTTATCCTAAACGACGCTGTTCACAGTTTTAAAACTAACTTTGGCTCAGTATATTTAGCAAGAATATTGATATATCTCAAAATGATAAGTTAGTTTAATAAATATGATAAAAATCTGTTCAAATACCAACATATATCAAATTAAAGAAAGAGCTGAATACGGCCTGCGTATCACATGAATAAGTGTGTGATAAGAGTCTTTTATGTAGAGAAGTGCTTTTTAAAAGATTTTCCTTGTTACAATTGTCGTCTGTATATGAAAAGGTTTCTTGCTTTTGTGACTTATTCAGATTGCATATTAAAATGAGTACTTGTTTGCTTTGATATATTTGTTATAAATTATTTAACTGATTTATTATATATGAATATTTTTTTTAGTATGGTATGCAAATATTGAACTCAGTTGAAATCTGTTTCATTATATATATGCTATATAATGACTGAATCTCATTACACTGAAATGAAGGTACGCTGCATACGGTTTATCTATGCGATATGACTACGGTCAAACTTTGCTTATGAAACAGAAATATTGAAATAATTACAATTGTATGTTTTGCTTGACCTTCACTTTTTATAGGCGTGACGTCATTGTCCAAAGATTCATGAATAGCGAATATGCATTTGTTAAAGCGAGATCAGTTGGCCTATTTTAGACATAAATAAAAATAATAAATAAAAAATCCTTTGATTTTTTCTCATGTATTCAAATCAAACTTGATTTGTAGCATCTTTATTAGGCCCGCAGCCAACTTTGTTCAGCTGGGACATTTGACCCCTTTTAGGGGCTGCTAGAGCTCAATCTAGAAATGCGTTTATACAGCGTCTCATGAACAGCTTGGTGGATCTTTGTCATTCTTGGTCTGGAGCATCATTATAAGGTCCTCTTCCAAATTTATTTATATAGGAACTTAGGCCCTATTAGGGACCACTATAGCTAAAAGTAGATATGCCTTTCTTCGCATTAACCACTAAAATGTAATGGATTTTTATCAAACTCGATGTGTAACAATATCGTAAGGTCTCCTGCTATTTTGTTACAAATGGGGATAGGGACCCATTTAGCTAAAATATAAACACGTTTAACGATCTCTTCTCATGAACCGCTTCATGAATCTTCATCAAACTACTGCTGTAATTATTCGTCTAAGGATAAACGAAACAAAACTGCAACCCTACGAAACCTTTGCGAAAAATTAAAAGAGAACCATTTATATTGCTTAAGTGCGGTGTTTAGTTTTGCAATTTGAAAAATGTTAGATGAAAGATGAATGTTAGATGAAAAATTCATAAACTTCTTTCCTTATTACAATTCGCCGACCATCATTTTAAAAGATATTTCTTGTTTCACAATACCACCGCATTTTGTATATCAGTATTTATATTTCTGTGTTCGTATTGTAATTACTGGTGAATGCCACGGCAAATCTGGGTTGTTTTTCGTACGTGCACCCTTTTGTAAGGAATAGACCATACCCTTAGAAAAAAATGGCGGGGAAGAGCAGAACAAGTGCTCCCATGGAAGCAGCAGTAGAAAATCGCAATCATGTTTTGCATAGAATCTTATGTAATGACCCCTACCCCCACTTATCCAGTTATGTAGACTATGCCAAAACCAGCCAAGCCTTTCCTTTTTAAAAAGAAACTTTATTGACTATTGAATAACTAATTGATACGAATTGTGCCTATTATCAGTGATTAACGGATATATCCATATACACTCAACATAAACTCTATTTCTTATCACACCACATGATGTTTATAAGAGAAACTCTATTTTGTACTCATTGTAAAATGCAAAACCTAAAGAAATGCAGAGCGAGTGCTACACTACACAATAAATAATCTTCCAAGTGATATTTTTTTCTGTCCTGTTGAATTTACAAATATATTAGAAAAATGACGGTGCTTATTAATATGTTTATTATGTGGTAACCTTATATGTGTGTGTATATAAACTTATAATTACTGGCACAAAATAACAGTGACTGAGTTCACTTATAAAATCCATTTTCGTTGAAAGCAAAATAGAACAGATTTTGATAATTTGTAGGTATAAAGTTTAACCCCGATCCTTAAGTACGAAAGCAGTTTTAGATCTAATGTTCCACCGTGACATAAGACATAAAATGTGCCCTCATCTGTACGTCTCTTTTGGCCTGTTCATTATATATCTCTAACTTCTCATAAATGCTTTGGGGAACACATTTCTGTGAAAACACATATTTAAGTAACTGTTATTATTTGTTTGACAGTACATTACGCGCCACCAGAGAGCTGTATGACATGGCATTTGCGAGGCATTTCAACTCTTGGGGAACATTTATCTGTTGTCTCTATACAATGATTATTCTGCTAAGGACCTAAGGTATATTGAATATGAATATTTTTATTTAAAATTGTCGTATTATTACATGTACCCTGATAAATCTAAAACAAAGAAATAACTTTAATTAACAATAAGGATTGTCACGATACACTTGACATTATGTTTTTTAATAGCAAAAGCTCTAATACGTAGTAAACCATACATATGGGCATACATTTTTATTAGAAACTGGAGATTTATTTCGTTGTCATTTACGTACTAGTATTAATCAAGTTGTATGAAATATAGAAATGTTAAGTGCTGAGCTTACACTCAGAGATGTTACCAGTCTCAATACTCCGTTTTGGCTTATGAAGGACTGAGATTTGGTGCTCAGTGCTTTACCATTCAACATACCATATTAAAATTTAATATATTTTCATTTCGCGTATTAACATCTTGAAAAGTGTGTTAATTCTCATTTCATGGCAGTGCTAGTTAATATGTTATCTTTTTTAAAGATTACGTAAAATACTTTAAAAACGATGTTCCGACATTCTTTTTTATGTTTAACTTGAGAATGAAATTTGTCTAAATTACGCACCTTCTTTTTGTTAAGATATGTCGTCGTTTATGACAAAGAAATAAGGAAGGCTTCGGGTTAACCAGTGATATTTCAATCGGATGGGAATGCAAGCCGGAAGACTTTCTCACAGAAGTTTTAATAAAGTGTTTCGCTAGTTCAGTATCCGTCAAAGCTTTTGATAATCAGATCCTTACTTTCCAGAAACAATTATAAAGAACGAATCATTTCAAGTGACTCCTGGCGAAATAGTAGTTAAACATTTTAAATCAGAAGGTAGCTTCAACCATGTTTATTTATTTTCATATATGTAAATTCCGTTGGGAAATATGCGTAAATTTTATCTTCTTAATATAAAATTAGAATCGGAAATTTTAATAGAAAAGCGTTAAAGTATGTTGATGCTAATTTAGATATATTTTTACTTAATAGGATTGAAAACGATATAAAAAGTAGAATCAAAATGCCAGTTAAGACACGGAACTGTAAAAGGTAATGATAACGTTTCTAAGAACTTACACACAAAGGACGGAACAATTATTTCCTTCAACAAATTTCTACCCTAGAAAGTAAAGTATAAAGTATAAACGTTAATGTTGACTCTCCATGACTCGATTATTCAATATACATATTTGCGAAACCTAGATTTTTCCATCTTTTTTATATAATCTTATACAGTATAATACCATTTTAGCTATAAAACCATGAAGTTCAAACCATGAAGTTCAAATGTAACACTTGGTCGGATAAAAGTGTTGCCACAGATTTAAATGTTCTTGTCTAATATGATAGCAGCTTGCTAAGCTTCTGCCGTCAGAAACATTGTATAATAAAACATTTCTAAAATTAAATAACTTTTCTGTAGAAACAAATGTTTAAATCTCACATTTCCGAATTCTGATATTCAGAATCAAGAACTTTCTGATGCTTTCAAAGTCTCATTATATTCATCTAACCGAATCGGAGACAAATGTAGAATGAATTCTTGCCTGTGCAGAACATATCGTTTCCATTGTTTAAATAACTATTAATGAAATGCAATTATTGCACATGATTTAACCATTATCTGCGGCATTTATTTTTAAGCGTTTAAATCATCCATAAGAAGGGAATATTTTTTCTTTATGCTGCAAAATTCAATAAGTAATACTTACGTTGTATATCGCTATATTAATATTGTGTAATTCTATATTTTGTTCTGAAATTTCATATATTTCTCCTACATTGGCAATAACTGTTGGAAATAACGTCACGTGATAAATGTAGTTAAATGCCAATAATTGAAGGGATACAATAGAGGGATAATCGTGTTCTTTAGAGAAACGTTTTGTGTTTAACAAAAAGTGAGATAGAAAATAGGAAAAGGTATATAATTAAGCCTCATGTATAAACATGTTGAGAGCTGAAGGCCCAAAACGTTTATAAAGCTTAGGTGACAACATTTTTCTGAAAAATAAATTTTTATACATAATTGCCATTGATACTGTTGACCAATTTCTTTAGGTCCTGCTTCGTCATGGAAATATGTCAGATTCTGTCATGTTAAAGTTTGTTTTTCAAACTTGACTTTGACACCACGAAGAGTAACATGGTAACTCGCCTGTAATTTTGAAAATAGTTCTTTCAAATTTTCTTTTAGACGTTAATATTACAGACAATGCTAATAGGTTAGCAGGATCCTTTTCATAAAACAAAAGGACATGAATGTTGGCAACTGATCAGTCGGAAATACCATGCTTTTTGGACAATTTACTGAATTGAAATTACGCGTTCATTTATAAATGTGCAAGTTCAAAGCAGTACAGAAAATGAGAAGTGGAAACTAAAGTTACAAATGAGGATGCTTGACCTCGATCCTCTAGCTTTATGCATCGTTTATGCGTCAGACACGTTATTGTCGATCCTTTACATTTCTGCATCGTTTTTGCGTGAGACGCGTTATTGTCGATCCTTTACCTTTCTAAATCGTTTTTGCGTGAGACGCGTTATTGTCGATCATTTACATTTCTGCATTGTTTTTGCGTGAGACGCGTTATTGTCGATCCTTTACATATCTTCATTGTTTTTGCGTGATACTCGTTATTTTTCGATCCTTTACATTTCTGCATCGTTTTTGCGTGAGACGCGTTATTGTCTTTTTATGACGGCAAATTGACAGCGGTTTCGAAGTTCAAGCATGCGAAAATATTCTCGGAGATACACGATTGTCTACATGTATACCGCAAGGGCATTTAAATGCAATGATACATTAGGCTAGTGATTCACTTCAACACGAGATCTATGATATTTACATTTACGAGATAAAACGTAAATCATGAAAGGTATTGATTTTGATATGTTGTGACTACAGTTTGTTCGGAAAAGATATACACTGTGTAAATATACGTAAGATGAATATATGTATTTGCGTTTGAGATTTTGTAAGGAGATTTCAATAAAAGATAAAATTGCCATAATTGATGGTATACTTTTAAGACTTGATATGTTCTCGATTAAGTGTGTTGCGTGTCCCCTTTAGCGTTGATGATTAAACAACTGAAACGCCATTTTAATATTGTTTCCGATTTCAGTCAAGTGACGCTATGTATATGCTTTTAGATATCGTTTCTTCGGAAGAAATGTGACTTAAATTAAAACTTTAAAGAAGAAAGAGAAAATAAGAAGTTAAATTGAATTCGCAAATACATTTATTTGATAGTTGCAAAAAGGAATTAAAAGCAATACACTTACATAAAACTGTAGCAGTATTTGAATATGCTAAAGTGCATTTAAGATTGACATGGAATTTGTATATTTATCACCATTGTATCAAAATTATATATGGGAGACTAAAACTGCGTCAGATAAATTCTTTTAATAGCGTCTTTCTGAGACATTCTCATGTTATCGCTAGGTTACCAAACATCAACGGAAACAAGTAATAACGAAATATTATTGAGCCACGCCATGGGAAAACCAATATAGTTCATTTTCGACCAACAGTCTGCGCAGTCTGGTCAGGATTCATGTTGTTCGCTTTGAAAGCCTATTGGAATTAGAGAAACTGTTAGCGAACAGCATGGATGCTGGCCGGACTGCGTGGATGCACAGGCTGGTCTGGATCCATTCTGGTCGCAAATGCACTATGTTGGTTTTCTCATGTCGCGGCTCATATATTTTTAAACTATGATTTTGTTTAATATAACACATATTAAATGGCCTACTCGCAGTACAAGTAACGGAAAGATTTTTCAAAATTAATAATTGCATTTAATTAAATCGATATCTAGATAGCACAAAATGTGCTGGTTTCTAATTTGCAAAACTCCTTTATAAATTTTATTCTGTCTGGCACATGTAAGATACTTGAAATGCACAATGATGATGGCATTAACCAGTATTTAATCTTCAATTAGTTTATTGATGACAACGAGATCAAATTGGGGTTGATTAAAGAAATGAGGCCAAATTCAGGCTTTCAGATAACTTGATATAAGTGAAAAAAATGATCATTTCACATTTAAAGATTTTCAAGTATACCGTACTCCAGTTACAGAGATACTCTTAAATGTTTCTACATAGGGTGCTTCAAAACACGTTCCGCAAGTTTCCTTGTGTACGCTTAATATGCAAAATGAAAAGGGGAATTAACCCTTGTAGTGAATTAAAATAACTATTTTGTTTGCTTCATTAATGGCATATATATCTTCCTCGATTCGTATACTTTTTCAATACAGCCGGCGCATATCAACACTGACTGAATCGCCTCTGGATATTTCTCCGCTGTTGGGTATAATACATGTTGGGATAGTCCAAATTTAAAGCTCTGATAAATGTCATATTTAACATGAAGACGAGTAAATGATGACGTTTGATAGAAAATATTTCGAATGTATCTATGGCAAATTTTGCTTTTGCGCAATGGTTACGTTTGCCTTTGTCTGCACTAAGGGCATTAACTGAGTAAAACTACATAAAATTTAATGTGAGTTATGCCGTGTTTTGTCTACTTATCGCGAAAACGCATAAAATAATAAAATGTATCTGCTCTTTTTTGTGTTATGGTGAATTGTACTTCCTGTCGTGAGCTTAGAAAATAATATTCTCACGAGTGTCTTTCACAGAACAAACAAATATCCTCTATAAATTACGTACGCCGAAAATAAATAACACTAAGACAACCATTTAACATATTGAAATTATATACTATAAATGAAACGTCATAAATACACTACGCATCTTCGTCATCAGAAGCAATACAACAAGATAGATAATGATATCAACTTGTTGACAGCAATAACCACCCGATAATAATGCGAAGTTAAAGAGATTAAGTAATACAAACATGCAATATACTGTACTGTTTATTGTAGAAAACACTGTTTCACCAATAAATGCAATTGAACATCAGTAGTAAATACTTGGCTTTTATGACTCCACTAATGGTATTACTGGAATAAAACTGAAATTAGCAAGCGGAATTGACTGTAGGAAATTATAGGAAAAGTGTCTTTCTGAGGCTTTCATATACTCACCAACATCAGACCAGTAAAGGCCGGATTTTGAGTTTATCTTATCAAGAAGTACATTAGTAGCAATCGTCTAATGGGCTTGTCGGAGACTGAGTCAAACACTTTTTAATATTCAGAGTAGAGATTACAGCAAACCTTTAACCGCGGCATATAGGAATTACAATTATTCATTGACAACTACATGATATAAAATTACAATAATTCTATACTTTCTAAATATAAACCACATATTAATCGTATGTTTTCATTGTCGTATTTCTGTGTTCATTTGTTTCATATATTTTAGAAGTTGTAGATTTATAACACACTTCAGCATATATTTGCCTTTTCTGTTTTATATAATGTTAAAGAACATTCAATTTGTGTTTGTACGAACAGCAGTATCAAAATCATTCATGATTATGGCCATATGTACTTTTTTATTGTTTTATTGATCTGATCTAAGTTCCTACGTTATGGAAATGATAATATTTAGCTCTTAGAATATAAGATCTTCCCATACCTAAACGTGTATGGACAAACACAGAATTCTTATAAACTGTGAAACGTATAAAACATCAGCTTCTGAAATCTGCAGAAATGAAGCGCATTTGAAATATTTGTCGAGTTTTGTTTCAAATGTTCATATTTACAAAAACAAAGACGGAACAGTTTCTTCCAATGCGTTTGTCAATAACAGAAAAAGGACATAATATCAGAAATTGATTCAGGCAACGACAAGTGCTCATTATTGTTCATTATTGTTCAATACTTTCTATGGCTACATTGAAATATTTGTAAAGTTCTAGGATTACGTCGTAACGGAATGCTTTAAGTCCTTGAATTATGAGCAATATTATGTTATATTTACATTCACAACAATAGAATATTTAAAGAAGTAGTATAATCATTATGAAAGTCCGTCTGGCTAGATAGTTATTTACAACTACAGCATATGTAAGTTTAACATTTCTTTGTCGGGAAACTAAAATCATCACTGTTGTGTAAAGAGTAAATACTAATTCCATGCCAGTATGTGTGCAAAAAGCAATCTGTTACATATGTAAAGAAACACACACATCGCAGCCCGATTCACTTTATCCTTGGCAGGATCCTTCTTGAATGACGGGTCAATTAAGCAAAATACAAACATACGTAAGTAATAGATAGTTTTAGCGGCCTACGTGGTTGGTACTCTGACCATTTATAAGTTTTAATATTTTCCTTGTAATAACTATATAATGAGAAGTTTTTTGTATTTTCCATATGACAACAGTAGCTCATGAAAATAAGTAAAATAATCATTTCTGGAAGTTGTATACTATTAATAATCTGTCAACAAAATTATATATATCGTCATTTTTATGTTCGAAGTGACATAAAATTAACATTAAAATATACCGTATAAAAATCGTTTTCGGCGATAAAATCAGATATTTCTAGTCACCATTACCAACCTAGGTGTTACTATAAATGATACATAATATAAATGGTGTTGTCTTACGTATAAAATGTAATCAAGACAATTCCTCGTTACAGACAGGTTGCCTAAACCTTTACGTACTAAAAATTCTCAATCGCAACTAGCTGCTATTGATCAAGCTAACAACTTTTTTTATTGGTATACTTAGTCTATTTACTGCTTCTATGGGATTTTCTTGCACGTACATACATTTCTTTTCTTTTCATTGTACAAAGTCATTGATATAAGCTTTACATGCCATATGTCCGCTTCTATGAAGATATCAGACTTATGGAATCAAAAGGTATTTTCTCCGGAGTGCATTGTAGTAAGCGCTGTTTATTTTGAAGGAACGATATGGTGTAGTTGTATAGAGTCTTGTTTTGATGAAATTCAGAACACAGCAGTACCAATAGTTTTGCTGTTACGCATAAATCTCATCTCAAGATACGTACAGGAGATAAACTAAAAGCGTGCAGTTGTCTTAACAGTCCAGCTTATTGGAGAGGTCTATTAAGGCCTCTCCATAGCGTTGGCTTTCAAACTATGAGGATTTAGACTAATGTACTAATTTTACGGCGTTAGATTTCACTTTCTAGCGCAAATTACGGTGAGCCAGTCTAAAATGGTCCAATGCGCTTGCCCACAAGTAAGTTTTGAAATCCTCTAAGACGAAAACAATTTTTCGTTTAAGATAAAGTACTGTAGTGTAATACTACTGTTACATATGTTCGAAACGGTTCACTTATTAACAAAAAAATATATAGATATATATATTTACTATTCTTTGTTCGCAGTATTCAAAGATATGCATATGAAGTGAATAGGTTAAATGTATTTCGTTCAATTAAATAAATTTATTGTTTAACTGGCGGGTTCGTTTGCCCCCGTTCGGAAGATCTCCCGGAATAAGAAGAGTTCTTTCGAGCTTCTGTGTCTTCCACCCGTAGTCGGAGATGTTAATCACGTGATAAAAACAAGACGGAAATTCGACATATGAACCTTACAAATTGATTAATAAATTTAAAAACAAATAAAATGTTTAGAATTTCTTTTCACATAGCACATTAACAACAAAAATCTCTGAAAAAAAAACATTAAAAAAAAAAGAATGATATAGTTTTCACTTCCGGCAGACTTCCGTTTGATTGGGATTTTCTTCTAAGCTTTTCTAAAGCTTCTCGGAAGCTATTCTCTTGGGCCCAAACGAGCGGGGCTGTTGACAAACAAGCCTGTCAGCTGAGGTTCTTGCAAAAATGGCAAGATGCTTATTTGGCAGCTTTCACCAGGGCCAAGTTCAGTGTACAATTATTGCAGTGGTAGCTTTTGAACATTTTTAAATGAATTCATTTAACTAGGAAATGTTTGGGGCTACAGTCCTCGGACTGGCGGAGGTTAATCATAACCCTGAAGATGACTTATTGATTTTAAAGGTCATTAGGTCCGGTCACAGTGACTATGTCCCTAATAGGTCACAGTCACCTGCAACAGGGAAACTGTTTTTCGTTTATAACACAACCTATGATATATCACAATTGTTATCTATGTCTCTGATATAACTTTAAATGGAGCAACACTGGACCTCTCCTAGGTTTCTTTTTTAAAAGAAGATATTTACTCAATATGGGTGCTGTACTTTTACATCTGTAACCTTTATCCTACTTAAGGAATTGTATATTGGAAAACAGAGGATTATCTATTTTCTCACATACTCAATCCCTTATTTGAAATGGAAAATTGTCTTCAACATCATCTATTTTTTACCAATGAATTAATATACATGTATGCCAAAATCTCTATTATATAATTCCTGCATCCGACATATGTAGCAAAAGAAACAAATCTTGATACAGTGGTATAAAAAGCATTGCATGTATTTTTCCCTCATATTCCTTTTACAAATCTAAAAGAATGAGAAAAGTCTAATATTAGAGAGATTTTATGTGGATGCTTTCCATTAAAGTGGCATTAGTATAACACTTACAATAAAAACAGAGCTTCAACTTAATGTGAACAAAATCGACATTTTATATAAATACTTTATGCCGTCAACAAGATTGTCTTTCGCTATATAAGATGTATATATTACAGCAACCGAGAATCAAACAAGGATTCTGAAAAGTGTTCTCTATCTGTGAAGAGGAAGTCTTTACGACGTATCGTTTTAAAGAAATAAAACAAGAATTTGTAACAGGATTACCAACGTCCGCCGCCTAAGGACATTTTTTCACAAAACATACTGCATGCCAATACAGCATCTTGGCATGAACAAAAAAATAACCATGTGTCAGAATGTCACAATATACGCCCGTCATGTAGATTCTACAGTAAAAAACATATTCTTTATAAGTTTGGCAGACAGTAAGCCAAAACAATGACATATCCAATTCTAACAACCATTATCTTGTTATTTACGTCTGCAAAAAATAGGTGCTCTCATTTACAAACAATCATCAGACTATTGTGTACTTAAACTGAATATAATTGTCAGTATACTTCCACTTCAAACAGAATATGGCCTGATCTGATAACATCAAACTGGTCGTTTATGTAATTTGTATTCGCCTGGTGTGAAAATGAGTTAAATTTATATTGCAACCAATTGAACCCATGGCGGTCAAAAAGGCGTATAATATGCATGAAAACAGTTATGTTAAATCCGATTTTTCATTTAAAGAATTGGTAAACTTTAAGTTAATGACGTTACAAATATACACCTTAATTACTGTTACAAATAGATCTTTAATGAGCGATCTGTGATATGACTTTTCCAATTGGTCTATGCTTATTTACAGTAGTTTATGACAGCATTTCGTTGAGCTAAATACTTTTATACAAAAACTCAACATTCTAAAACAATTTATTTCTTTTTGCATACTCATTGATCATGGCAAAAATCTATCATACCGTGTGCTATTGTGCTTTTTACATGCCACATTATTAAGTCATACACAATAGTATGCCTTTCAGCTAGATATCTTTCTATATTACTGAATGTACGAATATGTAGAGGAAACACGGTAATACATTGTATGTACAGTGTAAACTCGATTGAAACCGTACAGTTCTTCATGCCTTGTTAAAAATTATGTGGTCAGCAATACGGACGGCTTTCTCTGAAATAAAAATTACTATCTATCGCCTCGGGTTATATGTCTCACAGTCAGGCTATATGCCCACCGTAAATCCCGTCAAAAACCTTTATAACTTATAATAGGAGCATAGAATATACGACACACCTTACTAAACAAAGTAGCAATTTTGTTTCCGTAACCGACCCCTCCCACCAATCCCCCTCTCGTCCTTGTGGTATGATATTCATTTTTCAATAAGATATTGTTATTCTGAGTAGCTCATGCGTACGAACATTTTAGTCAGTTTGTAGCATGATTTTGAAATAGTAAAACATCAGCAGGTTACAAAAAGCTGGTTGTATTGCGGTTCTACGAAAACATGTTAGAAATATGTAAAATTTATGGAACTTTCATATAAACTAACAATCGTAGAACGAACGTTATCCTTATCTGTTTTGATGTTTACAAACACATTCCTTTTGTTAAGTGCAAATACATTGTAGTATCAATAACGTTCCCTTACTATTAGACACTATTCCTTATCGTGCAAGAAAAAGCTGTAAAGCACACGTCATTCTAGATATATTCAGGACAACCAGTAAAACGTTTTAAAGCAGTTCTGTACGTTTGAAAAAATATTTCTACACTTCAGAATTATATTTAATCATATTTTTCATAGGATCATAGTATCCGAAAAAAAATTAGCCAATAAAAAGAGAGCTGTGTGCTTGATATTTTGTTGGACCAATTTAAAAATATTGGTCCTCCGGTAAATTTTCACAATGGGCTCCTACGGGGATATTGCTCTTTTTATTTGACATGTTCGTGCATAAAGAAAATCCATAAGATAGATTTTAATGAAACTTTTCCTAGTTGCAGATATACCTATTTTCAATCATATGACCAAATAAAACAGTTTACCAAAAATCAATTAGGGTTCTAACATTTTTGCTTATTTAATGTTATTATTTTGAATTATTTTACATAAAAACCTATCTATTCTAAAAATAACTCTAATAGAGGCAGCAACGCTGACTGTTTAATTTTAATACACCTAACATAATTTATGACCGCCAACTTTTAAGCTATCCGTATAACGGCTACCTGGCATTATCATAGTTTTCCCGGATAAAAGGCGTACTGCGCTACTTCCGGTTAACAAACATGTAGACCTACCGTAAAAGTGCAAAGATATTTTTCAATGTAATTACATGTTCGGAAGTGCATATGGCATACAGAAATGCGTGAAAGTTGTTCCTTAAAACAAAAATCGAAACGAAAATCTTTATTAAAAATCTTTTAGTGTTTGGATACTTACTTTGATATATTGCACTCGAATGACCTCCAGTAAGACAACAAAAATGGAGTGAATTTGATTTAATACAAAAATCTTAATTGGTAATGATTACACTAAAACATACTCGAACACAGCGGATTTAGATGATAAATAGAAAGCTAGTTAAGAGTGTTTACGAAGATGAGAAATTCCTAAATCAATTATCTTTAGGTTATTTTAAGCATAGTTTGACATCAGCATCGTTACTACCATTAATAAGAATAATTGACAACACACCCTGTAACAGACAATATGGATAAAATTCGAATTGCAGGGCTATGTTGTATCATTAGAATTACTGATTACATACTAACTAACGAAAAAGGTAAATTTTATAAATTTCAGTTGAATCTCGCATGGAACTTGAATTTTCAAAATATATTAAAATCAATGTAATTTTAAACCAACGAAAACGACACAAAGCAAGAAAGACTTGTAAAAACACTATTTATGATGTGTTTTATGGTATTACAAATGCCATTAAATCTGCAAGACGTCCCAATCTATCTCATTATGTCTTCGCTGAAAAAATTTAAAGTTCAGCAGCATTTATACAACCGGAATTGACTATGTCTACTGGTAATACGCTCAGGAGCTCATATTATCGTGATTTACACTGATTTTATCACGACTAACGCTGTCAGAAAAGAGCTAATTCTGTTGCTTTTCAAGCTGCAAGGAAACATCTGATACTTTCATGACTCACGCTGTCAGAAAAGAGTTAAATCTATCGCGATAACAGCTGATTCTATTACGATTCATTATGTTAGAGAAGAGCGAACTCTGTCGCGATGCACACTGTCAGAACAGTTGATGTTATTGACCAAACGTTATGTTTAAACTGTTTGGAAGCACATTCTAGTATTTTATCAAACATAACTTTCAGAAAGTGGTAAATAAAAACTATATGAGCCGCGCCATGAGAAAACCAACATAGTGGGTTTCGACCAGCATGGATCCGGGACCAGCCTGCGCAATCCGCGGCAGTTGGTCAGGATCCTTTTGCTGTTCGCTTTTAAAACTATTGGAATATGAAAAAAACTGTAGAGAACAGCATGGAACCTGACCAGACTCGCGGATGCGCAGGCTTGTTGGATCATGGGTCGCAAACCCAAATGGGTTTTTCATGGCGCGGTCATATGATGATTTCTGGAAAAATTTAGAAAGCAACATGCAAAGGTAGTCGACTCGGTTCTTGAGAAGTAATAAAATTTTGATCGGCTTTTTTCTTGTCACTCCCACTAGCCCCGGCTATTATCCATAACCATTAATTGATTCCATGATCTCAAAGGACAAGAAAATATTATAACTGCCTTTATTAGCCGCCACATGGCACATAAATACTGCTAATGTGATAGTTAGTAAAATCTGTTGGAGATCTCTGGAAACATAGAGCGCAATCATACAAAGCAATAACGGGATTCAGTTGAAGAGTTGTTATTAGAAAAGTAAAGAAAGGTTCATCGCTTCTCAACACCCTCGTTGATAATTGTTGTAAAATTTCTGGATCACGGATCGCAAGCTTTTTAATTTTTGTTTAAACCTTAGAAGATGGGCACTATCTGTTCAATTTAAGTTGGGCTATTATTTCAGGATCTGTTTAATACGAAGGAATGAGAATCTTTAAACCCTTAAAGCAGAAATGACTGTGTGAAAACTGATTGATTTTAAAATTGAATTTGCGTTTGTTTGAGTTGAGGATTGCATTTTTTTGAAGTGAAACGAATATCTTTTTGAGGATTAAAAAAAAACAGTTAAGAGAAAAAAAACCGGGAAAATAGCTTTTTTTCATACTTTGTGTTGTTAACCCAATTGATGTCTAGTCCACCGATCCGGACTAGTAGTCACGCAAGTTGACAGGGTTACAACAAAAGAGTATTGGATTACTATTTGTTTGTTCAATGGTTTGATTTTTCTCTACAACGAATGTTGTTGTACTGTCGGTCTGGAAGGAAAGGTCTAAACTTTGTAATTGGAAATGGGCGTTCTTTCAATAAGTGTAGGATAACTTATCTTATTAGAGATCCATACAACTGAAGAATACCTACAAAGTAAATAAAAAAAAAGCTCATTCTTACGGGTTATTAAATTAGTTTACAAACAGCTGTATGACTGATAAATTAAAATGACATGAGATGCACAATGTTCTTTTTGCGATCATCAGTTCTTGTCAACAATAGTTCCATCGCTTCACTACTTAAACAATGCATATGAATAAGAAGACTACAATTTAAAATCATGGCTCATATACTACATAAATGGTAATATATGCTCTAAATTTGATATTTGATTTATAAAAGACTTATCAGTGGCAGAACATTTAACGATAACGAGACTTGCTTTATTATCTGTGAGAATCAAAGCGATATTTTTTAATATCTTCCGATGAAAAATGCGAAGTGAAAGACATTAACTGACATACACGTATTTTTTAAAGAGAATTACATTTTTACCTTTAAGAATAATTTCCATACAGCAAACAAAATTGTGATATTTTTTATGTTTGCACTGTAGACATGAGTTGAATCGGAGTCTTAGAGAAGTGCTCTGAAGGTTTGAAATAATCTTACAAATACAAAATAAAAGGAAGAACAGAGCATTCCAAACACAACCATAAAGTCATGCCTTGTCAAATAGGTCTGCAACAACAAAAACCTGTAACGGAAAAAAAATAGCAGATGGGTTGCTTCGAACATCCAAAAACAAGTGCATTTTGATTATATGCAAAATACAAAAATAGGGTAAGGTGTAGATAAAAGGGTGTGGGTAAGGCTAATAAAATAGTCATAAATAAAAACTATAGAAAGGCCATTTTGAAGCATAGAAAGCAGCGAACCAAAACGATAGCAGAATCCCTTTGGGTAAATTTTAAACATCTGTTCTTAACACTTTCTAACTGCACTCTTTAAATGGTATTTTTACTTGATTTCGCATACAATTCATATATCTCACATTTTGTATCAAGTGGATATTTGGATATTGCTAAAATTGTATACCTCACAATAAATCATTTTGCACTGCTTGTTTTTATTTCATTCATATAGTATCGTGTTTCTTCGCATATAGTGCGTAACTAAATATTAGATATAAAAACATAAATTTAATTAATGAAAAACTGGAATAATTTTGACAAACCCACAAAGAAAACGCTTATACTTTGATAATCTCTGTTGTTACGTTACAAAACTATTAGACCTATCCTTATCATCAATTAGTACATATTTATGGAGCACCCATAAGAGCTATTTTTCATATCTGATGCTAAATTGATATTATTATGACATTAATGTTGCCATTTGTCTGTAACAGTGTAGTTATCACGATTGTCATATTTTTATTTCAACATGTAGATATTCTATTATCTTAGGACGGAAACAAATAGCTGATATTTATAAAAAAAGCTGTGTAAAACTAGCGCGGCAGAATATTTGGAAACAAGTGGCAAAAATTGTGTCACTTATTGCAGGAAGAAGACACAGACTAAGAACACTTCCTCACATTGGTTAATTACATGTGACTACTGCTCAGAGACGAGACAAAGGCACAAAGACGTACATTTACGTGTACTGATGATGTATTTTAACAGACACAATATTATATCAATTATGGTCCAATTACGTGAAATACCAATTTTGTCATAGCGTTCCGTAGAAAGAATATTTAGCAGTTATTAATGACGGTTTGATATCTTATTCAATATGTGTACTCTTTAGATCAAGTAGGATTTTAAATGACCAATAAAACCATTTGAGTACGTTTCTGCATAAATTTGAAAAATTTAAAACAGTTTTTCTTAGATATCTATGTTCGTTCTATTTTCAGATTACGATTTGTAGTCAAAGTTATTGAAGATAAAAACAATAAATATAGATTTATGATCCAATGTAAAAAGCAGTAAATCAGGGTTTTTCTTTATACAATACTTTATACACTCGTTAAGCGTTAAACATTTTACTCAACAATTACACAACCTGTGTTTAGATTAAAGTTTTGACTTTTAAAACGAAATCGTTTAACATTTTTTTCCGAATTGAAAAGACAAAACCCTAATAATTTAAGATAATTCACTTGTGCTGTATAAGTAATGTAAAAGACCAGAAATGATTACTCCCTAACGAGTTTATTCCGAATAATGTACGAGCTCTTGTTGTACAGAAAAGCCAATAACAAAAAACAGTGTAAATTTTACAGCACTTTCTAATAGCTTGGTATAGCTTTAACTGAGCGTATTTGATCAAACTGCGTGCCGCAAATCAGCGAATGAACTATTGAATCTCTGCTCTAAATCATCAGCGGATCTTCGATACCACGCATTTCCCGGTTGGTTGAACCTTCCTTCCTACAAATACGTCAAGATCTAGATGTCTCCTTTTCCGATTGACACGCTATTAATTCTCTGCCTCGGCTTCGGATTTGGTGGATAAAAGTAAAACCCAATGACGACAACTTTCATTGCTACTTTGGGAAATACGTAGTTTAAAATTACCGCGAAAACTGAAGCATCGTTATCAGAGTTATTAATTTGGCGCTGTTCACAGGTGTATTACGGAACGATCGACCAATTAATGATTTTAGTAACTACGCATACAAGCGAGTCCAAGTTAAAGGTGACATTTTACAATTGGTTCCACAAATATATTGGTTGTTAATTACCGGAATTATCCGCTTTCCTGTCGACGTATTGATAATTGACAATGGGTATAAAATAAAAGTGAGTGTATGAGTAGAAATCAGTTGATGTAACGAAGTGGTCATTGGATTCATAAAGACATACTCAGGTAATAGTTTTACAATATTTTTAGGAAATACGACTACAAATTTTACTGGAACGGTTAATGAAGGTTTAATTATATATTATCTTCAGATATTTTTTAGAATTATGTTTGGCTGCTTTGTATTTTTTTTATCCTACATTTCTTAATTCATACGAATGGTAAAAAAATACTTTCTTTGCTTGTAAATAAAATATTTTATTCTGTTAAGGTACTGACAAAATAAAACAAAAAAACACACAAACAAAATAAATAGACTTTAATATTTTTATACATTAAATTTTAGAAAAATGTCACAAAGAGTTTGATTTACGAAAAAAAAAAAAAAAAAAAAAAAAAAAAAAAAAAAAAAAAAAAAAAAAAAAAAATAAACTGATTTTTTTTACATTACGGTTAAGATATTCTTTAATAATAGAAACGAATGTTACATTATGTGACTAATTTTCAAACTATGCCCAATGAGCCAAATCGCTAAACAATTCCAATGTTTTTTTTAGCACTGGTTCTCTGTTAAAAGCTTTAATGCGTATTTCATTTTAAACCCCTTCCATTTTTTGCTGTTTTCAGATGTTTCGGCTTGCTTTTAACCCGGCGGCATTAAGATTTTAAATCAGTAAAGCGAAAGGGAAATGTGAGCAGTAAAATAATTAATTGTGTAACAAAGTTACATTACATTAATTCCGAAAATTTGCGACGCGACGTGTTGGGTGAAAATATTTGTGCAAATAAAAATAAAAAAAAAAAAGAAATTGATTTTTCAAATTAAGAAGGAATAAGTAATTTCAGTGTATGCTGTCATGTTATATGACATAATCACAGCATTAGTTGTTGTCTAATTCATAAAAGGATCATAGCTTTTGAGAAACAAAAGACACTAAAATACCATATGAAAGAGCGGATATTCCATTACTAATGACAAGAGTATTATGCATGTCACGTTAAAGAAAGCTGACTTCGCATTTAATATCTTGGTAGCATACTAATTGAATAGATTTCTTAAAAGTGAAACAGTATTACCACCTATTAATATCAGTATATCTAATGAAATAGACAATACTGATAGTCTAAGAATGCTATCAAAAACAAGAAGGACATGATAAGAGGTAGACGGAATTTTCTATTATTAAAAAAAAACATTTAAGTGCAAACGATTGCATTAAACTTTCAATAGCTTTGTTACTCGTAATCGCAACTGATAAAGGGTTAAAAGAAACCCAATTTGAAATTTGATAAAACACATCTATCGGTATATTTAATCGACATTTTAAAATTGAACTAGTGTCTATCTAAACACATGCGGATGCAGAAATAAGAGAAAATCAAAGTATTATGAAGCAGGAATGTTAGATACATGGTAATATTACATACCGTATTAGCCTTAAAACGCAACAGGAGCTTTGGAACGTGTAATATGCCATTAAATATTCCAGGATAAATATAAATAAATAAAGGTTTATATACAGATATTAACAAAAATATCAATATGTTTTGCAAAGTTGTACACACGCACACATTTGCCAGTTAGATTAATATGACAACTTTGCAAGCAGGAAAATTATTCATAAAGAATAAAATTCAGTAGGATTAAGAAGTTCATTCTACTAAATTCAAAAGAAAGAAATCGACATAACCCGTATTTGAATAGTCAGTAAGGACAACATTAAAAACCATCTTCCAACAAATGAGACTGCAAAGCATATAGTCTGCCAATCAAACATTCTCATAGTCTGTACAACCAATAATTATTAAGAAAAGCGCACACTGTTTAATATAGATCATTGACAAAATATCTACGATATGATTGACGTGTTGAACAAATACGGATAATGTCAATCTTAATTGAACATGATAAAACATTTAAATTTGTTGGATATTGGTTTGTACACGCAAGCCGTAATATAAGAAAAACTAAATGGCAAAAATGAGAATAAATTCTGATGGGCATTCAGAAAAGAGAGTATTTATTGTAGATGAAAACGATTTGAAAAAAATTGTCATCTATATGACTGCGCTTTAAAGAAAACTAAGGAAATTTGCTTAATTGAATTATGATCCCATGATAGTTAAGCCATAGGCGTCTCTATAGCGTTTTGAACAATTTCCTCCCACGGGACAAGAACTTTATAATTCAAGTGCATAATAATGAATGCCACTGAACCTTGATGCTGTGGCGTTTCGTCTGAATGTGTATAGCGAAGTGAATTGAATAGACACACGTATTGTCCATATAATGATTTTTCAGTCCATCGTTTATATCAATAATATCAAAAGTTATTTATTCTATTGACCGTTTCAATACCTGCAAAATGTCATTAATTTTAACGTTAATACCTTGGAATTAAAACATAATAATTATATGAAGTCGATAAATTGAGGGATCTTTCCTATTGCAGGAAATGTTGAAATAAGATAAATACTAGATTGACATATTCGCCTTCTATCTGAAAGTACCAGGCCCCAATTTCACGAATATGCTTACCATATTAATAAGTAATTGTTTAGCTAAGTCTGTTATTTCAAATGCTTGTTTTTGCCCTTTATTTGTCTTCATTGTTGACTTTTTCATCTATATTAGAACCATATATAACTCTTTCATAGATCAGAACACAACAATTCTAAATTTTACAGAAAACGAAGTATAGAAATAAGAAATATAATAAAGCAAGTACTTAAGATCATTATATCGTGTCTTGATGTAATATCATGCTTGCGCGTCTGAAATAAGTACTGCAGATAAATACTACTTACTATACTATAATTTATCTATAAATAAATTGTTATAGAAAAGGTCAACATTAAATATCAACTACTTAAGCAATAGCACGATTTCGAAATAACAGACTTAACTAAGTAATTAATTAAGTTTTATTTCGTGAATTTGGGGCCAGATACTCAGAACTATCGTTCAGTGACTTATACGTATCATGAAAATTACGTTTTATTCATTTACGTACTTTCATTTAGCGTGCGCCCAAAAATGTTTCTGTAAAACATGTATTTTTATAATTGTACAAAAGTATCGTTTTAAAATAGGCCCCAAAAAAAGAAATCTCTCCAGGAAATAATGAAAAAGGTATTTTAAATTTTTGCAACTGAAAACGCATAGCAACAAACGACAAAAATGTCATTTAATCATCGGTTTTTGAAGAAATCAGTTGCCATTAAGGCATTGTAGGTTTTGGATCCAAGTACACATACTTGTATGAGTAGAAATAAGCATTCGAATACGTTTCCACATACAGCAGAGTAAAAGTCAAACTTAGGTTTATATAAATTGCCCGGTATGTCCCTGACAACATCTATTTCTTCACCAATTTACAGACATGTTCTTCAGTCGTTATTTATTGACAGAAATTAATACATTTGATAATGTTCCACGCTGTCCAATTTACACTTGATATAAGTGTGTCCTTTTATGAACAAGAACCAAAGTTCCGTCTTTGTCTCCACTAAAAATGTTACTATAAAGAACTTTTTGATGATGATGATAATAATAATAATAATATTAATAATAATAATAATAATGGTCAATCTTTCAGGAGGATACCTTATAATTGCAAATGAAATAAGAAATTTTTTGATAGGTCTAACGACAAGTCGTGATAAAATACTGATTAAAATGTTAAGTAAATCTTATTCGAGTTCACAGTCTTTAAGGGATATTATATAGCTGTGATAAGATATCGACGTTTGAGATGATACGTCTGTAGAACTATTTTACTAGAGCTATGTTCTCACAATGTTGGAACATGTAAGTATTTATCTAAAAGTTAAGAATTTAGATATGGAAAATGGCGCCAATATAAGGTAAACTGTCAAGGCAAACGTCACTCTGTAGAAACTAATATTTCAATAGCCTTTGTTCAATTGAGAACTATTAAGATTAAAAAAATTATACTTTATGCAAAAGCAATATTCAGGTTATCTTGAAACTACACCAACGTAATCACATCAGTAAAAACTTTGAAATGCAAGTGCAAATGACAACAACAAAATATAAAGAAATATTGTTGTACTCAAGGACTACTTTGTGATGCATAGCTCTCCGGATGTGTTTGGGGTTTTCCGTGCTTCGGGGAAATCTACCCGCACCTTACATTTTTTGTTGTACTCAAGATTAATTCAAAACCGTTTTTAGCGGTTTTCGTGACACTTTTGCATTAAATAAGACATTGGCTTGATTTACTAATCTTAATTACATTCAAACATCTATTGTGTTAAAGAATTAATGAGGTTATTGTAAAAAATGATTAATGTTAGCATTTTCCCGTTATTTATAACAAACCTTTATGATATATAGCTTAAAAAAGACGAAAATAGGAAAAGTCCAATCATTCTGAATATACTGAAGGGTAATATGTGTAATATATATTGCTGTCATTTGTCTCTAACAGAAGCGATAGAAAATACACAATGTTTTATTAAAGGTATTTTAAGTATACATTAAACTGTTGATGAAATAAGATACTACTTTTGTCAATGCAGAATTTTTGGCAATTGCAATGCAAAAACGAGCAATTTTATAAATAGTTATCATTATATATCACGACTGTTTCTGAAAATTACCTTCTTTTTTTCATTCGTAATATCAGCCCCCGCACATACGGACGCGTAGCTAACACTCTCGACATAAAATGCATTTTGGATTCCATGTTTTAACCACCGCAAGGCTCTTTATATCATTTAACCATTTCTCTCTACAATTTGTAATTTACAGGGAAACAAATTTCACATTTATTAGACAAGCGCGAAAGTGTAAAACTCAATTAGAGTTGTAAAAAGTGTCAGTAGCATGCTATTTCTTATAAAAAGTGTGTGGTTATTTACTTTAGCTTTTTGAATTATTGTAATTAGGGGAAAAAAGCGTAAATATAACTTTCAAGGAAATGCAAACGTGGCTCAAGTCTGTATATGACAGTTGCTGGCAGATACTTCGCCAACTCCGTGATATTATGTTTGTTTTATTGCATGTTTGCCAGTTAATCCTTACCCTGCTAAATTTTTATAATGAACTAGTCCAACTTTCAATTTGGACAGTGCCATTAACTGTTAAAACGGGTGCTTACCAAAAAGATACTGAATGGTGAACTGATCATGATCTACACTGGTCGCAAAGGCAGAATCAATCGTTTATCATTAACCAGAAGTAATATATATGTATAGATTTCATGACTCCAAAGAACTCTTTTCAGTTGATAATTAATTTTTAATGAACTTAAATGTTGCGGAAATTACAAAATAGAAAATATTAATCACACACAAACTAATGCACCGATAAATTATTGATAGCGCTAATCACAAATGACAACTAAAGGCGAAGCAATTATTTTGCCAAACCCAATGCGAAGATATAATGTTAAAATCTGATTGTCGATATAATTTTATTTGGGTCCAGTCCTGTCTTTGCATGGACCAATATTTAGTAAGTAATAACTAACTACTGTATGATCCATTAATTCCCGGAACAAATTCAGTCACGTTTTCCTGAATTCTCATTACATTAAATATCAGACAATACCATTGATATTATAAACAGTCTTAAGTATTCCAAGGGTGGTGATATGAACTTTTTGATTTTTTCAGAATATCTTGATAAGCTTTCAACTGATCGCCAAAAATGACAGGGGTATTTTCAATTGTAAATTCAAGCAATGTTTTGAATGGTTTGTTAAAACTTTTTGGATATCTTACTTATCACTCTAGAAACGTGTCCGTACACTGATTTGTGAGGAAGCCATCCAGCTGGCTTACGGAAGGTCGGTGGTTCTACCCGGGTGCCCGCTCGTGATGAAATTATGCACGGAGGGGCACCTGGAGTCTTCCTCCACCATTAAAGCTGGAAAGTTGTCATATGACCTAAGATTGTGTCGGTGCGACGTTAAACCCAACAAAATAAAAATAAAATAAATAAAGTACACTGATTTTGTAAAATGTCTAATACAAATATTTAGAATGTGGATATGTAAACTAGTTATTAAACATTGTCATGCTTGAAACATGTGTTACGAAATATACAGAAACTATCAATAATAACATTCAACTGTCAAAGACTGTTTCTGCCGATACCGCATATTAATATAATGTATTAAAGCTCAATGCAAGCATCTGTTACATACATATGTTTAAGAAATAATCAGCTTCACGGTTATTTTTAAACCGCTTCGTGGACATTACATTTTATTGGTATAAAATACATTTTATTGGTATAAAATGATAATGAAAAACAAAACATCTGATAGTGGAAACATAGACATTAACAGACATCTCTTGCATTCACCAGTAAAATAAGGATCGTAACAAGGCATGTTATTTGATACCATACCGGAGCTCAGGGGCCGTTTTCATAAAGCATCTTAAGTATAAGTTTTGACTTAAGTTGAAGATTTTACTTAAGTTTGTGGTGATTTCAGCTTAAGTCTAAGTAAAAATCTTAAGTCCTATTCATAAAACAGCTTAAACTTAAGCTACGTAAGAAATGATTAAAGCCAGAAAACAAAATGCCGTCGTGAGTACGACTAAAGTGTTGTTTTTCAGATAAAAGCACTTTAAACATAACTGTGCATGTTGTATCTGTAAGTAAATATTCAATTTCTTATACTTATACTTAAGGTGCTTTATGAATACGGCCCCAGATCAGTATAAGAATAACTAAAAAATCTAGTACGTTTGGACCGAAGCTGCATGTGTTGGGTGGGTATATTGTATATATATCTTGGTTCAATTGTTACAAATTATTATTATCATTTTTTTTTTTCATTTTCAGATTGGATCTTAATCGCCGGTCCGTCTTTTTAGTTTAATCTGACATTATTCGCATAATTATTCTATTGATACAGTGAATCTCTTTCTCTCTCTCTCTCTCTCTCTCCCTCTCTCTCTCTATCCCCTCTCTCTCTCCCTCCCACTCACAGCACAGAGCAATTTTTTTTTCCAAATATATTGAAAAAACTTATGGTACCTAGGTTATTAATGATAAATAAGATTCAATGGACAACTATTATCCTATGGTCAGAAAACAAACAGCTATAAAGCTGCTGAACTGAATAAAGAATATATTTATATATACAACTGAAATGTTTCCCTTGAAGTATCCGGACCAGTCAATGTACTTTATAGGATAAAGAAAGTAATCCTATGTCAACGACTCAATTATTTATTGTCTAAAGAAGATTTAATTAGGTTTAGTTCTTAGATTGATAAAATGAATCACAGTGGTTTTTCCCGCAGAATTCGTTATGTTGCTATCAGGCGCAATTGAACAAAACATATAGGTGTTCTATTGCCCACTTAATTGATTATTTCAATTCAGTTACCATAAAAGGTATTGAATACAATTGTCCCTTTTTCGGGTAGAAAATTTGAGGTTTAAGTGATACATGTATAAATAAGGATTTACGCACATTAAAACTGATCCAGATTTAAACCCGAGCCTATTATATAATAGGACAATAGTCACTCATGCTGTAAAAGTACAAATATTGCTAAATAAATCTAATAAAAACCTGCATGTCACAAGAAGCCGTTACATACAATTGTATTTATGCTGTTCTACAAGGCATTAAGTGTTGCAGACGCTCTCTGTCAGACGTTAGTATCAAATTATAGAATGATAAGCACATTATACATTCTTTAAAACAGTCGGATGAAATACAGTTGAGGGAGAATTCAATAAATTGTCTGCAGAAAAAAAGGCAGGGTTTCTCTGCACTTGAGATAGTTTGAACGGAGTTGGCAGTTAGAGCGTTACGTTATTATCATACGTTTGGCGTTTTTGTTTTTTTTTTCACAAAAAATTAATTTTATCATAATTATGTTATTGCATTTGATATCCTAGGATCAAACTTTGATTACTGTGTTCGCCATGATTTAGACTGTACATATTTGCGTTTTATCTAAGCCAGACAAAATAAGTAACTAATATATTTTGAAAATATATTACCCTGTGTGAAATATAAGTTTATGATCATCGGAAAATACTGAAAAAAAAATGTTTTCGTTTTCTATCTGTTGCATCGAGGGTTGTAAGAAAAAGTAAGTAAAACACTAACAGAGATCCAGTAGAAAACAACTATGTTCAAAGATAACATACTCCCAAAACACCACAAAGCTTACAATGACGTCTGGATGTATACATAGATAAATACAAAGAAAAAGTACAAAATAGACAAAAGACAGAAAATATCAAAGTTACACAGAGGTGCACCGTTATCAAATGGTCATTGCCAAACAGCAGTATAAACCGGTTGATCGTTTTAATCCTGATCATATTCTAAAGTTTCGGGACAGTGTAGATAAATATGTCTTCCACCAGGCGAGACCCTTCCCTTACTCACGGATAAGAACAAAAGATACGGCATGTAAACCACACATATGCTCACATAGATATCTCTTCTAACGAATCATATAGTTACATGTATATGCTCAATACCTTTGCAGAAAACAGAGCAACAGGAGCAGCGCTTAAAAGGGCCTTACAAAACAGATCAGAAAACAAGTATATCAAAGCAGCGTCATGCTAGTTAGTAAGGGTTTCTATGATCTAGTCCTACATGGTCAAAGAATATCAAAACTTATAATGTTGATTGTATATGATTTAAAGAAGTCTATGATTTGGAAATATAAATATATTTATAATATCAATATATTATTGCTAAGAAGTTAAAGAACCATTTTATCGTGGATACAAAAACAATTATACAAGAGCTACTTGTAAACGGACATAAGGTCTATAAGGTTACAGATTCTTGAATTCGATTATGCGAGCCAACAAATTGTATTTATGCCATATATTTAAGCATTATGCATGATCACACGCATTGTTATACCCTGTTTATTGGACGGGCTTGTGATAAATATTATATTTTCGTAAATATTGATTTTAAAATTTTCATACTTTTTAAGTCATCAGTACGTAGATTGGGCATGTAGTTTTCTGGATCAGGTAAGATGCTCTGTCCTCTATATATAATCATACTCCGGTCTCACCCTTTGATGCTTTTGCTTTAAAACCAAGTTAAACTATATTATAAAAGCAATTCTAAAATATTTAGTAAAAGCTATATACCTTTCCGTAGAAAAGACAATGTAACTGATTTATCTCAAATGCTAGATCATACAAAACGTGTTTCCCATTGGGCAATAATCAGTATCACATTTTTGTTTGTATTTTTGTCGGATTAAAGTACAATAACCTTTCTGATATGAAAATGTTTCGGATAATATTTGACAATTTTGTTGAATGTAGTTATATGTGATAAATATTAGGTTGAAAATCAGTATACTGGCACTTTACAAAAGAAATGATTGCCGATACTACGGCTAATTAAAGATCCAATACTAAGGAAAGTGAACATTTTAATTTCTTTTAAAAAAGAAAAGAAACTATTTCATTTTATTGGAAAATGAAAGTTGGTATGTAGAAATTCGAAATAAATCGCAGTATATGTACAATTATTTTTCTATGAAGTAAGAAGAAAGTTAAAAAGACCTGGGGGGTCATTCTGTCGATTCATTGAAATTTCAACATAATACACATACATTTCTTTGAGTTCCAAAGACCTTCTGTAAATTTTGACCTGCCAATCTTCATTATTTAGTGTCTTGCAGAAGTCTATGCACTGGCTAGGAAAAAAATTGCCAACTCACTTTTCCTTAGTAATGGACCTTTAATATTTGTATCTTCAGAGATTCATTTGATTTAAAGCAGTAAAAGGAGATCTTTGGTAGAGTATCTGTTCAATACTTGTAGACACATATTAAATACAAATTATTAGAAAAAGTAAATCGTAATCTCAGTATGAAAATTTTATTGCCAAGAGCGGCAATTAATCAGATATGATTTTGTTTCTCTTCATTTTCTGATAGAAACAGAAACATCGTGATGTGCTGAGGATCTTTAAAGCCCCATAATGTCTTTTGTCACATTTTGCATTTGAACGTAAAATACATTTCTTTCATAAATCCTATTTCCAATAATGGCTTTCTTAACATTACTCAAAGGTATGAATATTGCGGAAGATGCTAGAATGTTTTATTGAATCTATCTATTGTTTTTTATTACCTCTCTTTATGTCTCTAACTATAACAGTTCATGTGCAATAATAAATGTAATGCTTTTCTTATCATGTAATTAAGCATAACGTCTACTTGGAAAACAGTTTAATCAGTTTTTACGATAAAAATTTAAAGCAAATATGGACCTTTAACAAATCAGTATTTGCGAACACATTCAGAGAAAATCGGTAGCTTAGTTTGCCTTTAATAATTTCAATCAATTTATTTTATGATTTGACTGGTAGTTTATTCTGAACACGATTACCAAAGAACCTATAACTCATTAAAACTGTTGACGTTTATTTAATTAAAACAATCTATTTAAAAAAAAAAGCTCTGTGTTGTCATGAAAACATATTTTTCTGCTATAATGCTGCATGACGTTATTTTTTATATAAACGCATCTTGAATCTCCTTATATATTCCTTTTAAAATATATTATGTTTACAATGGTGTCACTCATAGCCAGACTTCATTTTGATTTCAAATCATAACATTAATTAAATGACCTGAAAAGAAGAGAAAAGTAAGAGCCATGTACCTTCAGCGAGAGATGTTACCTTTCATATTTTGCTTGCTGTAAAATCACATCGAAATTACATGGCTGAGCCCTGATATTACTACATAAATGAAAACTGAGATTTACGCTAACCAGTACAACATACCTTATTCCTTTTTTACTCTAAAAATGTAAAAGATACATCAGCAATGGAAATATAAGTAAAAAGAACGCATGTTTTGGATCTTTATTATTTTCACAAGTGTTTCATGGCTCCTACGCAGGTTTCTTTAGTATCGCATTAGATTTAATGTCAGAAATAAACTAGTGTTGTTTCATAGATATTACATTAAGTCTAAATATTTCCATGCGATGTTTTAATGTCAGCTGAAATAAGGTCATTGTTTTCTGACATTTTGCTTTCATAACTGTATATGTTACAATGACTAATTGCACTTTGTAAATCTTTTAATGACTACGCGATTCCATAGAGATGAATTATCCCTTTTTCTGTATTGATCCGTCCGAGTACTCGTCAAGATTAAAATAGGAATGACCTTTTTCTGTTATTTGCGGGAGTAAGACACATTGTTTGTAAGTCAACAGAAAAGGTTAAGCGTATTAACAAAATACAAATTGAAGATATACAGGGACATTGCTAAACAATTCAATAGAAATATTTATAAATATATCTAAAGTGTAATGTCAATACACCTTTTAGAGAATCTGCTGGCGTTATACTAGTATCTCAAGTGCTGCTGTGGTGTCGTTTGTGCATTAAACAATGAGTAGGTTACCACATGTTTTATTTAGTTTTAGTCAAATCGGTTTTAATGAAATAAAACCTAAATGAAGTTTTATAGACCTTTTATTCGTGACAGAGATAAAAAAAATATTTTGCAAATTTTATATGATATTGCGATTAATTTTTATCTAGGAACATAGGGACAATAACTAGAATTTGTATAGACTATCTATTCTTGTGCTATTTCCTTACATACATTTTGCAAACAGTTTAACACATTTTAAGTATTTTCTACAAAACAGTCACATAGCAGTTCTGAACGAAGGTTTAACTTAATAACAAAATGAACATCTCGTATAAAACATTCTAATAACACCAACAATGCTCTAATCATCACAACAATGTTATGCTGATTTCATGTCGGCGTGATATTTAGCGCCATGCACGCATCGAGTATTAGCGCTTTTAAATTTGATCACTTATTTTACTTAAAAACATGTTTAAATAGCATAATTAGCATAACTGTTTTAATTATTTTACACACACACGGAATTGGTCATTAGCTGTGCAGAATAATCCGCCATCATTGGTGACCTAATGGAACTATTTCGCAAGACGTATTACCATTTCCAGTCCTGGCGTGTATAATCAAAGGAACGTGGCAACCTACCATTTTGTGCCATACATGCGCCAATAAACGCATCTATCATATTGAATGTAAATGTTTCAATAAAAGAGATATTAGAATCGAAATAATTTATAGCAAAACTGTGTTTGAACACAATTTATACACTAGGACGGTTATACGTCGTACAAAATAGTTTCACGAGGGCGCATAATTACACCAAACGTATAACCGCACATCGTGTATAAATAGTATTAAAACACGCTTTTGCTGCAAATTATTACTTAAATATTATAACTTAAGCATAGATTAAAAACTGTCAAATGTATCAGATCAACATATTTCAAAGTGTTCTCTCAACAAAAGGCATAAAGAAGGCAACCTCTGTTTGTTTGACAAAGGCATAGTTGCAATCAGTAGAATCTTCAGACGCATGCAGAATGTATCTATTTATAACTTTTCTAAATTTTATACACCATTGACCTTCATTCAACTTTCCTCTGACCTCGGGGTTGAGTTTGGGTGCACGGCGTTTGCCGCTTTGGGAAATCCGCTGCTGTATCTTTGGTAGCTGACTGTTATAGGGCGGTGCTCGGCTCTGTTTCTGTGTTTGTTCTTATCTTCTACGTTATTTACATGTTTTACTTTATTTATATGAACGCGTTTGTGTTAATCTTGTAAACACCCATACAGACATGGGAGGAAGCGTCCGTGAAACTTGAAATAATTAGATGCAGATTTTGCTGTTCAACTGAACATAAGACTTACATGAGTGGAGATAGCTATATATTTAGAATATATACTCGGTATTGTTACAATTAAAACATTATGTCATGTTGTCACCGTTTCAAAAACAATAGCATGCAAAGTTGTACTCGAAAGGGATCGTGTAAAAACAAATTATGGCATGTCTTTGAGCTGTACAACCAGAGGATGCGCATCGTTTAGCTTATGTCATATAACACAAGTTCAACCACGTGCATGAAACCTATGACTGTGGGAATATTTTTTTCTTTTGCATGGTGGTAATTATGTGTAGTTCAAAAGCTACATATCTAAATATATATCTCTACGTGATTTCCTTAGCGGATTTATAAATACGTGATATCTCCTCTAAACTATTGATTTATAAGAAAAATATGCCATTCACTCCTATGAAATCTCTTTAACGAGACTAGAATAAAATAATATACTATCACATTTATCAAGAACTGAACATAATAGATCGTATACACTGTCTGCAAGTGATTTATGCAGCCATTTATGATGATACTTGTATAAACAATTATGCAATTATAGTGCCTGTAATATATTAACCTTTAGCCTGCTGGCAGCAAGTGTTTCTGCCTTTGCAACCAGTGCAGACCAAGATCAACCTGCACATCCGTGCAGACTAATCATGGTCTGCACTGCTGGCTATTCAGTCAGTAAATTTTCAGTGAACACCGCTTTGATAAACAAGCGGTACTGCCCAAATTGAATGATGGACCAACCCGTTTTAGAAATTTAGTAGGGTAAAAGTTAAGATAGATACAACTATGGGTTAAGGTAAAGGAATGGACAGTAAATTGAATCATTACTTGTATCCCTGAACAAAATGAGGAAGGAACCGGTCTGATACTCAGCATATTACGTATATGGCAGTGCGGATCTCATATTCAATACTTTTCACATTATTTTTAAAATTATCTTTCCAAAACTGTTCAAATTTTACAAATTCTAACTATATATACTTTCCGCTTGATACCACTGCAGATACCTACTGACATGAAATAAATATAACGTACAATTTTGATGACCTAAATGACAATTATTACCGTAACGTATTTTGGCCTTTTATTACATCTTTATTATGAAAACAGTACAAGTACAAGGAAACACTTAATTTTTGTATTTTATTACAAATTGATGGCAAGCAAATAGTTCTAATTTAAAATTGTTATGGCGTGAAACATTTATCTTTATGCGGATCTCTGTGTAATATACATGGTGTACATTTAAACACGGTGTGTTACTGTACTTTACTTAAAATCACTTTCCATTCTCATAACATAATTGCTTAGGCATATAAGACAGATGTCTTTAAGCACACTTTGGGTAATTACCGTGTGTAGTACACTGGCTATTGATTTTATATATTTGAATTGAATACACATATATGACAGGGATTTGCATTCTTTACTTAATGCCTATTCTAGTTGACTATTCTAACTTGGATTGGCTTGTTGTGTGTTTCCTTTTCTCAACTGATAAAAATATTCATACAAAACTTGATGAAAGAAGACCTGACTGTAGTTTTGGGATCATAAATCTAAACTCACTTGTATACTATTTCTGCCATTACCATTTATGTAGTATATTTACAAAAATAGGCAGACATCCATATTCAAAGATATTCTATGCATGAAAATAATTCGTTATACATGTAAAAGAACAAACACATGTTCTGTCGATTGCAGTAGATACTCGTGTAAATTTCTTTAAAACATTTAAGACTGACAGCATTGCTCACGAATTTTGAAATGTATATCATTTCAAACAGTCGTACTGTAACATAAATTCTGTTAGGTCTTGTACATTAGTAATTTCCTTACATGAATTTGATCTCACTCAAAAAGTATACCATTTTGATTTATATGCGATCAATTCTATCATATAATCCAGTGTCAAGTTATTTTTTGTCTTGTAGTTCTTCCATGTAGCAAGAAATGATAGCAAGCCATACATCGAGCGATTTATCATTTGAGGTCCAACGAATATTTCGTAACTTCTGTTTTCAGATCTTGACTTCAACCAAGCAAAATCTAGTGTTGCTTATGGACCGATCATATGGCACAAAGTATGGATTTATATAAGCAGTCACGATATATAAACATACATTGAAAAAATGAAATACAGTGTTTGCTGAAAAAGATGAGATACAATGTTTCTTTAAAACTAGAAACTATTAATGTTTTGCCCGATATTTTCCCCTTGCTATCTTTTAATCTTGAACATTTGATCATATATTTTCAGGTAGTTGTTAAGAAGGAAATATCAAAGATGAAAGTAACCACCAAAGTGTGTTGTGATGTCTTATCCCTGGTGATAATATCTCTAACGTTATTCAGTGCCTGCCTAGCTGCTCCATTAGACACATACTACCAGACAGACGATTCGGAATTAATAAATCCACAGGTAAATACTAGAAACGTTCCGAAAATGAAACAGATTTGTAAGTCCTTCTAATATCTTTAAATTATTGTGCGAATTCTTATTTGATGAAAGTTTCATTTGAAGTAATAAAAATATTTTTGAGATAGTTGTTATATCTAAACGACATTTCGTGCCAATGTAAGGAATATGTAAGGCAACAATATCAGCTGTGTTTCCGTAATACAGACGAGTGTGTAAGTGGTGTTTATACATGTATATAGAACGAACATTGTTTAATTTGATTACGAAGTTTTATTTATAAAAGTGATTATTTTTAGTTTTGTTAAATCATTATTTCACAAAACTACTAACTCCAGTATAAAATATATCTACTCGTAACATATTTATCTGAAAAAATGTTTAATAGTTTGCTCTATCAATCTATTTTTTAGCTAACGCATTGACGCTTTGAATGAACGAAATGCCGTTTTTGTTAATTATTGCATCTATTATAATACAGAAGTGACTCCGTTATCATGTGTGTCAATTTAGGTTTGAACAGTGTACTGTTTTCTGTATAAATAGAAATTTTGCCAAGCGGTAATGAGTTTAAATGGACTTAAGAGCAAACGGCTAGACGTTTTCCCCATGTGCATATTATGAAATGATAATGGAAGTGATAGGTATAGGGTGTCAACGTCTCTCTTTTGTGCTCATACCCTCCTGTTACACATATTTTACGACATGTTTTGATACAACTACATAGATACTTGAAGATACCAACTTTTAAGATAAAATAGATCTCTATAGGCCGTTTCTGACAAAACCTGTATTAGTAACAAAAGATCAAAATTGAGATAACATAATATTCATAACGAACATTCGTTTACCTGTCAAATCTGAAAATTTGAAGAAATCATCTTCATTATTTCAAGATTAACAATGCTTTTAAATAAGTCACTGAAGGCATTTAGAGACATGACGTTAAGAAAGTCATTAAAAGCAGTTTGACGTCGTCTTTTATGACGCGAATTTTTCAGATCATTTATGTAACAAATCATGCGAATCACTAACTAAACAGTTTAAAACGATTTTTCTGAAAAAATAAATTAACCGTGTATTCTTGGTTTCATCATAGGCTTTTTATCAATATTCCTCTATATTGTACATGGGTGCTTTAGAATGTCTGTCGCCCTGTCAATACGAATAACATTTATTTGTAAAATACGGTAGAATGTGCTTTCATTTAGATAACTGAATTATAATATACTAGTTCCAAGTTTCTGCATGAACATTAGTAAGCAGTGATTTCCCAGTATTTGAAACTACTTATAAATTATGAATAATCATATTATGTCACTAATACAGGTTTTCTCATGAAACGGCCCATATGTATTCATATATGATGCTGTATGCTGTGTTTACGTTATTTTCCAGAGATTGCAGCTTCTCAAAGAACTTAAAGATATGATAGAACTAGAAGAAAGAAACAAACAAGAGGAAATGGGTAAAACCTTTGTACAAAGTAATGACGCCACAGGGCTTATGAGAGTTATGCCACAGAAGAGATTTCGACCATTCCGGACACAGACACGCGGAGGTAGTTGTATTTTATCCATGTTTCATATTGATTATTTTGGCTGACTCACTTCAATCTGTTTTAGTAATGTAAGATAGATATGATTCGCAATCTAAATGTAAAAGATGGCAATCGTTTCTGGTTGATAATATATTCGTACAGTATAACAGATTAATGTATCCGATAGCTATTTTGGAAAAATTATGCAAAAGATTTTAATTTTAACAATGACTATTCTAATTTCATTAATTATTGATTATAATTTATTATACCTTAAACTACTTTAAGTGCTATTAACAAGAATTCTTCAAACTCTTAAGATAACAATAAAATAACAGATCCTGAAATTAAATGTTTTTATAATTTGTTTTATCAGCAAAACTGATATTCAAAAAGAATCGAATTCTTATATTTTTCTCTGCGAAATATAATGAAAAAAGTAAGACTTAACATTTCAGATTGAGGGGAGATAAAACTTACAAAAAAAAGCAGTACAGTATTTCCATTTAAACAATATCAAGTTTGAATATCAATAAAATACTCCCAATATTTGTATTCTATTGATTTACGTAGACAAAAATCAAACTTTCCCCATAGTGTTATAAAATAGTTTTGATAAGGATAAAAAAAATTCATTAATCATTTTCGTAATTGCATCCCAACATTCATGAACAATAAGGGAAATATGATTTGTTTATATCAAGGCGATTCTTTTAAATATTTCTTTATGTTGCCTGTTTTCATGATGGCTCGAGCGTGACTTTACTAATCAATTACTTAATCCAGCGAATAGGGCAGAGGGCAGATATGTCTTTTTATTCAATGTCAGCTACTCCCACAAAGTAAATCAAGAAAGCCGGAAAATGTTGTGTTTAATGATTAAAAGAACGTTCAGTTTCCGGTTTCTGTGGTGGGCATGTTGAGAAATCATGAAAAAAGATTGTACCATTATATGTGATAAGTTTACTGACGTAAGATTTCTGACAAATTGGCTTGTTTTAACAGTTATCTCGGTAGAAAATGTATTTGCAACAATTCTTTTACGATGACTATAGAAAGCAAGTTATAGATTGGGCAAATAAAACAGAAGAAAAATGCCTTATATGTTCGTAAATTTGTTACTACTACTCCGTAAGGATTTATTTTTGGTCATGGTAAATTACCAATCCCTGCAGTTTAGGGACTACATCATCATTTAACATGTGACAAATGTTCTGACGTGAAATCCCATGTACCGTTTTGATTCAGTTTATTTAGATAATTTAGACCTTGTCGAAAATATATAACAGTAAGAGCTGACAACTAATGGACCTCACAGGAAATATTTTATCCTGCAATATGCTCTGTGTCACATTGTCTCCCGATAATGTGGGCTAAAACTGTCAAAAGGATCTTGCTAAATGAAAAGATTATTGTAATATTAAATTTGTGTAGGGAGGTGAAATTCTTAGAAGCGCGGAATCATCCTTTAGATGCGCCTAATCTAATAAATAACAATACTAGACATTGTAATTATATCAGAACACGTTTTTTTTCTGAAAAGGTGATTGACCTTCCTGCTAACAAGTTTTGTAATTCCTTTAAAATAAATCTAACACAACTGAAACGCATATAATGACAGAAGATTATTCGTAATTTCACAAGTTTACTTGTACGAATTTCTTAAAAAGAACTAAATTTAAACCTTGCCTATATGTATTTAATACGAAATTATTATTGTTACTAAAGGATCTTTACAAATGGAAGCATTTTTTAAAACTATGCCCCAGAAAGGTTTTAAGACACGGTTACATATGTCTAAAAAAGAAATAACCATGATAACTGACGGAACAAAATTGATTATTAAGTACAAAATTATTCCGATGCCGATAAGTTTAGAATCCATTAACATCCTTACAAATAGAAACAATGGTCCAGAATGGTTGCCTTTAATGTGGTAAAAAAGAAACACAGTTTGCGGAAATAAATTGATGATGTAGTGCAAATATATGCCAATAGACAAATGCCGATAAGATTAAAAAAAAAACAAAAACAAAAAAAAACACACACAACAAAACATTGGTCTTAAAGATCATGTCTAAGACGTGGCATAACAACATAAACAATTGAAAAGTAATATTTCAATAGATTAATATCAAGCTTTTCTGCTTGCCACAACATTTGTGTTCATGTTTTATTATAGCTGAACGGAGTTCAATCGTCTCACATGTTACTACGGAGAGAAAAGCCGGATGTGTTGATCATTATAACTTCATAAATTGCAACAGAAGTGTATCGTTAATGACAACATTGTCACGAAATTACATATTCCAGACAGGTGGTTTCATTAGTATGTTCTAAAAGTCTGCGCAACAATTTGTTACAAAATCATGACATAATTCCATTATAATTAGTAAAGCTGTAAAGTAGTCTGCAGTTTGCATTGTAATAGCAAGAACAAAATTGTAAATATATATACTTTTCTATTTATAGGTGGTGTAGCATTATGTCTTTGGAAAGTTTGCCCTGCTGCTCCCTGGCTCGTATCAAAAAGATGAGCACACATTTGCCTCAATGAGCGCAACCATGTGCTTTCAACGGTGGTACCAAAACACCTCCAAATGACTTTAAAGTGATATATTTTAGATAATAAAATTGTTCTCTTAACAAGATTAGACTTTTAAAACATTTCCCTTTTCTGCCTTTTGGACATACTATAAGATACAAATAAAATTTTTTACTTGTTTCATATTTAGAACTATGTAGTACAATTCATTATGAAAATAAAATCAATAAATATATATATGAAATAACATAATTGTTGATTATTCAATGTTTATTACCAGATGTCAACGAACAAGAGTTTTATTTACTGTAAAACATACATTTGTTTAAACTGTATACTGATATTTGTTTAGTAAAATGCAAGGTTATTGCAATCATGGTTACCGTACATGTTCTCCCTATGGCATATGATAAAAGCGTATTTTCAAGTAAATGAACAATAATCTGCAAATAACAATACATGTACTAAACCAAAATCAGTGAGGATTAATTTTACTGTCTGGATTTAAGTATTTAGAAGTCCGTTGAGATATAATCTCATTTAGTATTGGTCATGGCAAAATAATAATTTGTAAGATCACAGAAATACATTGTTCTAAAGTGAAATCGCATTTATTATTAAAATTGTCCAGACAATATGCAAAACACAATGGATTAGACTATGTCTACAACCTACGAAGCCATCGAAATGCATATTTGTTAATGTTGGTCATGTGCTAATTTATATACAACGGTAATGTGTGCTCTTATTTTCAAACTTCTAGATAATTATATTTTTATACTTCAGGAACTAGAAATCATAAATCATTATTAATTATTAAATATCCAGTAAGTGTACGGATAATAAAAAAAACTGTGAAAAGATCCTTTGCAAGGAAAGAACGCAACCAAGCGGAATTCTAATATAGTTAGAATGAATAGACTCCATATTAACAATGAAAGCTTGCATGATGAAGTAAAATGTTTCTGTTAGATAATTGTCCTCTGGAAACATTCAGGTTAAAGACACTTGTATTGTTAATTTTCAATGACTTGATATTTTTTGCGCAAGGCAAGGTCTAACTTCTTTCAAGAGCTGAATAAACCACTTTCAAATTATTATTTCTTGGCGGTACTGTGATAGTGTCGCTTTAATTGCTGTTACTGACATCACCTAAAGTATCAGATGAATATAACTGCATCTAGCCCAAGACAATTCAAATACTGGCATTGTTACTTAAAGTCTCTCGCTTTGATAAATAATGTTTGAATACACTTGAAGGAGAGTGAAGACATACTTATAGTTTTACTCGTGGCTAAACTGAACTATTTGATAGTTTCATTGAAAAGCAAAGAAAATTATTTAGAGCTCACTTATAGCTCATACTTTAACTAATGAATAGATTTGGATTGCTTCTTTGTGGTGCCTTACGGTGTTCTTTCTCAAATTTAAATCAAATTTTTCTGAATTCCCCTGGTAACAAACGACTTCCTGGAATTGTAGGCTGTTACCAGGGGAATTCAGAAAATGTTGAGACCACGCGCTTCTGTAGAAAGCACGATTTCGTCCCAGACTTCTAGGAGGTTTCAATAGCCATGTACAATGAAAATTTCAATGCAACTGGTTTTCTTATAGTTGTGTTGCAAGTGTTTTCCACCCCAGACTCGTATACACTGAGTAATTTCATCGTAAGCATGGTGGCTCCAGGTAGGAAGGAAATTAAGGCGTTGTTCTCTAAATATACCAGCAAAGCAGATTAAATCTGTGTACGGTGATTCATCCTAATACAAGGCCACTGTTTGCAGGTGGATAATATTGGTATTTAATAAGGGAGAATATAGAGCCCAAGATCTCCTTTGTGTAGGACACGTTAAAAGCCAGTATCATTTCATTTCATTGCTGTTAAACCCACGGTTGTAGCAAAAGACTCTAAATATATAGTTTCCAGGGAATTGTTATGAAATTCTGACTAAACGGTGTGTGCAAGGTGGGTATCCCATCTTTTGACAAAGGAGCAAAAACCCAAACGTTTCAATGCTGCAAAAAAAACTTCTAACGATCAAAAAAAAAAAAAAAAAAAATACAGACGAAATGAGATTTTGTGAACTTCTCACAGGGAATGAGACATGGGTATATTATTTCAAATCACAAAGGCAGCTGGACAACAAACAGTGGCTTATGAAAGGGTATTAACGACCAGTTATCACAAAAAGAACTAAAAGCTGTAATCGGGTTCTTCATATATTTGTTTCATATTCCAAAGGCCCCGCTATGCAAATACCAAGTGATCCCTGCAGATCTATTACAGAAAAGTTTTACTTGGAAGGATTCTAAAATCAGTTAAAAAACATTGTAAAAAAGTCGTTTACAAACCAGTTTACAGGGCATATTCCTTATTCACAAAAATGCATCTGCACACGAGAGCAATAGTGTATAGCGCTATTTACAGGACGAGCGGGCAGAGCAATTGCTACACATCCTTCGTACTTGCCTTACCGAAGGCCCTGTGATTTTTTCCCTCCTTCTTTTGTTAAGACAATGCTGGCTTGGCGTTGCTAAAATACAGAAGTGCCTTTGGTAGCGCAGTGTATCAGTCTCTGCATAGTAAATCAAGCTCAGCCTACTTTGAGGCTTTCAGGTCAAAGATATCCTGAATGGAAAAGTGCACTTCCTTTAAGGGTGAACATTTTGAGCGACTAGCGCAAGCGTATATGCTTTAAATACAGGTTTTTGCTATATTTAACTAGGAATTCTTAAATTTCTCCTTGTATTATGAATTTTCCTCAAACATTCTTTTCGCACCATTGTTATATAGCAGTATAAGACAAATGATGGTTTTGTTTGATTCATTGATAACAAACGACCTAATTCTTTTCAAGCATTAAACGTCTTTTAGATATAAAGATGCTTTTTTTATCTTAACTGTTAGTTAAAACATACTTTAACACAACAATCCAAATGCTGTAACTATTGACAACAATATATATATCATTAAACAATAACTTATTTTATGTTAAATTGTTTCAAAGCGTTTGCAAGAAGGCGTACTTAATAAGTTAAAATGGAAAATGCACAAAGTCGTTCTGGTACATAACAAAAGGAGTAAGAATAGATACAACATATTCATGTGAAACTCTCTATACCGATACGTTATGATTGTCTGCCTATACTTCAACCCATACAATTAATGTGATTAGATATTTCACATTTGTTTCATTTCCATTCAGTTTATTTATTAGATGATACATACAACGTCCTTAATACATCATATTAGAAATGCAGAGCATGTCAAAGGAATTGTCTCAAAAGGTATGACAACTGTCATGACTGGTGTCAAATGTGGGCAAGGATCCGTGTCACTGCATTATAGCTATATTGGATCCATGTTACGGGCTAGACAATTTTCAAAGTAAAGAATAAGTTCCAATATAATCAAATTGGGCAAAATTACACAAATTGTAAAAAAATTAAAGTATTTTTGATTATTACATTAATAACTAAAGAGGCATACAAATTAATTCATGTCTTTCAGTAAAAAGGGCAGTTATATTCCCCTGTCGTATGACCTTTTGACTTTGTTAATACGTTACTGATCCAAATATTGGAGGTTTGTAAAACGATGTTAATTATTATCACTCTGCCGTTTGAAACAAATTTAAGTTTGCAAACATCACTTTGAACAATTCGTTACATAACAACAATTGGTGCTATAAAATGTGAACAGAAAAACATAACATATGCCTTTAAATTATTGATCTTTTATAGAAATGCATTAACAGTGATGAAAACCTATAAGTTTCTAAACCTAGAAGCTACAGCAAGAAAGAAAAAAAAATGTTGCATAGGTAAGCTTTCTACGTTGTCCCGTCTAGAACATCGATATTTTTATTCCTGAACCCCCACTACTCGGAAATCGAAATAACGAAACTACGATGGTGAAAGCCGAAATCTCGATGACGAAAACCCGAAACCCGATATTTTTTCGCATTTTCACCATCGTTTTCGTTTTCGTGTTTTCATCATAGTGATTTCGATTTTCACCAAGGAACTTTCGACTTTCGTCATCGTAATTTCGACTTTCATCATTATGCTTTCGAATTTCGATGGTGGAAGTTAAAATCACGATGATGAAAGTCGAAACTACGATGTTGAAAGACGAAAACAAGATGACAAATGTTGAAAGTAGAAAGAACAATTATGAAAACACGAAACACGAATCAACGATGGGAAAAACACGCTTAATGAAATCGCGTTTTCATCATGGTCGTAGTTTCGTGAATCCGACTTTAACCAGCGCAGTTTCGGATTTTCACCATCGTGAGTTCGACTTTTACTATCGTGTTTTCGACTTTTTTCATCGCAGTTTCGTGATATCGACTTTCAAGGTTTTGGTTCGGAAATAAAAATATCGGTGGTCCACACGGAACACCGTAGCCTACAGCGGGCGACAATTAGTAATCTTATAATGGCGCCCAGTGCTTTTAGTATTAGTATTTTAACATTTTAGACGTAGTATCTCGTAAACGCTATCAAAGACTGAGGTTTGACAGTTTCTATATCGGTATGAAAGGCATTGACGAAATGAAAGTGTGTGGATGACAAAGTGACTCATTGGAGCCAAATGATGGAAATTACAGAAACCAAAAATCTTATCTTGTATATACAGTTTTATTTCTTTTTAAAAACACATTGTGTTTATTGATTAGTATTATAAATTTATGGAAAAAAATGTAAAGATAGTCATCAGTTACTAACAGAGGTTGTTAGCATATATAGAAACACGTTTTAGCTTAAGTATGCACGGTTTCCACAGGTTGGGCCTTGTGAAATGTGCATATATTACATGATGATTTGACATATATTTCATGGCATATACAATTCATGACGTTAACCTTATCAAATAATCATATTAATGCTCATGCCCAGCCGGTTGATCATACAGCTTGAAATCAATCATTTTTCCTCATCAAAATATCAAATGTCAGTTAATGTTATATATTATTTAGCAGCAATATAAGATAGAAATGAATAATCAAAATTTAAGAGATAATATTACATGGCAAAAGCTTCCCAACGGACAATGCCATGCTAGTGCGTTCGTCCAATTATTGTTCTTATTCGATAGCTTCATTAAGTACTTTTACTTTGATGCCCTTATTACAAAATGCCTGTTTCAATGTTGATTTATGTTGGCTACATTTGTCTATTTAAATACGCCAAGTATTGTGACATGTAACAACTTTTCGTATAAATATAACAGTCCTATTGGTACAAAATAATCACTTTGGAGATGGCCTTCACGCTTGTATATTTACTAGGAAGATGATGGGTAACCTTTGTTTATCCTTCATCAGTACAGAAGATGCTAGTAGAACCATTTTGATATACAAACTATAATTATTATAATAATCTGGTTGTGGATGTAGATAAAAAAAATTACGGATTTAGGGCAAAAGTTTCGGTGGTAACGAAGCTCTGCCAACTTACCATAAATACAGTTTCCCGAGTTGAGAGCCACATATTTCCATTTGCATCTACTACAAGTAGTAGAGTTTTCCCCTGTATATAGTTATTTAAAACATTCTAGAGTAAATAAAGCGAAATGACATACTTTCTTTCTAGCGCTCCTTCAAGTTCAGTCATTGGTTTTGGTGTAATGCAATGTAGTTTCTTTTTTTTTTAAATCGAGAAATATTCGAAAATGAACAATGAGCAACCACTAAGGTATTTAATTTTTATTGAAGTTTACATAAACAATATAAAATCAATTCACGAATCGTTAGTTGTCATTAACACCATGAGACATCTGGCATGTGGGTGCCAGATTGGATTTGCTTGTCTGGTGTACAAGGAGTAAAAATTAACGAATGTGGGGCAATAACACATGCATTTAGAACAATTATAAATATATAACAATATAAACAAATGAAATTGCAAGACAAAATATTTAGTGTTGTTGCCATAGTTGTGTCAGAAGCAATTTTACACAATTAAGTTTACGTTTAAGACTGTAACTCTGCTTTGTAAATACATATTACGCTTAGAATTAAATCAATACGGTTACACGTAACGTTGTTAAATCACTTACATACGTATTGACTGATATATTGTATTGTTTAAGCAATATTATCTGTCTATAACTCTATGTTTAATTGAAAGAGGTTTAAATTATTTAAGTCAAAAATAGAATTTATATACATATTAAAAGACTGTCATGAGGATGATCATGTGAAAAGGTCGTTCAAAAGTATTTCTAAGTTTAGCTTCAAATGCCCCTAAAAGGGCCAAGCGCCCCCATTTGAATACATTTGGAGAGAACCTTTTAATCTTACAATTATGCTATATACCAAGTTTTATGAAGGTCCATCAAGCAGTTCATGAGAAGAAGTGTTTAAATGTATTTTTGTCTTAAGCTCCAAAGGAGGGTTCTATTTAAATTGCTTCAGTGCTCTAGTGACAGTAACTTGACATACTTTAATACTAAAATTGTAAAAGAAACACAAGGTACACACATAAAAATACATATAATTAGTGTTGTTTCATTATTTATTATTTGTTTCACGTCAGTAATTGCGGACACATAAAATCAACTATTGACTTAAGTTTCATATTACTTCAAAAGTGAAGAATAACAAATAAACTTTAATCCGAAAACATGGAGAACAATTGAAAGCAGTTTGTGGCTTTAGTTACAGTAAGGACATTTATTGTAGATTTAATTTGTTGATATTCACAAACTCAGGATTAGTATAGCATTTACTTTATAAAGGAAAAGACGGAAAATATCATTGAGTAGAAGTTATAAATTTATACTTTAAATGTTTAAAATGGCATTTTTCTCCAATGTTCTTTATTCCTATTATCGTTATTTCTACTGTAAAATACCCCAAAAGTGAGAACAGTTGATATTTTTTTTCAATTAATATCGATTTATGTCCTGGTCATATTTACTTTTGTTTTAACGAAAATTTACAATATGTCGTTAAATTTAGACATAGAAGAAATTACGTATTCAAATCTGTTCTGTTTAATAGTATTTATGAAAATTGATTAAACAATACTTTTATATTCCAATTAAAGATTTAAAAAAAATTGAAAAAACATCTTTATCTAAAGTACATTTGTACCAAGGTCGCTTGCTTTCGTTATAAAGAATTCCCTCGAGTTACCATATTATTACCACATATCGCCTCCACTTCATTAAACTTAATTCGTTGATGACAAGTCTTCTCTCCTGCCGACAAAACGGAATTTACATTCCAAGAGGGATATTTCATAAATTACTGTTTGTGCAAAGTTACTGCCGTCCTGTTTCTACGGTCGATGATTACTGCATATGTTATGAAAGATTTTATCCATTACATCTGAGTCTTGTAATTTCAATATGTGTATCTGTGTTCATACGTTTATGACATTCAATAAATATATACATATAAATAAGCAACTACAAAGAAATAGACTGATAAATATTGTGGCTCACTCCACGCAAATAATTATGCACAAATTTTGCTGGCGAAATAACAAATGTGTAAATCACATTGCAATATTCTGTAGTTTTAGACAGCACACGCTTATTGCTATAAATCATCAAATTCTACATGTTCGGAATCGTACAGGAACCTCTCTTACCAATGTTGTTTTTTTTTGTTGGTTTTAATTATAGCACCCCAAACGTGTTAACACGTTCTTAAACACATATTAGCAAGGGTTCAAACCAACGACACCAAGTGATTCAGTCGCCTTAACCGCCACTAAACTAAAGGCCCGCCCCCGGTAAATAGATTCAATCAAATGGACGTACTTCCAGCATACCCTACATTCTTATGACAGTTAGAGGACATTAATAACTTCTGCGGCTCAAATGTTTTGCCTGCGATATTTCTAACAATCTTTTTTTTTACTTTAAAGTAAAACATGCTTTAACAAATAAGATGGTAATGATGGTAGTCATATCACCAGTATCATTTCGATCATAACTGTAGTAGTACGCTTGCTTTGTAATTAATGTAATATGTTTTGCTTGTTTAAATTGGTCTTTTCCTAGTACAGTTTCAAGGGAGAATTCTCATGCTTTGATTTTACGTAGGCCAGAATGTCATACTGCTGCGGTAAAGTATTTACATGTTTATTTTTTCTCTATACAGTTATTCTAATTGTTATACATATATCAATCTTTCACGACTTCCAACAATATATACGGATATGGTAAATGTCAATAAATATATACATACACATATATGAAGAGATATTGGAAAACAAAACAGTTCTTATCACAGCAACTCACTGAAATGGTTACTTTGTTGATTTTTTTATTGTTACAAAATAACTATGTATGACGCACACATTGGCTAAAGATACGTATGGGTATTCGGTCTTGAAATTACAAAAATGTTCTCAATAATTTACTCTGTTGTTTCAATTTACTTAATTGATCAAAGGAAAGAAAGTGAAGCTATGTTATCGAAAAAGACTTTTTTATATGTCTTTATCGATATTACAAAATCGAAACATTTTGTGACAAACTGTCCAATATCTATTAAGATGTATGCAATAACAGTTGTGAAGTAAATTGATAAGAAAATCTAAATAAGAAATAAGGTACCGTTCTGCAGAAAGTGAAAAATATCGGCTCGGTGGTACTCGAAATAGATTTCAACTTTTGTCCAGAATTCTGCTATGAAAAGGAATGTCATCGTTTCTGAAGAGTATCTCATTAGATCAGACGTCGGCGTAAAATATAAGTTTTGATTACATACAATTATCTATTTCGTTAACTAAGTAATGAGGTTAATGATAAAAATAAGCATTTCACCCTTATTTATTACAAATATGGATGGAATATGGCTAAAACGACAGATCAAGTCAATTTGAACATATGGCAAATTGATGTGTGTATACAAGATGAAGTAGAAATTACATATTATTTTATATACAGTTAAATGTCTTGAGTATACTTCTCAAAGAAGGAAAGGGGATATTGCTTTTGATGTTGCTGTATTAGTGACGATGAACAGATATTAATATTTTTAATTATCAGTACTTGTTCTGGAAATAGCTGAGAGTCGTCTTTAATTCGTGAAATCAGCCTTCAGTTTAGCGAAACAAGCAGCTCACATTGTTAACTTTAAGGCATTTGGAATTCTATGTGAGGAACACCCACAGGCATTTTACATTATTCAACCATTTCAGTTTGTTTTTGTAATTTATTTAAGCAAAACATTCAATTTCATTAGACAAACGCGAAGGTGCGAACTCATTCTTCGTAATTACAGTAATCAGAGCTATAAAAAGTAATAATAGCATGAAATATCGTTAAAAATGGTAAAAATATTGATTTTCATTTGTTTCTGAGAATCTAGTATCTAAAATATTTTCGAAACATTGAAATTACGACTAACTTTCTAAGAAAAACGAACGAAGCTTTGCTTTGTATGTGGCCCTATGTGGTCTGGGACGATCTATGAATGAAAATAATTGGAACCACTGTCTTACCCTTGCATGATCGTAAGAGGTGACTAATAGGGTCTGAACACTTTGTTTGCTTATCTCTGTGATTCCAGCAGGAATAAAAGTTTTGATTTCGTACCTCATATTTTTATTTCGATTAAAATGAAATGTGAAATAAAATATTTTGTTCTGTTTGGCGCCCTTTAACCTATACTGTGTCGGTGCGCTGCAAATCATATCAAAATATCTTTTATATGACATTATGACTGTCAAATACTTTGTTAACTTTGCCTCATTCCAAGTTTTCCAAGGTCAGTTCCTGTTCTTCCCCGGCGACGATTCAAACGATATTTGGTTATTTATCATGTGTCTGTATTCACACCTGTAAAATGCATAATTAATAATGTATGATTACCCGCCGTGCTGAAAGTTCACTGCTCCATCAGGACCAAATATAACAGAGTAAAACAGTTTTAAGAAGAAAAAAACTGCTCATAAATAAAAGAGGCGAACTAAACTAATAGTTGGCATACACATCACTTGATTAACACATATGTACTGCACACTGACCCTAGTTACAGTTATAGAGTAATACACTTAGCAAAGAAATTGTTGTAACAGTTGTCAATTTGAAATATGTAATTATTATTCCGAGAGAAATCTTTTGGTGTATTTAAATTTTAATTCTACCCAGCAGCTAGTTTGTATGGAGAGGATAAATAAATAAGCAGTTAATTAAATGCAACATGCGAAAGTGGAAAATCATATATGTGCTAAACGCTATATACAGTGGTAAAATGTCAATAGTTAGCAGTCAAAGATACGTGCACTTGCAGGTGTGTTTATGACTGATACTTGTCTTATTTCGTGCGTGTGATTGCTTTCTGGCAGTCACAACATTTCCTATTTGAATAATAATGTCATGCATTGCAAATACACGTGACCATTTCAAAATGTATAACGTATAACTGGAACCGTAGTAAGGTGCAATTTACAAATGTGTTTACTACAAGTCAAATCGATATTTTAACGTCTAATTGGCAATGACATGAAATAGGAAAAGTTAATGTAACAGTTAAACTAAGCAACAATTGCATAAATCAACTGAATGGAATCTCCACAAAATAACATTAGAAGTACAAATCACATCTACTGACACACTCCAAATAAAATTATGTATTTGCACGTAAGGCGTTGTAGCTATCACATGTTGATGAAATGCCAGAATGTTGAATGCGATTATTAGTTTGTATTAGATAAACTTGTAAATTTATGTTCCGTTGCATTATTCGCTTTACTTCGCAACGAATTAACATTAGAATTAATGTGTGCAGTAATGGAGCACATATTTTATAAGCGTAAGTAGTGAAGGCCAGTATGAGCGTAAGTAGTGAAGGCCAATATGAATTCTTTCATCTACATTAGTTTAACAAGTGATTATCGGTAATCATAAACAACCAACATATTTCCAAACTAAATTATCTGTTTAATAGAGACACTTCATACGTACTGTGTAACCAATGAATAGAAAAAAAGATGAAAATCTCTGGTTGCTGAATGAATGTTTCAGCCTAGTTAAACTATTAGGTGATATATACATATGAAAATATTGCGTAATTGCAGCATAATACCTACACACGAAAGCTGGAAGTGTATCAATGCGAAAGAAGTTTATGTGCATATAAATAAAAACATATTTAGACTTCTTTACCATTCTCCACTCAAGTTTTAGATATTTAATATACCTGTATTCCAAAAACGAATCAAATACTGAGCAGAGTGTTGACATGGCGTTAAAGAGACACTTTGATCTGTATACCGTCAAAGTATAAGTGTCGTAAAAGTCACAACATGTTAAAACTTTATATGGGTTAATGTAAGAAAGCAACACAATATTTGGATATGCTTGCACAGTAGCCTAGTGGCTTTTCTTTGATGTTTGCAGCGCTGTATTGCAATATCTAAAAGTGCACCGGGTATGTCTAAAAGGATGAATTGCAAAGCAAAGGAGTGCTATATCTTGGGCATGCAGTATTATATACGTGCACTTAGATACAAGTGAATAGACAATGCATAACAAAATTAAAATTGTTTTAATTGTTTTAATCAAAATAGTGTGCTGTCCGTTTTAATAAATAAATGTAGTTTTATCCGCGAGATTTCAAAGAACATAGGTGCTCAATGCTTATACCAAACATCAAGAGAAATATAATACCATAGCTGTATCTAAATCAGATCCAGTGAATGAATTTAATCTTTGTCATATGTTCAAACAGCGTGTGATATATAATGCAGACAACTATTGTTCTGTTTTTAGTAAGATTGCCATTATTTTCTGAAAATATCTGCACTTCGTCTTAAACCAAAATCGCTTAGTATTCCTGTAAACCATTCTGCTCAAATTATTTAACACTGTCACAATTTTAAAAAATAGCTCACATGACATCTATCAATTACATAGTCTGGGATTAAAAAATGAGGTGCTGATTGGATCTATTGTGTATGCAAATAGCACATATGGCATTTTGAATAGCTTTGATACAGATAATACAAAGCATTGATATCATATTGCACGCATGTCAGAAATACACTCCCTGGGCTACGACCCTCAAGTGTTTTTCAGATATATTGTGTCAGTCTTGTTATATATTCTACTTCAGTTCGCCAAACAGTTTGTTTTGTACATAGCCATCACGATAGTTTTGTACATAGCCATCACAATAGTGTTGTACATAGCCAATCAGGATGAAATTTGACACCAGCTCTATTGTTTATTATATTGTAAAAGGTTTTTGCAAGTCCATCAATTAAAAATGGAACAGAACAGCTCCAAATATGACATAAGAAACAAGTAGATATTTTTCCGAAATTTGACCTGTTACCTGCATTTTATTGGTTTTCTTGATCGAATGGAAATTATGGAATGAAAGTATTGATTTTCACCTTTTCATCACTGGAAAAGATTCCTACTTTTTCCCGATTTCATTTTTTTTTTATTTTAGGTAAGTCTTGATGATGAGGCTAAACAGAACAAAAAATAAAAAAGTAATATTTAAAAAAAATGTAACCTGGAATCAGCTGTAGAGAGATTTATTTCATAGCAAAGAACAATGTAAACTCAACTGGCAGATTTATTAAAACACATGTCAAAGGTTTATACGTGTAAATTTGATAAAATATATTTGTCAGTTTTATACATTTTACAACAAAGACTGTATTAGATGTATCATATAATTTGATAAAAAAAGTATTAATTTTTAATTAGCAATTTGTTATATGGCTGGTACAAAATATCAATTTCAACTACTCATAAATATTAAATAAAACTATCTGTGTGCACGCACCAGAAAATGATATTTTAACGAGGTTATTAGAGATTGTATCTATTTCAAAGTTTTAAGAAAAATCGCTAAACACATTTTATGCAATCTAGTAATTAGACTAACCTATATATTATTAATCTTTCAAAAGTTTGTGACATTTATCATTCAGTTGTCATAAATTTAGATTTTTGTTTCTGCCAAAATCCTTTTTCAATTTACATTTTTACAGCATAAATGTACTTGTAAATAGATGATAGCACAAATGTCAAGTAAAAACTCATTTCATTTCATTTTGCCAAACCCGCCTATGAAATTATATCATAAAATTTGGAAGCTTGTTTATCGACTCAATTTAGCAACTTAATAATTGGTGATACAATTGCTCCGTATCATATTTTGCTTGAAAATTGACTACAGCTTCAACAGCTTTTTTCCAAACCAAATAAAACAAGTACACTCCTGCTCCAACTATAAAATTTTCACATCACATAATTACAAAACAACGTCGAGCTATAACTTGAGCTTTAGTTGGGCTGAGTCGGAAACAGTCATATCACTCAAGTTTAACATAAAGATTATACGACTTTTTCCGTTTGAAAATAATCATTGCCTATAAATCAGTGCGACGAAAACATCTGACTGCCCTCTTTTGTTTGTCACATCAAAATATAAAACTAAATTAAAAAACAACAAAAAAAAAACCCAAAACAAAAACCAAAAAAAAAAAACAACAACAAACCGATAAGTCTTTTGAAAAATATTGCACATCTACCAAAAGAGTAAATGGTTAAAAATTGAAACCGTCGTTTAAACATCAATTTCAAAATGAGATGTTAGTTATTTAATCAATTTCTTTCGGATATACCTTGTTGTCAAGGCCCATTCATTGAAAAACTTGATCCTGGCTGAAATGCCGTAATTGATACGGAGAATTCTTTTAGTACCAAACTTTTTCCATCGTAATTTCAGTATTTTTTCTGTATTAAATAATGATATAAATTATACCAGTCAAAGAGGATTGAGAAAATGTGTTTAACAATTGTAAGTGACATCAATAAAAACAAGAGGGCCATGATGGCCCTATATCGCTCACCTGTTATCATTCCACTTGAGGACAAAAAGGTCCTCAGAAAAAATATCTAAGTCCAAAGGACAGGAACAACAAAGGGAAGAAATTTAACCAAAAAGAAAAAAAATTCTTACAAGGTACAGATATGTCAAAATACACCTAAAAATTGGAGGTACAATCCATGTTGTACCACAGAAAAGTGGTCTCGGTTTTTCCCTACGGCCAATAATAAAAAAGTTACTAAATATAAGCTATTTATAGTAACATAAAAGTAAAGTAATTAAAAAAAATTTTATTGTAAGTGAACAAAAGAAGTATCGACCAAATAAATCTGTTGACATAAATGAAATTTCAGATCAGTATCTTCATTAGTTACGGAGATATACCCATTTTAATTTGAAATAAAGGGAGGTAATTTGACATAAAATAAGTCCATAGTTATCTACCCTGATTGGCTCAGTCCAACTAATGACAATAATGAAATTTCAAATAAGTCCTATAAGTACTTACTGATATAAATCCATTTTGATTACAATCAGGGTAATCAGATATAAAATAACTCTGGAACCTACGAATGGATCTGATTTGTCATGGAATCCAAGATTTATTGTTGTTGAAGATATTTTGGAAGTTTGTATCAAATAAAACCATAAATGAAGTCTCTATATGGCTGCAAAAGCCAAAATAGCCAATTTTGGACCTTTAAGGGGCCATAACTCTGGAACCCATGAAGGAATCTGGCCAGTTCAAGACAGGAACCAAGATCATATGGTGATACAAGTTGTGTGCAAGTTTGGTTAAAATAAAATCATAAATGAAGCTGCTATTGTGCAGACAAGGTCAAAATAGCTAATTCTGGACCTTTCAGGGGCCATAACTCTGGAACCCATAAAGGAATCTGACCAGTTCAAGAAAGGAACCAAGATCTTATGGTGATACAAGTTGTGTGCCAGTTTGGTAAAAATCAAATTATAAATAAAGCTGCTATTGTGCAGACAAGGTCAAAAGAGTTAATTTTGACCCTTTCAGGGTCCATAACTCTGGAACCTGTAATGGGATCTGGCCAGTTCAAGAAAGGAACCGAGATCTTATGGTGATACAAGTTGTGTGCAAGTTTGGTTAAAATAAAATCATAAATGAAACCACTATCTCGCAGACAAGAAATTGTTGACGCACGCACGCACGCACGGACTGACGACGGACGACGGACGAAGGGTGATCACAAAAGCTCACCTTGTCACTATGTGACAAGTGAGCTAAAAATTAAGGCGCAGGTAAAAAATGATCACTGCCATTTTATAGGAGTGTTAAAACGCACGGACTGACGACGGACGACGGACGAAGGGTGATCACAAAAGCTCACCTTGTCACTATGTGACAGGTGAGCTAAAAATTAAGGCGCAGGTAAAAAATGATCACTGCCATTTTATAGGAGTGTTAAAACATCTATCGTTTGAGGACAGGTTTTACAAGAAATGCAATTTACAGTAATTCAAACATCAAAACAATGAAATATGTTTAAACCCCATTGCAATTTTACATGTACATGTATACACATTCATTTATAGTCAGGTTCTTGTGAGGGTCAAAGTCAGGTCAAATTGTAAAGCTAAGATCTATATAACTAAGAATACGTTGAAATGAATAAAGAAGTTGTACATAAAAGTGTTTTTACACGTGATCCGTTTGCTCTCAAAGTATCTAGACCAATCAATGTAAGTTACAGGATAACTGAAGTAATCCGATGTCAACGGCTCTGTTTTACGTTGTTTTCGAAAGAATTAACTAGGATCAATCAAATGCCTTTTCTCTTAGCTTGTTAAAACAATTCAGAGCGAATCCCCGAAGAATGCGGTTTGTTATTGTATTTCTCAATAGCAAAAATTAACAAAAGCTTTGTATTATTCCACTTCTGTAATAATTATTGTAACTCCGGAGAGTATAGACATATGTCACATTAGGGGAGAACTGAAGGACAATGTTCAATTAAATCTTATATAATGCAGTTTTAACAGTTGTATTTTTTTACATTTATATTGATTTAAGTATACACAGATAATTTTAACACTTGCAGATTTTGTATATTAACAATAATATGTTACAACGTTAAAAAATAAGCGTACTGCGTAACATTAACATGCAAATACTAATATAGTGTGTAATCCGATAAACTTAAACGTTCTTTTTTCTTTGTTTTATGATGTGGGTATAGAAATATATGTGATGTCCTCCCTTTTGCGTTTTTCAGGCGTAATATTTGGACAACTGATGTAGCTGTTTCGATATAAATAAAAAGCCTTATGGAACTTTCTTATTTCGATTCATGATCAGCTCTTTAACGTTAAACTGTAATATCTTTTTAATATGGGTTACCTGATTTAATTTACAGTTCCAGTTATCACTGTAACATTAACACTTTAAATACAATTCTAAAGATATTACCCAGTTTTGCCATGGCAAAATAAAAAAAACTGAGTTATTGATATGAAACAACATATTTCTACCAATACATTCGTTTGGAAATAGTTAAAATCACTTTTTAAGAAAAATGAAGCGGTTTTGGCAAATGTAATTTTCTCGTACTGATTAACAAAAAACTAGTAATGATATTTTATCATGTGTCTTTCTGGAAAAGTCGCCACATGGCCTTAATTGTACAAGTATGATTCTGAACCCAACACAAAATCTTCTATCCATCTGGAAAAGTCACCAGATGGCCTTAATTGTACAAGTACGACTTTAAACCCAACACAAAATATTCTATCCATCTGGAAAAGTCGCCAGATGGCCTTAATTGTACAAGTACGACTCTGAACCCAAAACAAAATCTTCTATCTATCTGGAAAAGTCGCCTGATGCCCTTAATTGTGCAGATGGCCTTACTTGTAGAAGTACGACTCTAAACCCAACACAAAATCTTCTATCCATCTGGAAAAGTCGCCAGATGGCCTTAATTGTACAAGTACGACTCTAAACCCAACACAAATCTTCTATCCATCTGGAAAAGTCGCCAGATGGCCTTAATTGTACAAGTATGACTCTAAACCTAACATAAAATCTTCTATCCATCTGGAAAAATCGCCAGATGGCCTTCATTGTACAAGTATGACTCTGAACCTATCACAAAATCTTCTATCCATCAAATTAACGCTTTGCTGAAAAGAAGCTATACTAGAACAAGATCACTTTAACAAATAATGGCATTACCACTAATAAAATTAACATGTGGCATTTCAAGTCATTGACAACGTGTTTAAAAATCTAAATAAGTGCAATCGAAAGTTGAGTAAAGTTTGAATATTTTGAAAATTGGACAGGGTTGTCATTTCTGTCTGTACAATACTACAACGCGCATGATATAGTACATGCTAAGAAGTAACACAAACACTAACATTGAATTGTCGCCATCTAGCCTTAATCCTGTCATTGTAAGGCGCCATCTAAACACAATCCTCAGGACTCACTTGATTTGAGGAAGCATTGTCGAAGCCGAGATAGAAATTGTGTAGATTTCAAAAGCTTTATCAATATATTTGGATTAGATTTCCTTGATGATTTTGTTAAATGTATGGTGCCCAGTGGTCTAGCGGTAACTCGCTGGTCTGTCAAACCAGAAATCGGGGTTCAAATATCGGTCCAGGCACTGGACTCTTGAGTGTCTGCCCCTAACTGAGAGGCCAGCACTGGCCCCTCACAGGAAAGACGACTTTGTGTTTATCGGTACTATACACCAGACGCGTTAAAGAACCAGACTGTCAATTCGCAAGGTTTTATGTCACTCTCTGTTCTTGGGGATTTCTCTCGCTCTGTCCCTCTGGTCAGATCGTTCTGTGTTTGTACTAGTAGAGGATGAATGGCTGCATTTGAATGTGATTATCATGAAAAGGACGCTGTATATATCCTGTATGATATATCTATTTCATTACTGGTACAATTATCATTCATCTAAAAATAATATATCTTTAACGAGACAGGAAAAGAGCTATATACTACCAGTAATATCAAATTCTGAATATAACGAACCTAATAAACTGTCTGCAAGTAATCTTAAAACTATTGTAGATTGCGCTTGTCAATTTAATAAAAAACGATACTGAAATAATAATATAAGAATAAGAGAAAGATACAACTATGTTTTAGAATGAGAAATGGCAATGTAATCAAATGCTTGCTTTTATTCATAAACAGTTCCTTGATTCCGCTTTAAAGAATTTTAACTTGAACAGAGGACAATTTAAATCATTCTATTGGATTTGCATTTTTCGAAGTGCGCAAACTAAAGAAAAGAGCACGGTTTCAAATTTGTCCATTTGTTTCTTTAAGCTAATTAATAAATAAGCAAAATAAACCAAGCCTTGCTATAAAAAATAAACAAAAAATGAATATTACAATGTGGTAGTCAAAACAGAGGTTGATTTTGTATAAAAGTGTGTTAAAAAAGAAAAACAGACAGCACACAGATTTATAACGCAATAACGCCCTTTAGAGATGAGTTTATTGTAGGAATACTTCAATAACTATCAAAGCTAATTGCGATGTCTTTACTCTCGTGATAATATCTCTAATATTTTTCAGTGCCTGTCTAGTCGCTTTATTAGACACATATTACAAGACAGACTATTCGAAATTCATGAAAGTGCAGGTGATAAAAAATTGATATGATAGAGATTTTGTGATTTTTTACTTGTAGGTGCCCGCTTACGAGTAGTAAATCGCAAAATTTATCTGTTCTAAATGAAAAAAAAGAGCAAACCTCGATTGATTCACGGACAAATTGAAAAATATTACAAGTTTTACCAAAGTGAAACCGTATTAACTGAATAAAAAGTGTGGTGCAAGATGATTTTCTATGAAACCGCGCAAAATTTAATCAGGAATAGACTGTCTCACAACTATTCCTTATCTATCCGTTGTACAATATAGTTCAATGCGGCATGATTTCCACATCTGACGTCATTATCGTTACAGACCGGAAAGTTTTGTCTACTCTATCACCATATTTGAGGCAGCCGTGGACTTGATCACAAACCTACACGTACTCATGCCCAGTAAAGAATAGTAGAAATTTACTACCAATAGCTATCGACTGCATGCCTTTACTTCATATATTTTTACTTTACAGGGGGTTTGAATGCATAACTGTTATTATCATCTAAGCGCAGTATCATACTGATGATACAGTTAGCCGAATCATATCCTATAATGTATTTGGTTTCTAACTATCAAAGCGCTGGTAGCGCTTGTGCCATTCTTGGAATGGATTCTTTTCATACACGTACTAACATAAATCACCTTCCATCAGTACTGTACTGTGATTCTCTTTTTTCCCAGTGAGCTATCAAAACGGAAATGAAAATTATTAGTAAATAAGATGTGCGTTGGCTATGGTAGAACATGCAGCAACATTGATGCTGATTTCAAGGAAGCCATACTTTTTTTATTAACACTTATTATACAATATTTCTACATATTTGCATACAATTAGAAGTTATGAAAAAGGTGACATTTAACGGTTTTAAACATATAAAGCACTTAAATCTCTTGATTGTTTCGCTAATTACTATTCCTGTAAAATATCTTTCTTTAACTTTACTTCTTATAGCACCGTTTCGAATGGGTAAAAAAACATGAATGAACTGAATGAAAGAAATAATCAAGAGCCAAAAAGTAAAACATTTGTACCAAAAAATGATGCCATAGGACCTACGAGAGTTATACATGTAACACAGCAAAGATTTCTATAATTCCATACACGTCGATGTAGATGTTTTTGATCTATGCTTGTTTCATCGATTTTAGAACTGAACAACTTCATCAATTTCAGAAAAGTTCTAAACTACAATTGGCAAATGCATTGAACTAAAACGGATCCTTTGTAGAGTTATATTGAACGGTACAAAAAATAAGATTACTTCAAAAGCAATAATGCATCTTTCTTTGGTGCCTTCCAAATCTGCTTAATACTTTCAATAGACATTGCTCAAAGGTATGTTGTGTCTCGCTAAGTTTTACGAATGTAGAAATATCTTAATTAGTTTTCAAGAAAGAACCTTTAATGAAATTGCTCTTCTATCCCTTAAGTTCTTAAGCAAAAGCATTAAACTAAATGTATAAGACAGCTTGTATACATACGACTTGGGATCTACTTTCCAGATTTTATTGTTCTCAAATATAAGCACATATTTGTTTTTGTAGTTTTAGTTTGGAATAAGAACAAGGCTGGGCCAGGACTGTATATTGCACGGGAGAGTATTCCACTGTAGGATTGTTCTAAGACAAAAAAGGAATTTGAGTAATATTATTTGCGTGAAGCATTTCCCATATAAATTACATTTGAGTACTTCTTTTAATTCTAAGTTTATTCCTCGTTTCTCGCAGATGCATAGCTCTAATAGAAAAAAAGAAAAATAACGTTTAATAAACACCTATCAACTTTATTACTCTGATAATTTGTGGTTGCCGTTTGTAGTAAATTATCAATTATTTAATTAAGTGAAGCGGGTAGTTATATCTTTTCATCTGCTGACTGCATATCCCATCAGATTACTGATGAGACACGAGGGGACATGTACTCCGTAGCATGGTATTTTTACATGTCTTCACATTGTCAATGACATTTATGTGATGATTTGGTTTTGAATGTAGAAAGCGTAGATAACGCCTGCATAATAATCACAATGCTGCAGTTAAATGTCTATAAGACATTCCCGGACATCTCAAACACGTTCAAAAATTCAAAGAATACCTCGGTCAAGACAACAGTCACGGTAAAAGAAAACATTAAATATACTTTTGTATATTCTAGTTCAACGGCACGCTGACGGCTATAAAAGTCTGATTGAAACTGACCATTACTTAAAAAAATATATCCGTACTCAGAACGTTTATAAATCCATCGCTTCAGATCGTTCAGTATGACATATATGTTGTGTCAGGGTAAATACTGTTTGATTGTTCAACTTGACAATTTCGGCTTGGATGGCTTAAACAGCTTTTGACATTGTTTAATCACCCCTAGGCTATGTTTCCTGCTTTTTAATTTTGTCTTTTGACAGTTTTTGTGATATTCATAACCTCAGATCCCCTCTCTACATTCCAACAGTTTGCTAAGTTCTGCCCATTTTTTCCCGTTTAGGACAAACCCATTACATGTATTTTAATTGGGGACCATACGCCGCTTCGAATGAAATTACACTCTGTGTATCATTTAAGGTACAATGTACACCGCCGTGTGAATACATCTGCAGGTGTCTCTAAATGTTATTTCGGTACCTTGAACATGTGTAAATGATTGATTCTGCTCAACCTGAGGCTAGAGGGCGTCGACGGTAGCTTACATTTCCACTACCGTCCTTGAACAGGCTCAGTCAAACCGAGCCTGCAACATTTTCATTTATGCTGTATTGGGCGACCTGTGATTTCCACGTTTTCTATTTTTTTTAATTTAATTACGCTAAACAACAGTACTTTCGTCATTTCGTGAATAGAATATCATAGTGAAAAAACATGCAAGACAGTGAGTATCATGCAGCCTCATATGCATAAATGTTACTTTTAAACTGAACTCACAATACTTAATCGTTAATTTTGTATTATTAATTATCGTGTTTTGATGCAAAGAACCAAAATTAGATGAATAAAGATGGATTTGTCGCTTGCGATATCTTTAAACTTGAAACTGTTTTATTTGATTAAACACCTATTTATAGGTATTTTTTTAAATTTATTTTGTGGGGGGGGGGGGGGGGGGGGGGGGGGGGGGGGGGGAGGTTAACATCGCACCGACACATTTATAGGTCATATGGCGACATACATTCAATGGCGTTTTACAAACATAAAAAAGTTTACGTCTTAAAATCAAAACATTTTAAAAGATGTAAGAAATAAATGAGTATAAATATTATTGTGAATAAACTATTAAGTAAGTATCAAACAAATGATCAGGCATCTTAAAACTTAAGAAGATGAAATTAATAAAATATTAAGATATAGTAAGATAGCTGTTTTGTAAGTAAGTAAGTAAGTAAAACGTTAATTATAGTGACATGTCCATAAGTTATTACAAACAACTGCACTTTTGTATTAAACAGTGATGAAATTGCACATATTCGAATGTATTTACACAGTAAAAATGATCCAGTTCATGTTACCACAATATCTTAAAAATCACAGTCACGGGCTCTAAAAGAGTGCAAAATAATCTCTAAAATAATGAGTTTTCAACTTCTTTTTTAATACTTCTATTATAATGTTTCTGAGTTCCTTATTTCGAGAGGCAATGCATTCCAGAGTTTAGGTCCAACAGTACTAAAACATTTCTCACTTGTTGAAAGGAACAACGAAGCGCCGTGTAACGGAATTTGAAGAACGCAAGTTCCTTGTCTGAGTTTGTTTTATGAGAAGTTCTGAAAGATATTCCTGAACAATTATACACGTAGGTGAGCATCTTGAATGTGCTTCTGGCTTTGATGGTTAGCCAGTGAAGATTATAGAGCGCTTGTTCGTACTGTCATATTTTCTTCGATTTATGACAAGTTTTGCACACATGTTTTGAATTCGTTGCATTTTGTTTACCCTTTTTAAAGCAATACCATACAAAATGACATTACCATAATCTAAATGGGATATCACCAATGACAGCACAAGTGTTTCAGCAGCTTCTTTGCTTAGATATTTCCGAATACATTTTATTCTGAAGTAGTTGAGCATTGCTGTTTTACACTTCCGTCTTACATGCTCTTTTAGATTCAAATTTTCGTCCAGGTATGCACCTAGATATCGAATAAAGCTCACTGATTTCAGTTCATCACCTACAATCCATATTTTGTAAGTTGCACACTTAGAGAGCTGTTGCCTACTACCATACATGATGAACTCGGTTTTGGAAATTGTTGAGTATCATAAATATTTGTCCCAAATATAGTTTGTAACATGTAGTACTAAATGTTATGCACATTTTTATATACTACGCAAGTTCAAGAAATTTCCAAATCTTTATGAATTTTGAAACAGTCAAGATAAAAAACGTGTAGAAAATATCTAAACCTTACTGCACAGAGCACAAAGCAAAGGGAAGACGAAAGCGCGCTATATAACAATTTGATATAACTAGTCCGCAGGGATTCATTTTCACTTGCAGTAATTTAATAGTCAGCAAAGTTAGTAGACTACATCATCGCTTAACTTTTGACAAATATTCTTGAGTGAAATCCCGTGTACCATTTTGATTTTGTTTATTTAGATGATGTAGACAGTGTAGAAAGAATATATTGTAAGCGCTGACATTTAAAGGACCCCGGAGAAAAGATTTTACCCCTCAATATGCACTGTGTCAAATTGTCTCTTACTAATGTGGGCTTGAATTGTTGAAATGATCTTCCTATGTGACAAAATTATCGTTATATCAAATTTGTGCCGCGAGATAAAATTCTTTGCAGAATATAATTACATTCTATATGAATTTAATATAATAAATAGCAATACAAGGCTTTAATTGTAATTGTGACAAGAATTGTTCTGCAAAGCAAAACGTTTTTGCAAATACTTTCTTTGTGGAAACAAACAGCAGCTGCGATAGTAATATATCTAACACAATTTCAAGCCTATATATTTAGAACATAATGCATCCAAATCAAAATCACATTAATATATTTACAATTGCACTTATATTTTGTACAGTAACTAAGGGATCCGTACAAATGTGACAAATTAAGCTATGCACCTACAACAATTGATAGGAAACGATCGTTATCGTACAAAAATGGATAGTTTCCTCTAAAATATTGATTAAATTTGAATTCAGTTCAATACAGATACGATACAAACCAGTAACATTGATCAACAGCAACGTATAAACGATTATACTCTGACAGTATATAATTATATTGTAGCTTAAGAAGTCTCAAATCCTGCCTTAAGCGTGCTCTTACAAAATCTAATATATATATAAGATTGTATTTAAACATAAGATTCAATAGATTTATTAGACGTGTTGTTGCTTTCCGCAAGATCTGAGTTTATTAATTTAATACGCGAAGACTGGAATATACTATTACCTTCTGTACAATGCGATATTATTTGAACGAGACATATTGGACAATAATATTTTTCGGATAGGTACGAGATATCCTGTATTGTAGAGGAACATGTCAATCTTTTTATTTTATGCTTAGTTTTCTCTATCAAAGGAACCCACGAATCCGTCTATATTTCACATTATCATAACTTATACACAAATAACAGTACCTCAAACGTTTACTGATGCGGGACTTCTTACGGAAATTTTAATCGGTCAACGGTTTTTATTGCTTCCTAACAGTTGCATCGTACAATAAGGAATTTGTTGTAACCGATACGAATATAAAAGTCGAAAGATTTCCTGCGGCCATAAGTTATACAGACCAGAAATTGTTACGGATGTATGTGTGACCACTCAGCCTAATAAGTAGCTAATGAGTGAATAACGTGCTTGATATTTTTTTATGATACCATTACGCTTTAATGTAGGAAATATTACTCCATTCTACATGATATAAAAATAAATCTATGAAATATGTTACAGTATTTCCTTATTCTGAAAGTTATTGTTTTGAGCAAATATAACTACTAGTATATTTCCCTTTCATGTATAACATAACTTTTAGCTCAACTGGTCACATTCCTTGACTTTTTAAATACTTTACTAGAGCTATCACAAATGTGATTCGTGCCTTCACCTGGACTTCGTTGACATATAGAGCAAGACAACACAGAACCATAATCCAGGAAATTTAAGAGCAATTCAAAAGAGATCCCTTATGCACAACTAGGTATCAACATTGATCATTGCTGAAAGTTTGAATAAATTATATGAACTAATGAATTAGGAATTCAGTTCACAAACATTTCTCTATATATCAAATAGAGTGCCAGCTATATTGCATAAACGGCGTTCCATAAATGCAATAAGCCAATAGCATATCGGTAAATAGTCATGTGAAATCATCTAGTCCCCATGTGCTACACTACTTGTTGTATTCTAATATACCTGCGGGCCGCAGGTAATAATTCACTGTCGGTTGCGTGGTACGAATGCAGATCGCTTACTGGAAGAGAAAAATATGTACATGTATAAAAATGATACTTAAACATGCATCTCTCCATACTGTAACAGACTGATATATGACGTGTTTATAGTTACAACTAACAAACTATTATTTCGTTTATGATAGTATGGTCATGTATTAAATAACAGCATTTTCCAGACAGGTGTTTTCTGAAGTTGGTTTCGAACAATGAGAAGACCTTTGTTTACATGTTGAAGCATCATGAAATAGATCAGGTGTTCTGAATTTTGCTTTGTATGAATAACATTTTAATTGTATAAACTTAATTCTTTGTAGGTTGTGTAGATTTATGTCTTTGGAACTTTTGCCCTTTTGTCCATTAGTGGAGTAAGAGAGTCAGCAATGATCACTCTCATGTTCTATCAATATCAGAAACACAAGATCCAGAGTTTCTGAACTTGAATTAACGTGTAAAATGGCTTGCCCCTGATGAACAGACTAAATCAAACCGAGTCTGCTTTAATTTTTGCATGGTTGCATTTTATGCTTCCAAAGTATCTTCTTAAGGATTTTATTAATATCCAAATAAATTAATCTTTTATATTATCGACTCTACATCTTTATCATGATAAAAGTGTCAGACAAGTAAAGCAGAGAAAATGTCGAAACTTAAACATGGACAGCTCAAATGTGAAAGGTTAATAGCAACAGAAAAAATGAATAAGTAAAGTAAAGTTCTATATCTAGCTTTTTGGATTAAAATCTCTGTTGATTTTTTTCTGTTGAAATTCAGTCTTATTTGGAACAGATTTTGGTAAGGTAATAATCTGTGAGAATGACATTTTTGCAAATGATTGAGAAAGAAATTTCATCAACCATTCCTTTTAGAAGTTAGACAGTTAAGGGTACGTTAGACGATATCTTAAACCATAATTGAAGAACTGACTTTTATAAGCAATTTGAAACTATTAAGTTGAATCATAGGGCAAGTTGTACTGCCTGTATTTATCACACTGCAGACGGTATAGATAATGAGTCACATATATAAGCTTAGAGATACAGGGCATGTAAATTCCCTGCGGAGAAAATTTGTCTTGCAGACATAATTTCTTCCAAATGCATGCTAGACTTGTCAGAAATCTTATCCGTGTAACTGCGTTAAATGGAGATTAAAGTTATGTCTCGGGCTAAATTTCTGAATAAAAACGAATCAGTTGTGGTATAAATAAGTGAAAAGTATATAGATTGTAATAAGAAAGGAACCGGTGTAGCGACAGACAAATGCCTGGAGAAACTTTCAAGTCTATGGCACTGTTAGTAAACTACTTTTTGCAGGCATAGAAAACTTGTTGTTCCTTAAACTTTAGCCCTGAAAGTAATGTCCGCCCGCTCAGCTAAATAGGGAGGGCGCAGATCCACAGAATGCGGTCTCGTGAGTACGAACATTTAATGCAATGCGCAGACATTCACATGTTATTTGTTACGGCTGAAAAAAAGTACAACATTTTTCTCCCGTTGCATCAAACTTTTATGCCTTGTTGAACAATAGCAATTAGGATATGAACAGTTCACGACGTTGGCCTTTTAAAATAATCATATTACTGCTCATGTCAAATCATTTGATCATACAGCTTGAAATTTGTTAATGACTTTTCACCAACACAATATCAATATTATCAGTAAAAATTATATATTATTTAGCAGAAACGTTGAATTATAATTGAATAATCAAAATCGAAAAGATAACATTACAAAACATTACCTTCCCTATGGACCAAATAGAGTAAGTGTTATCGTTTTCGTCTGTTTATTGCTCACGTTCGATAGTATCACTTACTGGGTTAACCTAAGTATAAAAGCTCTGTTTTCACAATGAATGATGTTGGATTCAATTGAACGATTTAATATTTTAAATTGTGTAAATAAATGCTATGTTCATGTTTCTGATAGTTCCACTGGTGAAATAATAAAGATTTTTGGAGCCGTCATTTCGTTTGTTCAAGGACAAAAGCAAATCCTATTGCACAATGCTAACAAACTGTATGAAAAACGCGAAGACGTTGCAATTATTTTGCAGATTGTTTGTCTCCATTATTAAGATACTAAAAATAATCTTAGAGTTTGAAATTTTTGTCAGAAGTCATAGTCATTCACATTGGATCATTCACAAGGCTTTCCTGTACAACTCTTTATGTGTGTATTACCGAATTTGAAAGAGGATTAGATGGCTTTTGTTTATCATAAGTTTAGCAATAGGTTTGTGTAACCACATTGATTTATTTATATATGGTATTTATACAAGATGATACATTATTTCTAATATAAATCGCCGGTACCTATGTTGTGCTATTGGCCTGTTTATAAGTAGTAAATATTTCTAGGTTAAAGCTAACACTTGCAGAAAAACATAATAACCAAAATTAATATCTGATGTCATGTAAGTAAAAGACTGATAACATGCTGGTCAATAGTCAACTATTGACATTGGATCCGTCGGACCTAAGGCAATTATGTTTACTATTTGCTGGTAAGTTAGGGAAGTGTTTGGTGTATAACGACTGTGAGAGAAAAAACAACACAGAAACTATTTACATATCTCATTCAAACTTGAAGTATTGCGCTACTGTTATCCTTCATGACACTGTAAATTTGTGCGAGCTTAGCCCTAGATTAACAGGTTTACATTTGTTGCTATTGCATTAGATTAATAGGTTTACACTTGATGCTATTAATGTGTTTACTTTCTATCATATGTTGTAAATTTTTTCTTTGTATCAAAACAATTAATTGACATTTACAATGATAATGATACAGCCAAATTAGCTGTCTTTGTAAAAAACGGTTAAATTTTGGTAAATATTTCAGTCTAATTGTTTTGTTCCTGAATGGATATCCTGACTGATAGATAAGTCCTTGTATTATATTGTAACTGCTGAATGCGAAAGGATATGAATAATGAATAATTGGTAATGCTTACCAAAATATTCTTAACTGAAGACATAAAAGTATATAAATAACAACAAGAACGTAAAGATCGATACGTTCGATCGCAATAAGTTGTCAAAGGTATCTGTTCCCTTCACATAGTCCGTGCACAATTTCTCAACATAGATATCATGATGTTATAACATTGTGTGGCAATAACGCAATGCATGTGACGTCGCGCGGGAAAATTTGTTTGAAAATACAGAAAACAATTTGTTTGTTTCATTGACGGTTGAAACATATTTTACTCGCGAACAGAATTATTTACATTTTTTTTTAAATATTGCATATCTTACTCATTCAGTGGAATAGTTTTCGGTCTTACACTAAAACAAACAAATATCATATCCAGTATGTGTTTCAAATATAATTTACCAAACCATTTAAAGATGAGTATAAAACATTTTATTAATTGATGAAAATCTTTTCATGAAGCGATTTCCCAAGTGACTGGTACTATATTAGTCATTACGTCCGCTCATGAAAATTGAATTAAACAATATTTTACGATCAACGCACAGAAAATGGCATTTTAACGAGTTTATATTGAAGAATTATTTATTCAGGGGTTTCTGTTTTTAACTTTCAAATTTGCAACAAATTAGAGTACTACCATTTAACTGAAATACCCTATACAATATTTATCACTAGCGTTCATCATAATGTGTAATTTGCTATCCACCCTTCGTTAAAATATTCTGTAGTTTCTATGGTTTGAAATTGTCATAACACTTGGTGTAGCAAAATGGCATGCAAGAAGATTACCATGTATAATAATCTGTACTAACCAATAAATAAACGTAATAACACTTAAGTCAGTTTTTGCTGGGAACTGGAAATAATGTAAACAATACAATACAATAAAAACTCTGAATAAATAAATATGTTCGGCTGAAGTTTCATATGTCAAAATTAGACAATGAGGATTTGATTTCCCATATCTGCATTAAACTTTGAATCGATAGTAAATAATTATTATTTAATACATTGCTATTTGCATTCCATTAATTGATGGCAATCAATGTTACATAACTGATAAACGTTGTCTTGCCTGGATGTCTAGCCTGAAAATAGAAATTGTTTTGCAATTACGACTTTACGAAACAACAACAACATAAAATATATAGAAAAATAAAAAATAACACCCCCCCCCCCCAAAAAAAAAATATAGAAAATATCAATGGCAGAAACTGTTTCTATAGCTACGGCTTTTGATTTTAATGAAACAGACAACCAACAGGCATTTTATACACAAGGAGAAATAAATGGTTTTAATTTGATTTTCAATTGCTTATTTAGACATTAATAATTAATGTACACGTAAACTCTTATGATACAACGCACTCAGGTACATGGTATTTCCATGCTGGATCTATTACATATATTGAGGTGGGGGCAGAACAAGAGAGGCTCCGGACAAAATTGTTCATGAAATAGAACGTTCTCATTTGTAGCGCCCAGACCAACAATGGGAAATCCTATCATCTTAATTTTAATATCAAGAAAAAATGTAAAAACACGTTCGGTCGAAAAATAAAATTTACTGTCAAAATCTATGAGCCTAATTTGATCGAAGATGAAATTTTGGAAATATGAAATATTTGTTTGGGCATAACTGTTCTTCTTTCGTGCGAATTTTTACCCGGCCTATTTATTGAATTGAAATCACTAAACAATAAATGATAAACCTAGATCTTTTACTTATGTATTATACAATGGCAAGAAATGATAAACTGTTGGAATTATCTTCCTTAGTCTTTTTGTTGTTTTTCATTGATTCGATCCAAATACATGTAACAAGAATTCCAAAAAAATGTCACGGAAATAAACTTAGATCTTTTACTTAATAATATGTATTATACAATGGCAAGAAATGATAAACTGTTGGAATTATCTTCCTTAATTTTTGTTGTTGTTTTTTATTGATTCGATCCAACTACATGTAACAGGAATTCCAAACCCCAGCACTGGGCGGATAACATAATTTCTATAAATGGCACCCACATAATAAAAAAATAATGCATCCAAATACAAGCACTTCATCTTAACAGCGATTTATATGGTTTCAATTTGTTCTTTGATATTATCCACATGAAGATATTCAGTTTATAGTTATTTCAGTTTTGTAATTACGCTTCGTTGATGATAGTTTTCTCGTCAATATTATTAAGAGATTACTTTTTCACATTTTTTTTAAAAAGGTCGTTCGATCGTTTAAATACAGTTTCATATTTTGTGTGACTATATCTAAAACATCATAAAAGAGAGGGCAATAATTGCGTACTTGTATGTGCTTGATGATTTAGATTTGCATGTTTTATATTACATGAAACAAGTAGCTCTGTTATTTATTTCTTCAGACCTTTATTACTGCATGTACGTAAAACGTTTCCTACACACAGGCGTAATCGTGTGTGTCGTTAGTGTTGAGCTCAGTACTTCTGGTGGATCTTTTTATGTATTTCATTTACCATCACAACTGCCATGTAAAAGTTCTCCTTACAATGATAATTTTTGCTTTATTTCTTGGTGGGTTTCGACCATGGCGTCCATTTAGCGTACAATATCTGCACCGAACGGTTTTGAAAACACTCAATCTTAATACTAAGCCAATACTTGTGGGAATATTTTAAATAATAATTTAATTTTTGTACGTATATCCGTGCTTGATAACAATTTTTTCGACAAGGTCATGTGTTTCAAATAACGACGAAATCTAAGCAACATGTGAGGTTAAACAGAAAAAATACCTTCTGATATAACTGCCAGGCTAGACAAAACACTTTCATTTCATAGATTTAAATTTAATGGCAGTATTTTCCAAGGCACACGAAGGATGATTTTATAGTGCAAGTAAAAATGTTGAAGTACTTTATTTAGAGGAATTGTGTAACTATACCTTTATATGTTTGAAAAGATACATATTTTTTCTTGTAACCTGTTTAATACACCTGTAATTCTAACCGCCTCTTTCTCCACAACAGGTATAAGAGCATTCTGTGATAAACACCAAAATATTCAAAATATGTTTGTACGGATATATGATACATTGGCCTTAAAACCGTTAAATTGCCATTAACAGTCATTCTAAGATTTATTTTGACGATAGGAATATGCTGATACGCTTCAAATATCAGGTTTAGGCTGGTATCTCAACTACGTGTGTGGCATTTTGTGGAATTTATTATCGAGAGTCTCTTAATGAAGACAAAACCATGATTATACGTTTCTTTCTTTTGAAATTGAACGCAAATAAGTGTAGGTTTTAGTGTTAAGTCAACAGATAAACGTTAACTGAGAATGTAGTTATGGAACTGATGATATTTAGAGCTACGTTAGGTATGTGTTTTAGTTAAAGCTGTGTGTATAACAGAGACACGCTTCTGCCGCGACAATTTAGGGAGTGTGAGCGGTTTCTAATAGCTCCTAAACCTCCATGAATAGACTCAACCAAGCCGAGTCATCAATATTGTTGGATGGTTGTATGTTATGCTTCCAATGATTCTTCTTGTAGAATTTTTTGAAACTTCAGACTTCCTGCCATAGTCATCTTTCACGTTGTAAATATTTGCTTTAAAAAGTGTTTTAGGGTAACAGAGATGCTGAAGAAAAATACTTACAACAAGTGCTACGGCAAAGTCCTTGTCCTTGCTGGGAATAGTGTAGGAAGAGTTACACAACTTGTCACACTTACGAACATTTTCACTATGAGCAAGGTATTGAATATCTTACGTAAAAGAGAAGCTATTTGACATAAAATTCCTAAATGACATCGACGCCAGGGCGAATGTAATAGGTCTCCTTATTCTTCAAATAGTAGAGCTAAATTGGTACACAACTTAAATGTATTTTTCTCTACAACCGAAATATTTAAGGGTTATATATTTTTTATGACTATTATACTTAGGTATTTATAATTCTATGATATGAAAAAGATCTAACTTCTTGTAATGATCATGTACATTTTTAATAGGATGCATTTAATACGTAGAATTCAGAACTTTCTAAAGTCCTAAGGAATACACACATAACATTCTCTGATATTACATGTTTTTGTTACTCACTATTAATTTTACTTAAAGAATAGCGAAATACAGAAAATGCTTTATTTTAATATTAATCGCAATACTTTATGTTTAATTAAGTCTGCATAATAGTGCAATTTCGAGAATTTTACCTTCCAATTTACAAAGCACGTATTTATGGACTATAGAATGAAAGTAAGAACCGTTCAAATTTGATTAACAAGCCAGTGATAAATTTCGTAAACACTTCCGCAAGTAACCCTCCATATGAAGCCATTAAAGAGAATACAGAAGAAATAAATAACAGCTAAGATTATCTGACGCGAGTTTTATGCCCTTGAAGTATAAAGACAAATCAATGTAAGTTACTTAGTAAAAGAAGTAACCCTATATCAACGATTCGTTTCTTCACCGTCTCTGTAAGACTTATTTAAGTTCAAGCTAATGTTTTAGATCTTGACTTGATAAAAATCAATTTTAGCGGTACACGCAAAGTTACTGTCATGTTACCGTAAGTGTAAGATACCGTAAGTGTGAGATATAATTCCTACAGAGGTTCATGCACATAAAGCTTGCTTAAGTTTAAATTCTTATCTATAAAATCAGACGAACCTTATCTAGCTATTTGTTTTTTGAAAGTATAGAAATGTTTTGAAAAAGCTTTAAATAACCTGAATCTTCAAAAGTGCTGTTGCATATAACAAGGGATTATGTGGTTCAACAAGACATTTAAATAAGCAAGCGCTCTCTGTCAAACAAAAATATTGAGTTATATAAAACACGGAACACAATATGATACAGTCTGTTATAAAATGAGAATTCAATAGATTGTCTCTATTAAATACCAGCGGCGTATCTCTGCATTTGCGAAAGTGAGAACGGAGGTTAAAGCTATTACATTACATAATCATTTTACGTCTGGGTTCTTTTCACAAGAATCATGATTTTTATCATATAATTAAGTTCTCGAAATGCTACAACCATGTTATCCTCTGATTGTAACTGTTGTGACCGCAGTAATTCAAACTTGTCTTTCTCAATGTATAGCACAGGAAATACTGAAAAATGTCTTTCTGTATATAGGTTACGCTGATAGGATCGAGAAGTAGACATTACTGAAATATGGAGAAAGATCAAAAAGGTGAATCACGTGGAAAGAATGCTGCCGAACCCTAAGAAGTAAATGTATGGATGGGTACGATACGAATACGTGCGTAAAATCGACAAATTTCAAATAAACAATCGAAGAAAACATTAATTATTATGGCCAAAGGTACATAGACAGGCAAAGTTTGTGGAAAAGGTACCTCTTGGAAGTGTTAACTGATTATTGTGAACAAGACATTCACTATTAATCCGCATCATGTTCTAAAGCTAAAGGACATTTAATTTATAAATATTTTTATCCGCCGGGCGAATATCTTAAACACGCAGTTAGAACAAATGTACGATATGTCATCCCCATATATATATATATATATATACACAGTATAAAAGTAAAATGAAATAAGGCACTGCCAAAACTGGGAATCAATCGACCTTAAACTCGTGTGAAATTTAATTGAGATTGAATGTTTATGAACAACATCTTTTTACGCAATTTCCTTCAAGAAAGTTTATAACATATTTATGAAAGATACATGTTGTACTGGCAAATTTCCCCAATCTATAATCGTTATACCTTATGACCCAATAGTTTTTTTTTCTCTAAACACAACAAAAGCGAACAAAATGTTCTACGCGATCAAAGAACTTTAAAGTGTTCATGATTTGGCATCCTGAAATATTACATATATAAATGTAAATAGAGAGATGTATTTTGAAAGGCAAGTTATTAATATTGGTATATGACATTCACAGTAATCAAAATATAAATCACCTATTCTAATGCCAGGCACTAAAATGAGAAAAGACTGATTAAAAGTAAATTCCGTAATTATTACAAATAAACGGATCATCAGACTATACAAAGATATTGACAAAGCTGTTTTGTAATACATTCCAATAAATGCGAAATTTTGCAGATACGAAACGCAGGACGCCACACTGTAGTTTGTACACTTTGTATTTTTGTGTAACTTTGGGATTGTCATGTGAAATGTGTATATTTGCTTGGTCAATAACAAAGGGTTTAAACATTCTTGCCTGTATGAAAGGGTTTACAAACATAATTGTTACATCTTACCTGCCTGAAATGGTATGGTTTACAAATCTGTATGTCATATGCCTGCCGTATCAGTAGTTAGGAACACGTTTTTATTTTACTGTTGTTTTTTTATATAAAATTGTGGTTTTATTTAATCTGGCAATTTTGTGTTATTCTTGGATTGGTATTTCTTTTATGAAATATTAATAATCATATTCAAAACAGTTCTCAAAATTGATATTATCTCTATTATTGTTTGGAAAATGTTTCCGATACTTAAGATGAACTTTATTCATTAAAGGTCTGAAACAGACACTTGCTGTTTCATAAATATTTCATTAAGTTTAAATGTTTCCATGGGGTGATTTAATGTCAGCCTGTCAGCTAAACTGATTCACTCTCTCTGGCATTTTGCGTTCTTTCTTGGTATCATTTGTTTTTATTATTTAGATTGATTTGTCTTTTAGCTTTAAATTTTATAGGATATTTTCGATTTCATAGATACTGTTAATATTTCCCCCCTGTGTTTATTTGACAAGTATAGTTACTTATTTTAATAGCACTGAGACGACTCAATGTTGTAATATTTTCTGGTTCTTTAAGGTAGGTCAGGCAGTCCATTCAATTTTACTTTTATTAAGTTCACTCAATATCTGTGTAATAGAATTTCGTTTAAGCCGGAGCTAGGATACAACAGCGATGTTGCACACTTTATTACCTACCATGAACAGACTCGGCTAAATCGAAATTGCTATTATTTTGCCGCATTCTATTATTCTGAAGCATGACGACTGAAATATTGGTCCCAGGACTTGAACTCAGTATTGTTATATCTTCTCCTCCTTTGGGATTATGGTGTCCATTCTATTTTAATGTATTGACTGGAATTCCGCTTGTGGTGGAGCAACAGAGCGCCAAAGATGTTGCACATTTCTTTATCTCTAATTACCAAACTCAGTAAAACAAAGGTATTATTTTGCTTGATTGCGTTCTACTTTCCCAAAGGATCTTCCTACAGATTTTAGTCTTGCCTATTGACTGTACATTTGCCGGGAGTAAAAAGCATTTGTTTGTAACTCTTAGGAACTTATTGAACATTTTACATTAATAAAATTTCCGATTGATACGAAAATATATGTATAAAGATATCACTCAATAATACAACACTAAAAGGGAAGTATAATATATAACACTAAAAGGGAAGTATAATAGAAATAGGCAACTGTAGATTAAACCAAGAGTCTGTAGCGACATGTTTTATTTTATCTATAATTTACAAAAATCAGACACATTAAATTTAATACATACTGAAGTAAGATGGAAAGTTCATAAAGCTTTAACTGCTAAAATTAAAAATAAATCTTTAATAAGAAATATCAAGAATACTGTGAGATATTCTAATATCCAGAAATAGAAGAAAAATTTTCTAAATTAAAAAAGGCCATATATATATATTTTCAAAATTTCCTTTAACACTTTCAGGTGACATGCCATTTTTATGCACTGTCTAACTATTTATCTTTACGTGGTGAATTGACATGACTTAGAATAGAAAAGAACATAAAACAAAAAGCAGCGTTAAGAATTAGTTTTGACAATTACATCATCATCATATTTGTATCCACTTTCTATCAAAGAATACGATGCGAACCTTTAAAAGTGTGGAAGAAAACGTGGCTGAACTGATAAGTGGAAGTGACAGAGCAAAATGTAAAGGAAAACGAGAAGTAAGTGACATTTATAACCGTAATTTTTCAATAATGTAGATTTGAAAAAAAGATTTATCGAAATATATATCGCTTTTTCATTTCCTTAGTGGATTTGTTAATGCGGATATTTCTAATTTCTTGATTTACGAGATAAAATATGTCATTTATCTCCAAGCAGAATCTCATTAATGAGACATTAGAGCAAAATACTGTCAACATTACCAAGAACATAAGACAATTTTATAAATCTTCAAGTGATTCAAGCAGCCGCTGATGGAAATTGTGAATTTAATATAAAAGTAAAGTGATTATAGCACACGTACGTGTAATATGAGATATAAAAACGAGCATTTAGACAGAGGAAACAAAGGAAAGGAAATCGAATATTAACTTTTATTCCTAAATAACGTACTTGGAAAATTAGTGGTAAGTGCTCGAATGTACACAAGCGTACTGATTTGTATCACTGACATTAAACGTCTCTCTTTTTTATTTTTAAATTAAACGATATCTATCCAGCCGAGTTTTATTATATCCCTGATAATTATTACTTTTCTTCTCATCATATCCGATAAACAACTGATTTCCATGTGGGAAATACAATACAGTGTTGACAAGTTATACATGCAAAGCATCTTCGTAATTATTATGTCATGTAAACTTATTGCCTGCCTGTACATATATATATATCACTTCAATTTTGTATTTATTGAAACAAGTTACTCTAACTTACAATTGGTTACGGCGATATTGAAGTAAATACTAAAAACTCCCCTTGCCACCGGTGTCAATTACTGTTGGAAACTGTGTATAGAAAATCGTCTTACTCCATGCACTGAGGGTAACAGTCATGCTGTAAAATAATATGATTTGAGCAATATATAATTTCATTTTTAGAAAAGTTGTAAAGAAAATTTTGTATAAAAAACTTTCAGCCATTCAATTTGATCTATTTCAAAAAACAAACTGCAAACTGATAATACCGCTATTGCCAATCATTGGTATTTAATAGTGCAATTAATTGTAATTAATTTGTTTTGACAATTTCAAAGCAAACCTCCAGTTTTATAATAGTTTGAATAATGTACTACCTTCTTCATATGAAGCTTCATATCGTTATAATTGTCTCAGTTTTGTTGAAATGGTTTCTGAAACAGGTATCAATATTAAAAGTAATGCCATGGTTGACAATAGTCTCCTCATGTTGACGATATATACCACTAAAGTCGCAAAGGTCAGAAATGTCTATATGAGCCGTGCCATGAGAAAACCAACATAGTGGGTTTGCGACCAGCATGGATCCAGACCAGCCTGCGCATCCGCTCAGTCTGGTCAGGATCCATGCTGTTCGCTTTTAATGCCTATTGGAATTGGAGAAACTGTTAGCGAACAGCATGGATCCTGACCAGGCTGGTCTGGATCCATGCTGGTCGCATACCCACTATGTTGGTTTTCCCATGGCATGGCTCATATTAATTATACAGTAGTTGTTTGCAACAGCTATAATATGAAGACATCAGTTTGAATCTTATTGTTTTGGCTTGACGTCAGTTGAAGAAAACTAACACTTGGTTTGTTTTTAATGAATGAAAACTACTGTTTCCAAGGCGTCCGCATTCGCAACATTATCCAGTTAACCAACTAATTGTTCTCAAGATGCTTTTATTTGTTTTGTTTTCACTTGGCAAAGTGATAGTGGAAATAATGAGTAAATAAGATTCGAAAATGTGCAGTTATTGTAATATTGACTTCAATTTTTGCGGTAATACTCTATTTAACATTTATTTTACAACATTACTACAAACTTGTGATCAGAATGTACATAGAAAAAGAAAAGCCCATTGCCTTTTAAAGGTTCTTAAAACAGAAGAATTGTGGCGCGCGCGTTATGATTTAATTGATCATTGGCAGTTTATAATACTGTTCTGTAACTTTTTTACGGGAGTAGAACCATTTATTAGTAAGTAATTGTTATCGAAGCACCATTATTGCAATTTCTCTATTATCAGTTTGCAAAATGACATAAACTAAGACTGGTTAAATTTACGTTATTTGTACACAAAGTTCGGATAAAAATCGAATAAAAATATTTCAGTCTGAAAGAAGAAACATTTAACAACAAATATATATTAATATTTTGTGTGTAAAACTAGTTAATGATCACAAAACAACTACATTTTAGTCAAAAGAAACGTTTAGAAAACTACTTTATTTATGACAAAATGAAGATTTAACAGTCATGCGTTTTTAAAAAATGTATACTTCCGAACGGATTCTCACATTTTCATCTATGTCGGATAATTCAGTATTAAATAATAACGAATTGCTTGCCGGCCAATAGGCAGACTATTGCTCTTGGTTTATAATACTACATTCATTTAGAAATAAACTTTTAAAATTAAACTTAACTGTCAGACAAAGACCGGTAAATAGCACGAACTATGGTATTTTACGTAACACTATTTCTTTTCATTGAAAGCACCCTAAATAAATGCTTGAATTGTTTATGCTTAGCAGAATTTAGTTATTATTCAAGTCAGTTTACAGCAAAATGTAGGAAAGAATAAATCAACAAGAACACTTTAGAAATGTGTTATTATGATATCTTGTTAAGTCGTTAGTACTGAACTGAAGTTTACTTAATAAAAAATAAATATTATATTAGTGACCTACGAATGCATGTATTTAAAATGTTAGGAAGAAATTGGCAGCGAAGAAATGATATTGTGTGTTATTTGCCTAGGCGCAGGTCAAGGTTAGGGGGCGGGGTGCACCCTTACATGAATGCACACCCTCTAAAATATGGCTGGCATACATTTTTATATCATAAACTCAAGACATTTATCATTCAACTGATGAATGTTTTGGCTCGCCTCTCTCATAGAACATGTTTTTAATAGTACTGATGACTGCTCAAGAGGTAGAATTGGCTACGCTATATACCTTTGACCAAATTGCTATCCTTTAATTAAAATAATTAAAGCATAACAGTGTGTCAAAAATACGTCATCGTGAGACATTTTGGAGTATATTTGCGATCTATATTTTCTGAAGGGCATATCCCGGAACACGCTAGTTAAGTCCGTGTCACATCTAATCGAAAAATCATATATTTATTTCCTTTTAGTATTACAATGGCTTTGACGATGTCCTAAACCCAAGATATAAGAGCTCACATGTTAAAGTAATCAGAAAGCCTATATTTCCCACAGTAAGTCAAATTATACGCCAATGATGCGTGCCAGTAGTGTCAGACTACTCTCGTATAAGATTACATTATGACCATATTGGGGAGTAAGAAAGTAAAGAATCCCCATTATTCGCTAAATATTTGATTATAATAAAGGCAGTTGACAAAGTGAGACTGTTCGCGACGTATTTATACGTCCAACAACTATGCAAATGAAAATGAAAAGCAATAAATTGTTAAATGGAATAAGTAATTTCCGTGAACTACTGATATTTGATTGTTAAAGTTATATCTTAGGACATTTTACTTAGAAGTTTTGAATATTTTAACCAAAGCTTACTTAAGCGTATCTTGAACAGTTGTTATTTAGGACAGAATAGAACGCGATGCATTTTTATGTATTTTTAAGATATAAATATATGTTAAGATGAAAACAAGTAACTGGAACAGTTTACGCTTCTTTAATCTTAAATCTCCCGTAAAACATATTACAGGTAAATATCTGATATCAGTTCCATGCACTTCTTACAGAATAAGTATTGAAACAGATCAAACATCAAAGTAGCCCTGCATCGTGAAATATGTTCCAGTTGTTCCGTTTCTATTGTCGCCTTAAACAGGCTACAATTAGTTAGTAATATTCCGTTTTCACATTCTTTCTATGACTGCGTAGTAAATGGCAAAGTTAAATTCGAAAATGGTGTATTGTTTGCCAATAAATAAGAAAACAATGCGATGAAAATGAGACTACATATCATATAAAACAATTTTGTATCAATTATAATTTATTAATCGTTAAGATAGCATATCTGGCCTGGCGCATTTGTATTTCACGACATGGTTTTTCTCGTCAAGTTTCCTTGAGCAAAATCATGTTTAACATTCCTATTCAATTTATCTTTTAGATGTTACAAACAGTGTTTTATATAAATATTAATAATTGTTTTAGATTTGCACGACATGTAAAAGTATGTGGAAGAAACAATAGTCTCAAAGTATGTGAACTGTCACAATTGCTGTCAGACGTAGGCTAGAATTTTGGAAAGGTATTTATCCATGTAATTATATTAGAGCCAGATTGAATTATCGCAGGCTGAAAATCTTAAAAGCACATTATATGATCAGTTGTTATCAGTTCAAAACTGAAAAAAGTTTAGGATTCATACGAATTATATAAAAGTCATATTTCACTTTAAATGTATTTAACAGTTCACATACATATATAGAAAAAAAAGATATCACATGACTGTATATGTGGTAGTCTATAACTGGCATGTAGGAATGCTTGAAAATCTTAAAACTATTCGTCTGCGGCAAACTAAATAATAAGCATTTTATGTTGCATATTTTTAGGAGGTGCTATATGTGGAATTTCAGTTGAAGGCCAAATATTAACAATTAACGTAAGGGTTCGACATAACATAAATCTTACGTGACTGCAAAGAGTTCAGCAAAACTATTTGCTTTGAATTTATTGTAGTGATAAACACATCATGTTTTCAACCAAGATACTAGAAAAATGCACATGCAGAAGTCAGAGATGAAACAAGATTTTTAAAGATAATGCAAAATGATGATAAAATTGCTTCGGTGTAATGACCGCATAAAAATGATTCTGTTATTTCCATATTATAGATGTAAACTAATAAATGAAAAGAGTGAATAACTGCTCCTAACTTACTGCCATTTTCTCCATCCAAGTCGCGTTTGATTCCCCATTGTTTCAGGGGTATGCGCGCGCATACTATGTCACTGACAGACTCCAAAATTCCTTTTTTTCTACCTATATTCGGAGAACCATCCAAATTTTTTCATGAACGCAAGTAAAATTTTGCAAGTCCATAAAACCTGGTTGCTGAAATAATTTCAACATAAGCGCATATCAGCTGTAAAACGGTCAAAGTTGACCTCCATTATTTTCCTTACGGACTTGTCTCCCGTTGCTTCTGGTTAAAAGTGTCAACATCCTATAAGTACTCTACACGTCTATGAGTGAAGCCTACTGATATTTACCATATTTTTCCTATCCATGTTATTGGTCCTTATACTATGTGGTCCTATGAGGGTCTACAAGTATGAAATAGGCCAAGTATTAGCCTAAACCACAAAAGTGTTTGCTGCCCGTAAAGATACTTGATGGCATGCTGCACAAGCAAATTAAGAATTCTTCTCAGAAACAATGTTATTCATAAATGCTCTTTTAAGACTTGTATTCCTTAGTACCCTCCTTCTTATTCTGGCCGTAACTATTGAAACAAATCCAGGACCAACTCTTATCCCAGAAATGGTAGAAAACACCTCCACTGTCTTTCAATGTGGCAGTTGCTATCAGCCAGTTACTTGGATCTGAAAGGGTGTAGAGTGCGAGTCTTGCTTTACATGGTACCATGCCGATTGCCAAAATATCACTGATAGCATGATATGACCGGCTGGGAAATGCCTCGAGCATGGGGGTTTGGAAATGCCAAACATGCGACAATATAAACATCACATAACCATCATTAGCTAGTCTTGACATATTTGAAACATCAGAAACTTGCAGAACATTTCAGACTCAAACAATCCCTCGGGAAATACACAGTACGTACACTCAACCAACTAAACAAAAATAAAACAAACACTAACACAAAAAAAAATTATAAATATCAAAAGCTATGTCATAAATTGTAGGTTCCTTTGTGATAAAAAATTGGAATATAAAAACATGATTTTTGTCAACAATACCTGACACTGTTATTGGTATAGAGTCCAGGCTCAAGCCAACACTTTCGACACAGACTTGGGCCATGTACCATTTAGACGTGATCGCCGGAGGTGTTTATATAGCAGTCAAAATACATTAGCCTAAGAAGCCACTGAACTCTGCACAAACTGCGAAAACATCAGGGTTAAAATCTTTATGACAACAGAAAAAATCTGTTTTAATCTGCAGCTACTACTTACCACGAGAAATTGATAAAAGACAGTTTGTCTGAAATTAAACGCTGCTGTGAGCTAGCTTCCAAAAACAACGCAGATCTGTGGATTGGCGGGGACTTCAGTAAGCCAAAATTGAACTGGACCAGTATGACCGCAGTCGCAGATAGCAAATCATCTCCATTTTACAGGGAATTTATAGACATATTTCATGACAACAATATTACCCAGGTTGTCCGTGAACCAACTCGTTACCATAACTTTCTTGATCCGTTTCATACAAGTAAACCTTCCTTTACCAATGGAGCCAGTGTTATCCCTGGTATCAGTGACCATGATAAAGTCATCATAAACAAAAACATCACTACTCTCGTGAGACCACAAAAACCAAGACAAATATCCTTGTACAAAAGAGCTAAATGGGATTGTTTTAGAAAACATATGACCGACTTCTACAGGGACACGTGTAAATCTAGTAAGTACGATCGTTGCTCAGTTGACTTTCAGATTCCATCAGTAAAGCCACACACAAATTTATCCAGACTAAAACTACATCATTCAAAAACAAATTGCCATGGGCAAGTTAGAACTAAGCCGCTTATACTGGAAACGAGACAAACTTTACAGAAAATACAAAACAACTGGACAATCAAACACCACCAAAAACTATATCTTGACTTAAAACACCTCTGTCGGAAAGAAACAAAATTTGCTTATGAGAACTAGATCTGTCTTGAAGACATTCTCAACATTTGCACATACTCCAACAAAGAATAAACTAAACAAAAAACCAAACAATAAGAAGCTGTTCTCACTACTTAGATGCATCGGGTATACATGTAGACCACTTAAAAAGCAAAATAAAATGTATCAAGAAGACAAAGACAAAGCAGACATACTAAATGAACAATTCAGATCTGTTTTCACAACCAAATCTCCTCTCTCACTTAAGTCTCTCTCTGAAATAAAATTTCAAGATTCAGCAGATGCAGGGGATCTAGCCCATACAACATATAGCCCACAAAGGCAGATGCGAGACAAAGATATATCTATACCTAGGATAGAGAACCTCCTCTTTAACCTCTATCCTCACAAGGCGGGTGGTACTGACCAGATCCGACCCATCATTCTAAAGAGTGTTTGCAAGGAAATTTTCATTTGTTCAGATTCTCTTCTCAAAATGTCTCCATTCTGGAACCACTCAACAACCTTTGAAGATGGCATATGTTGCTCCAGTCTACAACAAAGGCCGTAAAACTGATCCCTCAAACTATCGTCATATCTCTCTTACTTGTATTCATTGTAGAACTCTTGTCTCGTCCAGCATTACAAAGCATTTCTCAGGTTCTAGCATTTTCTATGCACTTCAACATGGTTTCAGAAGATAAAAGATCTTGCAACGCTCAACTTCTTATGCTCATTGATCATCTGCTGAAATCTGCAAATCTCAGAAGCTAGGTAGACCTGATACTTCTTGAAGATCCGGACAAGCTCAGGTTTTCATAAGTTTTCATTTTTTCCCTCGCACTATTGTCCATCGGAACTCATTCCCTGAGAATATTGTCTCTCTTGAAGTAGATCAGTTCAGCCAGGCAGTCAGCCAGGTTGAACATGTACCCGCCTAGAAACTTGCTCTATTTTTAACCTATTTTTAATACAGTCTGTATATACTCATTCTTTTATGTTTTTATTCTTTTCTCTTTGTCAGTTGACGCGAGCCAAAGTCTATGTCCTCGTGAGGTGCATGACTAAATTGAAGATAGGTAAATCACCATATACCAGATAGGGCCATTCAGATCATGGTAATAAGTAAAATAGATACGGTTACTTTCACCTATATATTTAAGATTTATCAGATGCGCACATTCATTTGAAATAACATTTTAATACCTGCTGAGTGCTTAAATGATGCTAAAATACACCAGCCGAGACGAGAATAGGTGTTTGTAAGTCATATAAACATGTCTTGTCCACACGTGCTTAAAATGAGATGTGTTGAACAAAAACAGTCTTCGTTCAAATAGACGATCACAGCGATAATTGCTCACGCCTAGTTCTTTGTTTATCTGACAAAAGTGTAAAGTAGATCAAAGAAAAGACACGCCAATCCGGAAGTTTTACAATTGGAGATTGCAGGTAAGAAGGAGTGAAATGCAGTTGATATATCTTAATATGTCAAATATCAGGTAAGCCTGTTTCCGGTTAAATCTAATTATGCTAAACATTTCAAACATATATCAAATCTGCTATGATCAATGGACCGAGCAGTGTACAGTTAAACTAGGTGTCAAAGAAGGAAACTGTCTTACAATTTTCACTACAAATACAACGAGTTAGAATATAATCAAAACGGTTTTAGTTTTTCATTTGCTGTTCAACTTCATTCTCATAAACAGTATTTCAGCGTTTCTAGAGAGTATTGCACTGAACATCAAGATAGCGTAAAACATTCATATTTCCTGTAGAGAAACATCTATTTTGTTAAATAAGTAATTAGGGAATTGTTACAATATAATGCAGCATTGATTACGACTTTGAATAAGTTTACTTAAAACAAGAATGGTTAAGTCAAATAGCGTTTTATTGACTTATAAGTTATGTATTGATTTCTTATATCCCTTGCAATTGCGTTAGAAATTGTTTATCTACAATTAAACAAATGAAACATATCATACAAATCGTGTCATTGCTGTCTAAAAGACAATCTACATATAATAAACATATTTTTTTCAAATTTTATTATATAATTACATAAACTCTATTATGGATTTTGAAAATTACTTTCAGTTTTTTCTTTAATCGTAAAATTCATTAAGGAAAATTTGAAACTGACTCGATCAAATGAAACGCATTGTGAATTCCATGTGTGAAACACCCAAAGGCCTTCTATATTGTTCAACCATTTCCTTTATCACTTGTAAGTTATTGGAAAACAATTTTCACTTTTATTAGGAAAGCGCGAATGTGGGAACACATTCTTTGTAAAATGCAATTAAAGTTGTAAAAAGTGTCTAAAGCATGATATATCGTATAAAATCAAAACGGTGTTGTCTCTTCTTTTGAATTTTATTTTTAATTTACTTGAGTTTGAAGTATTGTAATTTCGATAGAAAAATAAAGAACTTTTTAAGAAATGATGTGAGTGACTCTTTAACAAATTTCGAAATCAGTCGTTTTTTTTTGGAAACAATTTCAAATATTAATCAAAACAACAAGAACAGTATTAACCCACTCTTCTCCGTAATGGACACTGATAAGTATGCTTAACGTCACAGATGTTATTTGGCTTACAGATTGGTATAAACCAGTCCTCGCCTAATTGCCTGTAACCTACATATGTACGTATCTGAACACCATGGCTTCCTGTATTTCTAAAAATTAGAAGGATCTAAAATATCACAGAAAATGAGACGAATATGTACAAAATAATTTCTTGTCTTCACAGGACACCTATATAGCTATATTTAAACTGTAATATCAGTGTTATGTTCATGAAATACATAAATTTGTTTTGTTTGTTTGTGTTTTGGGTTTAACGCTGTTTTTCGTAAGTATTCATTATGTAACGGCGGTCAGTTAACCTAACCAGTGTTCCTGGATTCTGTACCTACCAGTACAAACCTGTTCTCCGAAAGTAACTGCCAATTTTTCCAGAAAACATTAGAGGTGGAGGACGAATGATTTCAGACACAATATCTTTTATATAATCGTCAAGGAGAACATACGTCCCGCCCGAGGAATGAATTCACAACCCCGCAATCCGTAGATCTGCCCTCTCCCTTTTGAGCTAAGCGGGCAAGTCATGCGCAAGGAAGTCCATATTCGATAACTATGCACTTTTCGCGGCGAATCGTGAAAATAGCTTACTGTGGTAATCACTTGCTTCGCGATTTAGTTGCACACAAATTATTTTGATGAACTCCTTTAAGGGGACGCATATTGCTACTTTCACAGTTCATGCAGAAATGAGGAAGGGGTGCATATTTAAGAAATTGATGATGGGAAGATAAAAAACGTATTCCTAAATTGATACAATACTCATGGACACCTATAATTTTCTGTCCTTTGTGGATAAGGATGTGGTACTGTGAATATAATAAGAAAACAGAGGTCTTTGTGAAAGTACATCCAGCACAAAATATTAAGCTTTTGTATAACGAAGGAAAAAACAGGTTTTTTACAAAACCAGTGTAACAATATTGTTGTACTTCTGAGTTTTTCTTTTTTCTTTCTAACGCACCAGGTTTGCTTAAACGGGTACAAATTTAACGTCCCGTCATCTCAACTCGGGATCGACGCCATCTTTCTCATTGATAAAAATGTAAACAAAAAGATCAGAGTGGGATTAGCATTGCAAGGGCATAACATGACATTCTACAAAATGAATACCTTACTACAGGTATCTAAGATGCTACACTGGTCTGGTGGGTTAAATGCATAACGTCGATCACTTGAAAATGATCTTGAAAAAGTGGTTAATTTTAGTTTATTTACATGGTTTTTAATTTCCCCACGACTTCTCGGCGATTCACTGCAAAAAGTATTACTGCGCTGGACGAACGGTAACTTTAATAATCAACGGGAGGCAACACGGGGGTCAGCACGTGTATAATTTAAAGAAAAAACTGTCGATGTTTATAACTTCTTATCAAATAATGAATCCTGTTCAGAAAATGCGTCTTCAGTTTCTAAAAATTATTAATTTCTATGGACCTTTATCAAAATATATTACTTACAGTGGACTTTTGATATGAAGTCATTTCCGCTTTCAGTTGTGAGGCACTTCCGTTATAGGTTTTGATAACAATAACAAAATACAAAATGAATTAATAAAGTCACATATAAACTGACTGCTACTCAAATCAGTGTAAGTGTAGTTCTTATTACAACATTATATTATTTTTTTTTCTCCATTACGTTATGAGATAAAGTTTTTCTTGAACTGCATTATCAATTAATTACGTTTAGATGGTATTGCATTTACAACTTGTTTGACCAGATTTTTTACGTGAATGACAGCAGTCTCGTGCAGCTCGTGGAAACAGAGTTATGAAAAGTATGGTGGAGAATGAATTCAGGGACACATTATAAATGGCATAAAAGTGAGGAATTGTATTTTTGTCGAGTTTTGATCATTGACATACCTGCTGTGTATTAGTAAGTTTTGTGAATGAGATTTGAAATTTATTTTGCACATATTCACATTGATACGACCTCTCAACCAATTTTGATACCTTATTTTAAAGATTTTTAAGAAAATACATTTTCAAAAGTTTGTTGAATGTGTTTTGATAATTTATGTACATTGTATTTCGTGAATACCAAGTTGAAAATTAATAATGGAACCATTTCTATGCCCTTATTGCAATAAACTCGACTTCTTATGCTTCCGAGGGATCTACTTTCCAGATTTTATTTACTTCACAACAGCGGGTGTTAAGTGCTGTGCGGCGGCCGTAAAAAGTCGCCCCGACTTCATCTCAGTGTTGTTATATTTTCTGGTCTTTCGGGATCATTGATTTCAACTCATTTAGATTTGAAGATTGAATACTGCTTAAGCCGGTGCTAGGGGGCGTTGGCAGTGTTGCATTTTCCACTACTGCTCATGAACAGACTCAATCAAACCGGATCTGCAATTTTCACTGTTTGCCTTGTTCTCGGTGCTTCCGAGGGATCTACTTTCCAGATTGTACTTCTGTAACAATAAATGTTTAATGTATTAAGAGGAAATTACTCTTTCAGTTTTGGAATGTGGCCTTCCTTGACCACCATATCTTTTCATATGCACTACTTTGTGAACAAACTAAATACTGTGTTTTAGCTTACCTATGCAAAATGAAAATAAAGATAGTGAACTTATTTCACTTTCCTTCTTTAAATTAGAATCTGTAGGATATTGATAAATGTTTGGACAAGGTAAAGTGCTATTATTTCCACACAAAAAAATATTATTTGTTGACTTTGAATGTACACAATAAGTCGTATGTAATTCAACAATAACTTTCTTATTTGAGTTTTTTCATCTTCATTTTAGTGAGCATTCCTTTGTGTACTTATAACAGCTGAAACAGTATCCATTGCATGTACCAAAACCTTGTACCTTTTTGCAGATCATTTTTATCATAGCCCACCCACTATTTTTCTAATTTCAAAGCTTGCGTCCCCTTAAACATGGCGAAACACCGAATGCACCTGCCGAAATAAATATTCCAAAATTAACACGAATGCACAGCTCCTGACACACATACACACACTAGTTAAAGATAAAATAATCCAACTGAATAATACAGCCATTCACATGCATCTTAACGTAACATTCATGACATGACGTTGACGTCAAGACTTAGTCAAGACTTAATCAAAACTAAATATTAATGTGGGTCAATAAGATTGACCAATATAGTATTAAAATGAAAACGGTATTATATAAAAGCTGAATCTGAAACACATAAAAAGTAATATCCCAGTCCTAACTGAAACATGAGTTAGACTCGCATTTTTTAAAAAAAAAAGCCTTTTAAAAATCAAAAAGGATAAAGAGGGTTTTTCTTATAGCAATGTAACGTTATATCTGCTATGACCTCAACACGCATATACCGCAGAGCTGAAAAGCCTTTTGAATTACAAATAACGGCTTAAATTTTCGTATACGTGACCTGATTGCCTTGAAACTTTCTAGACCAATCAATGTCAGTTACAGGATCAAGGACGTAATTTGATGTCAAAGAATCATTTTTACATTGTCGAAGAAAGAATCGAGTAGGATCAATCTTAGCTTGATAAAATAATACAAAGAGGTATTTCCGCAACATTCGTTTTGTTTCTGTAATTGTTAATACAAAAACTTATTATAAATGTTTTATTGCAAGCTTCCAATGATGTCTAAGATTTCTTTACTTTTACAGAATTTGCTTCAATTGTCTACCAAATATATGTCACGCAACCGAGTAATGACAAAGGAGTTGTCACATGAAATCTTAACTATCTTCAGTTCAAAGCACTGTAAAAATAGATATGTAGTCTAGCTGATCGGTTTATAAATAAATAAATTTTATTTGGCATTTTGCATTGACCTCAATCTTGCATGTTGCTTCTAAATATATAACAATTTCATATAAAGTTGATTCCAAAAGGCATTTCTTGTGGCAGACATTTCTATTAGGTTGATATATAACACACTATGAACATTACATATGAGTGATAAAATATGTTTCACATGAGTGATAAAATGTGTATGATAAACTTGAGTGGAAAATGTGATACACTGTGTCGGCAAAGTTTCGCCGCATTGGCAAAAGTAAAATGTCATTTTACACCATCATACGTCAAAAGTACTTTAACGAAGAACGCGAGAGATTGGCCACGAGTTCCGTTAGTATTGTAATTGTCAGTGTATAATTAATGTGACTTCTATGGTTCAGACTGGTGATACCCGGATTTCTCACAAAATGATTCGTATTCAATAACTATAAATATGCAAAATATATTGACAATATATAACGCAGTGTTACATATACTTCCATGACGTTAGTAATTAGAAAGTACTGAACAAGTAAATATTTTTGTCTAACTAATACGCAGGTAGGAACGTAAGATGACACCGTTATTATTAAAACATGATATAGCCATGGTAAAGAATGAAAAGTTACGAACTCTACAACAGTAACAGTTTAAGTATGTATGTTTTGTATTTGAGTAGAAAAGAGACATAAGCTAACAAAAACAAAAAGATTGTCAATGGAACGGTCAGTGACAAAAGCACCACAGTAACTTTGACGTGCATATGACTAGCTCTGTTCGTCCCCGTCGTTTTTTAAAGCTACCTGACGGTGAAAATGAATATCATATTAGACACTTTATAGTAAAAACGGAAATGCTCAAGTAGTTATATATCAAAAGAAACACCTAACGAATTATCCACATGTGCATATCGGTACGTTGGCACTACGCAGATCACCAGGAACCACCTAGGCTAAACTGCTTTTATTTGTTCTGCACCTAGCAGGTCAAAGGATATTAAGTGTTTAAAAAATATGATGACGATCTTACTGTTTCAATAGTAACTTGGGAATAAAATACTGTCTTTGTGGATAAAGTATTTTCTCGAAAAGAGATAAAAAAAATTATATATAATCATACATAATCAACGGCCAATTTACTTAACATACCATAGAAACAATGCATTTTGATTTCGAGCAGTATTTAGGCCTTTTCACTTCTCAAGCAAGTTTCTCATAATTTTCACCTATGTCGGTTACATTATGATTATATTGAAGTGCAAAATAAAAATGCTTTTGTTCAAGGTTTTCCCAAAGATAAGTAAATGTGATAAATCATTTGTTCAGTTTCTTAGAACTCTTATGCTAAATTATTTCTTTAAACTGTTATGTGATAAGATTTTGCTGTGCAGAGAAGGATTACGATTTTACTTTCATAACCGTTATAGTCTGAGGTAACAGACGATCTTTATTTTTTCCCGACCATAAACACATTTTCTATCTACTGCCTTTCGAGTGGACAAAGGATATGCAAAAATGTTTAGATATTTGCCTAGTATGTAGTAAGTTTTGAAAACGGACAAGTATATATAACGTTACAATCAATTTAAACTTAGTTAATACAAACAAATAAATATTTATATCGCTACATGCAACACATGGCCCTCGGGCAGTTACATTTCCAGATATGTGGGAATATTAACTATTACCTGACCTAATTATTAGATAATCGTATTCAGGATCCTAACTATTGGATCACAAAGTATGAAATCAAGTTATCATTCATCATCAAAACAATATCAAATATTAGTAAAAACTATAACTTTCTTCCTCCGCAGAAAGCAAAATAAAATTGATGCATCTCAAACGCTGGGATATCATATCAAATATTTTCCCAACGGACAATAAAAGGTTAGATTTTTGATATTACATCCAATTTAATTGTATTTTTACGTCCATTTTCCCATGAAAGTAAAACAATATTGCTTTTATGAACCAATTTCGTTTATATTAAAGGGTTTGTTTGTACAGTTACGTCTGGTAAATGACTGGTTATAAATGAGAATAAAAAATAGACTTTCACTTAAAACTGGGTATATAAGGGGTTGTGAATTCTTATTCTCTACGTTTCCATAGGTGTTTTTTCTTTCCAATGATACAATGTAAATATATACATATTTGGAAAGGTATTAAAAGTATATCTTCGAATAAAACAAAACTGATTTCAGTTATGAATACTACAGAAGAATGTGCTCAATAGCTGGAATAATGCTTTACAGTTAATTGGTATTAGAACAAAGCTTACAGCTGTTGTACAGCTAGTAATGACAACAGTTGCTAAAGCTGAGGTGAACACACTGTACTCAAAAAGGTTCCGTAAAGTAATGGTAGACGCGCGAATGAAAATTTTCTAAAAGTATACTATAATTCATAACTGCAGAATTGACATGCTACTTCTATTTGATTGTAAGAACATAACTTAGTGCATCAATTTATTAATTATGCATGCTGTTTTCTTCATGTGTTTATTAATACAGAACTAACTGGTATTAAAATAACAATTCGAAGTAGAACGGACATCTCTAGTATTTAGTCTTGCAAAAAGCTTGTTTTTTCCAATAAAAAGCTACACCATACCTTCCTAGATGAAATTAAATTCAGCAGAAATACGTAGCTAAGTCTGCTTTAAATATAATATTGATTCAACCCATTATAATTTATTTCAAACAAACATAGGGCCTACAAGCAAAGAGAGCAAAACAAATACACATCGGGCTAGAAAGAGATTTCATACTCTGTGCTTTGATCATACCATAAACATGCTAGAATGGCTTACATGAAGTTATTTGTATTAAAGGTTTTATAATTATTTAAACCGTTAAAGTTTTTAATTCAAGTTTTAACCTTTACCCTGCTAATTGCTAAAATGGATTGGTCCATCATTCAATTTGGGCAGTACCACTTATTATGCAAAGGGGTGTTCACGGACGTGCAGGCTGATCTTGGTATGCACTGGTCGCAAAGGCAAAATCACTTGCCACAAGCAGGCTAAAGTTAAAAGCAACTTAATTGTTTATTGTATTGTTGACTTAAACTCAAATGAGTCTGGATGTATAACAAAATGAGATACGCTGAATGAAAGAAACTCAAGGAAATACACATATATTATTTATGAAGAAATGAAAATTTGAAATTAATTGTAATTTGTTTCAAACATTTGAACTAATGCCAACCCCTCTATGTATTGATATTGCTTTACATATATGACCTTACGTCTTCTTAACTATTAAGACAGCCCCTAAAACGATGAAAGAACTAATCATATTTGCGTGATATTTACTGTTTTATGATAAATTTTAGTGCACGACGGACCTTAAACTTAGCAATGATTAAAAAAACACTTTTTTTTACATTCTACTATCTCGTTAAAAATGTTAAAAATACGAAACCGTCTTACTGTTGTTGAAAAAGACTGTCTTTTTAAACATCCATCTCGTCAAAGATTGAGTCCACTTTGCTAAGATATCGAAATGTGCTTTTAAGACGGCGTTTGTTGATCGAGTAGGTAAATTTTGCAACCAAAATGTGGTTAAAAATGTGTTTCATTTTATGTTGTCTAGCACTTATCATAGAAGTTTGAAAAAATAATTATCATTGTTATGCATTTTGGACCTGTTTGAATATATATTTATTGTTTAAGTCATTCGGGGTAAAAAATATATATATATAATTAAAGACGCTTTATACTACGATACCAATATCATTTAAATATTACTGTCTTTGAAATTTTTAAAGTAATGTCATTCAAAATTGTACATGTATTGTTTATATGCTAATATATGAATACATGTCTGTCCTTGCTAAAAGTGTTAGTTTGTATGTGGCCGGCCACATTCATGCACAATGCTGATTGCCATTAAATTTGGAACTTCAAACTTGATACTTTACAGTAAATATCTCGTGTACTGTATGCTATTCGAAATAGTTAAATATTTCGCCAAAGCAAAAAAAGTATCCAGTATAAAAAGATAAGCTTGGCATGTCTATCAGATACTTAATAGCTTTATTTTAAACTAGTTAGTTTTCGAAATCTGTTAAAAGCACAAAAATGTATTTATGCAAGAGACGCTATGTGTTTTGTCTACGGTTGCACGCATTTTAATGCGCCCCTCTATTTGATAATTGTCTCAGTTTGCTTGAATTTGTTTAAGAAACAAATAATCAAATAATTTGTGAAACCGTGTGTGCTAATGTATAATTATTTCTATTTTAGATAACTAAATAAACAAAATTAATGTGAAAATTGCTACTTAAAGAACATTACAATTATCTACAATATACCACGCATGTTAAAAATATTTCTCGAACAATTTACCAATGGGACCTTTACATATTGTTAAACAAGATACAAGCCTGATGTCAGGCGTCGACGAAATGTATCATCCAGTCATTGATTTGAATAAATAACACTGTCTTTTAGGCGCTCACATTAGCAACACTATCTAATCAAACTTTACAAAAATGCTTAAGAAATATAATTAAGCCTTAAAGGCTATTTTTATTAGACGGGTATAAACTACATTAAGACTCCTGTAAATCAATGGGTTACGCTAACTAGTTGTTTGCGTTCTATGATTATCAGAACATGAAAACTTCCAGGATACTGATCTTTTTAATATCTAAATAGAACAGCCATGTTCTTTTGAAATGTTACTGGTCATTTTCGGACGACGCCATTTTATTTATGTTTTATTGTGAATGACGTTTAATCGCGCGTGCAATCTCATGAAAAGGTCCATCCTTGATGTTATTGCACCAGAGTTGTCTGTACGAAATTAAAAAGTGTTTTTCCTTCAGTACAAATCGTATAGTGAATTTAAATATGAGCAAAAAGGACTGATAAGCATCGTGCAGTGTGTTTCTCCTCATTTTGCTTAGCAGGCATACCTTAAAAATCTTTAAGGAAATAATGAGGACGTATCCAGAAGATGTAAGAAAAACGAAGCAATGGTGACAGTGACTTTCAGTTGTCTTGTTAACTCTGATTTTACAACGTTGCAAGGCTTTAAACAAACAAAATTATGACGCTAACCAGTGTTGGATATACTTTACTTTTCTGAAACTAAACTGTTTCAGAGATTGCAGATATGCAAAGCATTAAAATATTTTTTAGAACAGCAAGAGAGAAATAAATATGAGGATATCAGCAACTGATTTGTACTTTGATAGTACCCCAACGGAAAGATTTCAACTATTCCATACATAAACAGACGAAGGTAGTTGTATTTGAATTATGTTTCTTGTTTGTCCTTCGTTTCTTACGGTTGACACAGCGGTATTTATTTTAGACGACACACTGTTCAATATTGTTATGTTTCACAACCAACATAATATTCAGCTTGCCAATTGTCTCAAATTAAATGCTATTTCCTTACAATAAAGATATAACATTTTTGCAAGATGCAAAAGAAGGAGTATACAAGGACAAAGAGTACACATTGGAATTAATAAAACAATACTTTTAGTTGCCGCCGAGGGTTACACGGGACTACAAAAAGCTTACTTCAACATCTCTTACGTCTGATCACAGAACGATAGATCTTTGTAACACATTTTCCAATACCATAATGCATTTCTGATGCCAAATCTATTTAGCGCTTTTAACAGACATTGCTTGAAGATACTCTGCGTCTATATGTTCAAATATTGAAATTGCTTTGTTAGCAGATTGGCTGTTTATTGAAATGACAAACGTGTTAAATAAATTGTTTTCAGTGCAATTTACACAACTTATGAAATCATTGTTTGATTAAAATATAGATCAACAAGTTCCCAAATTAACCTATAGCCTGCTGGCGGCAAGTGATTCTGCCTTTGAGACCAGTGCAGACGAAGATTAACCGGCTTGTCCATGCAGACTGATCTTGGTCTGCACTGTTCGCTATTCAGTAAGTAAATGTTCAGTGAACACCCCTTTGAATGATAAGTGGTACTGCCAAAATTGAACGATAGATAGATAGATAGATAGATAGATAGATTGATAGATAGATTTTTATTCCACCATAAGATGATAAATATAAATACAATTTACATACAATGAGCAAATATGTATAAACACAAATAAGAACACATACATACAGCACAAATATATACAAACAAAAAAAAATAAAACGCAATAGTTTCACAGTTATTTTACAATCTCTCTAAACAGATGGCCCTACACAGACACCCTATGTGGGAATGCGAAAAGTATAGGGAATCTATAGGCCTGTTGAGTTTTAAGCTTTGTCCTAGCAATTATTTTAATACAGAAAAATCTATGTCGAAAACGAAAGGCATAGAGAATCTGTATGAACTGTCAGAATATGTAGTATAAATAAATAAATAAATAAATAAAGTTATTAAATGATCAAATTGATTACAGCAGGTAATTCAATATTTTTGTTAAGTGATGTGAATATCTCAGAATTATCATGAAGCATTTAATCCGCTTTACATCATCCATAGTTAGCGAGACAAACCCTGATAACATTTCAATAATCTGATCCATGCAAGGCATATTACATAGGTTGTTGAAGTTATCATCACCCAGGGATTTATGCAAAATGCGCCACATACTTTGTCTTATATTATCATTTGTTCGACAAAACAAAATGAGATGTAAAGCGACTGATTCTGTCGTCAAATTACATTTAGGACAGATTGCATTATACCTAGTGGTAAAAACTTCACTGACTACAACGACAACATTCTTACAATAAGGCAAGTAATCCCTATATAGTTGACCAAAGCGCAATATATTATATGGGATAAGTTCTCCGTGAATGCTCCTAAAGCCATACAAACTTCCATCAAGGGTCAAATGTAACCTATACTCGTACTTTGCTAGCCTGAGTATGCTTTTTTTTACAATTGATTTCCATTCAACAGCGTCAGGAAATTTTGCAGTGATCACATAATCATGCAAATGGTGTCTTAGGCCGTATTTTCCAAGTATACGATAGATATCTGGCATATATCCAATAATTTTGCTAGGTTTATTTAAGTACTGTATAACACGGACATTAAAGAATTCTTTCACTCATTTATGTGGGTTCATATTACTTAACTGACCAAAAAATAACAGTTTACGTTTATCAATTTCTTGCTCAAGAGTAAGAGCACCAATGCATCCAAGAGCTATATCTGTCCTTGTACGTCGCAGCATTGACTGCATAAATTTAATACACTGCCGATGAGCCCTTTCAAGTGACTGTAACTGCGTGTCCGTTATGTTACACCATAGTTTGCAACCGAACAAAGCTTTCGGTAAGACAATAGTCTGATATAGATGCTTTACGGACAGAGGGTGAAGACCGTTCTTATTTACGCCAAAATCTGACATACCCAAAACGTTTTACGTATTTTAGAACATGCATCTTTAATATTTTCATCAAGATACATGTATTTATTGCAAAGGATCCCTAGGTGAACATATGACTCGAATTCATCAATATTTTGGGTACCTAAACTCCAGTTTCTATCAGTTTCCTTAAATACCTTTTCAGCCTCATTAATAACAACAATACTAGTTTTTCTGGCATAACATATACCTTCCTATTGTGGAATTTCTATAGCATATGTCTATTAGCTTTTCTAGACCAGATTTGCTGTAGGAGAGTAGTGCCATATCATCGACATACGTTGGGCATCCATAGGAAGTTCCATATACCTTAAAGCTATATTCAGATGAGTCAATTCATTCACAAAGAGTAAATACAACCAGGGACTAATACATTGACCTTGGCGCGTGCCTTGTGCTATTTGGAACCAATCAGATGTTATGTCTTGAGTTCTAACACAACTTTTAACGTTTGTGAACATGTCTGATAATATTTTATAAATATGACCGTTAACTGTGTTGAATAGCTTTAGCATAAGCAGTGAATGTGTAACCCTGTCAAAAGCTTGGCGGACGCCAAGAAAACAAACGTAAAGTTTCTGCAGCGAAGTGAATACTTTCTTGCAACAGAAATGATGTCATTGTACAACTGAATCCTTTTAGGAACCCGCCCTGTAAACCATTAATCTTAACATTTTCCGTAGTTTCAATAATATTCAAGATAACCTTTTCATATAGTTTGAGAATATTTGAGCATAATGAGATGGCTCTATAGCTATTTGGGTCATTTTTTTCTTTTATTCCCCCTTTGAAAAGTGTTGTAATAACTCCTTTCTTTAGATCATCTGGAACATGACAAAATTCTGATATTTTCTGGAAAAGTTTTGTCAAAGCGGATATAAGTAAATCGCCCCCGTTTTTGATATGTTCATAATTAACACGGTCGTATCCACATGCTTTACCATTTTTGCAAGTGCTAAGCTGCTTTCTAACCATAAATTCGTCAATTTGAACTTTGCTATAATCATTCAGGCACATATTCGCATTAATATCGCGCAAGTCTGTCTCTCGCGCCGACAGGTATTCGTCGTCAAATTCCTCGTTACAAGTTGGTTTGTAAAGTTCCGCAAAATAATCTTTCCAGCCACGGTTTATATCTTGAGGGGTATCGCAAATATTACCATCGAAATTCATTTCTAAAGCAGGACAGTTTTTACGTTGTTTTTTTCCCCTTATTTATCAATCGCCAAAATTCATTATTATCTACTTCAGCGGCAGTATCAATTTCTTTCTCTACACTTTCGATGAACTGCTGGACTGCGAGTCTATGTGACTGTCTAAAGATCCGTTTAGAATTATTATAATTTTTAAAACTGGAACAATTTTCCTCCCTTGGGCAATTATTTTTTAACCATATGCGTCTCTTACATTGCATATTCTTATGGGCTTTTTCTAGGTCATTAGTCCAATATGGCTTAATAAATGGTTTGAATTTCGATTTCGGAATACATTTGTCCGATGCTAATTGAACATCTTGAACAATTTCCGAGTACAAGTCATCTACGTCCTTTGCCGGCGAAATATCCCGTAGTAACATATGTTTTTAAGTAGCATTGTTATTCATATGCGTACGAAATTTTTCTATGTATTGGGGTTTAACATTTTTACAGTTTATTATATTATAGGTATCACTGTATTTATTGTTACCGGCAGTGTTAATGTACAAACGAGAGGGCGATGATTTGAAACATTCAAACATTCTTCGTCAAGGATAAAACAAGAGTTTACAAATTCAATGTCATTTTGACCTAATCGACTAGAGTTTCAATCGAACTATTATGCGGCACGCTACTGTACAGAGATTCATACCTTCTATTGCAACTAGAAGCATAATGTCAACAAGTAAATGACCACGACTACCTAAATGGAAATGCTGTTCGTGCCTTGCTGGTAGTTCGACATTATAATCACCCATGACAAGTACAAGACCTTTGTCTTGATACTGACATATTGTATTTTCAACATCCTCCAGGCTGCTCTTAAATGTTGCTGTCGGATGATTTTTACAAGGAAGATATACCTGAAACACATATAAGCAATCGTGTCTAGATAGTTTAACCTGTATCCCGAGGATATAATTTGAATTTAAAGACAAAGGTGAAATAAAACTGTTCAGGCATCGATTCCAAAGAATAGCCAGGCCACCTTTCCATACCCTTCGGTTTCCTGGGATACTCAAATCTTTACCGGCTATAGCGTGACTTAAAAATTTGTTATTAATCTGGTCTAAAAAATGAAGGTTGTGATTATATAACCAGTGTTCAGATATTCCACATATCTGAATTTCATATTTTTCTAAGAAATCACTCAGGTAGCTATCACTGGACATAATGCCTGTTGCATTCCAGGTAGCAATACTGATATTACCATTATGATGTGAACTCATTATTATACATGAGAATTATCTATCAGCGGCATCGCCATTTAATGCCGAGTACTTGTTATAGTTATTATAACCGTGGCTTAACCAAGCACTAGCATAGTCATCCCTTCCTTTATCCTCCTTATACTGAGAACCTGGTGTTTCTTTAAACGGACGATCTGTAAGCATTGCGGGGAAGCCAAGGGCGACTTGATACACCATTTGGCCAGAAATATGGGTCGTGAATCATGTCGTTCGCATTTTCGTCGTCTTCAACATTAACCTGAATAGAAACATTGCCATGTTTGTATTTTCTTATCGAGACCTTAGTTACCTTGGGACCGCGATTTCTGATGCAATTTGCAATTTTTGTCTCGGTAATTGAAGGTTTGAATCCACCCACAAAGAACCTTTTTGTTCTTTTTTTGTCATATTGCTCAAAATCGTTATCATCACCCTCTGATGTGTCGCAATTATCATTGCGGAAATCGTAATAATTCCGTCGATTGTATTTTCGAGAAAATTCGCGCTCTTTGCGATCCTTAGCGGCTGCTATTTCTCTATGGATTATACCAAAATTTAACTCGCGCCTCTGCTTTTTATGTTTCCTAGGCCGGTGACGTGACCGTGACGTTATATGAGCGTCATTTTCGCGAGCAGGAGAATTTGCGAGTACAGATATATATAGCTCTGTTTGAATTGGCGGTGTTTGGACAGAATCAAGTTCGGGTATGATGGCATGTTCGGTAGTAGATATGGTTACTTTGTCCGTATTACGTGATGCAGGGGCAGGAATGGAGTTTTGGGCTGTGTTGTCATGGGAATATTCTGAAACTAATTGAGGAGGGAGGGGAACAAAATTATGCACATTAGCATCTCCCATGACAGGAACATTTGATCTGAAACTGCTACATAGGTTGTAACAATCAGCAACAGACTTTTCAGCTCGTTCGGCAGTAGCCTCGATATCATATAGTCTAATTTGTAATGATTTTACATTGATCAAATTTTCTTCTACATCTTTTGAACATTTCTTTGATTCATTAAAGAGAATAGTTTCAAAATTTCTAAGACCTTTCTGAACATTGTCTAATCCACTAGAAAGTTCACATTTTAAAGAGAGGTCTTTCTTAAGTTTATCAATTGATGAATTTATCACCTTTAATTCAGACACAGCAATGTTTTCAGTGGCAGCATGTCTCTGCTTCATAAGTAACATTTCCGCTTGAAGCGATGTAACCGTTTCCTTTAATGACTGCAATTCTATTTTAAACTGACATTTGTCCGTAGTTGAAATTGTTAGGGTCATACTCACAGATCGACGATCACGTGTCTTCTTTGTGGTGTTTAGAAAGTCACCTAAATGTGCATATTCATCACTTTCGACCACTGATAAAATAGCATGGATGTCACGTGCCAGTTTAACTGTTGCATTTTCGCCTGTACGAGTGTTAACTCTTCGTTTGAGATCACAGTTGCGCTCAAAGGGGTATTCATCTGATTGGCGAAGTATTTCGAAAATCATTGGCGGGATTGCTCTAATTTAGTGGCAGAATTGCCATAATCAAGTATCAGTTGATTAATAAACATGTCAGCTGGTAGATTATTCAACATGTCTTGCAATCGGCGTGTTTGCGCCAAGTCTTGATTCGAACAATCCTCCAAGAAGACAGATTCACTGTCATCACCTATTTGATAATTAAGTGTTTTGTTTGTATTTGGAAGCATTGGCGTGATTATCGGTGATAAGAAATCATTTTGTGACTCACTGCTCATCAGGTTAATCCGTGAACCGGATATAGGCACTTTTACCTCAGTTTGATCACTGAGCGCTAACGGTTCTATTTCAGTGAAAACTTGATCCGCCGTCGTTGATCCTAAGGACATGATTATGCACAACAATGTCAATATAGACTTGAGTTCATATAATTCCTTTCTTAGCCGGGGGTCAAGTATATTGTCTGCAATTTCTATTTGTATTTATATCCGAGACAAAGAAGATATTCTTTTCCCCGTAATTAAACTAATTCAGACTTTATGAATTACTTCCTTTTTTGTTCCATGTGATAGAACGTATAAATCCGAACAAACACATAAAAAGTCATATCCATTTATGAAGTTATAGCTTATAAAAATCCATAAATTTAAGCACTGATGAAAACACGTCCAAACAGCCGGACTACTTCTTTTACCAGTACATGTTTTACATTTAGCAGGATAAAGGTTAAAATAATATGTAGGTAATGTTTGATTTAAATCAAAACTGTCTTTAGATAACATATATATTTTGTCTATATCTGTCCAATAGATGAGCAGGCATAAAACATACAGTAAGTTTAATCATTATGGTCAAAAATAACAATAATAGACATCTTAACTATTTACTTTCAAAATAAAACTGCCTTAAAATATGTGTAACATGGAAACCGTCAAAATGATAATGAAAAGCTCAAAAGTCCGCTGCTTGTTTTTCGCTAAAATTCGATAATCTAAAACTGTTTCTTTCCGTTATAAATAATGTTCAGTTTGATGAAAAATAAAACATACAAATGGTGCATTCTGCGGACTGAAAAAAAATTTAAACAGAAAGCACAGCAAGGAGTAAGAGTTTGCATATACAATCTGTTTTGTATTCTATAACAATAATAAAGGTAGATTTATTCATCGTTTTTTCCAAGATACATATAAAAATATTTGATAGGAATGATAAGAGAATAACTAATTTTTATAATCATGGTGTCTATATTAACCTTTGTCAATTGATTCCAGTTTCTGGCTGATTTGCGTGTGCCATTTGTAGCCATTTATTAATACATTAAATGAGTGAAGCGGGAAATCGAACTCCCCTCGTGGATACGAAAACTGAAACACTAGAGTGACTGAATTAGTCATGATCAAACAGTAATGTAATGGCAGTATTGAATATGAGGGTATCATGTATAGATACCTTTTAAATTCTGTTTACTGTGATAAAATGTTAAATATTTAATTTGGAGAATATTGATTGTGCATCAAAACTACCGTATGAACGATACAGTTCAATGTTACATTGACTAAGTATTTCACCTTACTTGCAAACATTTTCTAAGTTTCTTTGTTACTGGAAACTTGATGTCCCTCCTCCGTTTCCATTCAAGGACTGATACTTATTGTTAGGATTTAGAGCTTATATATCCCGCCACACCATTGTGAGTCAGGCTTATTACTCTTTGCGTTTTACAAAGATAGATTTACTCAGAATGAGATACAGACAGTAATGTTACGGTTCAATGTAAACATTTATCAAAGATGTCCTCCCGTTTACTACAAAAATACAGCCGAACATATGCTGAATACAAATGTATAAAATTTGAACAGAATCCACTTAAAACACATGTAGTTCATTTAAGCCTTAGAATCAAGTCACCTGCAAATAAAGATAACAGCATAGCTCTACCACTTCTGATCGTCACAGACAAGTAAGACTGTAACTGTGAAAATATGAATAAATAAAACATGACTTTTATGTATTTCTTCCTAATAAAAGCAAAGTTGTCGCGAATGTCGCGAGTTCATTTGAACATAACTTAAAAGCTTTTGCTCCTGTTTGCTGTATTTTATTGTTTATGAACTATGCTCCTTAAGGTATTGCTAAGTGTAAGCTCCTACCTTGTAATGCTAACATGTTCCTAACCTTTCTTGTCATATATATTCCATGAATGTCATGGTTTTCCATTATTTCATGTTTTCGTTGTGAAGCATGGTTTATTGGCTGGAAAAATATTATAAATACTCAAGCTTAAATGTAAAGAAAAAGGTATGATAAATGTTGAAGCTATAAGGATTATAAAACATTTGGACTAAATGATAAATATAAAATTAAAATAAAGATACAGTAATTGGTCAGTTGTCTCTTCTTTTGGAACACAAATTTTGTTTGTGGGTTCTTTTCAAAACGATATTTACTGTTGTTTGTCCCTGCATTAAATGTAGACATGGTAGACTTGTTAGCTGGCATGTTCACCGATGTTTCGGCTGTTTTAACTTTCTCAGCCTTTTCTCTGGCGACAATGTATTGACGTAATACATCGCGGAATCGATACACCGTCCATTTATCATTAAAACCTTTAAAAATTTCAAGTTGTAAAAGTACTTCCTGAGGCAGTTTCAGTCTTATCATTGAAATGAACACACTTTGATCTATATTTCGTTACAATACTAAGCCTTCAAGACTACGTAAATATCTTTCGACTTTGTCTAGTAAATTTTTCACACTTTCTGTTGTGCTTTTAGCAGGGATTAAGTCAATAAGTGCATTGTAGTGTAAATCAATGACTTCTTGTTTATTTCTAAATCTCATTGGATAAAGAGTAAGACCAGTAATCAAGTTCCTAGCTTCATCCATCAAGGCAAAAAATAAAAAATAAAAGCTCGCAAACTCATTTTTGTAGAATTAAGGCTCTTATCATACCATTTTGAATTTAAGGTATTTGACACTTTCATGTAAATAGACAGAATGCATCCGAAATGTGATTTTTGAATGTCATGATAGGATGTAAACTACCAGTATTAAATACAAAATGATTCGAAGATTACCTACAATATGTTTTATTATGCTGCCTTGTATCAAATATTTGTCCAAGATGTATTTTATGTCAATACATCACACGTGACTCTTAAATGGACAAAAATAGAGATGTTTCCAATACAAGATGATATATGAAAAAGAATATAGAAAAGAAAGTAAAAATTAAACCCTTACTATGTATTTATCCGAGAAAATACGGAAATGTCACAAATATAATAATGTGATATTGTTATTCCATGGGGATCTAGCTTCTCACTCGAAGTAGTCTTATAATCAGCGATGTTAGTGGACTACATCATCATTTAATTGTTCTGAGTGAAATCCCATGTACCATTTTGATAAAGTTAAGTGATATAATTTAGACAGTGTTGAAAAGATGTAACGTAAAAGTTGGCATCCACTGGACCTTAGAGGAAAGATGTTATCTCGCAGTATGCACTGTGTGAGATTGGTTCTCTATAATGTGGGCACGAGTTGTCAAAAGGATCATCCAAAGTGACAAGAATATCCTTACATTAAATTTAGGTTGCGAGATGAAATTCTCAGGTACGTTTAATCTAATTAGCTAACATTTATTATTCTGATAGGGCTTTAATTCTGGAAAGAAAATGTGCTTGCATATCAAAGCCAAACATACTCTTAAGCACATTCCTTTTTTATAATTTACTACGATAAAGTTAAATTTAGCAGTCAAGTATTTAACACCCTGTGCGTCATTATTATTTTCCGACCAGATTCTAAGATGTCGACACCTAATTTCTGATGGAAGCCATCGGCACGGGAATATGAGACAAGAGAAGCCATATACTCTTTTAATACTGATCCGCAGGCAAGAGAGCTTCTTGTACTGATGTTCACGTGTTTAGCATGACGAGCCCGGTGATAAAGGCGGACGCTCTACCACAAGGCTGTTTAGGCGCCAGTATTTCACAAGTAATTTGAAGTAAAAAATAGCACAATTCATTCCGTTTCAGTACTTAGGTACCTTAAACTATGTCTTAAACGCATGTTTAAAGAGGGTAGATACTTAAATCATCAGAACGCAAATTTTCTTTCCGTATTTTATCTGTCAAATTATACACCAGTAATGTAAATCGCATACGCTTTACTGTGCAAGTCAATGTCGGATATCTATAAAGAACGGAAAAAAACAGGAAATAATTAGTGTTATTTTTGGCGATAGTTTGTTGTTTTTGTTTTGGGATTACTACGCACCGATTCAAGTTAAATGGCGACTTTTCAGCTTTGATGGTGGATGAAGCCCCAAGCTGCCTCTCCGTGCATTACTTCTTCACGGGCGGGTACCTGGATGGCTTCCTCACATGATGAATCCAATGCCTCTAGTGAGGCTCGAATCCACATCGGTTAGGGGCATGTGATTTGAAGTCAGCGACCCTAACCACTTAGCCACGGAGGCTATCAACCATTGTTAGAACGTGATATTAGTAGCATCTACATTTCGATGAGAATAAGAACACTTTTGAAACACTTTTCGACAATTTTCACAGGAATTCCATTACATTTATACGGGTATCGAAACCATTTATTACGCCCCGATTGAGGGTCGAACCCACATCGCTGAGGGGCAAGAGATATGAGCTTAACCACTCGGCTAAGGATGCCTAAATGGATATACTTTGACAGTGTTGCTTATATCACTTTTTTATATGGGGAGAAAGGGTGTAAGCATTGTCAAACACAAGTCAAGGCAATTTTTGAGACTCATTACAACTTCACATTGAATCACAAAAAAATAAGCAGAGAACAGGCACAATCGTCAATTCACTTTTGGTTAAATAAAACAAATTGACTGATTCATTTAACAGGAAAACAATCATTAATATATAAATACAATAAGCAGTAGTTTAGAATGTTTCAGTATAATGACAAATGTTTTAACAACTGAATCTTAGACCTTCGTGGTGTCATTATATATAAACGTGATAAATGATGTGAATAAAGATACATTTCGCATGACCAACTGTTTCATTCAACGGTCTTGAAAATATAGTTTTATTGTTGTATTCTTCGGTAAAAATACAGTCAATTGACATTATCGGGCAGGGAACTCTTCTGACGAAAGTTGGATTTGAATTTAAGTTTGCAAAGTATATGACAGTATGTAATTTACCACGTCTTTCTAACTGTCATCTTTAGACTTAATGTCCATGTGAATGATAATTATATAATTCCAAAGAACCAGTCGGCATCAGTGATGAGAGTCGGCGTTGCTTAGACTGGTGAATGACGGAATGGAGAGTCCTCAATTGTCGGCTGGCTCTATCGACCTAAGTGCAGACTTTTACACAGTAGACCAACTATACTTCTTGATGTACTTCAAAGCCAGTATGGAATATGTGATAAGGCGTTAAGTTGGGTTGACACCTTCTTTAGACCAGCTGTCGGGTGAGTCTAAATTCGTCGTTATCGCCGCCACGTTTGTTATAAGGTAGTGCTCTCAAGGCAGCTGTTTTGGTCCATGGCTCTATCTTTCTTAATCAGGAACTATATTTGGTTTTGTTCCGCAAAGCATCTCTGTCTATTGGTTAGCGGTTTATCATACTGCAAAAAGATGTTTCAAACCGACATCAATCGGCAAAGAAAAACATGTGGTTCAAAAACAAAGAGGATTGGCAGCTGGATGAATAAGTAAAAACTTAAAAGGAACACCAAGGAGATAAACAATTAACAAGTGAAAAATCAAATCTGAAAGTAATATTATAAATAGTGTATTTGGATGTTTTTCTATAAAAAACGCTGAATGTCGAAGTATATGTGCACCATTATACTCTACCCAACTACATACACCCCCTCCATTTTAGAATTCGTCCTCGAATGCCAGGAGTTTAAAGCTATTCTACTCGTGAGTTATTTACGTTGGGCGCCAACCCCCACACTGTATAACTGCTTAATGAGTACATATCTAACAAAGAATGCTACAGAAATAACTATTTTGTCACTTCTTATTTTGCAATTAATTTAACATGTAACTCTTGGTTTCTACTAAAACTGAAACTGAAACTTGATTTGATTAAACGCCTATTTCTATACAATGACATATTCAATAGCGTTGTACATTTATTTAATTAAACAAACTTTGTAAATATAAATAATGAAATGTAAAAGCTCACAAAATTTTAAAAACTAACACCTGCTGTTATCGCATATAAAACAATTATCAAAAAGAAAACAAACAAAAAAAAAAAACAAAAAAAAAACAAAAAAAAAAAAAAAAAAAACACCAAACAATGTCATGAAATCTCTAAAATACAGTGTCTTAAGATTTGTTTTGGAATGTATCACATGGTCAACTTTTGCGTAATGCTACGTTGTAATATCACTAGAATGACAAGATCAAGCAACTTACCTATACAACTCTTGTAAGAACGCCATTGGAATACTCTTTATCTGTCTGGTCCCCTTACCCAGTATAGTAATGACAAAATTGAAAAGGTTCAACGTAGAGTCGTCCGCTGTGTAAAAACACATTCATAAAAGAACAGTTATACTACTATAAAACAATCTTGGATGGCAGACCTTAAAAGAAAGACGAACTGTAACAATATTTAACTACTTAGGCGTTAACTGCTTAGTTAAAGTTCTATTATCGTCATACTTGGAGCTTCACGTGAGAGCGACTCGCAATATGCATCCCCTATCTATGCCATTGCCAATTATTTCAAAGTTTCCTTTTCTGTTATAAAATGTTGATATAGAACATACTTCCTTCGTATGTCGTTATGCAAACTGATCTTGATAGGTTCAAGTAGGCTCTACTCTCTTACCCCGAATCCCTAGATAGCTGAAACATATGTATTAATGTTTGGATTCATCAGATAGCTTGTTGTCATCACGTTACTTTTATCACTTTTGACAACTGTCAACTATCCATAACTGCTTCTCTTACTGACGTACAGCTGCAAGTGATACCCGAAAAAGAGAGTTGGATAGGATTAGCAGACTGATATAAGATTATTCTATAATTACTAAATACACAAAAACGCATTTAAAGTTTTAAATGTTTTATTTCTAAGCTTTTGCATTCAACAGCATTCATTGTCGACCTTTTTCATAAAAAAGCAATCATGAAAATTTGGATATGAGAGAATATTTGAACATAGTTGTTCCATAAGGATTACACAACAGAAACGTTTTAAACGCCTGGATAGATGTTTGAGGAACGACTGAAGTATACTCAGTATTCGCTTAATGCAAAAAAACGCTTGTTACAAAATAAGACGTATGTTTAAAATGTTTTGTTTTTTTAAAAATAGGAAAGAGTAGACTCCCTGAAAGCTTGGAACAGGGAACACATCCATAGTCACAGATTGCAAAGTAGGCTAACCACAACAATTTTATAGAAACTGCAGCGTAAAGATATAGTAGATGGTCGATATCGAATTTCAAATTACACAAAATAAATAAAAAATGATTTTAGGTACAAGAGGAAAAAGGATAAGTGAACAAAAATGGGGAATATAAATGGGGAACATCAAAACGGGACAGTGATGGGATGTAACAGAAGGCAATATACATAACATATAAATTTAACAGGACAAAAAGTTCAAAGTAATGGCACTACCTTAGAATGATCAATAACTTCTATGAAAGGAAAAGCTGAATTTGAACTCATTTGGGGTATGCCAAACCGACACTTACAATATATTTTATTCGTTAGATAAGACAGTGTAAAACCCGCCCGCTTAGCTCAATAGGGAGAGCGCCGATCTACGGATCGCGAGGTCGTGGGTTCGATCCTCGGGCGGGTCGTATGTTCTCCGTGACGATTTGATATAAGACATTCTGTCTGAAATCATTCGTCCTCCACCTCCGATTCATGTGGGGAAGTTGGCAGTTACTTGTGGAGAACAGGTTTGTACTGGTACAGAATCAAGGAACACTGGTTACGGTAACTGCCCGCCGTTACATAACTGAAATACTGTTGAAAAACGGCGTTAAACCCAAAACAAACAAACAAACATGACAAACTAGTTTAAGTACAAGATGGAATCTAACATTAATGCCAAAATACCAGTCTGTACAGCGGTAAACATATAAAGAGGGTTACGCCAATGTACACAATAACTTCTCTGAAGTGAAACCACCGTACTTTTTAAGGGCACGACTAGGCAAGTTGAAAGACAAAACTTTTCTCCCTCCGTCCAATTTTTGTAGGTATTAAGAGAAAAGCATCACAGAGTCTTATAATAGAATAGTCATCAAACCATCATATAGGAATGGAATCACCAAAACATAAACTGTTCTAACAGATTGTACAAATATTTGTTTAAAATAAGCATTATTAAATCCTCCGCAGTTTGTAAATACATCCCCATTGGAATACAGGGTTAGTAAGACCACAAATCAAAGGCCTGAATGGCCTGAGTCGGCTAATGATTGATGTACTGACAGTATAGTCTACCAGTTTCAGTTTGTTTTTAGTTTTTTTCTTAAAATTTCATAACACAGCTCGATATTTACACAAAATATTATATCCGGATACGATTACACTTTTCTCCAGTTTGAACAATATCTTTTACAAATTGTGATGATACGAAGACATTTAGCAGCAATTGGCAGTATCTGACATTGAAGTTTACGGTTAAATTACCTCTTATTTAAATCTTTTCATAAAAAAGTTGTTTCGTTTCGCCAAACATAGACGATCTACTTTCGATTTCAAGAACTACAAGAAAATACAATTTAATGTTTCGCCGATTTGTTTATTTCTCGAAAAATAAGAATTAAAATCATTTTTAATATCAGTAGTAACTAAACAAACCAGTAAGAGCTTCTTCTTCCGATAATTTATCCGTTTACTGACTGCAAAATTCAACCCATGCAAAGTTTATAGAAATCATACGATGCGTGTTTACGTTCAATGTGGGAGAATTAAGGCTGATCGGCTATGTTACCTAACGTATCCAGACGATTCAGATTTTGTTTTTAAAAAAGCATTGTGTGCGTTTCTGTAATTTTATATACGTTTTTATACGCTTAGAAATTATTAGACATGCGTATTTGCATTATTTCTATACGTAATTTACGCTAATACACATCTTATCTGGAGCCCTGCTGGAACTATTTTTTGTCTTTCGCTGGATGTTACCCAAGCTTTGTAAGCCTGCGCAATTCTTAAAATGTACATTTATGCTTAATGAGTTACATTTGAGAATTGCACAGTTACAAGTCATAAATATGACAGTTTACATCGTATATTGGTCATAGCAAAGGGAATTGACACAACTTAACTTCATTCATGCAGTGAACTGTTTGAAGTTTCAGAAATCTAATGGAACTACATCCCTTCACTGTGTTATTTGGTCCATTTAGAGAATCGTTGGATAGCAAGGACTCGTCAAAAGGCTTTCAGCCTTTAGCCGACTCAATAAAAATGTAGGATAAGACTCCCTGGATGTATTGAATACAGCTAACACAGTCATTGATAAACAACACAAGGTAGTCCAAACTTAAACATTCATCGTGTAGAAGACAATATATACATAATTTATTTATATATGCTAGGGGCGTGAGAGGTATTGAACGTTTTGTTACCTTTTTCATGAACAGACTCAGTCAAACATTTTTTACTGGTTGTTTTCTATACTTCCAAGATGTCTTCTTACTATAGTCTTTTAATAACATATAAAACGAAAGAGATAACGGCAATTAGAAAGAGTGGCACTGTCTTGAAAGATCTGTAATAAATGAAAAGGAACATGCAAGCTCTATTGAAACAGAATAATGCTACTTCAAGTAATAAATAGTTTCGATACCTGTATAAATGTAATGGAATTCCCGTGAAAATTGTAGAAAAGTATTTCAAAAGTGTTCTTGTCACTGCCGAAATGTGCATATTACTATATTCACGTTTTAACAATGGTTTGGGGCCTCCGTGGCTGGGTGGTTATGGTCGATGACTTTAAATCACTTGCCCTTCACCGAAATGGGTTCCAGCCTCGCCAGAGGCATTGAATTCTTCATGTTAGGAAGCCATCCAGCTGGCTTAGGTAAGGTGGTTGTACCCAGCTGAAATAGACTAAGTGCACGGTGGGGCATCTGTGAACTTCCTCCACCACCAAAGCTGGAAGGTCGGTGCGACGTTAACCCCAATAAAAACAAAACTATAAATAATGGTTATACTCGAGAATCATTAATTCAAAGGGATTGAGTTAAGTAATATACTTGAAAAAGCAGCATAAATATTTCACTTTATACCGAATCATATTCATAAAAGTTGAGTTTGTTGATGTTGCTTATTGAAATTTTAAATTTTAAACTATTTTCGTACATCTCGTCTTTAGAGTAAACAAATATCGACTTTCTAATTGATCATCATATTTTCCGATAAAAGATTAAAAAAAAAAATATATACAATCTTTGAAAATAATTTTAACATTTGATTGGGTCACTTTTCCCGTGACACAAAATACATTGTGTTTCTTTCTAGACCAGACCTCTTCCCGCTCCAGAATACGAAACATAAGGAATTTATTCAAAATCATTTCAAAATGGAAATGGAACATTTTTGTCTATCTATTGAATAATAAAAATTATGGGATATCGAAATAATTTTCACGTAGTATTTTGTCTACGTTTCTCTTCCCCTGTCGCCAAATACAGGTAATAAATTGATCTCTTCTTCCGCAAAACACATTCTATAATTAGTTTTGGAGATCTTTAAAACTGTAAAAGTAAATAATTGTAATTCTATAATAGTTCAGGATGTAATCTAATATTCTGTAGATATTCGCTGAGATGTTTGATATCATTTTCTCATTTCGTTGGGAGCGCTTTTAACCAAAATAGCGTACTGCTATAAATACCTGATGTAACCTTTAAATGCATGCATTTACGTGGTAATTATAGGTAATTAACTGGAGAGATAGGAGTCTCTACTATTACCGTATTGAATATAAATAGATTGTGACCAAATACTTAAAATGTAGAGCTTTACTTAGGTCTTCCTTTAAACTTCAAAACACAAAATTTAAAATGACCTCCCTTCGACTGGTGGTATAGCTTTGTTTTAACTGTATTATCAGAATGATTTTAATAACTAAAGGTTAATGTAGAAAGAATAAATTTTGATCTTTAATTCCTGTAAATGAAAGATAAGCAATTAATCACTTTATCAAAATAATGCACACAGCAATTAAACAGTACTGAATTATTTTTCATTTTGAGAGAAGTTAGCTGTTACATTTGACCTGGTAGCAAATATATCTACGAACGTCTGTCAGACAGATAATCGAAGTATCGATAAATTATGAGGAGTAATAGAATTGCTTGCAGAAATAGAAAGCAGTATTTAACCTAATATTAATAAACAAACAAAAAGTGCAACATGAAAATACAGTTAGTTTACAAACTGAAAGATTAGCATTCCCAGCATAATTTTAAGTTATATTAAGTGTGCCCTTCCGTTTGTAGGTATGTTAGTAAATACTACTTACAGTCGCATTATGTCGCCATATTTATTGTTTGATTAATTGATTAATCTTCTAATCCAAATTGTGGTTGTCTCAAATTCCAGATCTAGTACATTATAATGACCCTTTAAATGTATACCGCCAGCTTTTCGTTTGAACGAAGTCTTCAATGTTTATCGATGTTAAAGTAGAACTGAGTCTAGTTTTTGTGTGAACTATTTAAGGACGTATGCTAGAATTTGGTGCGAAAATTTTCCCAATAACAGAATTTCTTTAAACTTTGGATATTGAAGGACAATCATCTAAGAAACAAAAAAATACAATAAAAATCATAGGTCACCGGTATCGAAAAAGAGTTATCTGCCCTTGAAAACGGCATTTCCCCCAAAAACGACGTTTTCAAGGGCAGATAACTCTTTTTCGAATCCGGTGACCTATGATTTTTATTGCATTTTTTTGTTTCTTAGATGATTGTCCTTCAATATCCAAAGTTTAAAGAAATTCTGTTATTGGGAAAATTTTCGCCCATCTCATATACAGGGAATTCTAGCGTACGCCTTTAATAGAACTTTGACCTGTAAAGCAAATGAAAATAGTCAGGCAACATACAGTATGGATTGTTTTTCTGCCTGTTCGTACTTGTGAAATACAAACAGTATTTTTGACAGAACTCATATAAGTATGTAATAAAGCTATTTCCCGTATTATCGGTAACGAATTATGTTCAACCTAGGACAGTGCGGAATAAACCAGTTGAAATAAATCTTCAAAAAGTATAAATATCCTATATATTTTTAATTTGGGGAATTTAGTATGGTGTGATATTTATTGTCCCGCCTGCATATATGTAGACGTTTATGCTTCCAGAGAACGCTTTTAAGTAATAATTATATATAATGAACTTCGATGTAGCGAAAATGCCATACAAATAAAAATCACCTAAAATCAAATGTACTGATCTATAATATCAGGTTATTTAACATTGTTCCGTACAATACGGAGATATATTTGGACAAGTACCCAGCTGAGAAAACCATATTGGCAAGCCGTTTAATGGTAGGCGAATGCCGCTTACGCGCGTACTTGTGGTCGCAAGTATGAAGTGTCAAATCATGGTTTTTATCGAAAATATCTTTCTCTTTCCCAAACTTAAAACTCTTGAACATATTCTGTCAAACTGAGTCTGCTATTAAATTGTTTGGTTGCCTGCTATGTTTCAAAAGAATGCTCTTGTAAATTTCGTTGACTATTACAACAGCAGTCTTTAAATGTTGTGAGGTTGCTGCAAAGGACTCCATGCACATGGACTCAGTGATGTTTTAGTAACATTTTCTGATGACTCTGAATTATTAAGTGCATATAGTTCTTTTCTAATAATATTACTCTTAAACCGTTGGCGTCAGAGGCATGTTGTGTATTCCATTACCTCTCATTGACAGACTCGTCAAGACAAAGCTATCTACTATTTTCCTTGGTTGGAAATAATCTTACAGTAAGTGAGAAAAGATACACAATAAATCGACATATTAAGATGTTCTTGAAATAGTTTAGTCTGATGTTTTTTTTACGAAAGGTCTTTTATAAAACAAACAAAAATCCGAAATATCCAGGAAATATCTAGATATAACTGGCTGTTTCTATCGTTACAGTTGAGAAGTACAATTATAAAAACTTCCTAAAAATAAAAAAAAAACAAAAAAAAAAAAAACAAGTTTTTCAATTGCTTACGTAGATAAAATAAAAGGCACCTTTTTGTGTAATATAACGTTCGATCAGGCAAGCGTAGACATAACAAAGTTCATCTGTAAAAAGACAACAAAAAAGTTCAGATGTGTAGGAGTTAAATCGTATTGTTATCTAATATCATGTGGGAGCTCAAACCTATATAAGAATTTTAATTACTTTCGTACCGTTTGTTTTATAGACAAATTGGAAGCTTACACTGTTTTTAGAAATCCTGAACATAATAATATTATGTAAAAGTGATGGGAAAGTGCCAATAAAAGTTTTCACTAACCTCAAAATGGTAAGAAAAGGCGTGATATAAACCACAAAATTGCTCATATAGAAATATTTGAAAAGTAAAAGCATTTACAAACTTTATAAGTGTATGTATGCACTCAATGCATTTGCAGAAGGCATAACATTTTTATTGGGTTTACCGCCACACCGACAAAATTATAGGTCATTAGACCCAAAGTGCCCTTTCAGGCATTATTTTATCACAGACGGGCACCTGGGTAGAATCACCGACCTTCCGTAAGTCTGGTGTATGGCTTTCTCACAAGCAAAATTCTACAGCCCAAGTGCGGTTCGAATACATTTTGGTGAGGGGCAAGTGACCACACGGCTACGAAGGAGTGTGTCCGTGTGTGTGCGTGTTCGGGTTTAACGTCTTTTTCAACAATTTTTCAGTCATATAAACGATGGTGTCTACTTGTAGCAGTGAGCACAATGCCCAACTTTATAGTGCTGCCTCACTAGAATATCACGCCGTAGACACTTGGCATGATAACCCACCCAGTCACGTTATACTGACACCGGGCTGACCAGTCCTAGCACTATCCCCTTAATGCTGAGCGCCAAGCGAGGAAGCTGCTAGTACCATTTCTTAGGTCTTTGGTATGACGCGGCCGGGGATCGAACCCACGACCTCCCGCACTCGGCTACGAAGGAACCTAGAAGGCAGAGCAACAAAAGAATAACGAGTAAGGGGATCAATGGAGCAGGCCAGAAACAAAGGTTTCAAAACAACCTCAATTTGGATATTATATTTGCTAATGCTCTGCTAATAACAAGTTATTAAATAAATGAATATCACGTGCTTCAATAATTACTATGGACCATTTTCACCATGTCATGACTTAGACATTTGTTTTCTGAAATACTATATATTGTTCCCAAAAATACTGTAGATAGAAATAGTGTCGATCACAGAGCTAGCTGTAACAAGAAACGGCTAAACAAGTATATAACAAAACATGCATTCAAGTCATTGCCTATTGTATTCGTGCCATATATGTACGTAGGTTTGTTTTAGAGAATTGCTATTCTAAGCTTATCAGATGACACTTTTGTACTTTGTATTTAGTATTTTTTTACACTTTAAAAGTGATAAATGCGTGTAATTGCTGCCCTAAGCTAGCAGTCAATTCTATTTCTTTATCAGTTAGGATTAAACAATTCGTGACTCTATCAACATTAGGAATCATGTTCAGGCCCATTTGATCATATAGCTTAACCTTTACCCTGCTTAATTCATAAAATGGACTGGTCCATCATTCAATTTGGGCAATACCATTTATTATTGGAAGGGATGTTTACTGAAAATTTACCGACTGAATTGCGAACTGTGCAGACCATGATCAGCCTGCACGGAAGTGCAGGCTGATCTTGGTGTGCACTGGTCGCAAAGGCAGAATAACTTACCGCCAGCAGGCTAAAGGTTTAAACCAAGTTATAATTTACCATAAAACTATATCAAATATCTGTGAAAGCAATATATTTTCCGTAGAATTAAAAGCTTTTTATTTTACGTAGAAAAACAATATAAATTGATTCATCTGAATAGATGGAATATCATATAAAAACGTAGACTTCCCAACTAGACTATACAGCTTATGCTTCATCACTGAAATCAGTTAATTGCTTTGTATTTTACTCTAATTTGTCTCTTCATGCCGCGTCCCTTCGCCTGATAAAAATGTTTCATGATAATTTATATAGTCATCTGACGAATGGTTTGTTACATTGGAACTTGAATATAAAATCTTTCTCACAACGATTTATGAATTTTTTATTCGCTAAAATTTTTTTTTTAATTTAATAGCAATAATTTTGAAAGGCGTTTTACTTTCCTGAGCAGAGCACAGTACTTAGGACTACAATGATATACATGTTGACAAAGTAGCAAATTCTATTAAATAATAACATACGTACGAATGATGTTATTAAAAAGTGTCCTTTTTATTTAAAAGTTCAATATGAATGAAAATGGACAACTCTTGTAGGGAAAAAAAATCAATGAGCCTGTTCGTTGACGGTTGTGGAAATGCATTCTGTCGCCCATAAACTTCATGCTCGGTTCAGCTAGATTTTCTGTTTCATATATGTCTCACAGTTCCATTAGAAATTATTCAATATGCTATGTAAATTTCATTTAGTATACAATTTTGAAAATTGACAAATCAGTACGGAGTTTTTCGTTGCTGGGTCAATGACGATCACATTGTAATAAACAATTTTTCTTTCAAATATTACACATTTCAGTGAAAGTATAATGCAAAAGACTCTCTCAAACTAAAATGCATTTGAATTACATGAGTGAAACACCTACAGGCATTTTACATTATTCAATCTTTTCTTTTATCATTTGTTATTGATTAGAATTTAAATTTCGCTTTATTAGACTAGCACGAACGTGGGAACTATTCCTTTGTAAAATGCATTTAGAGCGGGAAAAAATGCGTCTTTAACATGAAATATCTTATACAAACTATATGTGCTGTTTGTTCTTTTACGTTTTATTTCTAATTTAATTTAGTTATGAAGTATTTTAATTACGAAAGAAAGAAAAAAAAAGAAAAACAGAAATTTCACAGAAAAGGAGACAAATATGTACAACGTATAGTTCTGTTCTTCACAGAGTCCCTTCTTCATAGCTAGATACAACTGTATTACCAGTGTGATTGTAATGAAATGCATAAGGGGTTGGGGGTGGGGGTGAGGGGGGAGACTAGTTGTCCCTGGATAACAGAAGGATGAAAACACCAGTTATTTTAATGTATCGGTGAATATAGAAGATAAATAAACATTAGAAACTCATATTTTAACCACAAATAAATTCGAACATAAAAATGGCACATCATGCATATACTGAACGTGTATCAAATACTTCCTCTAACAGCAAAATGTAATCAGATTTACGTTTAGAATATTATACAGTTTTTATAATCGCATCCATTTAAACTCGTATATATATATGACACAAATGGGAACATAGGCAGATGTAAATTACAAACGTGATTTTGACAGGTCGGTAAGTCGAACGTCTAGCAGGAAACTACATCAAATGGGCAAGTAACGGGTAAACCCATACACTAGCTGAAATAAATCTTCTAAAATTGAACCTTTATATACTCAGTACACACTCCTAACAAGTACTCGTTAATGACGAAACGATACAACTTCATGTTAAATCTATAGTTATCTTAATGTAACACGATACAAGTATGTTTCAATATGTCTCACGATGACGGATGATAAGATCAAAACTACAATTCGGTTCCATTACAGTGTTAAAATTAAAATGGTAATGTATCAAAACTGTCTTCTAGTAAACGCTAAACGCATATAATGGAAAACGGCAGCCGCCATCCGATACATAAGTTAGGCAAATGGTTCAAGGAAACGATCTTTATAGATAAGAAAAAAGAGAAGGTTTTCCTAAAGACAAGGTCAAATCAAACAGCATTGATCTCAACGCGCATAAGTCGGGCAAAGATAAAGCCTTTATAGTACTAAAGAAGTTATAAATAACAACTTAAATGTTCTTATACGTGACCTGTTTGCCCTGAAAGTTTCTGGACCAATCAATGTCAGTTACAGGATAAAGGACGTAATCCGATGTCAAAGAAACATTTTTACATTGTCAAAGAAAGATTCAACTAGGATCAGTCTCAGCTTGATAAAATAATTCTAAGTGGTATCCCTGCAAAATGCGATTTGAAGCGTTCGTAAAGAATAATGACAAGCAAAGTATAACCATTTATCATTTATTTTATAAGTTTACATATTGTGTAAAAAACATTTCTTTTTTTTTTCATCAAAACAACCTATAAGTTACTGCTGATAATAAACTATGATGTTTTGAGAAAGTTTGAATTTTACGATCAATGCAGTAAAAAGTAAACAAGTTACTCCGAGCGTTACAACACAATTTGCTTGTCCAAGGAATAAGGGAATCCGCTTGATTGTGCGCACTGACATTTGCCAACAGAGCCGAGACAAAAATACTTGCCTCCGAAGCCAACTGCCGCGATGGCTGGGATGTCTAAGGCGCACGTTTATAATGCTGCACATGTTTTCTTTTTGTCAGGGCCACGGTAGGCGATCTATGTTTTCGAATATTTTTTTCATATCTTGAGATTTTATCATTTAAAAGAGTATGAAAATATTAGAAATATTACATTTGAAAAGAAAAGAAGATGGCCCACAGCAGGGAGAGAATTCGCGTCCCTGGCAAAAAGAGAACTTGCGCAGCTTTATAAAACAGCGCCTAAGACCTCTCGGCCATCGCGGCAGTTGACTTCGGAGGCGAGTATTTTTATTATAACCACTGATGATATCGTCTGTGTCTCGGCTCTGTTGGCCTTTTTTTCTGTGCACAACATCAAACTCGGACAAGCAGTGTTGAAACGGTCGGAATAAGTTGCCTTTACTTTTTATTGCATTGATAGTAAATGGTGATTTTTAAAACATGCTGAATTTATAACAAAACATATTCAATGTTTGCGATATGTGCTCAGTGTGTTTAAAAAAACTAAAGATATTGGCTGATATTTGACAGGTGCGGAGAGGGGAGGGAGTGAGTGGGGGGGGGGGGTGCTTGACCTCCAATATATAACAGATATATCACAGTAATTGACACGAAATGTGGTTACGCTGGTTGCTAGATTTCCAAGGATGCGGACAATTCAAACAAGCTTTAAAGGTATATTAGATCCAAATTTTATATAAAAATACATGGAAAATTACTTCATACTGTTTATGTAAGCATGAAATTAACAAGTGTACTACGTGTTAACAGTACTACGCATTAGGTTTCAAATAGTACACACTGTATACATGTGTTATAGATAAACACAGTATAAATGTGTACTACCACTAAACCAACTGGCTGCTTTTTTAACAATCAAATGTTACTGCATGACATTTAATCTATATCGAAACTTAATTTATATATTTAGTGAAGTTAAATGCATTTGATCAGGATTTTATACATTTAACATAAACATCTAAAGATAATATATTTTACTGAAAGATAGCCATAATCAAATCTTTAAGCTTTGGTCACAATCGAGCTAAACCTAATTAATATAAACTAATATTATATATTTTCATCACTTTAACTCATAGTTTTTGGACAATTATTTTCACGGAACTGACGAAGGTACTGGCGAAAATTATCTATTATTTTACCTTACTGAATAATCTTATCCGTGCTCGAAACTAATTGATATTTCATATAGTTTGAAGCTAAATTATAATTTACTCTTAGTATAATTGAATGCTATGATTTGATTTTTTCTGTAGAAAATGCAATTAAAGTAATTTATCTAAAACGCTTGAATATCTCAAAATCGCAGTCCTCCCAACAGTCTGTAAATGATTAATCACATGTTTGATATTAGTTAATGGCATTTCCTACGAGAACTTGCCTCATTAAAGTAAAATATTTTACTGTTATGAAATTATTTCGATATTCTTTTTAAAGTCGTTTTGATTAATGACTTATTACAATCGAGCTTGGAAAAAATATTTTCACTTAAAATGTTGTATCATGTGCTATTATTGTTTTTTTCGCTAAGGTTTGTACTTATTATAATATAGTTAGAGAGTAAACAAACATACGTATTTGTTAATGTATTTTACGTAATCAAAATTGTATACACTGCTGAATACTACCAATAGTAGTGTTCAACAGCTGGAATAACCCTTATTTAGTGTCTGAACAATGTATACACTCAGGTAGTGGAGACAGCGGGTGATAGGGGTGACACATTGGTTCTGACTGTTCTGCTAAATAATAGGAGACGCATGAAACGTAATTTCTTAAAAGTTTATCGTAATGTATAATTTGAAAAATGACGTTTTATCTTCATATATTTGTAAAAGCATACCTAAGGCATCAATTCAGTTTATCTTTATTATTTTCTTGCCCTCAGTTGATTAATACAGAACTATATGGTAGTAATATAATGGCCGTCTATAATAATTCGAAGCAAAATCGACATCTCTTGCTATTTGTAGTTTTCCTCATAAAAGTTGACTACATGAAAAGCCCCCGCAGAAAATGTCGTGTAGCCGATTTCAAACCAATGACTAACAAGTAAAAAATAACGAAATATGTCCTAGCAAAAAGATATGCCATGCTCTAAGTTATGATCATACCAAAAATATAAGATAACCCATATGAAGTTACATGTATGGTAGTGTAAAGTCTATTTAATCCATTAAAGCATTTCAATACAACACACGTAATGTAATTGTTTATTGTAATGTGTTAAATTCAGTTTGTCTAGATGTACAGCTAAAAAGATATATACCGCAATAAAAAAAATCTGCTGTACTTGAAAATTTCTATTGATTCAGCCTTTCTTATCGAAATTTGGAGTAACTCTAGAAAATACAAACATATTATTTGTGGCGAAATGGAACTTTGCATTTCTATAAGGATCATATTCCACTTCAAATTTGAACTGATGTTAACTTCTTTTTGCATTGTTTCGGTCATTGGCAGTCACCAGGATCTGCCACAAGCCAGCTGCATGGCGTTCTCATATAAAATAATTCTATACCCCAAACCAAAGGGGTGAGGGGCAAGTAACGCAATGTCAGCGGTCTGGAGTACACGGCAACTGAGGTCCAACATCCCGTTTTGAACAATATAGTAATTTTACTATTAGGTTATTTAAAATTGTTCTGTACAATACGGAGACATATTTGGACGAGTACCCAGCTGAGAAAATCATATTGGACGAGCCGCTAGGCGAGTTCAATATAGTTTTCTCAGCTGGGTACGAGTTCAAATATATCTCGTATTGTACAGTACAATGTTAAATAACCTTTTTATTCTATATCTATTTTATCTTACTATATTAATAGTTTAAATTAAAAAGTTTCACTGAATATTGTATTCCTGCCTTTTCTAGTTTTTCCCAGCTTGGTATGAGTGCAAATATATATTATACAGAACAATGTTTGACCTTAAATAACCTTTTTATTACATATTTATTTCACTTCATACGTAATATACGTAATTCATTGAATGTGTTTTTTTCTACGTATCATCATGAAAAAAGGTATATGGTGCAACATCCCTACAACAGCCATTTGGCGATTTGGGTGGTAATAATACTTGGCTGAGATATTATGCCCACCGACATTGTCAGCAAGCTTGGTGAAGATCGGATGAAAACTGTTCGACTTTTTAAGAGCGGACAAGGCTATGTTCCCTGTTTTTCGAGTAATTCAAGGACTATTTTAGTCAAAGAGTGCGTGATACAATTTGGCTAGTTATCGAAATTGGCCGAGATGTAATGCCCACAAACATTGTCAGCAAGTCTGGTGAAGATCCAGCGAAAACTGAGTTATAGAGCAGACATGTTTTGGATGCTGACCGCCCGACCGTTGCCATTCATAATCTTCTCCATTTTGTTTCTTAACCCTTAAATATAAATTGCTGAGGTAGCTATTCAGACAGTCATGGCTGATACCAATTTCTAGGTTTCGTCCGGAACGGCTTCTTTTAGCGACTTTTCAAATATTCCAACATCTGATGATCCTTTTTACTGTATTTTTAAGTTTTTGATTATTAACAAACGTTTTAATATCTTAATCAGATAGCATTGTTATCCCTTGAATCATTTTTGTGTGTTGTAAACAAAAAGAAAGAAAAAAACCCTTAAATTAAATCAAGATTTCAAAGCGCATAATCAAACTCTGTACATAGAGCGCCTACTTCATCCAATTTGCATTCGGAACATTTTCACGCGTTTCGGGCTTTATCGTATGTTTAACACGGGACTGTTGAACCATCCAAATACAGAAAATACAGGATTTTTGTACGCGCGTGCGTCCAAATACAGAAAATACAGGATTTTTGTACGCACGTGCATCCAAATACTGTAATATATTGTACGGTCAGGTGTTGCAAATGAACGTTCGCGATTGAATAGATAAAATAAGTATAGAATAATATATAGTTAAATTACTGATATCTGAATTAATTATTTAATCGTGTTCGAGTCGTTTGAAACTTGTGTTCAATTTATGATTAATTTAACAAAACGAGCCTTTGCTTATAACCATATTATGTGTAAATAAATGTAATAAATATGAATTATTATGATAACTTCTTATTTTAGTTATAACAATTTCTGAACGGGGCGTTCAAGGTAAAAAGGCTGAGTAAAAATGCCAGAATAGAGCACAATTTTGTGCTGCCTGTTATCACATAAGTACTGTTATATTCTCAGCATGAATTGAACATCACTAATCACTGACCATCACTAATCATTGACCATTGCTAGCGAAAGAAAATACTACATTGATAAATTGATCCAGATGTTTTTGCTGTACTGTATGACGGATTCCATTGTAGGCTATTTAGTTTTCGGTAAGATAATCAGTCACAATTAAGTTTTTTATGTGTATTTATTTATAGAAACTTCAGAACATATTATTTCGATAAAGCGCAAAATAAAAATTTGAGGATTAAATTTCTATTTGCAGGTTCTACTGCTTTTGTTACTTACATAACATTTGTTAGTATTTGATGTAACATAATGCTTGATATGATCCGAACATCTATTCTCCAAGAGATATGTTCGGTTTAATACATGTAGTTAAAATCAAAATTGGATTTAAGGTAATACATTTATACATGTGATGTTGCAAAAAGAGAAACAAGTGAAAACAGTAAAAGGGTCATCATGGAATAAAAATATTGTAAGATTTTAAAAAGTATTATAAAAGGGTTATTAATCTGAAAGAAAGAACATACTTGAGTTTTTCGTATTTATATCTGAGAACATGATCATACCCAAGTGTGCCATTTAAATGTTACATAGATTTCTAGCATGTTCACGGCAATAGATTATGAATTTACCTACTGGTACAATACTAGTTGTGATAACTTGTCATTAATAAGCTCTGTATATTTTTTATTTTTTTTTATAATAATGTTATCGTAGAGGAAAAAGGAAAATTCATAAGTATACAGGAATGGGTAGGAGTAAGCAAATCAAATCGAAACACTGATTTTGTTGAATAAGTTATTTACCACATTCCTGGACATGTATGGTTACTGTTAATCCTAATCTAAGGAGAGAACCTGTAACAAGTCCGTGCTATTATATTACTGACCAGTGTAGTGGGCATGACATTATTAATTACGTTAATTGTCTGAAAATAGGTAGCATGGTGTGAGCAGAGCGACAGAAGATTCAGGATATCTTGGCAATATTCCTGAGACTGTAAATATATTTTAGTAAATACAAATTTATTGATACAATTGAAAGAGATGCTATGATTATGAGGAAAATCTAAAGGTTCGCGTAAGAAGTGTTCATTTAAAGAAATGACATTTGTCAAAATTTTAACCTTTATACATCATTGTTTTTCACCATGTATAGAACTAAGGCGAAGCTAGGTTTTTGCAGACTGAGGCTGCTCTATTTTGAAACAAACGATGCTACCTTACTTGCCTGTGAATAAATCATTGCATAAAGCATAAAAATTTCAAACTATGTTTAGTAAAAAGCATTTTACTGACTTATTTTGGTACTATAAAATCTACTTAACCTAGAGTAATGTCTGCAACGATAAGTCTGTGTACCGTATGAAAATAGTCATATTTTGAGATTTTGACAATGTTATGGTAACTTTCAGTGTAATCTTATTCATTTATATTAGCATAGTTTAAGCTCATGCTCTCTCGTCAAATATATTAAATTCTAACACGATCCGTAGCAGTTGAATATATAAACATATAGCGAAATCGCCAATACATGAATCTACGATAAAATATAGCTGTTCCATTCCACCCTGCGATTGTAACATGATTGTGAGTTTCTACTCTGCTTCCGTTGTATGCCGACTTAATACTCGACTTCTTCAGTGCATAGTAGTAGTAATAAAAAGTACATAAAAATTTTCTGTAACAAACAATTTCTAACTGATGAATTGTTTTGTTCATATTTTTACCGTAAGTAAATGTTTCAGCCAGTCTAGACAGTACTGGTAAGTTTCAACTTCAACATAACACCAGTGCATCTATATCTGGTTGTGTAACTATGTAGTTTACAATTTCTGCGTTGTAAGCACAACAAATGTCAACTAGATTCTACTTTGGCAGTAAATAAATAATTTATTATAATTCATGCTCCAATCTTCTAAGACTCAAGTGTTTACGTGTTTATATGCCGCAATGTTCTGGTGTGTATGTTGCAGTGTCATCATAGGTGACGTGTACTATTTTTAGAACTGCATAGATAAACTTTACTTCTGATCTTTTCCGACCTAAGATGTTATTGAAAATAACATTTTCACAGCAGTAACTACTTAATACTTTAATTAACATTTACTGAATATCGGAAAATTCCATTATGGACGCTTTCCAATCGTGAGGAGCGTGAGGAGTTTTTTTTTAGAATAGCAATGTCATATCGAGCTAAAATGTAGTGCTGTAAAATGCGAAGAGTTTGCATGGTTAGAATCAAAATATTAAATACGTTCCAACAATTTTATCAGTTAATAAAATATGGCCAGTCGTTCGGGTGCGAATACAAAATTACTTGTGCTACGCACTCTTGATTTAATTATTACGCATCCAACTCCTGCCCATATTTTATTTACTGATAAAATATAGGGACATATTTATTATTTCTTAATTCACTGGCCAACTCATATAAATTTTGTTGTTGAGTATCATAATTTAACTCATGTAAACTTTGATACAAACTGTGAATAGAATATTTCCCAATTCATAAGAAAAGTATAAAATATATTAGGTAAGGGTAGATTTCTCGGAAGCTCAGGGCACCACAAAAACACAGTCACAGAACCACGCAATTGCAAAGTAGGCCCACAACAAAAAGAAGCTGTAACGGAAAAAAAAAATATAGACGGGTTGCTTAAAAATCCAACAAGTACATTGTAATTTTATGCAAAATATAGAAAAGGTGGGGGGAATGGAGGGGGGTGGGGGTGTGAAGGCGAAAGTGAAATAAGGATGAATATTCAAAAGGGAATGCTACACTCCTTAATCACAGTTACCCTACAACGTAAACCACAGCAGCGCAGACACTCACGTACAAAAGACAAACACACACATAACTAACTCACACAAAATACAAGACGGACAGAAAACAAGTTGAAAATAGGGGCACCGCCTTGGAACGGTCAGCAACCTATATAAAGTTTACTGGGGGTTTAAACGCGTTTAGTGCATGCCAACCTCGCACTTAACTATTTTCAACAAGTTAGACAACACAGTGTAAATCAAATCATTCCCCGCTGAGAAAGGAAAAATACCACATCATATTAAGTAAAACATAAAATTATGGTAAATCTAAGGTATAATTACACCAATGTACTCAAATCGATGTACTCAAAACTCAAGTAGACAATTTATGCAAGATGGATCTGCATCTATTCGAACTGTCTAGAGTATTGTCGTACGTTTTAAAGAAGTGATTATATTTGGAAAAAATATCTATTGTTGAAAATGATGGTCTTTGAAAACATCAATTTCTGAGGTTGAGTTCACACAACTTGAAATTTGAAATTGGTCGATATAACGGTATTGATAGAGCGACCTGGTAAGCTGTGCAACCAACATGGCATTGTGGTTGAAACTGAATTTCACTCTATGTTCTGTTGTACTAAATAAAGAAGTCTGAAAAAAGAATAATTGATATGTAAATTTGTACCCTGGCGGCTTCGAATGAATATTTTCAATTGTTTTGAGTCAGCTCAGACAGAGGAATATTAAAGGTGTTTTTATACTTTGTAATAATATTACTAAAGGCACTGTATTTAAACTACTTGATGTATTTACTTGTAGGTTAATATATTATTATGATCTTTGACAAAGGCGTTAGTCTGTATATGGCTAAATGCGTGCGCTATGCTGATTGCCATTAAACTTAGTATTTTACAGAATATATATCGTGTGTCGGACATCATTCTATATAATAAAATAATTCTCCGTTTCGAAGGTAAACCACCTGTTATATTATCTTGACATTTCTATCAGAAAATACTGGCTTTAGTTTAAGCGAATTTGTTCTCAATTTTTAGCACAAATACTGCCCAGGTTCATACAAGCGACTCTTTGTGTTTTTAAGGATTGCTTGCGTTTGAATGCAAAGCGGCTCTGTATTTGACAAAGTGGACTTAGGTTTGACGTTGAAATTCTACCGTTCATCTCACAAAGGAATGAAACCTTTACATATTTTATAGTTGTTTGGTAAAGTTGCGTCATATAAAATACAGACTTTACGTAACTCGTCGAACAATTTTTGCTTCAAATGGATAATACAGTCTCCTCGGGCTCGCATTAGGAACACTACTTAATTAAAGAAAAAGTGCCAAACAAATGTAATGAGTATTAATTGACCAAAGAACGTAATGTATATTTTTCCTTTTATATCAGGAAGTATACCTTAAAGAACTATTACTGAAATAAAGAGTATGCACAGACGATACAAGAAAACATGTAACAATTGTGACAGTGACGTTTTCGTGCTAATACCTTTTAGTTAACACTTATTTTACCACTTTGCTATGTATCAAGACTAAAAAGGGTTTTAACATTTAATACAAAATTAGAAACATTGATAAGAGGTCAAATACGGTTTAACAAATTATTTAAATAAATTATAAATTTGTTATCACCTTCTCCGCCGAAGGTTACAATGGACTAAAATAAGCTTACTTCAACATCTTTTACGTTTGATCACGAAACGACCACTTATTGTATCATATCTTAATATCATAACGCATTTCTGAAATAAATTTTATTTTTACTTTTAACAGACATTGCTTGTAGATAATTCATGTCTGGAAAATTCTTAGGAGAGTAGAAACGTTTTAGAGAATTGTCTTCAAAGTCCTAATAACAGAATTGCTCAATTAGCAGGTTGGCTGTTTATTAAAATCACATATGTATTAAACAAAATATTTTACTGTTATTTTCTGAACTTGTGCAGACATTGTCAAAAACAATAATAATAATAAGACCTCAAGTTAAAAGATATTTATCTAAAGTTTTTTTTTCTAAATTTGCCGTATGATGAAAAATGTTTTATTTACGTCTGAGTATAATCCCTGTGCATGTGTATATACAAGTTTCATTGTTTTACTTTCAAACTTCCGCTGACTAAAAGATATGTTTAACACGGAAAGCCATAGCGAGAAAAAAATATGAAAGTAAAAATTGTGGTGAAAGGCTCACAAATCTACTATCACGTTTTCATCACGATTGGAAATTTTTTTTTTGTTGTATAAAATGCCAAGTTTGATAAAATATGAAAATATAAAGGCTGTTTTTACGGACTAACATACACTTAAGTAGAAAATATCATCAAGAGTGGTAGTTTGCATATGGAACTTCACTGACAATAAACATAAATTCATTTATCTTTTTTCGCAGATCCATACGGACAATAACAAAATTGTTATGATGATGGCGTCTCCATTAACCCTTGTTTCCATGATGATTTGCGCTTGTCATTTGTAGTCAGTTATAAATTACTTAATCAAGTGAGGCGGACAATTATAAAACCCGCGAGGATAAGAAAATGTAATGATAATGTAGAATGATAGCGTTTAGGCATGATCGAAACAATATATATCATGTCTTTAATTAATAGAATGGTATATTTTGAACATATTTTTTGTTTTGTAAATTCTGTTTAATACGATATCACGTTTTGTATTTACGTTTGAGCCTACACATTCTGTATGAAGATAAATTTAAATGATTAATGACTAGTATTTCACCTTGCTCGCAAATAATTTCAACTATTCCGTTGTTACCGGAAAAATTGTTTCACCACTTCCCTTTCCATAGTCATTTTCAGATAATACAGCTTATATAACCCCGTAACGCTGTCCTAGAAAATTATTGATTCAGATAAAATTGTTTTTCGGGCATTTAAGCCACATTTACTCAGATACTGGCAATTATGGTTTGTTCCAATGTAAATAGCCAACAAAGATGTGCTCTAATATATCAGCTATTTACTAAATTTTAATACTAATAATAATCCTATTATTTTTCACGTGTTAAGATATTTGCCTTAAGTGTTACTATCATTGTTTCCTTTCTTTATTTTTTGTAGGTAAAGGGTACTACTTCGACTTCGGCTTCGACGATATAACTGTGGACATCGACTGGAATGTGTTTAAAACTGCGCATGGCAAAGTGAAGAACGCGTCTTGGGCAATGAATATCGGTGGTTAATCTTTTATGACAGGTTAGGACAAGTATATTTGAATATCTTTCATAACGGTGAAACATGAAAAATAAAGTAAATAGTTTTAACTCGTAATGTCAAACGAGGTATTATCTGACATGAAGATATTATCGGACAAGCTAATAAACATCTTCTTGATGGCAGTTATGATGTTGAATTGCATGGTACGAAGTTCGATTGGTAAAAGTAACGTTTGACGTCTTTTTGCAAAGTACTACAAAGGATATTTAAGATTAAGTCACTTCCTATAACGAAATTTTATAAATAGAACTATGTTGATGCAACCACGTGCGAAGTGAGTTTAATTAAACCATGCCTTTACACTTTGTGTTGTTACATGTAAATATAAAATTCATATGAAAGTGAAATAAGTAAGCTTTCATTGATGAGGAACTTATATATGCGTGTTCAGTGGGGATGTTATCAAACAGGAAGGAAAGTAGCTACATATCCTGAACTTCATAGTTACCAAAACCATCATTGTACATATCACGTACTCGATATATTGGAAGAGGTTTGGTATAATAATGGATAAGAAACAAATGTTACAGACATTAGATTTCTCACTTAATGGAGATATGTCTTTCAAAGTTCAGTAAGTCATCAAACCGCTACCAAACAAGATAATGTTCCAGAATCTCTATTATTTGTTAAGCATTATAATGTGGTTATTTAGGCTAATCACACGGAAAGGTCTTATGCAGAAAACGGAGGACTATAACATTAAGTACACAACATTTAATAGTTGACTTAATTCCTTTTCGTTAGCTAATTCAGTCACATAAAGCGAGACTGAATCCAATCTTACAAGATCTAAGGTCTAGATTCCTCTGTCTTGATAAATCTCATATAAGAGTGTAACTACAAGTACAAACATAAAAGAAAAACAAAATGATTCGTAAATTGCTACCGAAACGTTTTACAAATTTCTCCTCTATTACATTACTTGTCCACCATTGAACTTCAGGACGTAAGTACGTAAAATGTGTTTCTCATTGATCTTATTTTGTACCGCAGTAGAGACGTTCCCAGAAAATATTGCTTTTTAAAAGAAGATTTAGAAAATAGTGAAAGTTAAAACGTTAAAATATAAAGCTAAGAAAAGACGAAAGTACCATATGTATAAAATTGAAAATGCTACTCCGAAGGGATTTATTTTCTCAGTCGTAGCAGGCTAATAATCTGCGAAGTTAATGGACTACATCATTGTTTAATTTTGGCAAATTGTTCAGAGCAAAAACCCATGTACCATTTTGATACAATTTAGTTTATGGCTTTGGACAGTGTCGAAAAGATGTAACGTAAGAGTTGACATCTAATGGACCTCAGAGAAAGGAAGGTTTTATCTTGCAATAAACACGTGTCAGATTGGCGCTAAGATTGTCAGAAGAATCTTCCTAAGTAATGAGAATATCCTTATATTAAATTTTGGTTACGATGTAAAATTCTCAGGAGGTGTGTTTAATTTAATTGCACAGCTAGATTTAACTGTTCTGATAGGACTTTAACTCTAGGAAGAAAATGGGCTTGCATATCAATATGCATACTTGACTTAATAAAAGAAAATTAACATTGATTATAATATATTTGACACTTTCGTATAAATATGCTGATACATAGAAGAACATGGTTTCCAAATAGGTGTTTGCTAGTAAGTCCGTTTTTAAAAATCATGTTAAAGGGTAAAACAGTTAACACTTATGAAAGGTACACATTTATTCCGTTTTTGCTTTGGCTGAAAACCAGTGCCATTGATCAAAAGGATTGAACACAAATAATAGTATGATGGAAGTATATCAAACATTTGTCCCATATACCGGAAATTTTGCCTTAGATATGAAATAACAGCAGTAACCGTTTAAATGTAAGATTTCAATGGATTAGTTCAAAATGGGGTTTGGGCTGCTGAATTTAACATTGTAGTTTTATATGTATATTGGTCGACTAGTGTAAACCCATAATATTATGAAATAATCACTGGGAATTGATCTACCTTCAGCTCATCCAAATTAAAGATGAAAATGCAAGTTTGATATGGAAACATAGTTTTTCAGTCATTTTCTTCTAGAAAATATGTAGAAACAAATCCAAATGCCTATTGTTTCATATTTAATACAATGTAGTGCAATTTTGAATGAAAATACATTAATGAAATTAATATATTAGAACTGCATAATAATTGTATATTCCAAATGGCAACGAAGAACAAAAAATGTTAACGGTAGCAATCAAACTTTGTAAGTTATTTCAATAAGGCTAATTACCATATCTAGAGGGAGCTAGACATTTAGTAAAAGTGACAGAGGAGAATTTACCTACATGTAATTAAGCCTTAAAATGATCCAAACTTTTTTATTTAAATGAAAAGTAATTTAAAAGTACAGTTCTTTTTTCGTTAATGTCTGGCTGTTTAAGGCTTTATCAAGAAAAACTTTTGAAAAAAAAAAATAATCAAACTTAAAACGTTACCTATTTAGATGCGTTCTGACATTATAATTTAAGTGTATTGTGAGACAAATACTAGTATTGTCATCCAGCAATTGGAAAACCATATCATTTAAAAGATTACCTATTAAACATATACACATATTGTGAAGTCGAATGGCCCACAATATTAAAAGGGCTAGGAATGCTTGAAAATAAGTTCATTTCGTATGAAAGCTATCCTCATGCCTTTCATAACGCTGAAAGAGGTTTTAAAATCTGACCACTATTAGAAAAGATATGGCAGTTTGAAATTTAAGAAAAGGGCTGATCATGGAGGCAGCCATTTTAGTGCGTTTATGACGTCATTTACACACTGATGAATTCTTTATTTAGCAAATAACCTTTTAAATAGGTTAATTTTAATGTTTCTTGAGTATAAGATGTTAAACATGGTCATTTCATTCATTACAGTTGGAAAAAATAGAGGAATTACTTTAAAGAAATAAGTAAATACAGTTCACATATGTATCTAGAAAAGTAATAAATCCAAGATTTTGTTTTCTGATGTCATGGAAACAAAATAACCGCCAATTTTGATAAAATATTTAAATGCTCATAACTTTTTTTTTTCATTTTTAAAATTCTCTCACTTCTTGAAATGATTGAATAAATCCTAGCAGAAGAAATTAACATAGGAACATCATTCCCTTGTCATAGCGTGAACTACGTAACTTATGGAATTTAATGATAAACCCTTGCATTAAAAAACTTCAAAAGAGTGTTTCCTGGTTTACACTTGTAAAATGTAATGTACACTAACATATATGACCACCATTACTATACGACGTGTTGTTACATATAGCAGTCTTCGTACCACATCGTTTATGTCATTCCTGATTAAAATAGAGAAAAGTAGAAACTTCACAGGTCGCTCAACACGACAAAAACGAAAATGTTACAGGCTCGGTTTGATTGAGCCTGTTCAAGGACGGTAGTGGAAATGCATGCTACCTTCCACGACCTCTAGCCCAGGGTTGAGCAGAACTCAACATTTACACGTGATACACGTGTTGAGGCGTGTAATTCCATGAAGAGCGGCGTTTGGTCCCCAGATAAAGTAAAGGGTTTGCCCTAAACGAGAAAACAATGGGCAGAACTAAACAAACTGGAATTTAGGAAGGGGATCTGATGTTATGGAGCCTGCGTATCACAGGAACTGTCAAAAGTCAAAATTAAAAAGCAGGCACCATATCCAAGAGGTGATTAAACAATACCCAAGGCTATGAAAGCGGGAGTATTGGAACCACCCAGGCCTAAATGGTCAATGTTTTGGTCAATGCTGCCTCATTCTGGAGGTATGGTCTAACAGCCTTAAAACGAAGCAAATTATTTCGTACATATGTTTATCATATACGAAGAGAATTTACATGAGTAGACATGCTCATTCCAATAAATTGCTTAAGCAACTGGTAAACATTTGATTTCAATGCTGCTCCTTAATCACATTTGCTACATCAGTGTGTACAGCGTGTTATTTACAATATTGAAAGGTTGTCTAAGGATTTTAGAGGACATGTGACTTTGCATTATCTATTTTGAAGGTATTACATAGCAGATGATCTTTATATGAAACGATAGATGAGTGTAGAACGACTGTGGTATACTCAATATACGCATAATATAAAATAACAAAAGGTACAAAACAAGGTAAAAAATTTAAAGCGATGTAGTACTCTCCATTGAAGCTTTGACAGAGCCACATCTCGCAAAGTAGGCTAACAACAAATTGAAAATGATCCAGGAGAAAGATACATCAGAATCGGAAGTGATTCTAGTGTTTATCAACAATACATTTTAATCATATGAACAATATAAAAAGGGGTATTGGCTAATAGATGATGGGAGAGAAAGAAGGGAATAAGGTAAAGAATGCTAGGGGACATTTCAAAAAAAGATGAAGTATAAAAACGTAGAAACCATAGCGATAATACCACCAACACATAAGAAAATATATTTATCATATAAAATTAAACGGACAAAAAAAAAGAACAAAGATGAAAATAAGGTCACCACATTGGAATCTATATAAAAAGAAAACTAGTGTTCTGAACTCGTTTTGGGCATGCCAACCTCACACCTGTTATACATTTCAATAGTTATACAGGACAGTATAAGAAAATAGATCCCGCCGGAGTAAACTCTAATATGAGTGACAAAATGCCAGACTGTATATACATATATATGCGATTAATCTAATCCGCGGTAACAATACAACAATGCACACAATAACTTCTCCAAAGTCAGAGCACCAAAGCATAATTTTAAGACAAGACTTTTAAGGTTCAAAGACAAACATCCTTTTCCTCGAATTTAGGAGACGAGCCTAACAGGTTTTCATACTAGAGTAATAATCCCGCCACCATATAGGAAAAAACGTCTGAGAATATACACTGTCAATTACATTGCATTGTATCCTCTTTTGATAAGTTCTTAATCAGATTTTACAAATTGTGGATTAAAATTAACGTTTTGGGTTTTTTTTTCAACAATTTATACACTGCATCCCCAACGAATAGTGAAGTATCAAAATTAAGAAGAAGTGTCAGATTAGACACCCTGGAAGCATTGAATACACAAACACAGTCAGATCTATGCATTGAAAAAGTGGCAAAATAAACAAAAGTACAAACATTTCTATTTCGCTAGTAGTAATCTTTGTGATGCGTTCAATTGTAAAATTTTAGCTTGTAGCAATTTTATCTACAAATAAAAATTATATAGATGATAAACAAGTGACTTAAATGCATTGACGAATAATAAGTGTTATTGTCATATATGCATTATTCTCATTTAAATTAATGTCCACGAAGGCGATGTGTGTAGTCCCTGAAACGTGACCGCTAGTCTTGTATATATTCAATATTTCAAAACTATTAACATCATGTCTAACTGCTGTGAAAGCCAACGTGGAAAGATACTGCGATAAAGTATACGAAAACTCTGGTAAACATTTATTTTGGTCGATTAAAAATTCTGGCGAAGTTCTGGATAAGTTTTAAAATTAATAATTACAAGGTATCTACAGTCAGTACATACGAATTTTCTACTTTGTATACCACTTTACCACATAACTTAATAAATGACAAACTAACTGCCCTAATTCAAAGACATTTGCCAGAGAGAATGCTACATTTCTGGCTTGCAGTTTTGATAAAGCTTTTTTTACTAGCAATATTATTAAACATTATACAATGTGGACCTGTGAAGTTTGTAAAGCCCTTTCCTTTTTATTGAACAACATTTATATCAGGTTTGGGAATGCAGTTTTTAGACAAGTAGTTGGTATTCCCATGGGAACAAATTGTGTACCCCTTGTCGCAGATTTGTTTTTATATTGTTATGAAAGAGACTTTATGTTGAGCCTTTCTCCAGATACGCAGGCAGATATTATAACTGCATTTAATAATACATCACGCTATCTGGATGATATTCTTAATATGGATAATCCGTTTTTTGGTCAGTTGGTGGGTACTATTTATCCTAGGGAGCTTCAGTTAATTAAAACTAACAATTCGGATACTGATGCTTCGTTTTTAGATTTTCATCTCTCTATTTATGACAATGTTATACATACCAAAATTTATGACAAGAGGGGTGATTTTAACTTTAGTATTGTAAATTTCCCCCATTTGGATGGGGATGTACCTCAGGCTACATCTTATGGGGTATATATTTCTCAATTAATTCGGTTTGCCGGAGCGTGTAGTCATGTCAAGCATTTCAATGAACGTAATCTATATATTACAAGTAAACTTCTTCAGCAAGGCTACCGTTACTACAAATTGCGTAAATATTTTGCTTAATTTTACTATCGTAATTCTGATTTAGTTTTAAAATTCAATAGTAATTTAAAGACACTTCTGCGAGAAGTTATTTCTAAACCCGCTTTTTATGGGGATGTGGTTTACAAAGTTCGTAAGATCTTGGGTCATGGTAATTTTCCAAATGTATTTGGTAAAATTATAAAACGTTTTATTAAAAGAGGTTACGACCCAACTATTTTGAGACATACCGCATGTTTAGTGTTCAACCCGTTTACAGTTGGACACTACGCTTCCCCCTTTGATTGTGTCTGACGGAAGAGGGGGAGGACTCTATGATAAGCAGTTTTTAAATCCTACCAAGACTGAACTGTTTTGATATCTGTCTTCTGGCCTGTTTCGTCGGGCCCTTAAGGGTGTTTCTATTGTTGCTCTGTCTTCTGAAAAGGCATTGAGTACATATGTTTTTGGTTCTAAAGGTTTGCTTTTTATATTTTTATACACGAGCATTTTTGTGTTTTACATGCCGTGCCTTTTTGTTTCCATTACGAGTGGTAGAGATTCACCTGGAGGGGATTACTTTTATTTACACTGTCCCGTGTCTTTGGAACATGGTGGGGGGGGGGGGGGTAAGAGTGAGATTGGGTGCGCACCATAAACCGGTTTAAGCTCCCCAGTGGTGTTTTTGCCACTGACCGTTCCAAGGCGGTGCCCCACTGTGTTCCTTTGTTTGTTCGTTTTGTCCTCTTGTGTAGGCTTTGTGTATGTGTGTGTTCCTTTGTTTGTTCGTTTTGTCCTCGTGTGTTGGCTTTGTGTGTATGCACGTGTATGTGTGTGTGTGTATTTGTGGTGTGCACGTCTGCGTGCTGTAGGTTTCGTTTTTGGGAGGCTGCGATTTTGGTACGTGGCATTCCCTGTTTGATATTTGTCTTTGTTTTTTTGTGTCATAGTCAGTACCGGTCCCAATAGGTACGGCTTATAGCACAGTTGCCTTCCACTTCCTTTCAGAAAATATAAATAAAAAGAAAAGAAAGGAAAATTTGTCTGCATACATTCCATCAATCAACCAGATGCTACCAAAAAGAAAAATGTCGACCAGAGGCAGAGGGGCCAAACGGCCCAAATTGACGGCGGATCGCTTCATCAGGCGTTTCTTTCAAACAGAACTTGGATTTTGCCATTGATAACAGACACGGCAAGTGTATTCGATCAAGTTTGTTGTGTTGTCAGATCAGATCTGGGAGGAGAGAGCAGACTTGTCCATCTGGCAATGTTGTTGAAATCGGGCAGGGAGATGGGTAATTTTGCAGAGAAATGGGCATCCCGGCGAAATACTTTTTAAAGGTGGAAAGTTTGCAAAAAGAGAGGGACCTTCAAAGAATCTATTGAGCAGTGGTAATCTCATGAGTGTTTTGATTGAATCCCCAAGATCTATTGATTTTCTTCAGGGATATCCGAATTGACTCCCCTAGGGGTAATGATTAACATAGAGTTATAGTTACTGTATGTTAATAGCTCCAGCAATGCAGCTTTTAAAAGTAAAACCATTTTGTCTAACATGCTAATAAAACTAACAATAATGGAAGTTCCCACCAAACCGTGGTTCCTGCCAGTCTTGCGGCGGCAATTTGTGGAAGAGAAATCCAGAGTACGACTTCGTGTAGCCGGTCGGGGAGACTAAAATGCAGCTTAAGTGGCAATGGCCTTGCCCTCTCTTTCACCCTGACATTGTTTCATACAATCATGCAGGGCTTGTGTAAATGTTTCACCTGTCTATATTAATGATTTTTATAACGGGGTTCACATCCGTGCAACGTTTGAATCCCCTCCACGTTCAAGATAAGAGGGGAGGCCTATGGCGAGGCCTTAACGCCTGGAACTGACCTTGTTCCCAAAAAGAAAAAAAATAGTTAAAATAGAAAAAGCAAAGAAAACAAAATCAACATGAAAATGCAACAGATTTATTGACTGAACGATTAACATTCGCAGCATGTTCATAGGTTAAAGGTAATGTGTCCTTTAACTCGGAGGTATGTTAGTCAACACTTAATAAATTCTGCTCACAGACACACAAAACATATTGAAAAATAATTATTTAACCAAACCCACAAAAAACCTTAATGTACAACTTACGAAGCTTTCTTATCGGCGTCAGTACATTGATAGTTGGTAGAAAATAATGTGTCGCTCATCTGTTCAATGAACCATAAATCAGCAGGCGTGACGCCAGGATTATTAGTATCCAAATGTTTGCATTTAGTCTGAAAAATGTCTCATATGCTGAAATACCTTCGGTTTGTATATAGCCGACAGGATAGTGGGCGTGATGGGTGTAACGAATTTCTCATGAACAGATTCTATTCAATCGGGTCTGCTATTTTTTTTGGTGCCTTATATGCTTTTAAAGGATCTTCCAGTAGATTATATCAACTTTTAGAACGGACGTCTTTTCACAAACAGCATGCACAAACACAGTTGAATCGATGTAAAATATGCGATTGAAATAGTCTGAAACATCTGTTATGTAACAAAAAGCTTAACGTCTGGAAGGTATCAAGACAACATTTTATATCAAGACATCACAGCATTACCACTGACTGTTTCTGTCTTTACAGCTTATTAATATAATGTATAAAACTTCCTGAAGGCATTTCTCACAAATAAGAAATGTTTGGCTCTTTTGCGGACGTAGATATAATAAAAGGCATTAAATTTGCTGAATAATGCATTTGATCGTGCCAGAGTAGACAAAAATAAATAACGCAAGAAAATCACCAAAATTGGGCTTAACGAAATCATAAAACCACCGACATTCCGTAAATCAGCTAGGTGTCTTCCTCTCGTGAAGATTTCTACACTCCAGTGAGTCACATCCACGAGAGGCGAGTGGTTTGAAGTCAGCCACATTAACCACTCGGCCACGGAGGCCCTGCTGATCTTACCCCACCACACCTCCCTAGCCGAATTAAGAGATCAAGTTAACAATTCCGACCAGCATTTGATAACTTCGCTTAATGAACTACCGACACCGAGGTTGAATTCAAATATGAATATTTAAAAAATACAATTTTCCTCCGATTTACTATTAATTCTGTAAGTACTAAAGTAAATGACTGTTTATAAAATGTGAAAACTATTGCAGGACAGTTTTTGAATTAATTTATTTAAAAGCATGATAGCTGTAATTACATGTTTTTGTTTTATTTTTCTAGATTTTTAGCTAGCATGCCCTTTTCTTCACCTAAGAATTGTTGGCAATGTAAGAGTAATAAACGAACACAAGAGAGATAGGAATACTAATGATATACGCGGACATTTTTTTTATATGTTTTTGGTAATACTTGATCGGTTTTTACTTTTGTGTAGAATAATATTTAATATTCGTATCCGTTAACCTAACTATTTTCATATAAACAGAAATACCGGTACACATTAAAAAGGAGTTTTAATTTAATCACGATAAATTTTTGAATATTTCTTGCATAACAGGAGAATTTTAAGACACAATGAAATTCACAGCGAAAAATTTGTCTGTTGGTCAACTGTCCGAAACTATTATGATTAGCTCTGACACGACGAGTTCTCTAAAACGCATATTTATAAATTCTTTTATAGATGTTGGAAACAAATTATGTTATGGTTAGCTTGCCTAAGTGTTGATCCCATTTTGGAGAAGGAATATATATCTATATTTAATTTACCTGGCAAACTAATCAGAATTTCATAAACATTTCAGCCAGGTATCAAACGGCTACCTAACGCAAAATGTATTCTGAGATTTTGGTATTTTTAAAATGACTTTATGATTGTTGTGTAGGCCAGTCACATTCATGATTTTGCTTTGAAAACACAGGACTATAACAATTTGTTTTATGACTGATTTCTTTCGCGTCCTTGTCATATAAATCGACATAATGGCAACAGTATTGTTTTGTCAAAAACCAACATTCTTACTACCTGTCGAAGTCAAATGAAATTATGCTTCCAACATACAACTTGTAAAACAGTTATAAAAGCATGGACTGCACAATGTTCTTTTATTTATGACTTACAATAAAATCCGACACGTTTCCACAACATCATGATTTCTGAAACAGGATTATGAAGAACGCAAAATCAAAATGTACACATTACTGCGCATACGGAAGAGAAAATGTTAAACTGCCATATATGTAATACTTTGATATTTCTTTTCTATAGGGATTTCTTTTCAGTCGTAGTAATTTGATAATCCGTGACGTTAGTGGACTGCATCACCGTTTAACATTTGACAAATTGTTCTGAGTGAAATCCCATGTATCATATTTTGATTTAGTTTAGATAGATAATTGAGACAGTGCCGAACAGATATAACGTGGGGGTTGACATAAAATGGATAAAAGATTTAAACTCGCAATATTTCCTTAGATATGAGGGCTAGAATCATCAAAAGATGTTACTAAGTGACATGATTATTGTTATATTAAATTGGAGTTTCGGGAGGTGAAATTCTACGAAGCAGGGAATCCTTTCTAAGATGTGTATAATCAAATAAAAAGCAATGCTGGACGTTTTAATACTGATAAGACATTTTTCTGAAGAATGTGGATTACCACTCAATGCGAAACGTCCTTGCAAATACACACTGTGAATTCTAAACTATCGCAAATTAGAACTAGCTGTGATAATGTATGTAACATACTACCAGTGAATACGTAATTGATCTATTGCTTCCAAACTGAAAAAGGTGACTAATAATAAACATTATACGAGTAACACAATATTATTTTATTTATTCAATTGCGAATCTCAGGAATCCTTACAAGTGGAGCCATTAAGATATGCCTGTTACGTTAAGAAGAATATATTGAACGTTTTCAGTCGGAAAATATTTAATTAGGGAGCACAACTAACTAATATCTGCGTCAGAAAGTACTTTGCAATCATCTTGGGAGATCATCTCCCAGTAGTGAAAAGTGTGCCTAACATAACATAACAACATGAACATCAGTGTGGCTGTCAAACGGTCTGTGGCTCTACTCGGGTGCCCGCCCTTGATGAATCAGTGCACGGAGGAGCATCAGGTGTCTTCGCCACCAAAAACGAGAAAACAATGGGCAGAACTAAACAAAGTAGACTCTTAAGAAAAGGATCTGAGGTTATGGTGCCTGTATATCACAGGAATTGCCAAAAGACAAAATTAAAATTTCTATTTATATGTTGTGATTAATTGGTACTATAAGTACTTGTTATAATTTTAATTTCAATCACCTACTTCAGGAGACAACAGCTAAGATCGCTTTATTTTAAAAATCGGTCGCTTACATATTTGAACTCGCTCTGATCTTTTATGTATGCAGTTTTAAGGAAGGTCGGAGCCTCATAGTTTCCTTGTTGCTCCTCGCTAGAAAATGAAAAACATGTATAAACACCAATGAACTAAATTTTCACCTCGGGTTATAATACTTTAATAGCATGATATATATCGTACGTAAAGCTATCAATGATGACGTTACAATCGGGCGTATTGTAACTGAATTTAATAAACTAATCTCTCTATCATACATCTTTCCCACGCTTAGACACTATCAGAGCTGCTTAAAAATATAGACAGGGGTAACTGTTTAAGGTCAACAAAGCCACGTGCTCCATAGATTTTGCGCGATTACTTGAAGACCATAAGACTTAGCTTACTTGACTTTTAAGGACACACATTTAAGATTTACGTTTACTACGAGATGTTAATGTTTTAATCATTTGTCAAATAACATCATATTTCTGTCATTGACGCCTACCAAAGCTATTAAATCCTTCAAGTACACGGTGTTTGAAGAAATTATTGTGTCTATAGCGAATTTTGAAAGTAGAAACTATTTGAAGTATTGCCGTCAATTGGTTCTTCTTCAAAATATCAAGTTTATTTTGTTCCAAGATATCTCTTTGGGCAATTGAATACATTGCTCATTCTTTTTTGTTTTGACAAAAGTAATTATAATTTTTAGACTTGGCATATGAGGGTATCAATCATGTGCAAGAATATAAGGATCTTATATGACTGCCTGTGTAAGACAGGATTTTCCCAAACCCAAAACAGAAATAAACAAATCTTAAATGACGATTTCTATCTAGTTTTAAATATAATACATGTATTGTCATTTAGCTTCTATACACAGCGTTACGTCAATAACTTTTCTGATACAAATACATATATATTACTTCTTCGGACTCTTGTATCTGTGTCTTTCAAATTTAGTTATTAATAAGTAACTTCACTTCTAGAAACTCAATTTATAAAATGCAGTCCGTGCATGAGGACATGTGCTCAGATTCTGTCATTTAAACGTGACAATTTATTATCAATTGTAAATGATTATTTATTTTAACACGACCCGATTTGTTTCCTATTAAACAAAGAAGGCTGAAAACTGTATGCTATTATTCAACAAACGCCACAATCATAACGGCATAACGGCGCGCTGGAAAAGAAATCAACAGAAATCAGGCAAATATTTGATGGATATCGTCAAGGACGTACATAATAATCCTTGATTAGAATCGAAATAATATATATCTCAAACAGTGATTTGCTCGTGAATAAAATCATTGTTTGTCGTTTAAAGGTTCATTACTAAGGGAAAGTGAGTTGGCAATTTTTTTCGTAGCCAGTGCATAGACTTCTGCAAGACACTAAATAATGAAGATTGGCAGGTAAAAATTTACAGAAGGTCTTTGGAACTCAAAGAAATGTATGTGTATTATGTTGAAATTTCAATGAATCGACAGAATGACACCCCAGGTCTTTTTAACTTTCTTCATACTTCATAGAAAAATAATTGTACATATACTTCAATTTATTTCGAATTTCTACATACCAACTTTCATTTTCCAATAAAATGAAATAGTTTCTGTGCTTTTTAAAAGAAATTAAAATGTTCACTTTCCTTAGTATTGGACCTTTAAATGCGTATTATTATATTACTCGGGCTGTGCCCTCGAGATATAATTCTTTCGTATCTTAACTCCAAACAGTGATTTTATTCAACGACAAATCACTGTTGGAGATATATTATTTCTTAAGTATACTTGTAATAAGTTTTTCTCTGAAATATACACCATTATGTCTGAAAAATATGTATATGTATAAGATCAACAATCTAGATATAAAGTTCGTTTCCGGCTTGATTTTTTACACTTTTCAAAGATTCAAATCGATGGGATTTTTTTTGTTAATGCTACTAATTAATTTGTAAAATTTATACATACCGTAATTAGTTTATTCACAATGACAAATGAAACAACTAGGTATGTTACTTCTGCATATCTCTGACTGATGTATCCATTCTGATGAGTACGCATATATATTTTGACCTAGACGAAGCTGTGGAATTTAGTAGTGTTCTAAAACTATGCTTGTTTTAAAATAAAGCACGATTATTAAATATGTTTTTATCTTTGAAGATAATTTATATGTCAGCTTAAATCTGTACAAAATGATTGAGAAATTTATACTCTAGAAATAATGTGTAAAACGCGAAAACATGTTAAAGATATCTTATGCATAATGTGAAGGAGTAATAATTTTGATATTTATAACACTGATATAGTTTCCTTCAATGAAATTTTCTAAAACAAATATAATGTCTTGAAGTTTCATTTAATTTTTTCTGTATGATTATTACAAATATATTTCGTTGTTCTAAGGAAGATTCTTCTGAAATGTAACATTTTGCAGATTTAAATACGTATGTGGATTATCAAAGCTATTTGTGTTTGATTTTTGTGATGGATTATTGAGTATCTCCAGTCAAGACAATGGGTATAGATAACGTCGGTCTATGTCACCTATTTTAGGCAAATATTTTTCTTTTCATTGGAAGCTTCGAATATGTCTGACATCAAAGAAAGGGATTAAAAGCTAAACATAATTTCAGGCATGCTATGATTTTGTCCATTTTCGCTCGGTAGGCATTGTATATATTATATAAACATTCAAGAAAAACGTTTCCATATGCAGATATATCATAATTTGGATATAAACAAAAGTGCTAGTTGAAAAGTCTTTCTTAGTATAGATCTGATTGTATTACGAAACCTCTCTGGACGCTATTGTAATATTCAATAGGACAAATTACGTGCCATGACGTCATGTCCAGCTTTTTCAGCATGTTATCTAATAATGAAATGTATTTAATACTATTTCTAAACATTGCTCGAAGACATTTTCTGCCTTGCAATATATTATAAGAGTAGAATCAATTTAAAAGATTGCAGTTAATGTCAATATCTGGAATTGTGTTTCTACAACGTCTTCACGTTTGCTAATACTTAAGATCCAATATACTGGTTATATTGGTGCGACATTATCACACTTTTGTTCTGGTAAAAATGAAACTGCCTCTGAATTTCATAAAGTGATCACATGAAAAACGTTCAAACACAAAAGATATTCAGTCTATACATGTAGAATGATTTCAGAGCGCCTTTCCGTCTGGTGCAAAAAGAGTTAGGTACACGATGTGAATTGTAAACAGAAAATTATTTTAAAAGAACGTTTATGTTTCAATCGCTTAGATAAAATGAAATATTCAAATAGTCACAATTATAGGTAATGTTGTGACTTTTCGGCCTTTGATGTTCGGGGAAGACCCCAAAGCTATCATACATTTGTATATGATTGTTCGTTTTGACTGGACTCTTTGAACACACTGAACATCTTATGTGGTAAAATTCACAGTATTGCTTAAGATGATAACGCACAAACAGAAAAACACTAGTGACATAACAAATGTTCCTGACAATTTAGACTTCGTTATTTCAAGAACAAGAGAAAAAAACACGTGGAAAATGAATGTATATATCAATATAAACCCATATCTTCCCATTCGGTATGTACATTCTAAGTTTCTTTCATTACTGACACAAGCCCTTACTAATATAAACATCATAATACTTTATGTAAAGTTTTGATAATGTGCAAAGTGATATACAAATAGTTTACAAAAGAATACCATGTGTGCATGGCCAGTTATGAAGAAATGTATATAGTGTTTAGTACTATGGAAGGATTTCCCTTGCTTTTATTGTTAAAATCGTACAGCCAGATTACACAGTAATTTCAATACGTAAGAATTGTACCTATTTAAAAATATACTATATGTTTACAATAAAAAATTTACTAGTCTTTTTATGTCTAAACAATGACTAAATCTCTAGAATAAACAGCAAGTGCAGTTCTATAACATTTGGAATATCAACATATCTATGCACTCAATTTAATACATTATATATTCTAATATGGCTCGATATGATTGCTAGTTAAAGAAAAAGGAACACAAAGCTCCGTATATTCTATTATAAACAACGGTTAATGCATAGACTGGTAAGAGAACTTCATGACGTCAAATTGCCGCACGACGTCCGGTTCGTTACTACTCGGATAGATGAAGCGCAGCATTATTTTTATCAAAATATTTCAATGACCATGTAAGAATGAAAACAATCAAGGTCATCTTGTGGTTTCTCGTCCAATTTACCATCGACGGTTCATCGTTCAGCTGCTTAGATATTAAAAGTGACTCAATTCCTGCGCATCTGAATTCTGAACAATTTTAAATCAGACGACAGACCACTCAAAGGCTTTGATTATTTGTTAATTAATGCTCAATCTCATTAGGGCAAAAAGTCAGAATTTGTTGATAATTCATCATCAACTTAAGATCCTATTAAATCAAATAATTGCAGAGTATATAACAGAAATAGATAATAAAAATGATTAATCAAAATTCAAGGGATCTGTATTAAAACAAAGACTTCCCTATGGACCATTAAATTTTAGTTTATCTTTCGCATCAATAGATTGCTTTAATGGATTTGTTCGCAAAAATGGTCATATATTAAATATTAACCGTTTGCTTTTAATTTTCTTTAATGTTTAGTTATCATGAAATAGATAAACAGTTTGACGTTGATAATACTCCCTTGTGATGCTTTTTTTCCAATTTCAATGTACACCTTTAAGTAAATATATTTGTTATCATTCTTTAAGGCAGCCAATGAATAAGCTTTACAGGTTTTTGCAGGAAGTTGAGGCAAATAATTCTTGGATATTGTGCTGACAATCAAGTAAACATAGTAGAATTTTAGAAAAATCCTTGAGAATTTTCTACAAGTTCAGATAAGGTCAGTCCTGTGTCAGAAATGTTTCATTAATTGTAGATGTATGCATAACCTTTAATTTTCAGTTATTGCTAATGCCTTACTGTTATAGAACAGGCATCTGAATGCTATAAATGCTAAAAAACCAAAGACAAATATCAAACAGGGAATGCCACGTACCAAAATCGCAGCCTCCCCAAAACGAAACCTACAGCACGCAGACGTGCACACCACAAACATACACACACATACACGTGCACACACACAAAGCCAACACACGAGGACAAAACGAACAAACAAAGGAACACACACACATACACGCGCGCACACACAAAGCCAACACAAGAGGACAAAACGAACAAACAAAAGAACACAGTGGGGCACCGCCTTGAGACGGTCAGTGGCAAAAACACCACTGGGGAGCTTAAACCGGTTTATGGTGCGCACCCAACCTCACTCTTACCCCCACCATGTTCCAAAGACACGGGACAGTGTAAATAAAAGTAATCCCCTCCAGGTGAATCTCTAACACACGTAATGGAAACAAAAGGCATGGCATGTAAAACACAAAAATGCTGGTGTATAACAATATAAAAAAAAAACCTTTAGAACAAAAAACGTATGTACTCAATGCCTTTTCAGAAGACAGAGCAACAAGAGAAACACCCTTAAGGGCCCGACGAAACAGTCCAGAAGACAGATGTCAAAAGAGTTCAGTCCTGGTAGGATTTAAAAACTTATCATAGAGTCCTTCCCCTCTTCCATCAGACACAATCAAAGAGGGAAGCGTAGTGTCCAACTGTAAACGGGTTGAACACTAAACATGCGGTATGTCGCAAAACAGTTGGGTCGTAACCTCTTTTAATAAAACGTTTTATAATTTTACCAAATACATTTGGAAAATTACCATGACCCAAGATCTTACGAACTTTGTAAACCACATCCCCATAAAAAACGGGTTTAGAAATACCTTCTCGCAGAAGAGTCTTTAAATTACTATTGAATCTTAAAACTAAATCAGAATTACGATAGTAACTTTAGCAAAATATTTACGCAATTTGTAATAACGGTAGCCTTGCTGAAGAAGTTTACTTGTAATATATAGATTACGTTCATTGAAATGCTTGACATGACTACACGCTCTGGCAAACCGAATTAATTGAGAAATATATACCCCATAAGATGTAGCCTGAGGTACATCCCCATCCAAATGGGGAAAATTTACAATACTAAAGTTAAAATCATCCCTCTTGTCATAAATTTTGGTATGTGTAATATTGTCATAAATAGAGAGATGTAAACTAAAAACGAAGCATCAGTATCCGAATTGTTAGTTTTAATTAACTGAAGCTCCCTAGGATAAATAGTACCCACCAATTGACCAAAAAAAACTGATTATCCATATTAAGAATATCATCCAGATAGCGTGATGTATTATTAAATGCAGTTATAATATCTGCCTGCGTATCTGGAGAAAGGCTCAACATAAAGTCTCTTTCATAACAATATAAAAACAAATCTGCGACAAGGGGTGCACAATTTGTTCCAATGGGAATACCATTCCCAAACCTGATGTAAATATTGTTCAATAAAAAGGAAAGGGCTTCACAAACTAAGTCGTGATTGTATTCATTGACATTCTGTGAATATCGTTAACGTTTATATCGTATACATGTAATACTTTTCTTGTCAACTCTTCCAAATAGACCCTATATACTAAGAATATTTCTTAGGTTATATAAACCAGTCATTAAGATATGCACATCATCTCCTTTCGTCAGTATAAATACTTTATGCACAATCATAATATATTGAGAAATTACTGCTCTATGAATTGTGCGTGCGACTTATGTAACATGTGGTTCCGTCATTTTTGCGTTCATAATTTTGATAGGACAAATATTGCTTTATTTGATTATGTATCATAGGAGTCATACTCACTAATATAAGTTGATTAAGTTAAATAAGTGTGCCATTCTAACTAGTATCCGACAAGGGTCTTGTTACGGATTAACTGATTTTAACTTTGTAATCTATTTACAACCAGTGGATTGCTTTACACATTCAAGTTAACTTTTTAAAAACAAATTTGCAGGAATCCGTGTTTCATAGATTTTGTTATATTCATTAATAACGTCATTTTTTTGAGTAGTTGGAAAGTACACAAGTGTATGTAATATGAGAACTTAAATGAACATTGCAGGAGGAGAGATGTTTTCCGTCTTTTTTTGTTTTTGTTTTTGTTTTGAGTTAGTTTTATGAAATTGAAGATCTGCACATAATTTAGGATATGTAGGACATAGTGAACTTATTGTTAAATAGAAGCTGATAAATAGTATTGAATATTAACCAGTCGCCAAATGTCCAGTCGCTCCGCCTCTTAGATCACGTGGTCTAGAAATGAGAAACCTTCGACAAACAAGTTCCAAAATGACGGATGCGATGTGATTCTGAATAATTTCCCATGTGATGAAAATAACACTATGACGTTAAAGAGTTGTATTCAACATATTAAGTAGGTAGTTTGAGGGTCAAAATGTTTCGCTAGGGTACTCTCGTATGTTTCTCAAATTCTATACAGCTGTGTTTTCGTATGTTTCTCAAATTCTATAATGTATTTTCGCATGCTTTTAGCTCACCAGAGCTCAGGGTGAGCTATTCTGATCAGTCACCGTCCGGTGTCCGTCGTCCGTTGTCCGTAAACCTTTACTTTAAACGACATCTCTTCATAAACCACTAGGCCAATTTCATCCAAACTTCACAGGAATGTTCCTTGGGTGCAGCTCTACAAAAATTATTTAAAGAATTGAATTCCATGCAGAACTCTGGTTGCCATGGCAACAGAAAGGAAAAACTTTAAAAATCTTCTTCTCAAAAATCCAGAAGCCTAGAGCTTAGATATTTGGTGTGCAGCATTGCCTAGTGGGTCTCTACCAAGTTTTTTCAAATCATAACCCCGGGGTCAAAATTGATCCCGCCCCAGGGGTCAATTGATTTTATATAGGAAAATCTTTAAAAAAAATCTTCTTCTCAAAAACCAGAAGCCCTAGAGCTTAGATATTTGACATGTAGCATTGGCTAGTAGACCTCTACTAAAGTTGTTCAAATCATGACCCCGGGGTCAAAATTGACCTCGCCCCAGGGTTCACTTGATTTTACATAGGAAAATATTCAAAAAATTTCTAAAAATAAACAAGACGGTATAGAGCTTAGATATTTGAAATGTAGCATTGCCTAGTGGATCTCTACAAAAGTTGTTCAAATCTTAACACCCCCCCCCCTCCCGGGTCAAATTGACCCAGCCCCAGGGGTTACTTGATTGTACATAGGGAAATCTTCATAAATTTGCTAAAAATAAACCAGAAGGCCTAGATCTTAGATATTTGATATATTACATTGCCTAGTAGACTTCTACAGACTTTGTTCAAATCATGACCCCGGGGTAAAATTGGCCCCGCCCCAGGGGTTACTTGATTGTTCATCAGTAAATCTTCCAAAGAATTTCTAAAAATCATCAGTTTGACATTTGAAACATATACATTGTAGCTCATATTACTCTGGTGAGCTATCCAGGGTCATCATGACCCTCTTGTTAATTTTACACTGTATTTCAACTATATTTCAAAGTCTGTATTGTAAAAAAAGAACTTCTCAAATGTAACCAGCTAGAAAAGATTGCTTTGAAGTCGTTGCTTATCTAACGCAATACATGTATGTACGTATTGAACATACTTACGTTCGGATTGATAAACTCTTTTTTTGTCTTAATTCTTGTATTATTAATTTTTTCATTTTTAATTTACTTAATATGTTAATTCATTCGGTTTGCAAACGGTTTCTCTTTGTGGCTGTTAAGCTGCAATTTACGACTTCCAACTTATATCATGCACAACTATTTAACTACTTAATAAAGTGAGTGAGAAAAAAGTTAGATATTGGTAAAAATGCAAGAATAATGTAAATTTTTTGCATTATTTCAATAACATTTCCATGGTTTACTACCTTCTGCACAATAAATTTGGCTATTTATAAGAATATCTTAGAATAATCTTATGTCAAAATGTTTGAACCCTATTTACTTTCAGAATTCTCACTTTTATGGATTTTTTTTGAGATTATTTTTCGCCTGAAATGTGTGGGTTAGTCCCTTTAAAATGAAACGCATGTCTAAAGTTTTCTCTTTTTTTGTATAGGTAGAACAGTATTTTTCAAAATAAAAAAAACAACAAACACTACATTTCGGACAAAAAAATGTTGCCGGCCGACACATTTCGTTTCATTTGGCCATATACAAGTTTGATGAAAGTTTTAACGTCTCAAGTTCTTATTAATTAAGGAAAGGTTTGTATGTCTCTCAAGGCTTCTTAGGAATGAGGGAAAGAAATAGATGGAACAACTCAACTTCACTTCAACAGTTTAGCAATAAAATACTTTGTCGAAGAAAAATGACGGCGGTAAGCGGTACACAAATATGAGTAAAAACTCGATGTCTTATTGGATCAGAGATAGTATACAGCGAACTTGCCCTTTCCGAACTAGTTGTTAATGTTTTCGGCGGACGCCGTCTAAGAACGAATTCGTTACCTATGCCAAGTGACTTCAGTTTGCAAATCAAACTACTTGATAACGCATTATAGATAATTTATCAAAATGGAAGATTTATGCAACACTTTGCCTGATTGGACAAGAGTGTCAATTTCTTTCACTCTGTTGATTGTGCTACGCTAAGTGAAATGTAGACAAAGCGTTTATCCTAAACGACGCTGTTCACAGTTTTAAAGCTAACTTTGGCTCGGTATATTTAGCAAGAATATTGATATATCTCAAAATGATAAGTAAGTTTAATAAATATGATAAAATCCTGTTCAAATACCAACATATATCAAATCAAAGAAAGAACTGAATACGGTCTGCGTATCACATGAATAAGGGTGTGATAAGAGTCTTTTATGTAGAGAAGTGCTTTTTAAAAGATTTTCCTTGTTACAATTGTCGTCTGTATATGAAAAGGTTTCTTGCTTTTATGACTTATTCAGATTGCATATTAAAATGAGTACTTGTTTGCTTTGATATATTTGTTATAAATTATTTAACTCTTCTTCTTCTTGGCGTTCACAAATTATTTAACTGATTTATTATATATGAATATTTTTCTTTAGTATGGTATGCAAATATTGAACTCAGTTGAAATCAGTTTTATTATGTATATGCTATCTAATGACTGAATCTCATTACACTGAAATGAAGGTACGCTGCATACAGTTTATCTATGTGATATGACTACGGTCAAACTTTGCTTATGAAACAGAAATATTGAAATAATTACAATTGTATGTTTTGCTTGACCTTCACTTTTTTATAGGTTTGACGTCATTGTCCAAAGATTCATGAATAGCGAATATGCATTTGTTAAAGCGGGATCAGTTGGCCTATTTTAGAAATAAATAAAAATAAATAAAAAAATCCTTTAATTGATTTTTTTCTCATGTATTCTAATCAAACTTGATTTGTATCATCTTTATTAGGCCCGCAGCCAACTTTGTTCAGCTGGGACATTTGACCCCTTTTAGCCTTTATGCAGCGTCTCATGAACAGCTTGGTGGATTTTTGTCATACTTGGTCTGGAGCATCATTATAAGGTCCTCTTTCAAATTTATTTTTATAGGAACTTGGGCCCTATTAGGGACCATTATAGCTAAAAGTAGATATGCCTTTCTTCGCATTGACCACTAAAATGTTATGGATTTTTATCAAACTCGATGTGCTATTTTGTTACAAATGGGGATAGGGACCAATTTAGCTAAAAATATAAACACGTTTAATGACCTCTTCTCATGAACCGCTTCATGAATCTTCTTCAAACTACTGCTGTGATTATTCGTCTAAGGATAAACGAAACAAAATTGCAACCGTACGAAACCTTTGCGAAAATTTAAAAGAGAACCATTTAAATTGTTAAAGTGCGGTGTTTAGTTTTGCAATTTGAAAAATGTTAGATGAAAGCTGAAAGATGAAAAATTCATAAGCTTCTTTCCTTATTACAATTCGCCGACCATCATTTTTAAAGATATTTCTTGTATCGTTTTACTTCGTCAGGTTTATATTTGAAATATAAATTTCATCTTAAATGCTGGAAAAATATATCACGATCAAAACAGCGTGAAAAGAAATTCGAAACAAAACACTGCTTGTAACATATTTCTGTAATTGATCAGACTGGTACTGTGCGTAATTCGGGTCATACTCGCCTATTCCGGATCACCACAAATGAGTTGAAATGGTTTTCTTATTACTAACCACAACAACATAAAACTACCATCTTGAATCGAAAACTGAAATAATTTTGTGGTAGGAATAGAAATTTTTGGCATTTAAGGCCAATTAAATGACTAAAACGATAGGCATGACATTCGTCTCTGGCATTATTGAAATATACTGTTTTAAAACAGTCATGTGGGCGGCCTTGTCCTTAGTGTGAATAAAACAGTCACATTGTATTATAATGCCTCCGCCTTTTTCTTTAACATCTGGCCATGGGTAAAACAATAACATAAATTAATATTTTGGACACGGAATAGGCACAGTGTATGCCATTTATATTTCCTCTTGAGGCATCTTAATGGTCAAGTTGTTTTTAATGTGGCATATATGACCGGAAAGAGCATAAAATTTCCTTCTTTTTAACCTCCCTTTCGTTTCATTTCGTCAAAAATCTAGAACTCAGACGTTCTTGAATCTGACTTTTTTGTTTACATTCGTCAGATTTCCACATAAGAAAAAGTATAGCATTTGGACAATGTTGCAAATATGGATTATGTAAGAATAACTTGAACATTTACCAGCAATGAGTTATTAGTTTAATGAATAAGATATAAAACTAAAACAAAGCTTACGGTTTTTCTTGACTTATGCGCGACGGCTGTTTAAAAGCTTGGAAATGAGTCAATTTACAAACTGGTTCGGAATAGGCGAGTTCACTGTACGTTTGATTGACAGGCGGCGACTGGTCAATTTGTTTTACAGACACAGATTATAATACAAACATATGCCTTATATAACAATAAAGGTGAAATGTGAAATGTAATTTCAATACTGCATGATGCTGTATTCCATTTGTCTTCAATTTATTTCTGGAACGATACATAACGAATAAACATACGATTTAATAAAAAAGAAAGATTTTTATCATGGCAGTTGACATGTAAATTGTCTTTGTGATTTATGTGTTTATTTCGAGAGTTTACTTGCCATTTTAGTGAAAACAGTAATGGAATTTTGTCAGTGAAATACTGTAAACCGTTTAATTTTGAGACAATAACGGCTTCGAACTAATAAGTATCAATACAATTTTAAAATAAGATAAATTTTGTTTTAAAGATGTGATTCTAGGAACGCTGGTTTTGGCAACACTACACGTTCTGATATTATTTGCGTATTTCGTAAGGTTCAGCGTAAATTGCAAAGTTCAATGATATTTTGTTCAAACTAAAGAACTAATATAACATATTAAGTGAAAATGAACAACGATATGTCCTTAAAGGTGTAATCATACTTAATAAGTCTTTTCAAAATTAAATTAGAAAACGAAAACCATTGAAAGATACAGATGTTTTCCATCTGGTGAGGAAATTTAAAGCGAAAAATGATAAAAATAACTTTTCATTGTTTCTTCTAAATTGGAAGAAAGAGCTAAGTTACCAGTATTATTTTAATGATGTTCTTAAGCTACATAAAGTTCTAATGGATGAGCATAGTGAAATAATTTTCTGCCTCTGTCTTTCTGTATAAAATGTCAGTCTTCAAATAAATAGGAATGCTACAGTTTACTTTGTATTTGCGAAATTTTGAATCTTCAAAATGGTTTCGGGTAGGTTCGAATCTAACCAACGGCTGTATGTCATTTAAAGCCGGACAGATTAGCCTAAGCTTTCACATACTCCCTATAATAACTATTATGTGTTTGCCGATACTTTGGTTTAGCAAAGCATAGTTAAAAAAAAACAAAAAACAATAACAACCCGATCATCCATAAACACTTTAAATCAATTGTTTATATGTTTAACGGAATACTTATGTTGTTTGTTATGCATGATGTACATATCCATCTACCTATGAATGGATTAATAATTATAATTACGGTATAAGCAACATGTAGCTCAGTTTAGTGTGGTATCAATTTTCATGTTAATTTAACTTTTCAATATAAATTTAAACATTGATTTCCAATTCTAACGATTATGTTCAGAACCACTTTCAGGCACTCTGCATGAACAAAAGTTTCAAGCCTGTGGTAATTGCATGCATCTAGAAAGTAAACATCTGACATGACTTGTGAGTACCAGTGTTAGGGAGCCTATTCTTTCTTTACACCGTCTAAAATACAAAGGTATTTTTACAAAAGAGAATGAATAAGAATATCGTAACCAAACAATTTGCTCTCTTTAGAGAGTTGAAGTTGAGTACAAATATTGTTTGTAGTTCAGATACTTTTCTGTCTTCATTGTTTAATAAACAAATCGGGTCATGTTTAACTTAGAATTTTGTTAAAGAGAGGAGAAAGGGTTATGACTGAGATCAAAGAAAACTGAATAAACCGGTAGAAATGTTTCATATACTGTAACGCATATAGAATTTTAGTTTTTGAACAAAAATACGTAAACGATCGATGCTATCAGGTTAACGTTGACATGAACTAATTTCAGCAGAAACCGTTCATCTGGTTTGCCGAAAGCAGTTGTTCTATCATGATTCTGTCATATGACTGATATGATCTACAACAAGCAGCTTATACTTAATAACGTTATTACAGTAGCCGTATGATTTAAATATTGACCTGAATTTGACAAAATAGAATCCAAGACGTTCGCACTTCAAAAACACGTATTCAGTGTGCGACGGTTATTTTCTTTTTGTAGTGAGTTTAATTTGAATACCAAGGAGTTGATATTTTTCTGGTCTTTAGTGAAATGTAAAAATGCAATAATAACGTAACATACAAGTGTAAGTTTCGATTAAAAACTGGACGAACAATAAATGTGGGGAAGAAAACTTTGAAAATTGTTAAAACGTGTTTTCTATTCTTATTATATTGCTATATAACATTTCTGAAAATATATACATACTAACATACTAACATAAAATATGAGAGAGAAGCATTATCCGTTAGACTGACTAATCTGCTCTTTTTCTTTGGCTGCTCTTTCACTACACAATATGAAAGTAGAGGTTATCATGTGATATAATCAAAACTAAATAGAAAATGTATAAAGAAATTAAAACGAAACGAAAACAACAATAAACTACTCACTACTATGAAGTTCTGGACTGTTAACCTAATTTCAATTAAAAGTTCACAAATTGTAACTCTATTCAGGTCCTAAAACTACTTAAAAAACCGGGTTACCCGTTCAATACCAATTTAATATAAATATATTTTTATTTTGAAACAGTTTTCTTCCAAATGACTTTGGTATATGTTCTGCACTTATACAAATGATAAGAGAATACATATTATGGTTTATGAGATTGGTTCTGTAGTAACTACTGAATATCTTCTGCACAGAACAAACGACGAAACTGAGGCAAAGGGAAACACCTTTACAAAGACACAGGAACAAGCAAGTAAAGACATGTGCCATATATATCAACTTAGATAGTCATAAATTGCCAGATATACGCGTAATAAGATTATTCATGGTTCTAACACAATCCAATTCATTTTCCTATTAAACAAAGAAGGCCGAAAACAGTGAATTATTATACAACAATTCACTGTTCTGACGTCACAATTATTGCGGGCAAATATTTAATGAATGCCGTCAAGGATGTACTGTAAAGACCTTGACAACATTTTAGAATCGAAATAATATATCTCATTTAGTGATTTGCTCTTGAATAAATCATTGTTTGTCGTTCAGATGCGTATTATTATATCACGAGGGCGAATTCCTTTGCATTTGAACTCCAAACAATGATTTATTTAACGACAAATCATATTATGTTTTAATCATATCATATATTATTTCTTAAATCTAGTATTTGTTCTATAACCTAGACATCCCACAACCGTACACAATCTACTTAGTGGAAATAGTTAGGACCACTGTAAGATATATAAATCATACTCCTGTGTTATTTTTAACTGAGGTTAATAAAGAAATCAAAAAGAATTATGCGCAATTCTAACACGATCCGATTCATTTTCCTATTAAACAAAGAAGGCAGAAAACAGTGAATTATTATACAACAAATCACTGTTCTGACGTCACAATTATTACGTCATGGCGTCAAACAGCATAGCGGCGCGCTGAAATGTCGTCAAGGATGTACTTAAAAATCCTTGGTAACGTGTTAGAATTGAAAAAAATATATCTCATTTAGTGATTTGCTCTTGAATAAATCATTGTTTGGAGTTCAGATGCGAAGGAACGACAAACAATGATTTATTCAGCGACAAATCACTGGATGAGATATATTATTTCTTAAATAATAATGACGCTCAACTCAGTCAAAACCGTCCATTTTTGACAGCTTCATACAACAGAAGTACTATACGTGTCACAAATGTATCAACTTATCCTATGGAATAAACAATAAACAGGTAATGAATATGTTCACATACAGAAAGAACATCTATGTGCAAGATAAAAATGTTTATATTACGAAACCCTTTGAGTTTTAGCTAATTTGCGGAAAAATTTCTTAATATACATGTATTAATGTACACTGTTTACCATATTCACCGAAATATATCGTGAGCCGCGAGCTACTTAAATGAATGGTTACCGAATCCTATCCGCCTTGCGCCTGGCATAGTGGTAGGAGTTGGGAGGTAATTGGTACGCATAATAAAGGTGTCTCATAAGCCAAACTGGCTGATCCTTTCAATAGGAGTGACACTATAATAAACAAGACTTTACCTTTTATATGTAAAATGGAAAACAGTTTCACAACATTAACACCTTTAGTTATATTATTAATTGGATTGAATATCAAGAACGGAAACATGTTTTCAAGATATTTAAAATTTGAAATATTTAAACAACGAGCTAAAATACCTATGCGTAAAGATATCTTAAGCTAAAAATTCCCGAATTCCCTAAGTAATCTTATGATGGGAACACCAACGATCAAATACAACACATAATTGGGGTAGTCTGAATATAAATCAAATCCCATGTGTGTGTGGTTGTCGTGCGTGTAGAAGATGTAAGTAATAAACCGAGATTAATTGTTCCTGTCTTCATGATAAGTTGATTTTGAACAAAAGTCGACACATTAGTGAATACATCTGTACCAGGTTCATGTAAAATGGACAAGTGCTATCATTTGGTAAAGTAAATTGACACATGTCTGACCTTCATTGTATAAATGGCAACTGGTTTAATTGTTGCCGATCTACGGACATTGTTTCAAAGCCAATCTGCTATTCATTAAAAGCAATACTTTTATATCTCAGCTCGCAATCATGAATGACTTACCTAGCAACGAACTGAACTTGCGCTATGTTTAGTTGGTTTATAATCATTTCTGTGTTAAAAGTTATAAGTCTTAATTTTTCATTGAATTCGTGTTTGCTTTTTTAAACCACTTCGAATCCACAGTTTACCTGCCATTATATCAAACAATATGATTAAGCAATAAGACATTGTTTCTTTTAGAAGTAACATTATGATTTGTCATAATCAGTAAAAATATACCTTCATCATACCTTTGCAATAGGATTATTCATTTTTTTATTTCTTAGTCAATGGCAAATACTATATAAAACATGCATATCACTAAGAAGCCCATACTAACAATGGACAAGAACACAGTATATAGTTTTATTTGACATGGTCATATAATAACAGGTCAACTTTAGAAACCATACATACGTCTCACATTCACAGGTTTTCTAGTTTAAAATCCCATGTATAACTAAAATATGATTTATCAAGTAGATTTTGAGCGAGTTTTTAGAGATTAAAATTAGTTTTGTTTTATGGAAGTGTCTGTCGACACGACGGTCGTGCCAATTTTTTTTCTTATTCGCACGATGGTCGTACCGATTAATGTTTTATCAACAGAACGGATGTGTCGACCAAATTACTTTTGACATAGGGTATATAGCAGTTAAAAGATAATTTCATTGGCATAATTCTGATTTTTAAGATATTAAATCAACTAACATGTATAGATATCAAAAAATCATCACGAAAATGGTAATATTACCTAGACTCATAAGCCGTACAGGTTTTTCAGTTTATTTATTTATTTTATCAATAAATCAATATATTAATTGCGGAACAAATAAATAAAATCAGTGAACAGATAACTTGAATCTGCTGCACATCTTATTTACTTAATATATATTATTAAATGTTTTTTCCGTGTTTCTAACTTTTCATATTAGAAATCTACGTTACGTTTGTAATTAAATAAATCGCACATAAGTTATTCACCAAAATAATTATAGCTAAACTTATCAAATGGTGGCATGCTACGAATTGTAAAATAATCGACACTAGCAGAAAAAGTCAAGAAAAGCTTAACTATATTTTACATATGAACAGTTTAGTCGTATGGATACATAACTAATTTTCACGACTTTCCAGGCATGACCGTCGTGTGAACAGTGAAAATAATCGGCACGCCGGTCGTGCAGATAAAGAAAATTACGGCACAACAGAAAATAATCAGCGCGGCCGTCGTGCAGAGCCTCGCTCTGTGCTTTAGTACGAACAGTGAATAATTTTCACTTATCGTTTATCATACCACTTTCTTTTATTTATTGTATACCACTGACTTAGTACATGTAGAACCCACTTATAGTTTACCGTTTGCTAAATTAAATTTTAGACTATTGAATTGATTGATGGCTTTGTAAAAGGTATACTTCTAAAGATAAAGCTTGATTTGAAATCGTAACTAGATTCAAATTTCAATTAAATAACCTAAACTGATCTCTTATTAAATATAATGCAAAACACATAATTTGGACATGATGTAAATTTCTTAGGAAAACGACAAAACTCGTAAAACAACCATTTCTGCCAAATATATATTTCATTCAACCAAATCTAATTGCTAATATATTATTGATCAAATACAAAATGTATATAAATAAATCAGCTATTTAATGATTAAAACGTTTTATGTCTTTTAAAGAAAAATCAATACTCTGACAAACAATGAAAACATAGTGGTCATGCACTTGTAAAATAATTTTCTAGAAAACCATAAAACTTCATCAATGTGACGTTGCTGTGATCCAATATATTACTATGCATACTAGCGTTAACTTACTAATATCTTTAATCATTTCATTCCTCAAATAACGATTTCACATCCTACACTAACGGTGAGACTGGCTTTTCTAGATATCAGATGACTGGTACGGTGTTCATCATTGCCCGCCAGTATAGCAGTATAAGAACAGTGTATAAATTACAGAACACGTTATATCGCTCTAGTTCTTCCTATATAGTCACACCTCTGCTAAGAAACAGGGTAAAATGTATAAAACGAACTGAACTCTTCATATTCTAAATAAATTACCATTAAGTAGCAATTCTCATAGCGCCATGAAAGATAAAGCCACATAATATGTTACTGTAGGGAAAAACAGTACATTAATCAGGTTAACTTACGTTTACTTTTTACATTGCATCTAAAAGCTGACATGGAAAGTCAGTATTAAACCATAAAAATAGAACAAAGGTATAGAAAGCTGACTTTAAAGATCAAAGCCGGTTTGTGTTTTATATTCAATTGTATGTAATTTTTAGATAAAAGTGTTAGCATATATGGCATGTCAAACGTTGCTAAATTATATATGTATGTTATTATTATTATTATTATTATATGTTTGTTATTGTTATTCAATGTCTTGTCATTCATATTCTAAGTCTTACCATTGTTATTCTATATGTCGTTATTCTTATTGTATCTTTGATAATGTTATTCAATGTCGTGTCATTCATATTCTAAGTCTTACCATTGTTATTGTATATGTCGTTATTCTTATTGTATGTTCGATATTCTTATGGTAAACGTCATTATTGTTATTCTATATTTCGTTATTCTTATTGTATCTTTGATATTGTTATTCAATGTCGTGTTATTCATATTCTAAGTATTACCATTGTTATTCTATATGTCGTTATTCTTATTGTATGTTCGATATTCTTATGGTAAAAGTCATTATTGTTACTCTATATTTCGTTATTCTTACTGTGTCTTTGATATTGTTATTCAATGTCGTGTCATTCATATTCTAAGTATTACCATTGGTATTGTATATGTCGTTATTCTTATTGTATGTTCGATATTCTTATGGTAAAAGTCATCATTGTTGTTCAATATCTGACGATTCTATTTACAAAACATGTCATTCTTATTCTATGTTATGTGACTGTATTTGTGCTATTCATATCGCGGGAAATCGCACATACAATAAGAATAAAAAACAATAATGAATATACAACAACAATAACGTCTTTTACAATAAGAATATCGAACAGCATACAATAAGAATAACGACATATACAATAACAATGGTAACACTTAGAATATGAATGACACGACATTGAATAACAATATCAAAGATACAATAAGAATAACGAAATATAGAATAACAATAATGACTTTTACCATAAAAATATCGAACATACAATAAGAATCACGACATATACAATAACAATGGTAAGACTTAGAATATGAATGACACGACATTGAATAACAATATCAAAGATACAATAACAATAACGAAACATAGAATAACAACAATGACTTTTACCATAAGAATAACGACATATACAATAACAATAGCAAATTTTAGAATAGGAATGACACGACATTGAATAACAATAACAAACATACAATAATAATAACATAAATATATAATTTAGCAACGTTTGACATGCCATAAGTATGCACATCGGATGTTTATATAATTCAGTCACATGTGGATTGCTTCTTGCTTTGGGTGAGAGTGAATCGGTTTCAACTTTGCAAATAGCCCAAAACATTTAATAGACTTTAATAGACGTAGAGTAGTAAAGTCTGATGTCAAAATTGCAGAATATGAACATCGGATGGGGTACACGAATATCTTTTTCTTATAACCTTGCTTTATGAAAGAAATCATTCATAAAGCTGAATATGTATAATGCATACATAAAAGAAAACAAAATAAATAAAAGAAGCAAAAAGAAAAAAAAATATATACAAACAAAACAATATAATGCATAACGTTCTTTCTTATTTGCTTTTGTTGCCATGAGTTATCAAAATGTATGAACGCCTTCTAACTCGTACGTCTACAGTAATTTTGATTTTACGTAGTAAATGAAGACTAATTGGCCTTGTCTTGAAGAAATTAGGAACGGCTCTATGTATAAATCATCACTTTAATTGATAGGTCCGTGGAAATCAACAGCATCTCATTATTTTGTTTTTCTCCGTTCATCGTATTGCTATTCATACTGTGACTTATAAACAAGTACCAGTCAGTGACATATAATTGTATAGGATGTCACTGTAACAGCTAAATAATACTAGCATTTCTAAATGCGAACGTATGTTTAACTGCCTGACATTCGAAACAGCATAGTATAAAAAACAGCTTCATGTATTATTTTACATAAGGTAAAAGGTAAGGGTAGACTTATTGTCTCATAGCAAATTAAATGTATCTTTTCAAGAATGAAAGACAAATATTAACCAGCTCAGAGATCGAGGATAAATCTTTATCTTCATTTGGAAAAAAAGCTTTGTTTTCGAAATTAAATTTGTAATGTTTGTGACACTCAGAGCAGGGAAATCAAAAGAGGATATATGGTGGTAGAACTCGAACGTATTTTAACACTATAGGATAACGTTTGGATCATTACTCATAAACGTAAAACGTGCGGTTCAATTTCTGTCTACTCCCTTACGCGTTGGACAAACCATTTCTACACAATATAAAGTAACGCTGAATTAATTTTCATTATAAAATCTTCGGAAGATTTGAACCAGTCGAAAAACATTAGATAGAATCAGTAGAACGAACCCAAAGTGAAATATAGAATAGAAATAATCAAACAGTTCAAGAGATACTATGTCAAAACCTACGCATTTACAATGTACGGAGGAAGTGGGTAAATCTTGTTGCGCTTAATTAGGGTTTTAAACATATCTGTTAGGCTTACCTTATACATATATTTATTAGGATATTAAGACAACAATAAGATTTGGGATACATATATATTGAAATGTCATTCGAAATAGTATCCTTTATTATTAATTGGGGAAAATAATTGAACCCTAGTGTATCCATTATCCATTTCCCAACGGTTAACTTGTTTACAAATGACATTCGTTATTTGATGCTAAATGTCATGAAAACATAAAACTTTGATGTAGGCAGGATTGTTTTTGTTTGTGCATTCCCACACGGACAATAATAAGAATCGGGAGAATAAGAATATGTTACGGAACATTGCCTCATTAAACATAATGACTTAGTAATGGATTACTCTGCAAACTTATGTGAAAGAAATCAAATGCAAAATAAATGAATGATATTATTATGTATAATGAGCAAACATATGAACAAGATATAACAGCTCTGAAATGAAATAAAATATTTATATGCCATTATACTGTACGAGGGGCGGTCGGAAAATATCCGGACTTTTTACGCTCCTGTCGTTCACGTGCAGTTACTTACTCATATTATACATGAGCGAAAACTACATTTTATCGCCTTTAATTCAGTCAGTTAATTTTTAATGAAAAGAATGTATGTATGCACGAAGTTTTGAGCATTTGATCAAAGTAGAGGTTGGAGCTACCATAGACTCTAAGCTGGGAGAACAGAGCTGTAATAAAAGCCCTGCTTTTAGAGGGTAAAAACCTTGCCACATATTTCAACGGTTGCAGAAAGAAAAAGTTTTCTAAAGCCTGCATATACCGTTCAACATTTAATACCTGGGTTTCAGAGATTAGGGTGTCCATGACAAACGTGATAATCATTCCAACTGGTAACTGAAACAATTATAAATATATCTTAAAAACTTCTTACTTTGGATCCTGCTGAACAAACGCTCAGCTTGCATTTCAACTTCAACCTTTATTTCGTGCTTTCTGTATTAAACAACTCATTTGGTGAACAAGTTTCTGTTTCATATTAATCCACATAAAAGGTCTCTTCTTAACTGCAGTTGAACATTATATACAATAATAAAACCATTTCATTATACATTTAGTCATGAAATTATCTGTAGTGCATTTAAAATTACAATGCTGTACAAATGTGTGTATATGATTGTATTTTGAATTTCATATGATATGCCATGCCAATTGTTGGTTTGTTTCCTAAATTTATTTCTAACGACATTAACATGTCTGGCAGGAAAAATAATTCATGCATTCTATCACACATTGCTCGGCATATTCAGTGGTCTTCGTTGAGCCTCTGAGTTTTATATTCTTCGTTCTGTGAAATGAATAATTGTCTAAATTGCAAGTCCTACCTGTTTCCCTGAAAAGTGGCTGCTGTCCTTATTACTGTTAACGGTAATTAACTTCTGATTCTTATAACAACAGAATTATAACCGAAAATAATGCACACAAAACAGCTATTATTACATCACTGTCATTCTGTTTCGTATTATAGGTACGAAAGATACTGAGTATTATTTCAGTCGACGCTATTACCAAAACTAAAATACTCGTTAAAAATAAGAAAAATAACTTTTTTTGTTATAGATAAGATGTCGTTCTTATAGATTAATATTTCTAATAGAAAATATGACCATATACACTGTAAAGTTTGAAACAATTCAATAAAACCGTGACCAAGTTGTTCACACCAGAATCGCATTTACACGTGGTCAAATTCTCTTTTGTTATTTCCGAAGACAAAATATATGGAGACAATATTGGAGTCACGCATGTCCGTCAGTTTGTATGCTGTCCTTTCATCCGTCTACCATGTTCGCAAGCATAAATTATTAACCTCATCATTACGACGTGCAGAACACACAATCAAGGCCACCAGTCCAATGTCAAAATCACAATATTAACCTTAATAAGATGGCTTGCAGAATGTACAGTTAAAGTAACTTGGTCAAAAGTTATGAAGTCAGGATTATGATTAAAACATTTCGAAGCAGTGTCTGCGGGTATTGCTATTCTAGTTTTGAAATTGATATTTGGAAACAGGGATTGCTAGTCAAACCTTTCGCATGACTTTTCCTGTTGAGGTTTAAAGAGGCAATGTACCACAGGTTTCATGATTCATGTTTGAGAGTCATTAAATCATGTGAAAATAACATTAATCGTTTTGCTGTGCTGTTATAATTTAATAACTTAAAACTGTATTCTTGCTCAAGCTGACGTGTGATATATGTCTACAATTATTCAACTCATGCGAACAAATATTTATACACATTTTGAATGTTCAAATTGCTTACCAACTATTAAACATCAAACTTTCAAATAAAACACTTTCACATATCATCCATTCACAATTTTGTTCTTTTAAACAATCACATTAAGGTTAAAAACAAAGGACAGAAATCCAACAGGGAAAGCCTCATTCAACAAAAACAGCCATCAGTGCGGGGGTGCTAAACGGTTGGAACTGGAAAGATAACAGCTTAAAATCAGTTTACAATTTGCCATGTAAAGAAGACCCGGTATTTATTAAATGTATAATAACGTTTTGTCGAAATGGACAATAAAAATGTTTAATCAAAATCCAAGTGATATCATGTCAGAACAATGGCTTCCCTTTGGGCAATAAAATGCTAGTGTTATCATTTGCATCACTCAGTTGCTTTTATATTTTCGCCAACTGATCAGAGTCGCTATTTATATTTTTTATTTGTTTGTTTCAATGCCGTCTGTTGATTATTTCCTGTAATTATTAAAACGTATTGATATGTAGCTTTAAATGATGAGCATCGATTACCATTAGCAACATTCCACGGATATAATCTAATTGTACATTTCTATACTCTGCCTAACTACATTAAAACGAACAATTTGGAGAAGATTAGATAGTTTTGCTTTGTACTATGAGCTCTTAATCAAAGCTGTGTCTACAGTTTAAACATTTTAAAACTGGACAATCTGGGACATGTAAATCTCAATGTAAATATGAATTGGATATTATCTTTCCATTCATAGCATTTTAATGTTGCTAAATATAAACAAGAAGACGAGTATAGTAATACAGTAACGTCATATAACTATTCAGAAGCAGAAATTATGCAAGGGCGTAAATGTCAGTTGAGAGCATAAAAATGATGCATTAAGTTTTATTTATTTTTTGTCTGTCACAAAATAACGCTTTTGCGTCTGTAAAAGGGTACTGAAGAATAAACAGTGTTGTAATTAGAACCAACTGACTGATAAGCAAGGTGAAATTGAATTTCTGTTGCTTAGTATTCATACAATAATCGTAACAAAGACTATTAGGGATGTTGTTATTTATATTCTCCGATTTTATGAGAAAAAGATTTATTATCCTTTTAAATCAACCACTCACTTAACCAAAATTAGATATAATTTGTTAAAAGTCCATACAATTTCTATTTTTTATTGAAGTATTATTGATCTTGATAGTGGACCTGTGATAATAATCGGCATTGTTCCGTACGATCTCGGCATCCTCCGTCCGTCGATGTAGTTCTGACGACAATGGACTTTCTACCGACGGGTGTCCAAACAGCATACAGGAAAACATAATTGAAAGGATGTTACCTATTGAAATTACTGGTCCATTTCCTTCAACTTCATCATGTAGAAAACTGTTTACCTCCACCTTCTTTAGGCAGAGGTAGGAATATTAATTATTTAACTGATTGAAGCTGAGCCATATTGTTTAAATTGCAGTCAAAGATTAAACATAAACAATAAATCTCAAAACGTTATTACTGGAACATTATCAAAACAGTATAAATGTTTTATACCTGGACCTGACTATATCTAGTTCGGTCAGATAATACTGATGCTCTGAAGACACCGTTTTGCAGGCTTGAAGGCTTACTTGTCTTCCAAGAACTGAGTCACATACACGATTTACCATAAAAAGTTGTAACAATTTTGTAACGTACAATATATTTGTGTTAAATAAAACTCGAATATATTTTATGGTATATTAGTAATCGCTTTTAATATTTGACATTATCCGTGATATTTCGAACCTAAAATTGCTTTCACATGTCATTCAATTATGCGCTAAAAGAACATGCAATTAAACGAAATCACGTGAGATGTAGATATTTGCTGAACAGAATAACTATAAATCCGACTGTTTGAATGTGTTGGAATCATTTAGAAACTAAAAAGGGCAATAAAAGTTATTAGGTTATTAATAAAAAGATATTTGTTTATTTATATGGTTCTTATTCGACGCCAAGTATATTATTCTTTGATCAGGTATTTTGTTAGTGTTTTAAGCGTACCATTGAAATCACTGAAAGCCATACTAACATTCACGCTCAAATTATATTCATTTCAGAATAAAATATCATTTTATACCAACGATTCTTGGATGATATGAAAGAAGTGGTTTATACAGTCATGTATCCGTCGAAACGCACAAAAATAGCACTCATTGTATATATTTATAGTTTTACAGTAGTAACAATAAGTGGTTTGCAGTGGTTTGCAGAAAAAAAGAAGATATTTCCATATTGGTCTTCTCAACATCTAAACAGAATAGCAAATATGACTCATCCACGCTAAAGTATAATTTGCCTTCCGATAAACATACAGATCCTAATTTTTATTTAAAAATATTCCTGAATCCAGGAAAAATCGTGTGGTCGAGTGGATTCAGCGTCAGAAAACTTAGTTTACATTAACGTTCTATTTGAAATTTTTATTGCGAGCGACGCCACAGTGTTCATGTTTTTAGTGCGAATGATGTCAGATCGCATGTGTTATCTTGCATAATTACTTTTTCTTTATTTACAAAACGTATTGACTTCGTATGAATTGTTAATATGATTGCAACTAAAATAAGCTTCAAATTCTTTTGCACAAACACGTTTTGATAACGTATAGATATAATAATATAATAAACAATCTCTCAAACACCTAAGTTTTCAGCCCATGTTTAGTTTTAGAATGTTTCTCATTGCAGAGTTGGTGCAGCCATTCTGCGCAGCCGCGGAATTATTACCCATTGGAGCACACGGCAAAATTACTCATTTTTTTTGCATGTCCGCGCGCATTTAGTGTATCAAATGCATAATATACTGACTAGAGGTTAGGGTTAGTATCACCATGGTTACAAAATAGATACATTTAAGATTTTTTCTTTCAAATTTAGTTAATCCGGTATATACCGGAGTCTGTAATATATCACAGGTGCACCAACTCTGTATTTAGTCACAGCCTTAGTTTTATGATTCTTGAGCTAATAAGAGCATAATTATCGAATCTTTGCGCCGTAAAATCTGGAAACTGACTGAATGTAAAAACAAAGATATTGCCGTAATATTTCAAACAGCAATTTACTACGTATAGACATTCATATACTAGAGAATTGAATTCCTTCAAAAGCATTCACGTCTACGTAGTAACCAATGTAAAACCTTATGGAGCAGTTTGATAATTTATATTCTGCAATGTTATCACCTGATAAATCATAGAAATCTATAAGAAGATCCTTTTGGAGCACAGAACATAATCAAGAAGAACTGAGTGTGTTCATGAAATGTGCAGCAAACTTTACGCCCCCAAGTACCAGTACCGGCTAAAGCGGGGTATTATTTTATTGTAGTAAATTATGTAACACTGAATGTACTCTATATTACAAAAGAACCGGAAAATATAACAACATATCAGCGTCGTTAAATATCAAAGGTGAACTATTCAAACCTATGACAGTTATATCGAAAGAAGAAAATAAAAAAGAAACTATTAATGACATATTTTCATTAAAAGTTAATGTTAATAACAAAACATATAGCGGATGCATTATGTCAGACGCAATCAAGATCCTTTAAGTGGTCCTGCTTGCTTTATCACTGTAGACTGCAATACAATATCTATAGATAAAACAAATTAAAGCCTTTTATTCCAGATGTTACAGCAATATTACTAATATTTAATGAGCTCATTTGAGGTACAAAAACAAAACAATTACCTAAATGAAAACGAGATAAGACTGGTATTCTGAGGTCCGCGTGTAGTGAAGGGTTTTATATGAAATCCCTTGGAGTTTGATTAATCAGTTTTATTGCCTACCACAACTAAAGAATAGAGCAGTTATTGATATCTGATATTACTGTGATAAAAAATCAACTGATTTTATGTCGTATGATAAAATGTCTGGGATTGGACATTTGACGTGATTCTTGAAAAAGGCAACGTCATCATTTGTTGATATATCAAATAAGGGAAAAAATGCAATTTGTTATATATTAGATATTGAATATTACTGGTTAGAAGTATTCGTAGGCATGACGTAAAATATTTTATTTATTTCACATGACAAAATTACTGTAGATTGTATAAAAATATTAAGGATGGGTATACATACATCAAATGAAACATATCCAAACTTTTTTTTTCAGTCTTTCATACATACTTGGAATGAGGAAAAGGGGAATATGAAAAAAAATCTTAATATATTACAACTTTTTATAAGTTACGTAAGCTATAACTTTTTTCTTATTACATGCTTTTTGGGCGGAAAGTAAACTAAATATTATGAGATAATGGCATATAAAATACTTCACATTCCCAATTATATTCTTTTTTCTTGTGGAATATATAGGAAAAGAACCGCGTTTTCATAAGCCCTTTAGGTAACCTTTACTTTTTTTAACAGTACCCTCAAACCGCTTTTGTGTTAGTATCTTACAGCTCTAGCTCATAGCTGAACAAACGGTAAATCCTGATTAATTCCCTTCTAGGTATGACGCAATAGATGTATAAGGTTTAGCTTTATAGTAATATTGAATTAATTTAACGTATTTTATATACTCATACACTTTGTATGAATTAAGCGTATTTTATATACTAATACACTTTGTATGAATTAAACGTATTTTATATACTATTACACTTTGTATGAATTAAACGTATTTTATATACTATTACACTTTGTATGAATTAAACAGTACTTCCTTACAACATATTTCCACTGAGATTCAAAGAATGATTTGAATGCACACAAATTCTTTTTCTCTTTTTTGTCAGCTAAAGACCGAATATTATGTTTGTACCAAACTGTGGTAAATTCGCTGCAAAGACTTTTTCATCTTCGTTTAGTGGTAATCTTTTATGTCATTAAACGGAAGCTTTACTATTTGATCGTTGCCTTTCAGGGGACATAAAACATAATATTACATGAGCAGATTACTTAAAGAGGGCTGCTGGGCATGTGATCTGAAATTCCTGATAATATGACTTGAGCAGGTCATGATAGCGATTTTGTGAATGAGATATTAAATCGTTTGGGAATATGACGTATTATTAAAGTTGAACTTGAACAAATGGGCTTTTATTTGAAGTATAATTATGTAAGATATAAATTGCCTTTATCATTTTTGATGGCATTTGTGATTTTAGATTAGAGCTTTACTTCAATTTGATATTATAATGAAAAATAGTATAAATAAATAATATAAGATATGCAAAAGAGAAGACAAATATAAATTTACAATATACATGTACAGTAAACAGTTCGACAACAGTATAGCTAACAATATTGGGATAAGCACGGCCGAACATTGTGGTATATTACTTGCGTATGATATGAAGTTAATGGCATCAGTTCTGTCTGAACAAAACTTGAATAAATAACAAAGAAAAAGTTATAAGATAAATGAGCCGTGCCATGAGAAAACCAACATAGCGGGTTTGCGACCAGCATGGTTCCAGACCAGCCTGCGCATCCGCGCAGTCTGGTCAGGATCCATGCTGTTTGCTTTCAAAGCCTATTGCAATTAGAGAAACTGTTAGCGAACAGAATGGATCCTGACCAGACTGCGCGGATGCGCAGGCTGGTCTTGATCCATGCTGGTCGCAAACACACTATGTTGGTTTTCTCATGGCGCGGCTCAAATATCGTCGAGCTGCCATTCGATCATTATAATAACGGCAAAATATTTGTTTATATAGCCAAAAAGTCCAGCTTATAGTATACCCATTGGAAAGTAAAAACTTCGTGATTTGTTTTATATGAGGTACTTGGTTATTAGCTTTTCCACGATAGACTAGTTGATGATGTCGATTAAGAACGCTTGATTGTGAGTGGACTAACCACCGTTTTAACTGACAGAACCTAGGTATAAAAATATCTCTCAAATACAGTAACGTGAGATAAATATTACGAGGTGTTATTTCTTGCATGAGCATAGCATCAAATATACTCCAGAAATTGGAAAGCACATTGACTAACAATTGAAAGATTCTTTTAGAAAGAAATTGTATATATATACCTATACACATTCTGTCAAAAATACGGCTTGTATTTTACAAGTAAATACGAACTAGCAGAAAGAAAACATCGATGAACTCTTCAAATGTTGAAGATTTCCTTCAATAACGCAACAACAATAAAAAAAATGGAGGTATGTAATTAAATGGTCATTATGACAATAGCCAAATCTTGGATTTTGTATTAGGCTCGAGTGGATTTTGCATGGCCGAATCATTCTCGGCGCATGTGCGCCTCGTGAGATCAGACCTAGCACAATCCACTCGAGGGGAATACATCAACCCAGATCAAGCTATTATTATAATTACCCTATTATATTTATTATCTTTGTATAATAAATACTCTCTTTCAGTGGTAATTGTTTCCAAATCATCTTATTCGGATATGTAGAAATTTGATAGTTGGTAAGGAATATCGAGTAACAATAAAATGCTGACACCGTCAACTCACAGCGTTAAAGCAGAAGTTGGAAACGGTCGTTAATATCCGACCGAACGCCTTGTGGGTATACAGTATGTACGCGATTCAATTGAAGAAGAAGGTAATTTTGCTTTATCAAATTTGTAGTTAATCAGTGTCGTGCGAAGCCTTTACAAATTGCAATGGCAAAATTACAGTAAGGGCTTTTCCGAAACAAAATTTGAATTTTATTCCTTGTAGTGGGAAAAAAAATTGTGGTTCATTATTGCCGAATAGAACATTAACGAAATACAGTACAATAATTATAAAAATATTAAATGAGGCATTGCCAGTTATATCGACAAAGATACTACAGTTGTGTCAGATAAGCATCGGTCAATTTCGATTTGTTAGATGTATTTTGGCACAAGATCAAGTTATTTGCCCTTGATTGACCAAAATCAGGAAGTGGTTACGCGGAAAAAGTTCCTTTGTTTGATGGTGAACATTGGTGATTTTTTTTCTTAGGCTAGTAATAAAGTATGTATATTAGTTCAAAAGCAGTTCTGAACATAAAATAAAATGTAATCAACAGAACATAACAATACTGGCACATTTTGTTATAAAGTTGTAATAATTTTGCTTTATTTGAAGCTTTCATGGAAAGGGTATGTGAAACAAAACGTTCACTTTTTGGACGTATATATATTTATATTGTAATGGTAAAATAAAATAAACAAACGTTACTGCTTAAAAAACAATTAATTACTGAATTGAATATTTGTTCTTTTTTATATCGATCACAATTTATCGAACACTTATTTTAGCATTATTTCTCTAGCACTTTAAGAGCTGAATACCAACGTCCTCTTGTAATAGCGCATTAAATATCGTGAGATAAAATGCATAAAGGATTGAAAATAAAGGATAAAAATAAATTCTTCTTTCTATATACAAATTATTACAATTAAAGTTGAGTAAATTTTTATCCAAAACCCTGACTATGAATACATAGTCGTATACAAGTTGGACATTTTGAAAATACATTCATATTTTGTTTAATTGGAACTATAAATCGTTTGTATTTTAAAACTGTATTCTGTAAAACACTTATACACGTGCACATGTGCACGAAAAGAGTGCTATCTTAATGGACTTTAATTATTATAATAATTATTATAATAATGATAACTCTGCAATAGTTAATTAATTTAGTATAATTCGTAATAAATCAGTGCCATTAAATCAAAACTTACTAACATATTAGTTGGACAAAATGAAAGATACCGATGCAACTCAGCTGTTTGGCGAAGCGTATTACTGAGTAATCTGGTCTCGTGAGTTACTGATAGGAAAAGCATAGCTGTATCCGTCGTGTAGCTATTCAGCTTCAAAAATGAAAGTTAATCTGCATGAATTTAACTAAATCATTGTAAAGCAATTGTTTGCAATCAAACACTTTGTACACCAAGCCCATATTTACATCCAAAAGATTGTAAAACATGCCCAATACATTGTAAAATAGGCCGATATTCATTTAGAACACACACTATTTAATTTTATATGCTGTTTGAATGGTAGTAAACTAGTAAATATTTTTCACTGTTTTGATAATGCAATACGGTTTTCTAAATACACTTAATACGTAATTATGCTATAATACCACCAATGTGTTCATACTAATTCAAAACAATTCATAGGTTTCAGTAAAAAGAAAGTCAGATATCAATATAAATTTCTAACAGCGAAAGACAATACAATTGATTAAAAATCCAAAAGGGATATTATATCAAACCTAGGTTTCCCAACGGACCGCAAAAATCTAGCCATATCTTACTCATCAATTAATTGCTTTGTTTTAGGATGCCGTATAGTCTCATCAGTCATGAAGTAAAGTCCCTTTCCTGTTTCCTGCTCACATAACGAACTAATAGATATTAGTTTTAGTAGGGCAGTGAAATAGGTAAGCAACTTCACTTAACTGTAACGTTTTGACTGCACTGCCAACAAAACTTACTGGTAAAAATATGATTAGAGGCAACAAGCACAAAATAAAAATATCATCCTTAATAGAAAGATACGATAATTGACTGAAATACCACTGACACACTATGTTTAACCCTTATCATGCTGGACACGATTAATTCTGTCTTTGTGGCCAGTGTACATCATGATCAGCCTGCACATCCGTGCGGTCTGATCATGATCTGCACTATTCGTCATCTAGTCAGTATATTTTGGTAAGCTCTCCTGTTAACAGTTAATGGCACTGTCCAGATTGAAAGATGGTCAAGTTCATAGTAATTAAGCAGGGTAAGGATAAAACACAAACGAGAAAAAAAGCAAGATATTTGATAGTACACGTAGTTCATGATATCGGTCACACGTCTAAATATTCTGATATGGCCATTTAAGCTGTCTTCGGTCAACCTACACAATATTTGATTACAACTAGACCACGTTTGTTGTCAATATCTCATAAACAAAAAGAAATTCAAGATTATTACAGTAATGAAAATGAGCCATTTTACGCATTTAAGGGATGCTATTAACTATTTAAAACCTTCAAATATCGAAACTTAATAACTTTTTTTCATCTACGCTGTGGTTTCATTTATGTGATATTTCAGCTGCAATTTTGCCTTTGAGATAAAAATTGCTATGCAAAAATATAGAAAAAAAGCATATCACAGGTCTGTTAAAATATGTCACTAATACACTTTATAATATTAGAATAATTGGCTGTTCCACCGACATATTTATCCATCCCTCCCCATCTAACACACATTTTTTTGAGTTGCAGAATATACAGTATTAAATCTGCTTCCTATAAAAAAATAAAGTGACCTATAAACATATGAAAACGTTGACAACCAAAATACAAAATAAAACATAAAAGTGTAAAAGTATGTCAAGATACATAACATCATGACAGAAAAAAAGTTGTGATAATTTTGAGTAAGCAGACTAGACAAAAACAGTAGACAGACTGAAAGTAAACAGACTGAAAGTAATTATATGATTAATTCACCTGTCAGGAAATCTGATATGCCTAAATATCGATACATACGTGAAAAGTATGTTCACAACTTAAAAAGCTTTAAATATATTTTGGTAATTAATACTTTACGTTATTTACTTTGAGAAACATGCCTTCCTGGTAGGGTAAATTTGATAAAACTAATTAAGAGACAATACGAATAAAATGTTACTCTGAATAAAATCTCATCAGCATTCCTTAAGGATTGTATTTCATTGAACGCCTACTGGCAGAAAACGAAAATAGTCTAAATAAGTCTTAATTAAAAACAGGTTTTGTATGTGTGAATAACGTCACGTTTCAATTAGTGGAAAGTGTGTGCAACCAGTAAACGCAAAATAGTTTGGTCTTGATTCTTAATCCTTATCCATAATATATATCTGGTATAAATCTAAACACTACTGCATAACCCATCAAATCCATTACAACGTTTTTCATGAATTACTGCAGTATTATACAACATTTAGAAATAAGATTGATTGAATTTGTGAATTTCAAATTTTTAATATGTTGAACAAAAATTTATTTTACAGTTGCAACGAGGAGACTCATTTTAATGACACGACCAGGCAAATCAGCTTCTTCTGATCGTTATGTGGAAAATTAAGCAAGTATAAAGGAATTATAACAGTCTATGGTAGTCTTTGGCCAATCAAATAGGTCACTATCAGAATGTCAAACTGCTCACCAGTATAAAGAAGCAATCAATTTTAACTACAAACAAACCTAAACCCTACACTATCTGAATAAGTCTTTGTAGGCGGAGACTTATGTGACAAAACTGATCTTCTGATTGTAATTTAGCCGACAACTATCACAGTGACTTAATTACTTTCCTTACGATAATTGTATTATACTAACGTCGTAAATGTTTGAAACGACACTAATTAAAACAAAATGAAACAAGTATCACACATGCAAAAATCTATTATTTATAACTAGTGGAAGAAAGGATACAAAGAAATTTAACAAATGATTAGAAAAATCCTGCTGTCGTTACTAGTTTGTTTAAACCTCAAGAGCAGGAATCATCACATGCTCTAATTTTGTCATGACTGAAATATTAGTTCTGTCATAAGCATGTCCATCAAATTTGATTCTGTTTTAAACTGTCATTTTATATAAAAGTTTATACTTAATTTGAATTTAAGCAAAAATAACATATTTCTTTAACCATCTAACACAATCGTGCCAGTCAATGCAAAAATTTTTTTTTTTTTCGAGTTTCTGGTGTCAGAAATATTCTTTGCACTGATCCATATATAAAAATATATTTCTTAGTCTTTTTTCTAATATATGTCAGATATACCTACTTCCCTACTAGCCCGCCCGCTTAGCTCAGTAGGTAGAGCGTCGGTCTACGGATCGCGGGGTCGTGAGTTCGATCCTCGGGCGGGGCGTATGTTCTCCGTGACTATTTGATAAACGACATTGTGTCTGAAATCATTAGTCCTCCACCTCTGATTCATGTGGGGAAGTTGGCAGTAACTTGCGGAGAACAGGTTTGTACTGGTACAGAATCCAGGAACACTGGTTAGGTTAACTGCCCGCCGTTACATGACTGAAATACTGTTGAAAAACGGCGTTAAACCCAAAACAAACAAACAAATACTTCCCTACTTTTATCATTATAATTCTAGATCACTTCGTGATACCAGTCATTGTCATGGAGGAAAGGATAATTAAACCTAATTTATCCTAAGCACTAATTCACCCGTGACGAAAGTAAGTGACAGGAGCATCAACGTCTATGTACTTTAAATGATGTATTCTCTAGAATTGTTTCTGCATGTTCCCAAGTAAAATCAAGTAAGTCAATTAAAATTCATTTAAAGTGGGATATCACAACAATACAACACAAACCCTGCAGAGCTTTTAAACCGACTAGTAAATAACATGCATGACATGATAACAAAAGCAAAGCACAGCAAAGCATAGCACATTAAGCATATTAAGATAAGCAGTCTTAAAACTAAGAAACACATAATAAATTTCACGATGACAACTGAGTTAAGACTACAAGCATAAGATTATAAAATGGTATTTATAAGTATTAAAGACTAGCAGAAAAAAGACCTACACAGCTTAAAACAGGCAAGCATACTACTAAAATAAACAGTTTAACATAGGTAAAACATACCACATCTCTTAATCGCCTTTAAGCAATAAACTTAATTCCAAAATGACATGATACTTAACCAGTACATAATTTTGTTAATAATGGCAAAAAACACATGCAAAATAAATATGAATATGCTGCTAATATGCAAAACACAAATACAAATGGCACAAAACATTGGAAATTCACAAAACCAGTTTGTTCACAAGATCACAGGAGTTAAGAAGTACAAAAGGTAAGCCTAACTATGTAACAAGGCATGCAGGACACGAGCAAGATTCACCATCCCACTGAGCAATCATTGATTGAAACTGAGAAAATGAAGTTATTTCTCTAAAATGATTTGGGAGGGAGTTCCATAGTTTAGCAGCAGAGTACCTGAACTATGGAACTCCCTTAATCCCGTAATATCCGGGATTGTTGCGAGTATTTATCGCACTGAGAAGTTGTCTGTTACAGCAATAATGTACAATACTATTAACAGCACAGTAAACAGAAGGTAAATATAGCAAGCACCCTCCAAAGCAATGAGAAATAAGTACATATTGCATTTAGTCTAACTATTTCTATTGTCCTATTATACAAAGCGGAAGTTTTATTATTTACTTAATAATGCATACACATTCGCACATTACGATTAACATTTTGCAATTGACCCTGAGCCTTTTCTGCCTTTTCACAAAGCGCGCCCTAAATGCATTGAACAGATTTAGTGTTACTGTAGTCTACGTTATCAAGCCATGCTTTGTCATAGACGATTTGGCAAACTATATATATTCTTTGTCGGCCTTAGGCGGCTCCAATACTCTCTACCTGCTCTGCAGGCTCCATTTATAACCACGGATCCCCTCTCTAAATCCTAATTTGTTTAGCCCCGCCCTTTGGTTTAGAGATATTATATTATTTTAACTGGACCATGCGCCGCTTTCTATTAAAACAGTCAATTAACACCCCGTATAATAACACCTGATGGTGATTGGTAATGGTAACATGTGCAAATGATGAGTTCTACTCAACCTGGACTACAGGTTTATTTTGATAGTGTTTAAAAAGACAGTACAACGTAGTATTATTCAATTACAACACATAGACATGATGCCAATCAGAAGGACCAGAAAATGTAACAAATTGAGCCTGCGTTATACGTGCTGGTTGATCTGTAAAACTGCCCGCCCGCTTAGCTCAATAGGGAGAGCGCAGATCTACGGATCGCGGGGTCGCGAGTTCAAGCCCTGGGTGAGGCGTATGTCCTCCGTGACGATTTGATAAAAGACATTGTGTCTCAAATCAGTCGTCCTCCACCGCTGATTTATGTGGAGAAGTTGGAAGTTACTTGCGGAGAATAGGTTTGTACTGGTACAGAATCCAGGAACACTGGTTAGGTTAACTGCCCGCCGTTACATAACTGAAATACTGTTGCAAAAGCGGCGTTCATCCCAAAACAAACAAACAATCTGTAAAAATTCTAGTTTTTATTTTGATAATGTTTACAAAGACAATGCACCGTAAATTGTGATAATTTTGAGTCAGCAGACTAGAAAAAAAATGTAGACAGACTGAAAGTAATTATATGATAAACTTACCTGTCAAGAAATCTGTTATGCCTAAATATCAACTCATAGAGTGCAAAAAAGTTTTAATATATTTTGGTTATTAATACTTTACGATATTTACTTTGAGAAACATGCCTTCCTGGTAGAGTAAATTTGATATAACTAATTGTGAGACAATACGAGTAAAATGTTATTAAAACACACGGGGAAATAGTCTGTTACAGCAATAATGTATAATACTATTAAGAGCACAGTATACAGAAAGTAAATATAGCAAGCATCCTTCTAAGTAAGGAGAAATCAGTACATAATTATTTCTATTGCCATATTATACAAAATTGAAATTTAATTATTTACTAAATAATGCATAAACTTTCACACATTACTATTAACATTTATTCCGTATGTGATTGCAATTGATCCTGTGCCTTTTCTGCCTTTTCACAAAGCGTTTGCTCTAAGTGCATTGAAAAGATCTAGTGTTACTGGAGTCTTATATGTTATCAAATAAAAATGTGGTAAACCACAGGTCGCCCAGCATGACATAAACGAAAATGATACAGGCTCGATTTGATTGAGCCTGCTTAAGTGCAAGCTACCATCCACGCCCCCTAGCCCCGGGACATTTACACATGTAATAAAGTACCAGAATGTAATTTAGAGACATCCGCAGATGTATTCATACGGCGGTGCACATCGAACCTTCGATGATGCACCGAGTGCAATTCCATGAAAAGCGGCGTACTGTCCCCAGATAAAATAATGGATGTGCCCTACGACAAAACAATAGGCAAAAAAGCCATGTTTGTCAGAGACGATTTGGCAAACTATATATATACCTTTTCGGCCTTGGGTGGCTCCAATACTCCCTGCTTCAAGTTTTGTGTATATCAAATTATCCTTCAGAATAGGTGGTGGCTTCTTTTTTATGTGTTTTGACACATCCGTTGATGTACAGGCTTCATGTATAACCACGAATCCCCTCTCTAAATTTTAATTTGTTTAGTTACGCCCGTTGTGTTCTCGTTTAGAGATAGTATATTATTTCAACTGGACCGTATGCCGCTAACTATCAAAATGCACTACTGTAACAGTGTATCGTCAACGGTCAATTTACACCCCATATAATTACATCTGATGATGTTTCTAAAGTTTATATAGGTAATGCTAACATGTGCAACTGTTTACTTCTGGTCAACCTGGGCTAGCGAGGGTGGTCAGCAGCAAGAAGTTTCACTACCGTCCATGAACAGGGCAAATCAGTAATCTTTAAAAAGATCTTTTTGAAGAACAGACCGCAAGAAATAACATAGCAAACTCGGTTAGAATCAAAGGCAATGAAACATACAACACCTCCCACGCTCCCTATCATTGGCTTAAGCGGGATTCTATTTCAGTAAAATGATTGATCTCCATGATCCCAAAGGACAAGAAAATGTAACTGAGCCTGCATTATCCGTGCTGGTCGATCTGTAAACATTCTACAGCTTTTATTTTGATAGTGTTTAAATAGACAATACAACGTAATATTCAATTAGAACACATAGACATGATGCCAATCAGCAAAAATATATAACAGTTTTGTTTTATTGTTATGTAAATATGTACCTAAACAGACGTTATGGCGATCAATCAAAATGTATAATTAAAAAGTTCAAACTGACGTTATTAAAATTGGAAAGATAACTTTATCAAGAAATGGCGCTTTTTCGTACTATATCACTTCATGTTATTGAGACAAATGTCTTCAATAATTGGGGCATTTTGTCAGTAGTGACTAATAATCTTTTTTATGAAAAACAATCTCATTGCGGATAATTTCCATGAAAAGAAGGCAATTAAGTATAAATATATTTATCTTGTCGACCAAAACAGGTTTTACAAATCATATGGAGGGATTGGACACATAATACTTTGCACCGAGAGCAAGGTCAAATTTCCAATAATCCATTGAACCGAGTGACAAACGATCCTAGTCAGAGTTCACGTTCAACAAAAGTCGGTTGTAATGCTGTTCTTTAGAATGGGTGAACACGCTAATCAATATTAACAAACACACATCCGGAATACGTAGAAAGTTGATATGCTTATTTCTAATTCCAAATATTGCATCTGGTTCATTTAAGGAATTATTTATAGAACAACTGTGTTTTAACATTATTTATAACACGATGAGTGGTTATAAGTCGAACGTAATAATTTAACGAGGATGCAGCCCTATTGAAATTATTTGTACGTCGTACAACCGCCTGAGTGTATAAAACGTGCTGAAACACGGTTTTGCTATCACTAATTTCGATTCTAATATGTGTTTTATTGTACAATATAGATCAAATATGGAACTGTTTCTTCGCGCATGTATGGCGCAAAATGATAGGTCGTCACGCTCCTTTGTTTAATTGTACATGCCAGAACTGGAAATAGTAATACGTCTTGCTGAATAGATTCATAGGGAATTATTCTGCACAGCAAATAACGAACTCAGTGCGTTTGTGTGTGTAAATTAATAAAGACAGGTATGCTATGTGACATTTTGTTTTAAACATGTTTATAATCAAAACATTTGATCAAATTTGAAAGCGCTATTTCCCGATGTATACATGTCGCTAAATATCACGTCGACGTGACGTCAACGTAATATCGTTGTGATGATTTAAGGAGGTAGGTTACCTTGTTGCCAGGGTAAATTCAAATTAGTTTAACCGCAGCTATTTTTTGTATTTCGTGTAATATAATTTTTTGACTGCTATAATCTCAATTTCTTTTATGTCTGGCCCTTCAAGTACATTTTTATACAGGTTTGAAGAACATGACTCTCTAACGGTATTTTATATAGAAAGTAGAAGGAAAATACGTATCTTTAACAGTTTTCAGTGCATTCTGGTTTTATTGTTATCCGTAGAAGTCTGCATAATTAGTATTTTTTCTAGTATGCGCGTTAGCTTTCTAATAAAAGCTTGAAATATATATGTCGCGGGGCTCGTGTTTCCATGGTAACGCATTTTCTCTCATTTTTAAACAACTATGTATGAAAACGGGGTTTTCGACGGCTTCAGTGCCATTCTGTTAATGACCAACATGGAATATTTAGGTAATATTGTTAGCAAAATACCAAAAACTTTACATGATACCCTATTTTTCTTAAAGTTTAAAGTAACCATGGCAACAGAGATGTTTAAAATAGCTTATATCTTGCTTTTTATCATAATTTCTTATAAAAAAAAGATTAAATAAGATATCTTTCTTGTTAATGTAGCTTTAAAACATTTTAATTCTAACGTAAGTAATATTTTCGTATTATTTACATTTATTTAAACAAATTTCAGAGCTTAAGATACTTACAGCAGTACCCCTCGTCTGACATTTTTATGGAAAAGTCGTTCTGCATGCTGCTATTGTTATTATGGATATTGTTGAAATGAAAATAAAATGCCGAAGCTGTGTTCCTTAAATAGATCAGTATCAACGCTTTTGAATTTTACATTTAGATATATAGGTCACGGGCTTCGTTTCCATGGTAACATCATTTTAATTCAAGAAACCACAATTTTCTAGTGAAATTTGGACAGTTTTAGAGCTTAGTTTTAAAGGTCCATTACTAAGGGAAAGTGAGTTGGCAATTTTTTTCATAGCCAGTGCATAGACTTCTGCAAGACACTAAATAATGAAGATTGGCAGGTCAAAATTTACAGAAGGTCTTTGGAACTCAAAGAAATGTATGTGTATTATGTTGAAATTTCAATGAATCGACAGAATGACCCCCCAGGTCTTTTTAACTTTCTTCATACTTCATAGAAAAATAATTGTACATATACTTCGATTTATTTCGAATTTCTACATACCAACTTTCATTTTCCAATAAAACGAAATAGTTTCTGTGCTTTTTAAAAGAAATTAAAATGTTCATTTTCCTTAGTATTGGACCTTTAATATATAAGTAACAAATTATCAACGGAAACTGAAAAATAGGTATTACAAATCAAACTGCCCAGTTTTTATTTGAAAATGCCCGTATTAAGTAACCTTTCACCCAGCTATATTCCCAATAACATTGGTTACCATCTTCCATTTTTTAAAATTTCGCATAACATTTCAATATAACTATATAAAAGAAGCAAACTACTGTTTATTATTCAGAGCGAAGACACATAAAAATATTTCAGTAAATAATGGCTGTTTAAAAAATAGTTCAAATAAAGAAAATGCACAGAATTACGTACTTTCAAAATAAAAGCTATTTATTTTGCGCGGTAACTGACACGTAACGTCATGAAGTCAATGACGTCATTTTAAAGCAACAATGTTTTGAAGCGTTTCTGTGACAATTTATTAATTATTTCTGCATTATTAAACCATTAAGCATCAGATCGGAGATAGGTTCATGATTTTTTTTCTAAAGAATGGTTATACAAACACATTTGGTTTGTCGTAAACGTTGTCGTAAATCGTGACATTAGCTTCCGGTTGGAAATGCGCACATACAAATATGAAGGTAACCTACCTCCTTAAGCGTGAGTCATATTAGAATTTCAGTTAACTTGGTGTTTTTTTCCTACTGCAATGTTTCGTGGGTGTATGTATGTATGTATGTAGTGTCCTCTGTAGTCATCGGTGCCTTATCAAATTGGTATGATTTCATTTACATACAAATATTACTCAAACAGATGTAAGCGCTGTCATATATATAATAGTTAGAACAGATTGACGGCACTTAAACCCATTTAATTATATTTATTTGATGCATCAAATAGCTCTGCTTTATAAGATAAGTAATAGTTATTCTTCGAGGAATAGGTCCGCATTGTGTTTATAGACCTGTGAGGGATTTGTGAATCGAGGCGAGCGTAGCGAGAGAGGTTTTCAAATCTCCTCGCAGGTCTATAAACACCATGCAGACCTATTCCGAGAATGATAACTGACTTACCTACATGCTCCTTTGTTTAACATAGTTCAGATTTGGTTCGGATTTGTAAAACGTTTATAACATGTATGTAGAATTAGAAACAAATAATTAAAAGAAGGAACATCACCATGTGTGCTACAATTTATCGGATACTATTAATATAACAAAATGCCCAAATTGCTACGCACCTGTAAATATATTTGTCAGCAATTAGGACATGACATTTGCATTGCAGGGAAAGTCCGTGCATATTTGGCAAACATTGAGAAGATTATAGTCTCTTTCTAAGGTCAGCAACGTGTGTCTAGTTAATTGGTCAGAATTTGACGTGAGTTTTTTGACATATTTGAAGAAACTCTATGTTTATTTAGTTCTTTAATTGGCTACATAAACAGACATGACAACTTTGTAAGATACATGTATAAAAGTTCAGCTTTGTTTACAAACAGAAAAAACTGTACGCAAGCGTGTTTGTATTGCTGACATAAAAGTCATTCCTGTGACAATTCTAGTTATGTTTAAAGGCATAACATTTGATCTGGATTAACGATTTTCAGCAAAATAAGAACATTTTTTTTTACTGCCTTTAAAATATGTTTAAACAGTAAATCTTATATTAGACACGTACGGAAACATTATAAAATATATCACGAACATTTTACTAGGTTAGTTTCTAAATACAACAGTCATTTATTCTCCATCTTAATTATACGGAAAATCGTCACAATTTCCATTAGGGGATTAATAATTTTAAACTTGGAAGAAATTTGGGGTTTTCGTTAAATTAAATGTCCTGTTTTATGACGCATTCTCCACTTAGACAAAAGAGTATGCCCGTTTTAACTTTCAGACAAATCTCAAGACCTGTATAAATTGGAATTTTAAAATTTTACAATAAAGTCATGTTTATATCAATTTTCAAGATATATAAAACTGGTCGAAAATGTTTTTTGAAACAAGTGATACTTTTTATTTACGGAGTCAATTACGCGCGTACCGTAAATGACATGCACGGACTTCTCATGCTTCTACTGCATTGTTACGGTCGCATAACCTGTACGTTTAAATTTAATCTCTGACAAATACATATTTTTTAAGTGTGTCGACTCTTTGGCTCAGTGGTTAGAGCATTGGGCTAGCACACGAGCGATCCGGGTTCGAATCCCGCTACAGAAACTTGGGATTTTTCGTCAAAAAATTCCATGTAAACAATAGAAGTAAGACAGGTCTGGTAATTGTTATAGAGCTCATAGGTATTCTAATAGGCGTTTGCAGACCTTATCGAAACAAAGAAGTCGGTAGGTAACTTTGATTATATTCCAATGGTAACAACCATATTGAACATTGTTTCATTAGTGTGGGTTTTGTTTGTTTTGGGTTTAACGCCGTTTTTCAACAGTATTTCAGTCATGTAACGGCGGGCAGTTAACCTAACCAGTGTTCCTGGATTCTGTACCGGTACAACACTGTTCTCCGCAAGTAACTGCCAACTTCCCCACATGAATTATCAGAGGTGGAGGACTAATGATTTCAAACACAATATCGTTTATCAAATAGTCACGGAGAACATACGCCCCGCCCGAGGATCGAACTCGCGACCCCGCGATCCGTAGACCAACGCTCTTACCTACTGAGCTAACATTAGTGTGGCTGTAATATGATCTGGGATTGGGGTAGGGGGAACAATTCAGTAAGGTACATATTTAATAACTGTTTGAACAAAGTAAACAACGCTTTTACCAATACAGAGGGCGGGTATATGATACTGTTTCACATAGACCAATTCCAAATCTTCGCTGCAGGCCATTACAGTCCTCGTGTTCATTAGAATAATTTAATGTGTTGATTCATTTACTAGTTTTTTTAAAGTGACTCAGAGACTCACAGTATTGCAAATAATATAGATATGTTTTGTCCTTACCCTTTATTCGTGATTGGTTTTAATTTCAATGGTGTCATCAAGCTCATTTCACATAAGTAATATCAAAACCAAAATCTTCAGTTCCATTTGGGTATATTTGTGACAGTTTAATATTGAGTGGTGCATTTTGTAATTTTTATGCTCCCACTTTGTGGGGGGAGCATATAGATTTTCCCTTGTCCGTCCGTCCGTCTGTCCTTCCGAGAATTTTGTGTCGCGCATAGCTCCAAAAGTATTTGACATAGAGTCCCAAAACTTTACAGGAATGTTGGTCAGCAAGTGTAGTCGTGCACCTGGGGTTTCACGTCCGAATTCATTCATTCCTGTAGGAGTTATGGCCCCTGACTTTGTACAAATTGGTCATTTAAGTGTTGTGTCGCGCCTAGCTCCAAAAGTATTTGACGTAGAGTCACAAAACTTTACAGGAATGTTGGTCAGCATGTGTAGTTGTTCACCTGGGGTTTCGCGTCCGGATTCATATAGTCGTGGAGGAGTTATGGCCCCTGACTCAGTAAAAAATTGGTCATTTTAATGTTGTGTCGCGCGTTGCTCCAAAAGTATTTGACCTAGAGTCACCAAAGTTTACAGGAATGTTGGTCTTCTCAGACCACAGCATAGTCATCGTTGAGTTCAAGCAACATTAAAATGCGGTGATTGACAGGTATCTAAAAGTATCAAGAAAACATATATGTTTATATACATTATATATGGTTATTTTTTGCATTTTTTTTTAAATAGCAATATATTGTTTTCCCAAAGTTGATCTGTGTCCTTTGTCATGTAGTGGGGGCATCTGTGTCCCATAGACACATTTCTAGTTACTGTCCTGTTTTACTTACAGTTTTACAGTTTTGTAATGTACATGTATTATAACTAAGTTAAATAACTGGAGCAATGTCTTAGAACCAATTGTTATAAAATCAATTATAAAACAATATCGATCGAACGGCCTAAATTACCTCAAATTCATACTATAATTTTACGTTCGTTTAGTTCTGCCTTATGGCTAGTCGCTTATTTTGATTTGGAACCATACGCTTTAATTCCACTCTACTGTATCATTGGGAGTTCTGCGTGCACTGCCATATGAACACATCTGCTGATATCTCAAAATTGTATTTTGATACTTTTAACTTGGCAAATGCCGAATTCTGCTCGACCAGTGCATAAAGGGGGCGTGAATTGTAGCATAAATGTCCGTGAACTGTGTCCACCAAGCCGTCGCTACAACGTTTTATCATTTTTGTCTTGTTGGGCGACCTAAACAGCTCCTACAATACCAATACATAAAAAGTTCATTCAGTAAGGTTTGATATAGCAGTGAATATATAAGTATCAAGAATCAATGTCATAAACTTTCTTGCTACAAGAAAACATATAGAAAAGTACTGCTCTTATGATAATGTATAAAAACTAAAACAAGCACACATGGATTCAAAATATTTACATACTTTGTAACCTGCTGAAAGGGAACGTAATTAATCTCTTAAATATTGTTGAAAAGTAGATTTAGAGAGAAAATAAATGTACTAGTGCAATACATCACAATTTAAGATTTTCTCAAGTGAATGTTATATCAATCATAGTAAAATAATAACCCACGAAGTAATGGATAAAAATCAAACTACATGTTTGGCAAGATCCTTTTTACCATTACGGTATAGGAGGATTTGTAAAACAAACAAATTTTAATAGCTAACATTTTTGACATCTAGCGAATGCACATTTTATTATAGGAAGCTTGTAAAACGTTCTCACTATAGGGCGGCCTGAAATTATAAAATGGGTGCGAAGAGATGGATAGTTACGTTTAACTTGTAATGATATTCTCAAAAATAAAGCATAGCCATGGTCTACTCTTGTATATTGAAAACGTATCAGGACAAAATAGTTTCTATTACCAAACCTTAACTAAAGGAATAAAATGGGCCGTTCTATGAGAACACCTGTTTTAGTGAAATGATATAATTATTGCATAATAACTAGTTTAGAAAATCATTGTTTTTCTTCTGTTCACGCAGAAACTAGAAACCAGCATCTTGTAATTCAGTTACCTAAGGCAATCAAAATCTACAAGATTTTACAAATAAATGGCATTTGTCTTTCCGTGGCAACCAAAATTCCAAAGCACTTATGCCCCTATATATCAGTGTATAGATAACAGGCCCTTGATGAAACCAAAACTATACGATTAAATAACTTTTCAGTAAAAGTTTTTAAGTCAAATGTACGATGTTTTACTAGTGATACGCATAAGTTGTCGCATAAATGACACAAAAAAATACACGCCATGTACGACGACGTCAAACTGCTTTCATGACGTTCTTAACGTTACGTCTTTAAATGCTTTCGGTACTTAAAAGTATCGGAAGTCTTGAAATAGTGAATATAGTTTCTTCAAATTTTCTGTTTTGCAAGGTTAAAGTATGTTTTTCATGAATATTTTGTAATCTCAATTTTGATTTTGATTATTGTCACTAATTATTTTAATTATTGTCACTAATGCAGGTTAAATATATTCTTAATGTTTTATATTTAATATCGAGGTTAAATATTTTAAACCAAGGCCCGTTCTAGATTAGGTAGGGTTATTCATTATGAAGCTTAAGCAAAAGAAAATATCACTTATATAAACACAGCATCAAAACTGTGTGTACAGGAAAAAAAGACAGAATATAATCAGCACCAACAATGTAGTATCAATAACCCTAGTTGCGTTTTACAATATGTGTCATAATGGATGTTAGGGAAATATCAATATAATATTTCTGACAAAAGTTTTTGATTAAACCCTATTTATCAATTCAATATAGTCTACTTATATATAAGCATCAAAAGTCCTTTTAGAGAGGATTAGATCATACATTACGCTGAGTGAACAAATCATCCAGCAATGATCTAACGCCAGATAAAATGCTTAAAATCACCCTTACTGCGTGCTTTAATAAATAGCAAAGTTAAACTTGCAATAATGATATTATTTGTGAGGAACAGTTAAAGAAGTTAAAGACATAATAAAACGTTTTTTGTTCAACTTTAAACAGTACATAACTTTGTGAGAGAATAATATGTTGCTTAAAAGCCTGAAAACCATCTTAAAAGATAATTCATGACTTTCGTGTTGTATGTTTTTTTTTAAATCTAATTTACAAAGTAGAACTGTTCAAAACGAACAAAAATCAAGCTATTAATTAAAATGTCAACCTAATGGATTTTTAGAAAGGATAGTGCTGATTAGCAATATTACAAATTATTTTGTAATCCGTGAAAATGCAAACAACAATAAATAATTTCCTCCGTAAGTTGTGTACATTTTATATTACAGCTGTGTAGGATAATGCGTTGTGCTTTAAATTCTTGGCTCGATCTAACAAGAATAATGATCTGAAATAATGGAATTTAAAGACGCAATAAAGAAACCAGTTGATATATTTATTAACAGGACACATTCATAAATCAGAAGCCATGTGTATAGATATGTGTTTTCTCTTAAAACTTTGGAACTTTACTTTGTGAAACAAACTCCTTCATTAAGTGTAATGTAATTAAAATAGAAGAATACACATGTTTTTCAATGAAGATTAGAATGCCTTAGGTATTGTCTGAATGCACACTTCCAGAAAGGAATAACTCGTAATTAGTCTTGATAAATGAAGATTTCAAACGAGTGAATGGCGACAATTTCAGTACGTTGTATCTAGAAGAGACAACTAATTAGTCTTGATTTTTGATAATTTGTTGGAAACAAATGTTGGCATACATCTGGTACACCTAATCAGTAGTTTGTTTTTCAAAATAATTATCGTTTGTGAGATTTTTACCGAAAGAGTGGATCAAGCAGTATTAAAAGAAATAAAAATTCAGAAAATTGACGAATATTCTTGTCCGTGATTTGGAATAAATCAATTGAGGTCTGTAAGACGTCAAAAGAATTTTCATGAATTTCAAAAAGAAAAAAGGAAACTGAAGAAATCGTCTTTAAAAATCTTCTTTTAAACAGAATATAATATCCATGCATGAACAATTGTTGTACTGTATTATCATTACAATAATACGTTTACACATTTAGCAATTAAACTGCAAATGAAATTAAATAAATGCTCGTAACATTTCATTTTAGCTGGAGTTTTAGAAAATAACCTGTAATTGTCTAGATACACCCCCTGCTGTAATATCTGACTGTCAAGAACAATTAAATAACTGAGCCGCGCCATGAGAAAACCAACATAATGGCTTTGCGACCAGCATGGGTCCAGACCAGCCTGCGCATCCGCGCAGTCTGGTCAGGATCCATGCTGTTCGCTATCAGTTTCTTTAATTCCAATATACTTTGAAAGCGAACAGCATGGATCTTGACCAGACTGCGCGGATGCGCAGGCTGGTCTGGATCCATGCTGGTCGGAAAGCTACTATGTTGGTTTTCTCATGGCACGGCTCAACTAATCTTTTATTGAGATAATTAAAAACGCCTCTATTACTGTCAAGGTTTATAATTGTGACTTTTGGAGATCGATTATATATTTTTTTATATGATATACCACAATTTAGAGTGTAAGGGCTGATGTACAAAATTACCCGTCGGCAAGTAATTAAATGATTTACCAAATGCAGTATGTGTTAAAAACAGTAAAACTAAATATCTAAAATACACCATATCGTAGATCAATTGCCTAGACAAATGTGTTGTGTGACAAACTATGAATGCATGAAAGTGACTTTTGTTTATTTATTATATAACATCAAGTTGTTAATGCTATTTACGTTTTGTTACCTTTGCCACATATGTTGAATACAGCAAATCTGCACTGACTAATGGATGCTGCCGCGTATGTCATATCGCAAAGAAAATGTAAGATTTTATTGGGAACAGATTGTTTCAGAATGCTTACACAACAGGAAGAATTTAGTTCAAAAGTAAACGTCTCAAGAACTGCAATTATTGGGAATACAATCTAGTAACTATGTAATATTGACTGCAAACATGCTTTATAGAAATGTCACTTAATTCCCGTGTGTTATAAAACATGTTGCATTCATCATCTGAGGAAATAGTCTGTCACAAAGGTTTCCAACAATTTTCTCGCTTAATTAATTTTCATACATTCTAGACATTATAACACTACAGTTCCCTTCCAAGAGTGTTATTGTGAGTGCTTTGTGAAAAGTTTCTGAATTAATGGCAATCACAAGAGACAGACTTTTGCGCAATGATGTGGATAATTATTAATACCAAATGAGTGAACGTACATGAATTACTTAAATAAGAGCCGATATATCACTCAGTTTTATAGGACTTCAAGAATCATGAGGTCATGATTTGTCTATAAAACTTCAATTGTTCCTTGCCATAACGTTCTCTGAAAATCTGCTCTTATCGTATCCAGAGTTTCAATGTTTGGATAAGTGTGGTGTGATAATGCCTAAAGCTATGTAGAGTTGATGCCCAGTCTTTTACAAAGGCATTGAGTACATACGTTTTGTGTTCTTAAGGCTTGCTTTTTAGATATCTATACAGGAGCATATTTGTGATTTACATGCCATGTTTCCATTGCGTGTGTTAGAGATTCACCTGGCGGGGATTATTTTTATTTACACTGATCCGTGACTTTGTTTAAACTCCCCATTTTACAAAATCAGTATAAAAATTCACGATATATATAGCATACATTGACCCGATCATTGAAATGTTACTCGGATTAGCCTTTCATAATATAGTATGACTCAAAATAAATCTACATTTACTCAGCGTCATGACTATTTTGTCATAATAATCTCTTTTAACATTGTCAAACGATTTAGCTTTATTAAATTTATACCGTTAGGTTAAATTTTTTGCACATTATCACTGTTCCCGTTTCAATAATACTATGAATAGCAACGCATGTTGTGCAATTCTGATCCTTTGTATGAGGACTTAGAAAAAAAAAAACGACTTGAAACACAAACGCCTTATTTCGCTTTTTATACTTCAGTAAATAAACTCAGGATGTGTAACTCAAAATATTTAGCTAAGCTCATACACTAATGATGAAGCAACTGCATACATAAACAAGAATAAGTTTGTGTCAGTACAATTACTTTTGTTCGGAACAAAAATGATATTTTTGAGAATGTGATTAGGCAATTTGCAAGACGAAACGTCATCCCAAGCATGAATATATTCTAAAGTTAACACATACCTATAAATCAAACACAAACTAAAACGGTCTTAACGCAAAGACTTATTTACATGAAAAGATAGTTTTCGATACTTACTTCCCCGGAAACCAAACCTATGACAAGTATACTACAAATACGAGAAACAAAACGAAGTTGTAATTGTTTAAAAAGACCCTAATCAAACCATTTGAAATAAATGCTACAAGTGGGCGAAACGCTTGTTTTTTCAACGAGAGAGCTACCAGCCACCAGATTATTCTTAAACGCCTGCTATCGATGTTATTTCAAAGGTATCAACTTGAAGTAGGAATCATCCTTGCAAAGTTCTAAACACTCATTTATTCAAGCAAGAAGTATTATCTTCTCTCTAAACAATGATTCTCTTCGTTTTCTATTCATATATGACTTTGACTTTGTATGTTTAAAATTTTCATATTATGGATGAAAAAAAAACAACATATTGTTTAAAGCATAAATAAATTGTACGCCCTGTCATTTAGTCATCACAGAATTATCGACATCCCAAATGTAGTAAACATGACACATTTATTTAAGCAGAAGAGAACTTCGGAATTGACAACGCCCCTCATTTCGTTCACATCTAAAATTCTTGCATGACGTATGTTAGAAGAACCTAATATAGACAACAATGAAACAGCACTACTTTTCATAAAATATACTGCCATAACATCCGTTGTCTTAACATATTACGAATGACCAGTTGCAAGCAATGTTGGGAGTATTCGCACTTAGTCTACTACGTGAAAATTGGTTTTCCATTACTCTTTTAATTAACAAACTTAATCACAGTACTTTGACAGGCATGCACGGCATAAGAATTAGTGTTCTGCTCGTCAGAGGGAAATCATGACATATTGCTTTAAAGCGTAGGATTTCTATTGCCCTATTAAACAGTGTGCACGTACAGTTATTCACTGAATAATGCATACACATTCACACACTGGGATTAATAATCGTCCAATTTGTGATTGCAATTAATCCTGTGCCTTTTCACAATGCGCCTGCACTAATGACACTTGAAAGGAGTACTAGTATGACAATATCGTGTACGCTATAAAATGTTAAAAGTAATCAAAAATAAAAGTTAAGTGTAGACAAATGGAAATGACGGGAACAACAAATAAAGCTAGAACTACCCCTCACAAAGTAAAGACTAACTAAAGTTGGAAACTGCAGTCGAAAGGTGTAGAAGAGGATTTCATTAATTACCCGTCAACAAGTACTTTTAAATCATATAAAAGATATAAGTAATGGGAATGTTGTAAAAAGAGTTTAGAGAGAGGAAATGGTAAGTAAAATGGGGCATAAAAAGGGGGATGCATGAAAAGGGACACATGGATGAAGGAAAGTAACGTCACCAATATACAAGACAATATACAAAGCATATATATATATATATATATATATATATATATATAAGACGAAACGGACAAAAAAAACAAGCCGAAAATAGGGACAAAGCCTTTGAACGCCTAGTAACCTATGTAAAGGAAACTAGAGGTTTAAAAGTTTTTGGGACATGCCAATCGTACATCAACGCTGTTCTTAACTAGTTAGACAAGGCTGTTTAAAGCAATAAATCCCTAATACAATAAGGTGTGTAGACTACATAAGCTTACAATTTTCAAGAGGTTGAATCCGAGATATCAGAACACCAATGTAGTCGGAGCACCAAAAACATTACATTTATTGGAATGACAAGGCCAGTTGCAAACATCAACTTCCAACCTCCAATATTACGGTATATAGGAGAATAGGCATCTCAGACAGAAAACTGTAGCTAATAACTAGGGTTTGCATCGCACCTTCTTTTGATAAATTATCTGTAAGATTTTACAAATATTTAATTAATATAACGATTTGTTTTTCAGTTTCCTTACTTTATAAATTATATCACCTAACAGTGTGTGTTTTTGAAGTTTATGTTTTAAGGTCATTTGGACGATTTTTATGATACCATTTCAAGCGAAAATCGTTCATAGTTTGTGACAGCGATAATCCTGTTGTAACAAATGTATTGCAATTTAAGATTTATGTAACTAGAATTCTTAAATTTTGAATATGATCGAGCAAAACCAGTAAATTGTAATGTTTGGACTTCATATGATGTTGGAATCACAACTCCTCCCAGGCTGGGGCTAATTGAAAATATCAACGTTTAAACCGTCTATTTGATCATATAATTTTGCTTCTCAATTATCATCAACATTTGAAGTTAAATAACTGTACAAACATCAAAGACAAAATGGCCTTTAAATCTCAAGTATTCGTTTTGACATGTTTGAAATATCATCAAGGTACCTTGAAATTTCATTTAAAGCTTCAGTAACGTCAAACATATGTCGCAGATGACAGCATAAGAATAACTTAGCAATGAATAAACCACAGATCCCATACAATACAAATAACTCGTCTAGAAAGCATTGTTTTATTGCAATATTTAATCAATAAATTATCCTACCAAAAGCGTAGTCCTGGTCATAGGTTCACATGGTTAAGTCAGCAAATTTACCTTTAGTGGGTTTTTTTTGCATTGCATGCCAGAGAATTTGCATCCGATCTTTCAAGAATTTTCTCAATCAAAGGTGCTAGTTTCTCTTTTTTATAGTATAAATGGTTCAAAACTGGTGGGTGCGTATAATCGAACATGTAGTTCACAGACTTGTCCGGTTACTGCAAGAAAACCGAAATTTACTCTTTATTGTATAGTTTTTATAAAATCTGTTATTATGTGGTCGCTTTATTTGATCAGCATACTGTATACCGTAGGTTTGGGAGTTTAGCGTTTTGCGTCAGTAAATACATAGCATATGTAAAATTTTATGTGTGTAGTAACAAATACCTTGAGTTTGCATTTTATATAAATCGGTTAAATTATGGAAATGAATACTCTTAAATTAGTGTTATTAAGTGCAATGTTTTAATTGTCATTCCACAATTCTCTGAATGCATAAGCAATTGATCATTAGTCGGCACTTTATTATTAATAGTTACAGAAGTTATGTCTTACAGGAAACGTTAGATATCATCCTGTATCTATTTTTCATGTAATTGTTACACTTTATTAATATCTATCACAAGAGCTTAAACATATTTTTGTGGTAAGCTGGGGAGAAGACAGTAATATTAATACTACAACAATGTGTCAATATTTTTGTTTCAGTTAAATTCTTTCTATATGAAAAATTCGAAAATAAAAATGATTATGCTGGCAAATATTATTCTAAATTGATTTATGCATAACTACGTATAGTTATTGAATATTTTGATTAAAGTAAGATCCGTTTGCAAAAAAGAAATGCAACACAATGTGCTATTAGATCACACCGACTTTGTAAGCATATATCTGTTGATTGTATATGTAAACATAAGTACATAGAATTCATTCATAAAAAACATGCACAATTATTAAACGAATTGCAATAGTTTCAGTAAGAAACAATATCATCGCTAACCAGATGTGATCATGTAATTATGTAATCATTAAAACTGCAGTGCTCCGGTGGAAAAACACCAGGCTAAAAAACAAGCGGATTCACATTCGTTTACCGGCACGCGAAGGAAGATCTGTCCCATGTTGTAACATCCAACAAAACACTAAGATTCCTCTGGGTCTGGCGTCCATACTGGCTATTAATAACCTGAGAAACACAGACGAAACCATTTTGTAACATATTTAAGGGTTTATTCAAATATTTTCAATCCTTTATAGGAAAGATTAACTGTTACATCGAAAAGTTGATTCGTAAATAATTTACGTTTTAGAAATCATCTTGTGGGAAAGGATACCCTTCTGTTGCACCGAGATCAATGTGTGCATGCTTTTTTCTGAATTATAAAATGGCAGGCTATCCTGTGTAGAGTTATATTTAATAAGTAATAGTTGTCATGCTGTTCTTTAGACTAATTTAACATATTGATTGTTTTATCGTTAGCTCTCCGGGGTACACAACTCCTGTTATTTGCAATTATGATTTATATTCGATTAGTGTTATCTAGTTCATTTAACTTCACCTTATAGTTCACGATATGCGTCATTCAAGATATATTGGGTGAAATACTCACTAGAAAGAAGGACATAGTTTAGACACTAGCACTTTGAAAGAAATCTGTTTCTAATGTACGTATTATTGCCGAACAAAACACCATGTTTAGAATTCATATAAAAGGAGAGCATAAATAATACTTTTGTACCGAGATCAATGTCAAATCTTTGCAGGTTATCAATTGTGTCGTCAAGTGGCAAGCAATGTTATTAAGTTTGCGTGTTGCTTTGCAAGTCTTTATAATGATTGATCAAGCTGTTTATACTGATCAATTTACTCTTCGGGATGCATGGAACGTTACTATGTCGTTTTAGTTCAATAATCCTTAGGTATCCGGTCCATTCCATTTTTATCTTAATTGTTCATGATTTGTACTTCTCAAAGGATATGTGAAAAACATATAGATGTAGTAGCTGATTTCCTCTTTGCCTAGTAATAAACTGTTTAAAATGTCTTAACGAACGAACAGAAAGCCACTGACTGACAAGGGAATTTGAGTGCTTAACTATTTGAACGACCACTTTCTGAAACAGAGGTCTTCATTAAGTTAGATTTTCCACGTGTGAGCATTTGTTGTCCTTGTAACATAGTACAAAAAACTAATTGCCCAATAAGGTAATTTATACCAATTAATAAACTAAATAATGTTCATGTATTTAATTATGTTTCTGAATCTCAAATACTGGATGGTTGCCTGTGCTACTCGTCATGTCATGTTCAAATTATACTTTCGGATTCTTATGTCATAACCTTACTGCAGTTTGAAGGAATTTCTGCTCACTTACAACGATACAGCTGCTTTCAAAAAAAGTGGATGTTCAGTATGTAAGAGATTCAATCGAGAAAGAAGTAAACTTTGCTTTTTCTAATTTGAAGTTAATTAGTTTCGTGCGAAACGTTTACGAAATGCTATTGCAAAATTACAGTGAGGGCTTTTCCATAACAAAATTTGAATTTTATTCTGTACCCAAATTCCCGACGGGCATATGTAGTTGGAAATAAATTTGGCTTTATTCTATTTTTAGTTAATCATTGCCGAATTGAACATTTATGAACTTTTGTACAAAAATGTTAGGATAAATATTAAATGAAGCCTTGCCGGATATCTATTAACAGTTTGTCGTCCTTTCGTTTTTTACGAACATCCAGTCAGAATGTTTTAAATATTTAACTCAATTTTAAATTATACGTATATTTAAACTTGCCACAAAATAACTAGTAAAGACCTTTAAACATACTTAAGAAATGATCAGAGCGAGAACCATTGGTCTAATCGATTAATGATGGATAGGTAACGGAACCCTCACGATTGAATTATATGAATGTAAAAGTCAGATTTTGAAATAATTATGAGTAGTTGCAACATAGTTTTGGTCGGACCCAACAAATATGACAAATATATCCTTGTAGAAGTTATATGATCGCTATATTGCTCTTCATTTTTGTTGGTTTGAAAATAATTCTTCCATAAGGGTTAAAGTATAAACGATGCTCTCTGTGTGTAACAATATTATGAACTTTCTATATAAAACAGACAATCAATAGAATAAATGTAATTGGTATATTTTAGCCTTACATAAAAAGCTAAGAACTGTCCCGATGTGGACATAACTGATCTTTGGTAAGATTTAAACAGAAAGTAACCATTTCCTTCCAGTTTTCTCTACAACCTGATTCAAACACAAATAATTCATTGTTTCCTTTGTTGTTTTGGGTATCCTTTTTTCTTACAATGCATACATAAAGATGTGAGATGAGACGTATTTAATAGTGTCAGCGTTTGATGTGCTTGTAGATATTAATACGATACAAATAATTTGAAATTACTCTATTTAGGGAAACTGACTGCAAATCTGTTTTTGGAGGAAAATCGATACAGTTACCTGATATTACTGAAAATGCAATAAAATCTAGAAAAATGACTTAAAAAACTTAGACTGTCGCTAGATCTACTGATACGAATAGACGCTATTAGAGAAAAGCAGGTTTTCTTACTGCCTTAATATACAACTGGAATCAGGATGGGTCATCCGACACAGTCGTGTATGTAAGAACAGGATACGGACCACAGATCATATATCGAGTTCAGGTAATTCAAGGCTCATGTATTTTGACAATTAGATAAATAATAATATTTTTAAATAAATAATGTTGTATTTAGTGAAGTAAAACTAACTCAAATGCAATTTCTATGTTTCCCTGTGGTTATATATAACACGTATTACAGTAAAAGCTCATTTAGGAGATACTTGTCCCTACATTGCTTTTCATTTTATGTTAGTTTTAAGATAATTCTTCAAAATAAGGTAAGAATTAATAATCTAAAATTGACCTTGCTACATGTGTATGTGTGATAACTCTACATTGTATGTTGTGTTTACATATATATGGAATATGTACGAAGCATTTGTGGAGAATATCAATTTGAATTTGAATTAATTCTTTGTTATTTGGTAAATTGATAATGTATTTGGCCAGTATATAGGTTGTCAATGGTTACTTATATTTTTACTATTAAATTAAGTTGTTGCTCACATACTGATATTACAAACGCACGTCTTCTTTATATAACTTGATTGCATTCTATTTTTCCAAACTGTATCTTTTGTAAAAATGTTATTTACACTCACCTGAGGTCAATTTGGTAATAATTCAATTGCACATATTTCAGTCAATAACCCAATTGGTCATTGTTTGTGAAAAACTAGTAAATTATGTAAATATTTTTAAGTAAAACAGTTCTGAACTAAAAATACAATCTTTTTAACAGAACATAGCAATAAAGGCACATATTGTTATAAAGTTGTAACAATTTTGCTTTATCTTGATCTGTCATGAAAATGGTATGTGAATAAAAACGTTCACTTCTTTGAGATATATATATTTACGAAAACAAAAAACATGTTAACAAAATGTTTTAATTTTGCTTTATACAAATTAAGTACTTATCAACATTTAACAAAAACATGTGTTATGCGCATTATTTCTCGGTCATTTTAAGAGCTGAATATCAAAGTAATCTGCTAATAGCTCATGAAATATCATTAGATCAAGTGCGTGTAGGAATGGAAGTAAATAATAAAAGCAAGTTCTTCTATCTTTCAATTACATACAGATTATTACAGACACTGGCCATTTTTATATTGAAACATGAAAGAGCTTTAAATCGACATCATTCATCATTAATGTTAGATTAGGTACCCTGAACACAAATACATAGAGGTATACTAGTTTATAATTTTTTACATAATTTTAACTTTTAAGATGGTATTAGTTTAATCATAAAACACTTACGAACCTGTACATGTGCATTAAAAGAGTGCTATATAAATGGAGTGTACTACTACTACTACTACTAATAATAATAAAAATAAAATATTTATAATAATAATAATTATTATTAATATTATCCAGTAGTTTAGAAAACATAATCGTATAATGACATCACATAATCAAAATTTATTAACATATTTGTTAGACAAATTGAAAGATACCGTTGCAATTCAACAGTTTTGTGGAACCTCAGAAGTTTAACCAAAAGTGGTCAAAGGTACTGAGTTACAGACAGGAAAAGCATTCTGGTATCAGTCTCTATCTTCTATCATGATTACAGTTTGAAAGTTGTCAATTTACTTGACAGTTACTCGACACGAATCAAAACCAAATAATTGTTAAACAAGCGCGATAAGTCAAAATCGCTGTAAAATAATCCGGGACCCGTATTTAAAAATATTGTCAAACTAGCTCGAATTAAACTAGAAAAGCAGTGCAATACGAACACGAACTTGAACTCAAAATACTGTAAAATAAGTCGATATTTCATTATGAAGGCATATTGTTGTAATTTCAATGCCACTCGAAGCCGCTTAAATGCCAGTATGCTAGATACGGTGGTTAATGCTTTACAGTGTTTAGACAATACAATGCGTTTTTTTATGTAATAATGCTCTAATACTATCGGTTTAAGAAAATTCAATTCCAGACACACCACCATGGACCCTTCATGCCCCTACAGTTCTTTTCGATTTGAAAACTGCCTTTAGAAAGTCAGAAACAAACCCTGAAATATTCAAGTCCAAATATCATGAAATCAGGTCAACTCACAAGGACTATTTTGCAATTTACACAGACTGTTCGAAAGATGAATCATAGCTTGGCTGTGCTGCTGTTAGCCTCTTTTATCAGTCAAAATTACGTTTGCCAAATAATGCAACAATATTTTCAGCCGAAGCCAAAGCTATTGTTTTAGCTCTAAATTTTATATAAAAAAATAGTGAGGAAAAATGTATAATCTTTCCCGACTCGCTTTCTGTTTTACAGTCAATTCATAACTGAAATATGGAAAATCCATTCAATCAAAATATTCTTCTCAAGGTTCATGAACTTTCTTTAAAAAAGTCTATCATATTTTGTTGGATTTCCAGTCATGTTGGTATTCATGGAAACGAGGATGCTGATATTGTAGCAAAGAAATCCCTTTTATTATCACAATCTAATTTGAAATTACCACATACCGATTTTAGGCCTAATATAAACAAATACATTTTATCTAAATGACGATCGTCATGGAACAATGCTTCATTCAATAAACATCATGATATCAAACCTACTCTAGGGGAATGGCACCAAGGGGACAGATCTGTTCGCAGGGAGGAAGTTGTTCTTACTCGCTGTCGAATAGGTCATACCCGTTTGACTCATTCTTATTTTTTGAATAAAGAAGACCAACCCGAATGTGTACCATGTCCAACACCGCTAACTATTTAACAAATTTTAATCGACTGTGTGGACTTTGCTACACAACGCAGTACATATTATGACGTTCAATTTTTGAAAGAGTCATTTGAAAATGTTTCAGTCGGAAATATTTGATCGTTTTTAAAGCAGATAGGAATATATCAAAAGATCTAACATTTCATATTTTTATTAACATCTTGCAAAATTATTATGTTTGCAAATGATATTCTAACACGTTTGCAATATGACTTCTTCTCGGCGATATAATTATGACCATTTTGTGTCGATTCGCCGTAAAACCCAACTCACTTACTTACTGTTCATACAAATTGAAAACAGATGAAAACAAAATCAGATATCAATATAATTTTCTGACAGGTAATACAATTGATTAAAAATACAAAAGGGATATTATATCAACCCCCAACTTCCCAATGGACCATAAAATCTAGCCTATCTGACTCATCAATTAATTGCTTTGTTTAAGGACGCCGTATAGTCTCGTCAGATACTGTAGTAAAATCCCTTTCCTATTTACTGCGTCACATAACGGACTGTTGTCATGCTGATAAGTATTAGGAGCAATAAGGAAGTGGCTTTAATTTACTGTAACGTTTTGACTGCATTATTTAGCACTGCTAAGATACGTACAGGTGAAAATATGATAAGAGACAACAGGCAGTCAATTTACAGATTATCATTGCATTGCATGCAAGACACGATAATTGACTGACATATCAATGGCACACAGCATGTGAAGATAGTTGAGACTACACGGAGTACACGCTATTGGTCCAACGTCTACAGATTCTGACATGGGCATACGTATAACTGTCTTCGTTCATTTGATTACAATTAAAACACTTTCGAGGCCAATATCTAAAAAACATCAAAAACATTACATTAACGAAAATGAGGCATTTTCAGCATTTAATTGATATTATTAAGTGTTAAAAGCCTTCCAAGATCGAAACTTAATAACTTTTTTTAATTACCGTGCATTTCTGTTCTTGTCACTCTCACTCGATATGGTTACAGACGTACAAAATTTATTCAAAAATACAATAAATAGATTATTAATTTGCTTCCAGTCACAACTTAGAATCGCAGGTTGTGTTAAAAATTCAAGGAGAAAGAATCATCAATAACAATAAGATTTTACCATTTTTATTAGAATTGTAAAGATAAACATACTGTTCAGAACAAAAGAAAACAATAGCCAAATTGAATATTTATGTGATATTTTAGCTAAATTAGTTCCCTTTGGCAAGGTTATTTACAATAACTATGCAAAGATATAGAAAAAAAGTACATCACAATTCAGTTAAGTATGTTATTAATATTCTTTAACATTTCAAAATAATTTCTAGCTATATATCCGCTACTCCACCAATCTATTTAGCCACCCCCTTCCCATCTACAGGACACGATTTTGAGAAAAAGAATATACGGTATTAAATCTGCTTTCTAAAGAAAGAAAAAGAAACTATCGAGATAGTTGAAACAGGTGTTCTCGAAGACAAGCAAAACTAATAACAGATATTTGGTATAAATAATTACGCTACTGTTTAACCTAGCTATCAAATCGGTAACAGTTGTTTTTATGAGTTCCTGCAGTTCCTGCAGTTTGGTACAATATTTAGATATAAGTGTGTATTTAAAGACAGTTCGGGGAAATGTTTGAATTTCAAATATTGCAGATGTGAATAGAAGTTAATTTTACAGTTGAAACAAGACGAAACATTTTAATCACACGACGGTGTAAATAAGTTCCGTCAGACAATTATGTGCAAAATTCAGTTTAAGTAATGAAGGATCAGCACAATAGGACACTATAATCAGAATGTCCAACCACTGAGTCGTTTCAAATGTTCACCAGGATAAAGAGGCCATAAAATTCCACTACAAACAAAAACAAACCTACACTATCTGAATAAGTCTTTGTAGGCGGAGAAATTTGTGACAAAACGGATCTTCTTATGTAATTTCCCCGACAACTATCACAGTGACTTAATTACTTTCCTTACGATAATTGTATTATATTAACGTCGTAAATGTTTGAAACGACACTAATTAAAACAAAATGAAACAAATGTCACACATGCAAAGATCTATTATTTATAACCAGTGGGATGTAGGATACAAAAAACATTTAACAAAATAATTTATTAAATCAAATAGGAAAGCGTAGCGACTAACTGTAGAAGGGTTAATCATCTAACATGAACTGTGCTTAACGATTTTCGCATTGTATCCTATTTTGATACGTTTTTAACAAACTTTACAAATGTTTGATTAAAGTAAGCATTATGTTTAATTTTCCGAATTTTATAAACTACATTTCCATAGTACATTTTTAAACCATCTGTTTAAGACTAAGTCTTAGATGTGTTTTAAAGGTTTATGTTATATTTCTTTAAAAATTCGGACGATCTGTAATAACATTTAGTGAAGTCCTTCCGTAGTGTATGATACCGGTAACACTGTTGCAATAATGTTTTGGTGATGTGAAGATTTCTATCATTAAAGTCCTCTAACTTTGAGCAAGCACTTGCGAATAAGTTGCGAAATATAGACACTGTATGATGTCGCTCGAGGGACATCTACATAAATGTGGGGGAAGTTGACAATCGCCCCTTTATCATATATTTTTGTTTCTAGATTGCATAATTGTTAAATTTAAGTCCAAAAACGACGATTCTAAATCTAAGGTATTAGCATTATTTAGCTGTAACTCTTTTGGATAAATGTGTTTCGATCACCATTTCTGAAAAATATTGGCGGTCCATATTTAAAATATCATTAAGGTACCTCGAGGTTTCATTAAAAAGTATTTTTCAAAGAAAGGAGAAATCATTAAATACTGCTTTTAGTCTCATTATTTGTATCGCACTATTATACAAAGTGGAAGTATAATTATTTACTAAATAGTGCATACACATTCATACACTAGGATTAGAATATATGCAGTATGTGATTTTAATCAGTCAAATGCTTTTCACAAAGCGCCTGTACTGAGTTCCTTGAAAAGATTTTAGTGTTACTGTACTCAAAGACTTACAGATTATTAAGCCAAGTTGTGTCAGGGACAATTTGGCAAACTATAGTTCCGTCTATTACCATACTTTCAATACAGTATGCTGACGAGAATTAAAGGTTATATCGTTACATTAGCAATGAGTTACAAAACATATTCTCTCAGTTAAGCAGTCCCCTTCCCGAACACGAATATTCATGATTACATACTTTTAAACACAACTAAAACATAAAAAACAAAAAAGAAAAAAAAGAAACACAACAAAATAGTGGATAAATTAAGACCGTACAAAGACGCCCCGTACATTCAGTCAAGTGTGTAATATTTTAATATTTCCAGATCTTCCAGCGCAATAGGTGTATTGTATGCTTTTTAAGCTTTTAAAAATTTGGCTTTGGTGTCTCCATTATACTCTGGGTATTATGTAATTATCCTTCGGATAAGGTGCCTGCTTCGTAATTTTGAGTTTAAACATATTTTGTGATATACAATTTCCATAACCATGTGCCCCCTCTGTAATTTCTAATTTTCTTAGTTCCGTCTATTGTGTTCTTGTTTAGGGCTATTATATTATTTTAACTGGATCAGAAGCCGCTTTCTATGAAAATGCACTATAGTGTGTCATCAACACTCAATATACACCGCGATATGATCAAATCTGATGATGTTTCTAAATTTTACATTAGTGATGGTAACATGTGCAAATGTTTAGTTCTGCTCAACATGGGGCTTGCGGGTGAAGTCAGCTGCAATCATTTTCACTACCATGAACAGGATCAATCAATTAACCTTTTAAAAAGATTTTTTGAAGCGCAGACCGCAAACCTTAACATAGCAGACTCGGTTAGAATGAAAGGTAATGAAATCTATAACATCACTCACGCTTCATAGCATTTGTTAAGCGGAATTCTATTTCTGTAAAATGATTGTTCCCCATGATCCCAAGGACAAGAAAATGTAACAAACTGAGCCTGCGTTATTCATGCAGGTCGATCTGTAGAAATCCAGAGTTTTTATTTTGATAGCGTTTAAAAAGACACTACAACGTAGTATTCAAATAGTAAACATTAGCATAATGCCAATTAGCAAATTATATATTTTTAACAGAAAAACGATTAATAGTAAACTTGCTAATCTTCAGTATTTCCAAAAAGTATCTTAAGACGCCTTGCTACGAAACCAAGAGGAATTGAGATAGATTTTCTCAACCATCTAAAATTAAAGTCCACAAACATTCTTCAGGCAGACATAAATCGCCTTTCTGTTAGAGAATAAAAAATGAAAATCTTGGCTGGCCTAGTGAAATATTATTGCCTCACACTTTGTACAAATTATACAAACTTAAGACTACTGAATCTTTTTTACTAAACTTTTACATATCCAGTTATGTTATCCGCTTTCTTCATTGACAATTTTCTTTGTGTATAATATAATTGTAGTAATAAAATCAGTACCTAAACAGACGTTATTGCGATCAATAAAATTTACAAATGGGTAGTTCCAACTGACGTCATTCAAACTTATATATGAAGAAAAGAAGCTTTTTCATATTATAACAGTTCATGTTATTATCAATAATTAGGATTTTTTGTCAGTAGCAACTAGAAAGCTAATCTTATCTCGGATAATTTCAATGAAAACAAGGCAATAGAGTTAAGGTGGAATGCGCCTAATTTGGAGTTGTTAGGTTCCGTTTCGAAATTTTGTTTCATATAAAATTCAGCATATTCCTCATAGAATGCGTATTTTACTATTTTGATATTTCTGTAACTTTTTTCTCTACAAACTTCAAACACGACTATTGACGTCAATTTTTGATGAACCATAATTTCACGTCCGTCAGACTGTTTTCTTATGGAAACTGTATATCACAACAACATAAACTAAACAATAATTAACAATTTATAAAGTATGCCTTTAAAATAATATGGAAAGTACGTTGGTTAGTGGTGTGTCTAAAACAACCTTTTATTTTATCAAAGATAATAAATAAGGCATCGATATGGGAACAGTCTTTCTTCAATCAGCAGCCTATCCGGGAAGTCTCTAAACTTTTCTAAAACTCTCAGACCCGCAGATGATATATCCAATAATTTTCTGCTGAGCAGCATAGCGACTAACTGTATAAGGGCTATCAAGAAACAAGCACTGTACTTTATCATCATCGCATAAAACATATTTTAGCGTAATCGTTTACATGTTTTATGGACAACTGCTGCATATTTTAAAGACATTTTAGCATATTTTGTCAGCTTTGCATATTAAAAGAAATAAACATTCAGAAATTTAGTACAACCTCATGACCAACATTCTTGTCGGTGATTTGGAATAAACTGATTGAAGTCTGTAAGATTTCAATTGTTTCAAAAGAATTTCAAAGAAATGGAAACTTTTTTTTAAATAGAGTATAATCTTCATACATGTATAATTGTTGCATTGTATTATCAGTACAATAATAAGTTTACACATTGAGCTATTAAACTGCAAATGAAATTAAATGAATGCTCAAAACATTTCACTTTAGCTGCAGTTTTAGACAATAACCTGTAATTTCTAGATACACTTTATGCTATATTATCTGACTCTCAAGAAAAATTAATTAATTAATCTTTCATTGAGATAATTAAAAACACCTCAATTACTGTCAAGGTCTATTGTGACTTTGAGATCAATTATATGAAAGATATTGTATGGTATAACGTAGTTTAGAGAGTGAGGGCTGATGTACATAAAGCAACATTACCCGTCGGCAGATAATTAATTGATTCTTCAAACGCAGTATTTGTTAAAAACAGTTAAACTAAATATTTAAAATACACCTTACCGTCGATCATTTGCTCAGACAAATGCGTGGTGTGACATCAAATGAATTCATGAAAGTGACTTTTATTTGTTTACTGGGATATCTGTTGTTTATAAAACATCAAGCTGTTAATGTAATTTGGAAGTTACTATATAACTTTTGTTACCATTGAAATCAAACTTCTTGAAAAGGTTGTGTCAAACCTCTGCCACATATGTTAACTTCTCATAATCTTCAAAATTTAGTGCCTATTTCAATGATTAGAAACATGATTCATAGAAATGTCAGTTAATTCCTGTGTGTTATAAAAACATGTTGCATTCATCATCTGACGAAATAGTCTGTCACAAATATTTCCAACGATTTTCTCGCTTAATTAATTTTCAGACATTCTAGACATTATACCACTACAGTTCCCTTCCATGGGTGTTAGTGTAAGTGCTTTGTGAAAAGTTTCTGAATTAATGGCAATCACTAGAGACAGATATTTGCGCACTCAACTGGATAATAATTAATCCCAAATGAGTAAAAGCGTATGAATTACTTAAAAAGTCTCGATATATCACTGAATCTCAGTTTTGCAGGACTTCAGAAATCATGAGGTCATGATTTGTCTATAAAAATCCACTTGTTGCTTGCCATGTCGTTCTCTGAAAATCTGCTCTCATCTCATCCAGAGTTTCAAAGTTTTGATAAGTATGGTGCGATAATGCTTAAAATTATGTATACACCAACCGGCACTTTTCTCTAAATTGTAATGACCTTAACAGTGACGAAGAATTGTCGACGTACGTAGTCTCAGTGTTATCATATTGCCTTATCTTTTGGGAATATGGCTTTCTATTCAAGACCAATCATATTAAAACTCCATTGATGCTGGTTCTATGGGCATGTGGAGTGCTGTACATTTCTTTACATCGCATTAATAGATTCGGTTAAATCAAATCGAGTCTGCTATTACTTTGTATAGTTGCTTTCTATGTTTCTGGAAAACCATCTTATATATTGAAAGTGATATAACCAAAAACATTTATTTTCCAGTAAATATGCAAATAGTTCACAATAAATGTACTAATGGGCGTCAAAGTAAGATAAACAGCCTAAATGTATTTCCAGAATCTTATAAAAGTTATACCAAGAATGCAAATCAAGAGAGAGAGAGAGAGAGAGAGAGAGAGAGAGAGAGAGAGAGAGAGAACGAAAAAACGTTAAAACGTATAACATAGTTTCCTGATGCACCTGAAAAAGACGTTATTTGATATTCTTTGACAGGAGTGTTATTTTTTTTGTACGGTAAAATCGTTACAAGCAACACAACAGGAACACAAATGAATTGACGAGCTACAAAATGCTATCTTTAATTTTATTAAATCTTTTGATCTGTTAAAGAAATAACCGAAATTATATTTCATTACAAGCTTTTTATGTATAAAGTGTGGAAATATATCCATTGTTTTGATTTTGTATTGAAGCTCAAATTATTTCTCCGGTAAGTCCACGTGACTTGAGTGTCATGAATCACAAAATATAAAAAATCACAAGAATGCCCGGATGCGGTATTAATGGAAAATACAATTTGATCTTCCGCAAGAAAATGATCTATTTGCTATGAATATAACAAAAATGAAAAACACTTTGCGGAAACTTTTTGTAGTTTCAGTATTATACAAGTTATAATACACTTGCTTTACCATTATAATAATTATTTCCTGGAATATATCACTAACGTTATAGAAATAAAAACAATTAACAGAAAAATAGATATATTACCTTTTGTCATCACATTATATGTCATTGAATAGGTCACTGACGCAGGATCGGCTTTTTTTACAGATAAATTACAGCAAGAGAACATTTAATGAAATGTTCTAAATCAATCAAATGTACTATTACTCTGAAAACCTTGACTAGATGTAAAGTAAAATGTATATTATACTTTCCTCCTTCTTTGTAGGAATAAGCAAACATGGGGATTTTTATACTTATTAGGCCACTAACTGTGTTTGCATTGGTGAACTGTACAGATCCGTCTGAAAATTTAACTACTTTGCGATTTGGCTCATAATGTTTTGCATACACCTATGTTGAAAAAGATAGGATCACGCTGAAACTCATATACCCAATGTGTGACGTGTATGAAGTACACTAAAAGAATCGATGTATCACTCAGTTTTTCAGGACTTCAGAAATCATGAGGTCATGATTTGTCAATAAAAATTCAATTGTTGCTTCCCGTAACGTTCTCTGAACATGTGCTCTCATCTTATCCAGAGTTTCAATGTTGTGATACGTTTTGGTGTGATAATGCTTAAAGTTATGTATACACCAACCGGCAAATTTATCTAAATGATAATGACTTTATAAGTGACGAAGAATTGTCGACGCACTTAGTCTCAGTGTTATCGTATTATCTTATCTTTTGGGAATATGGATTTTTATTTCATATTAAAATTCCATTTATGCTGGTTCTATGAACACGCGGATTGCTGTACAAAACGAGTCTACAATTACATTACTTTGCATTGATGCTTTATATGCTTCTGACCATTTAATATATATTGTACGTGATATGATCAAAAACATTTATTTTCCACAACAAATGTATAAATGGGCGTCGAAGTATACCAAGTCTGCAAATAAGAGAGAGAGAAAGCAAAAAAGACGTATAACATAGTTTCTTGATGCACCTAAAAACCGTTATTTGATATTCTTCGACAGGAGTGTCATTTCGTGTACGGTAACATCGTTACAAAGAACAAAAACCACGAACAAAAAATTGACGAGCTACAAAATGTTAATCTTTAACTTTAAATCTTTTGATCTGTTTCGGAAATAATTGAAATTTTATTTCATTACAACAAGGATGAAGATCCAACAGGGAAAATCCCGTTCTAAAAACGCAGCCTCCACAAACGCAAACACGCCATTTGTGTAAAAAGTGTGGGGATGTATCCGATTTTTTATTTTGTATTGAAGCTCAATTTATTTCTTCGGTACGTCTGCTAAGTCCACGTGACTTGACAAACAATTTTCACTGTTTGCCTTGTTCTCGGTGCTTCCGAGGAATCAACTTTCCAGATTTTATTGAGTGTCATGAATCACAAGATATGAAAAAATCACAAGAATGCTCGGACGCAGCATTTATGAAAAAACAATTTGATCTTCCGCAATAAAATGACATATTTGCTGTAAATATAACGAATATGAAAAGCATTTTGCGGAAACCTTTTGCAGTTTCAATATTTTAGTGCATTATAATACACTTGCTTTACCATTATAATAAATATTTCCTGGAATATATCACTAACGTTATAGAAATGAAAACAATAAACAGAAATTAGATACATTACCTTTTGTCATCACATTATATGAATAGGTCACTGTCGCAGGATCGGATTGTTTTACAGATATATTACAACAAGAGAACATTTAATGAAATGTTCTATATCAATCAAATGTACTATTACTCTGAAAACATTGTCCAGATGTAAAGCTAAATGTATAGTATATTTTCCCCCTTTTCATCTTTGTAGACAAGCAGAGGGATTTGTTATAATTTTTAGGCCGTTGATTGTGTTTACATTAGTGAACAGTACAGATCCGTCAGGAGAAACATGATTTTGCCCTAGCAATTGCACTAGAGTTTAGGTGGTACATCATATCGACATATTTTAAGATTTATGGTAGTTCCTGTATCAGAAGCATAAAAAATTTAATAACAGAAACACAATATGACCCTTTTTACATGTGAATGTTGCAGACCTTATCCAAATTAAGAACATCGATCTTAGAAATACATCATATCAAGAATATAGAACATGCTTATGTTGTCGAAAAGGATCTAATTTAATTTTTGTGTTACCTCAAAATATACCGGTTATGAAATTAAAACCGTTTAGCGTCTCAGCATAGAAAAAATATTTCACACGAAATTAACTCCGAAATAATTTAAATCTGAACTTTGGCATAAATTCTAAGTTTGATTGAAGAAAGGTACTTAAAAATGTGTCAAAAATATAAAAGAATTCAAGTTCATCAAAAAGTCCCAATTAGGATTTCCGTACTAAGTGCAAATTCCATTTTAAGATCAACATTTAAATATTTATAGATAACGGAGATCATTTTTTTCTTGAAATTAATAACTAGTTTAACCAACTTATAATGATCACATCCATTGATCAATGGACTTTGTTTATATATATAAGTTGCAAGCAAAACGAGTTATATTGTGCTTTGCCCTTTTATCATCTTTATGTTTCAAATGGCAGATTAGATGTAGAAGAGGCTTATTATGATAATTCTACAAATGATGATAGAGACATAGTATTGTGTCGTTAGAAAGAAAGCTATGAATAACACAAGGATGTAGAGGTAAATCCTGAATTACCAGTAGACTGAAAGCTAATTCATGTTTTTTGTCTGATTAACCCGGAAATACTCCTACCGGATGATATTGAGCTGTCAAGTTCATATACATATAGAGCTAAGGGTTGTCTTATTTCATTCAAAGCAGTTAGTGAAAGATATAGCAGATGAGATTTTGAACTTAAGAGTTATCGAACAATCAATGCCCCACTTTCTACTTATTTTGTTCTTATAAGGAAGAAAAGTAGCAGTATCCGGTTTTAAATAGATTTTCGCAAGTTAAATAAAGTCACGGTCTTTGTTTCAGAACCGGTGCCAAAATGGAAGATGTATTTGCTAAGATATCTAAATATAGATTTTTCTCAAAGATAAATCTAAGGAAAGGTTACTGGCAAGTCCTTTTTCCCGAAGATACAAAGCTTTGACTGCATTAGAAACGCCAAGAAAATGCAATTCGGGTCAATAAAGGCCCCTGCAACATTTTGTAGATTGATGAAAACGTTTTAAATGATCTAAGTCACTCAGATAAATTGACTGATGATATATACTCTTACATGGCAGGAACATGCCATTGCATTTTCTGTATTTTTTCACAAATTTTAGAGAGGCTAAGCTTCCAGCTAGACTGTCTAAATGTTTAATATGTTTTGAGAAACTGGAATGTTTAGGAAACATGATTGAATAATTGCTATTTCTGGAAACTGTCCGAAGTAAGTTCAAGGCAATTCAAGATGCTGAGAGACATTTGACTGAAAAGGGAATTAGGTCATTATAATGTGTAATTTACGAAAGACCGGCAGTGACTTCATACTTCAAACTTCATACTTCACACTTCAAACTTCAGACTTCAAACTTCAGACTTCAGACTTCAAACTTCAGACTTCAGACTTCAGACTTCATTCTTCAGACTTCACACTTCACTGCACGCTTTGCACTTCGTAGATTAAACATCACGTGACTTGACGTCATCTGCTTATTGTGTATTGGCATAGATGTGTATGCCATTTCTTATTTGAGTTTAAAGTTTTATTGATTGTGTACATTTTGAATGTTCTAGGAAAATAAACGACTTCTCGAAATTAGATTATATCACTTGTTGATATTTGAAAAATAAGGGGAGTTTCACTGTCTGTCGTCTGTCCGTTCAAAATCTTCTTGAGAAAAACTATTGGGATAATTTTTAAACAATCTCACGGGAATGATACATGGGTACGGTGTTCCGTTTGGACAATCGTGACTTATTTAATATTAAACCGCGATGCACGATGGTACGATGACAAAAACGCGATGGCACGATTGTGAAACAACGATGGTACGATGGTGAAAATGCGATGGCACGATGATAAAATCGCGATAATGCGATGGTACGATAGTGAAATGTCGATGTAATATCGCGTTTCATCATCGTACCATCGTGACCTCGCGTTTTCACCATCGTACCGTCGCGTTTTCACCATTGTACCATCGTGACATCGCGTTTTCACCATCGTACCATCGCGTTTTCATCATCGTACTATCGTGTTTTCACCATCGTGCCATCGCGTTATCATCATCGTACAATCGTTGTTTCACCATCGTACCATCGCGTTTTCACCATCGTGCCATCGCGTTATCATCATCGTACCATCGTGGTTTCATGCCATCATGCCATCGCGTTTTCACCATCGTACAATATTTCTCCGGTTAGAAATGCGTAGTCACGTACACTTGTATTTTTTCAACAAAAGATGAATGTATCTCAATGTATTTTGTGAGACGAAATTTACCATTTAGATTCTGCTGTTTTGCAAAATGTTTTACAAAATGTTCAGTGCTCAGTTCATTTAAATAAAAATCTTCAAGGCCACGTCCTTTGTATTTTATGTATGCATTAAAGTAAATAAAAAGCTGGGTGTAATAGTCACATGGTATTATTCAAACACAGCTTATTCTTGTTACGATGTATAAGGTACATAGTGCAATGTGAAAATGAGATTGTATCAAGCCTGTATTTTATTGACACATATACTGTACCACTGCTCATCTGCGCATGACCACCGGAAGGCGATGGTACGATGGTGAAAATGCGATGGTACGATGGTGATAACGCGATGGTACGATGGTGACAACGCGATGGCACGATGATGAACACTCGATGACACGATGGTAAAAACGCGATGACACGATAGTAAAAACGCGATGGTACGATGATGAAAACGCGATGGTACGATGATACGATGGTGAAAATGCGATGGTTCGATGATGAAAACGTGATATTACATCGACATTACACCATCGTACCATCGCACCATCGCGATTTCATCATCGTGCCATAGCGTTTACACCATCGTACCATCGTTGTTTCATCATCGTGCCATCGCGTCATCGCGTTTTTGTCATCGTACCATCGTGCATCGCGGTTTAGTATTAAATAAAAGTCACGATTGTCCAAACGGAACACCGTGCATGGGTGACGCACATACAAATTGCTAAAGCAATTTCATTCAATGAAGAAATGTGGGTTGCCATAGTAAACGAAAGGGAAAATATGTTTAAAAATCTTCATGTGTAAAACAGAAAGGCAAAGAAATTAGAGATATGCTGTGTGGCATCACCTAGCGGTCTTCTAGTATTAAAGGTATTCAAATTATACCACTGGATTTAAAATTATCCCATCCGAGGGGCAGTACTTTTAAACGGACTTATAAAGGAAAACCTTTTTAATATCTTCTCCTCTTACAGTATATTATACTCTACGATATTCATTCAAATTACGCCTCTGGAGTCAGAAGTAACTCAGCCATAATCATTATTCTACTTCATTATGCCCAATCTCGGTAATTCTAGGTTATTTTAAAAATAGAAAAAACGCCCGAAAAAGACTTCACACTTCAAACTTCAGACTTCACATTTCAAACTTCAGACTTCACACTTCAAAATTCAGACTTCACACTTCAAAATTAATTCAGACTTCACACTTCAAACTTCAGACTTCACACTTCAAACTTAATACTTCAAACTTCACACTTCAGACTTCACATTTCAGACTTAAAATGTCACACTTCAGATTTCCTATTATTTGAATGTGTATTAAGCATTATATATATGAAGTGTGAAGTGTGAAGTTTGAACTGTGAAGTATGAAGTGTGAAGTCACCACCGGTCTTTCGTAGTAATTGGATTTTATAGACTGTTCATTCCGAATTTTGCCGCAATTTCTGTTCCACTTACGAGATTTGACGAAAACGTTTCAGCCAAATCTTGGATAGCGGGATGAAAGTAAAGAAAGGGCCAAGACTCTAGTTAGACCTATCTATCTACATGATTGTATTCTGATATTACCAGATTTAGATAGTTTATCAATACTTATTGTTGATGCTTCAGATTCAAGCTAAGGACCAGTACTACTACAAGAATAGGGTGTAGCGAAATTTCTTGGAGCGTTTGATAATAGAAAATTGCTACCTAGAGAGCAAAGGTATGTATGCAGTGACAGAAAATAAAATCGTGGGAATAGTTTGAGCTGTATCTAAGGTCCACAGATATTATGTTATTATCACTACCAATATAACTATTATCATATCATCATTTCATCTAATTGTTAGGGACAGTGTGATACAATAAACACATTAGTACAAAAAAAAATAGAACGACATGTTTTCAAGACAAGTCGACATCTTACGTATTAATATCCTTTTATAGGCAGACTAGCCCTATTGACCTAATAGTATTTAACTTTATGTACAACGTCGGCCTCACTCTTTTAAGAAAACTACAGTACAACAGCAAAGTGATGTCAGAGTTCATGCCAGAAGACAAAGAAGGGTATCTATCATTTACATATAAAGCAATAAATGTCAATATTGGCTGAATATTTCATATCAGTTATAAAAATATAAATATATCATAAAAATATATTCCATACAATTAAGAAATTGTAATGCTCATATTACACATACCTGTAAGTTATCGTACATAATAGGACGATTGAGACGTGTCTAAAAGGAGCATTTTTTACGTTTCTAGTCTCTCTGGGTTAGTGTTAGAAAAATTTAGACGACTACTCACTGTAATAACTCATTTGTGTTTTAGTTGGCATTTTTGAAAACTTTGAGCAGTTCTTTAAGTTATTGGAAACACGGGATGTTTGACGGTAATAGTATTATAATTTGCTGCGAGGATGGAAATACATTTAAAATGTGTCTGGCCTAGTAAAATGTTATTGTTGGATTATTAATGGAAACCTACGTCTCAGTAAAATACCAAAGAAACTATTACAAGACTATTTCTTCAAATATCTTTTTTTTATTTCATTATGTCAGTACTGTCTGTTAGTAATTTCAAGGATAATTCTGAATTTATTAAAACTCAACTAGTTACCTTTTATAAATATAATAGATATTGTCTAATTGATGCGGATATTGGCCATGACTTATAAAAAAAACTGTGGTTATCATATTAATGAAGTAAACACCTCTTTCTTTTCACGTTTTATGGTCGTACAAAAAAAACTTTTTTAAATTATATTGAATGCTCATTCATATAATCTGCGGCACCGAGTGAAAGTCAAATCTTTAACATGGGTCATTTGTTTAATTATAAAGTGGCAAAATCTGATAAAGAAATTTGTATCCGCCTATTTATAGTGTTCTGTTTGTTTTTTGATTAATTGATATCTCTAGCTTTTTTTTAATTTAATGGGAACTCCTTTCTTTTCATTAGTGTTTTCTGGTTCATTTTTACATGGCCATTCATGATGTCCCTTATTCAAAATATCGTGATTGTAACATTCGCATGCATGTACATCACTTTCACATTAAGTGATTTGTACTGCGTTTTGAAGCTAGTTACTTCGAAAATAAATGTTATATTTTATCAACTGAAATACAATAATTAAACCAGATGGTAGTGTTGTCAAACAATAATAGTAAAATTCAAATTATGGCGATAAAACATTTAATTTACTACATTCAGAAAAGAATATACTTCGCTATATATCATGTTATTCTACCAAAAAAATGTATGTTGCGCCTAGTTTAGCCACCTCTAAATCTTAGTATACCTTCCCAAAGGTAATGGTATACATATAGTACTTCTAACTTGAATGTTAGTGCCACCAAATCAGCCTACACTGCTAGCCATTCAGTCAGTAAATTTTCAGTGAACAACCCTTCGAATAATGAATGGTACTTCCCATATTGAATTACAGACCAATCCATTTTAGAACTTTTGCTTGGTAAAGGTTAATGAAACGAAAGGACATCAGTCAATATCTTGCGAAATATATCATATAATGCTACTGAGAAAATAATTATGAACATCTTCTCACTGATGCTCGGATGTTAGCAATGACTGCTCACGTTTGTTCTTTTCTCCGCTAAAATTAACATAAAAATGATTCTAAAATTCGACGTTTAATATTAAGCAGATATGGACCCGATCATGTATGAATAAATAAAATCTGCATTCACACAGCATCATGACAATTTCTTCACAAAAATCTCTTTTAAAATTGTCATACGATTTAGCTTCATTAAGTTCATACCGTTAGCCAAAATGCTTCGCACATTATAACTGTTCCCGTTGATTAATGCTGTGAATAGCGGCCAAAGCCTTGCAGTTCTGATCCTTTGTATGAGGACAGAACTTCCATGGCATAGAAAAAGGACTCCATCTTTAGCTTTTTATACTTTCAGTAAATAAACTCAGAAAGAAATAAAAAAATAAAAAAAAAACAACGCTAATTATGAAGCAATCGTTTGCATCAACACTTTGCACTTTTGAACGTTTATTTTATAGATGAAAAAAGCGCTATAAAAATCTGGTAAATAATAATACAGTTACGTTTGTTCAGAACCAAAGTTACCAAATACCTATAAATCGAACACAAGCTAAAGCGGTCTGAAGACAAAGATGTACTTACGTGAATAATTAGTTTTCTATATTTCTTTCGCCGGAAACCGGTCCTATGACAAGTACTAGAAATACGAGAAACACGATTAAGCTAAAGCTGTAATTGTTTACAATAACCCTTATCGAAACCATTTGAACAAATACTTCAAGTGCGTGAATAGATTACTTTTTACGAGAGAGCTACCACCCACCAGATTATCCTTAAACACCTGTTATCGATAATGTTTTTTCAAATGCACCAACTTGAAGCAGGAATCATTCTTGCATGTTTCGCAACCTTCATTAATTCAAACAAGTATTATCTAATCTGTACTGATACTCTTCGTTTTCCTTTTATATATGACTTTGTATGTTTAAAATACATAATTTTTAAAGCATTCTCTGCAATGTCATTTAGTCATGACAGAATTATCAACATCCCTAATGTAGCAAACATTAGACATTTATTTGGGCAAATTGACAAAGACCCTCATTTCGTCCACACCTTACATTCATGAGTGAGATATGGAAGCGGGACATAATATTAGCAATAATGAAAGAGCAATACTTTTTATAAAGTATGGTACCATAACATCCATAATCTTAGCACATTACGAATGAACAGTTGCAAGGATTAGTCTATTAAGTGAAAATGAGTTTTCCATTTCTCTTTTCATTAACATATTTAATCATAGTACTTTGACTGGCATGCACAGCATCAGCATTAATGTGTTCCTGCTTGTCAGAGCGAAATCATGACATATTGCTTTAAATCGTAGGATTTCTATTGCCCTATTAAGCAGTGTGAACGTACAGATATTCACTGAATAATGCATACACATTCACACACTGGGATAATAAGTATCCAATTTGTGATTGCAATTAATCCTGTGCCTTTCCACAATGCGCCTGCACTAATGACACTTGAAAGGAGTTTTAGTATAACAATATCATGTACGCTATAAAAAGTTAAAAGTAATCAAAGATAAAAGGTAAGGATAGACCCATAGAAGCGACGAGAACAACAAATAAAGCCAGAACCTCACCTCACAAAGTACAGTAACCACAATTGGAAACTGCGGCGGAAATATATAGCAGAGGATTTTATTAATCACCCGTCAACAAATATTTTTAAATCATATAAAATATAAAAGTAATGTAATTTACACTTATGAGACCGGCAAGGTCAGTTGCAGTAGTCAACTTCCATCGTCCGTTTCGTCCGATATTACAGTATTTAGGAGAATAGGTATTACCTATTAAATAGAAAACTGCAGCCTTACAAATATTGCATCGCATCTCCTTTTGATACATTTTCAATAAAATTTTAAAAATATTGAATTAATATAAGCAATTTTCTTACTTTATAAATTATATCACCTTAGTACACGGTGGGTATTTGTGAAGTTTATAAAGTGTTTAAAGGTGATGATTGGACGATTTGTGGTACCATTTAAAAGTGAAAACTATTCATAGTTTGTGACAGCGATTACCCTGTTGTAACAACTCCTTTGTAATTTAAGATTTATGTAATTTGAATTCTTTAATGTTGACCATAATCGAGCAAAACAAGTCAATTGTAATGTTTGGACTTCATGTGATATTGTAACGACATCTCCTTCTAAGTGGGGCTAACTGACAATATCAAAGTTTTAATCGTCTATTTGATCACATGCATTTGTTTCTAAATCATCATAAACACTTGTACAAGCATCAAAGACAAAACGGCCTTTAAATCGCAAGAATTAGTTCTTATATTTTGTAATTCTTTTTGATAAATATGTTTGACCATTTCTCAAAAATGTTTCAAATATACTCAAGGTACCTTGAAGCTTCAATAATAGTAGGCGCGTGTAATCAAACACGTGTTCTTTTCTCATAATACTTTATAGCTATACCTATTCTCGTGGTCTACTTTTACAATTAGATACGAAGTCAAAAGAATTTTGTACTTAAAAAAAATATAGTGCTTTGCTTTTTTCTGTCATTTTTGGGGGATATGATTAAGAGTAATGAGCTGTGACTTTAAAATTGATATATATATATATATAACAGGTAGATACATGTAATTGCTGCTTCCAAACTCTTGAACTACTAAGGGATAGAACTAATTTCAAAAGTGTCTCTTAAATGCTAGGTAAATGTAAAAGGTTTATTCCTCTATTTAGGAGTGATAGTTTGAGAATATTGCGTTTGATGTCAGTTTATTTGGACTTAATATAAAAAGATGTTGCGTAAATGAATCAAAATGCAGCTTCATAAAATGGAAAACAATGTCGGAATCTGTGATAGTTGCTATCATTAAAACCTAAGATATTGGATGTTTGTAGAAATTTAATGAATTATGGTTCACTCTTGGCCTTAAAACCAGAGATCATGCTATGTTTATATTTCAATTTACTCACTGGTGAAACATAACATTTAATGTAGTTCACAGACTTGTACCCTTTTTATTTATAGTGTCCAAAATCTGTTATTATGTGGTCGCTTGATTTGATCAGCATACTATGTACTATATGTTTGGATCTTTTAGTGTTTTGCGTCAGTAAATACATAGCATATGTGATATCTCAAGCAATAACAGATTGAAATATCTATTATGTTTGGTTTCCTCGTTGATGTATTTTCTATTAATCGGTGATATTATGGAACTGAATACTTTTAAATTAGTGTTGTTAAGTGCAGTGTTTAAATTGTCAGTCTACTATTTTCTGAATGTATAGGCAGTTGATCACTGGTCGCCGCTTCATATTACAGAAGTTTTATCTCACAGGGAAAGTTAGATATCTCCCTGTTTGTATTTTTCTTTGTGTTCTGTCATGTAATTGTTACACTTTATTACTATCTATCACAAAGAGTTTAAATATATTTGTCTAGTAAGCTGGTGAGAATAGAAAGTAGTATTAATACTACAAACAGTGTATCAGTATTTTTGTTTCATTTATGCTATTTCGAAATGAAAAATCCGAAAATAAAAATGATTATGCTGGTAAATATCATTCTTAATTGCTTTATACATAACTACGTATAGTTATTGAAGACATAGATTAATGTAAGGTTCGTTTACAAAATGACATGTAACACAATGCTTTATTAGATCACACCGACTTCGGAAATCAGAAGCATATATCTGTTGATTTTTATGTTAACATACGTACATAAAATTCAAAAGCATATGCACAATTATTAGACGTAGTGCAATATTCGCAGTAAAAAACAATATCATCGCTAACTAGATATGATCATGTAATTATGTAATAATTAAAATCGCACAGAAAGAAACCAGGCTAAGAAACAAGCAGATTTAAATTCAGTTGCCTACTCCTAAGTCTTAGTTAATTGCTAATAGCTTTCCGGGTAAGAGGCTTTTCTATGGACACTTTATATCTGCCACGCTAAGGACAATCTTTCCCATGCTGTATCCTCCAACTAAACACTAAGATTATTCTGGATGTGTCATCTGTACTGGTAACTGGTGATGACTGTTAATAACCTGAGAAACACAGAAAAAAAAATCATTTGTAACATTTTTATGGGCTTATTCAAATAGTGTACGTTCTAAAACTCATCTGTTGGGATAGGATACCGTACTGTTGCACCTATATCAATGTATGCATGTTTTATATGATGACAAGCGTTCCTGTGTAGAGTTTACATTCAACAACTAATAGTCATGTTGTTCTTTATACTAATTTAACATACTGTTTTATCGTTAGCTCTCCGGGGTACACAGAAAATCAGTATGCTTTGCTCGTACCCTTTATTTGCAATGGTGATTTTATTTAACCTCATAGTTCATGATATGCGTCATTCAAGATATTGAGGATGAAATATTTGCATGAGTTAAGGACATAGTTTAGTCCTTCGCACGTATAAATATATGTTTCCAATGCATGTATCATGGTCGAGCAAAACAACATGTTTAGTAATCATATAAGAGCGGATAGATTATGCTTTTGTATGCGATCAATGACTTTGCAGGTTATCAATTGCATGAAGTGGCAAGCAATTCTATATAGCGTTCGCAAGTCTTAGAATGATTTACAATTGATGATTAGTCTCACTTTTTATATTAATATGTTTACTCTCCGGGATGCATAGAACTTAACGTTCTATAGTTCTGTCAGGTCCGCTTAACATAATTGTTAATGGTTTGTTCTTGTCAAAGGGTAAAATGGGTCTGACACACGTACAAATGCAATAGCTTGTTTACACATTGCTTAGTGATAACTTATTTCAAATTTCTTAACCGATTGATGGAGAGCAACTGCAGAATAAATTTTGCTACAACTGGATGCAAACTATATTTCACTCAGCTTTATTCTTTTATCCAGGGTCCATATATATATATATCATCGTTTTATTCCGAGTCATTAATACATCTAGTACGTTAGAAATGGATACCTACAAATTACATCTGTTGCATGCTTAACAAACTTTCACAATGTACATTAAAAATTTCAAAACCCGTTCATTAATTTTCTTTAGTAGTAGGTTCCATCGCGGTTACTGTACGTATCTAAACTTAGAAAGGTATAAGTTAAGCTGTAAACATAAGATAATTGTACAGTATTTGGCGTTTTAGAATTTTTTCATTAACTGCAAGTAATTGAAACACCTTAGCAAATCGAAAATGTGCATTGTTGAAGATTCATGATATTTCTAGTAACCTCTTGAAGTGCATTTGAAATCTGGAATAATGATAATAATAAACTTTGTTTCTCGTCGACTCTACAGACGTATCTGTCATATCGTCGCCATATTTTGTCATGGTCTCCTGCAGTTATGTCCTTGTGTCTTCGTGCTGGCGGGGACGACAACACGGTAACACGACAAAAAGAGTTATAATGTTGTCGTGTTGTCATTCTTCTGGTGGCGCAAACAGAACAGTTCGACATGACAGAAACGAGCCAAGTTTAATCATATATAGCTCTCTTTACACAAATTGATTGTTTTGATGAAACAGAAAGTTTAAAAATAAATCATGTTCATCAAGAGGTTTTCGAAACCCGCGTTTTTAATTCTGACACAAAAATAAGTAATCTTTCAAACAGAAGATTAATTTAAAGCAAACAAGTACATACATTGTACGTTTTCTTCCGTTCCGCAAAATCATCTGGTCTCTTTTTGTCAGGTAATATTAATAAAAATCAAACATTTTAAATATAGTCAAACTGTTTCAGTTACCACGGTCATTCCTTTGGTAACAAAAACGACAGATTAACTTTAAATTATTAAAATCATAATTTGTCTAGACATTGTTTAAACAGCGTCTACACAATCCTACGTTACTCCACTGGACTATTAGACCATATTTCATACTGTTAGGCTAAATTTACTTTAAAAACACTGGAGTCGAGTCGATTTGGCGAAAATAACACATTGTGTTTAACCCGAGTGTAGCTAAACAAACCTTACTCTCCATTTTTGGGGGGGGGGGGGGTGAGCAAGAACATGACCTCACAATCCTCACAATACGATGGAGTGTAACGTTTTGCGCAACTTACCGCCTCATTAAATATTTACTGATATCTCATTTACAATAAGTAAAAAAAAGCACTGGCGTCAGGCTGAAACCTCAAGACTGTATTTAAAAGGCATTAAAACAAAGGTCACTGGAGTGAGTTATGGAACTTCAAGACTAAATACAAATTTTAAAGTTGTCTATTTTAGATTAATTCACCATCAAAAATATTAGACGTATGTTTAATCATATTTGATTGAATATATATATATATATATATATATATATATATATATATATATATATATATATACATATTGTATACACACACACAACAAGAATACATATTAAATACATCAATGTAAATATACAAAAGGGTTGGGCAAGAAGTTATAACAACAATATCGCGGGCCTCCCCTGTAAAAGCATCTTATTTAAAAATACTGTCGTTATGTGATATATGTGAACAATCTTATCGTGTCAAGAACAGAAAAAAAAGAAAAAAAGAATCGTACAGGAAATAATTATATATAAAAAAATAATATGAGAAAAAGACGTATGAAAAGACAAACCTAAAAATTTATCCTATACGCATGTGAAAAAGTTTTGTTTAGTTTTGCCCTTTGTTTTCTCATTTAGGTCAAAGCCATTTTTTTATCTGGGGACCATGCGCCGCTTTTCATGGAATTACACTTTGTATATCATTGGAGGTTCTATATGCACCGCCGTATGAATACATCCGCTGATGTCCCTAAATTATATACTGATTCTTATAACATGTGTAAACTAGAGTTCTGCTCAACACGGCATCTTGCATCCGTCCATGAACAGGCTCAATCACAATCTGACTAAAGTACTAATAAACTTTGATAATGTGGCAGTTGACCTCAATACAGTCGACACTGTTTATTTTCCAACACAGGTAAATCCAATATTTGCTGCACAATAGATCTATGAAGCATTATCTTTGAACACCCCTGGACTTATTGGACTCACCTGCCACATCAAAGTTTATTAGTACTTGATCTTCTAAACGAAGATCAGAGAATGACCCATTCACATTCGTCTTCTGTATATTTTGGATTTCCAATATTGCTTTTTTTATTTTCGCAAATCTTTTTTTATTTGAACTAATCAGACGACTTGTTCGAATGTCAAAGGGTAAGAAAAATGTGCAGTCAACCCTGGGCTCGAACCCGGGACCCCTTGCTTACAGAGCAAGTGGCCTACCAACTGAGCTAACCGGCTATCTGACACATTACTACATAAGAATTATAAATATCACAAATCAAGGCTAACTGTAGATTTGAAAAATGTTGTAAGTTAAGCTTTGATTGGCTAGCGAAAGGGTCGTCAGAACGAGGCTATCAATAGCTCGTTCTCAGATCCTAAGCGTAGCGTAATGGACATTTCCGAATTAAGACGAAGACGAAAACAGAGGTCGGAGAACATGACAAATTGTGGGGCGTCTCAATACATTTTTATTATAGTATGAGTATCTTTTTTTTACTGAATGCTGGAAACACATTTAGAAATAAACACCTTTAGTTTTAATATTTTTATTTATTACAGATCGCAAATGAGTCCGAGTTTGGTACACCTTACTCCCGAAGAAGCTTTGGAATTTCATTTCGGATGAAACATTGAAAGTGCATTTGATTTTCACGAAATAACACGGCCACTTCGTCATTGGTTGTTTCGGTAGCGCTGGTTGTGGTACAGCTTGCTGCGGTGCTACTGGTTGCGGTGCCACTTACTTCTTTGCAGTTTGATGTGGTACTACTGGCTGCCTTGCAACTTGCTGCGGTACTGCTGTCTACGGTTCCACTTGCTGCCTTGCCGCTTGCTGTGATGCTGCAAGCTGAGGTGCCACTAGCTGCATTGCCGGTAGTTGTACTGCTAATGGCTATGGTGCTGGCATTGGTGCATCTAATTCGTCGCCATCAGAATCGCTCGATAGTTGGCTAGCTGCAGCATCTTGTCTAGACTAGCAGCATTTCTGACATCGGCTGCCAAAGGCCTTGGTCTTTGTGCACCCTGACAACCATTTTGAGAAATTAATCGTTCCAGTTGTGTGATTTTGCCTACCGCATTTCTGAAAACGACAAGAACTATTCGAATATACAATTATTTCATTTATGCAAAGATGTATAACATAATATGTTAAGGGAATACAGATGTATTTCTTAAGATTTAAAGCGAATAAAAAGAGTAAATTACTAATAGTTTATTTGTGAATTAATTGAGAAATTTGATAAGCAGACAGATATACGGAATAATTGCTGGATGCGGGAACAGTATTGAAGGACGAGACGGACGGACGGGTGGATGCATAGACATAGAGAACTACAAAAAGTACATAACTTATTTCAAGGTCTTGTATATTATCTGGCCTTTGTTTAACAAGTCCGCTTAGCTAAGTAGGTGCAATAGATGGTACTTCTCATGAAATATACAAACCATCTACAGAACACAGGATCAGTAATTTCCAGGTCATAGACAATACCATGTGATTCATTCCTAAGTCATAGTAGATAACCCTGACTTAGTTAGGTACACTGAATGTAGGTTTTTAGGTCACCAGAATGACGCACAACAATTCCGGTTAATGCATCAGATCGAATTTGACTTGCTATTTCCCGAGCAATGTTTTGTCTTGATGGGTAAGATAAATCAAAATGAGCACCCCGTCATGACGCCTTATTTCAGCATACAACTAAGACGTAAACGAGGAAGTCAGCGGTGAAAGTGTCAGAAACTGAATCGTTCTATAAAACAGTATAGGGTATGTGTCGAGCAGGCTATCGCTGAAATGAAGTGTTATAAGGCAGTGTCATCTGTATGGAGACAGCGAAGGTCAACATAACCACGAGTTGTTCCGGTATCTGTGCTGGGCTTGTTTTTCGACGCAAAATTATAAACTAATGAATATTTAACAGAAATGATACGCCCCTCTTCCTATATATTTACAAATATAAATGATTTTGAAACGACCCCTCATTATCACCTGTCTTCCGACCTCCGTGTTCGTCTTAATTCGGAAATGTCTAATAGGAGATGTACTTTAACTCCCTGGGGCCGAAATGCGACTATAGGCGTTATATTTTCTACCACTGTAGCGTCGATATGCGACTATACGCGCGTTATCAGGGCTCTCAAGGATTAGTTTGAACAGAGTTTATTTCAAACAAAATTGCAATATTTACAATTCATGATAAATGGTACATAGATAATGCCTGAAAAAGGATCAGAGCCGAAAGCAACAGCTTATAGAGGTCTTCTCCTACAGAAACATATTGTTGTAGGTACAGTGCGGCAGTGTTTATGATCTTGTCTGAAATATTATCTTTAAGCAATATAATAAATCTTAGCGCTTAGTCAAAGAACTATATATAAGAACAATATCAATAAAGGGGTACAAAAGTGAAACAAGCACCCATAGCTAATGAGTGTATAAGTTTAAAGTGAGATAAGCAAAGAAAGAAAGAGAATGCATTAAAGTATAAAGATTCATTCGGATTGTAAAATGGTGGCAGCCAGTTATACTATATAATCAAGTACTCATGAAAATCTTCTACTTTCCATGATGTAGTTTTGAACTGCTTGAAATATCTGGAAGTTTATATCATCGCTGAGATTCCTGTCTCCATTCAGTAAGGTGTGAAGTGTTACAGTACAAAAGATGGAAGCAGTCTCAAGAAGACGGACTCTGATGTCACTATAACGGTGAAATTCAAAGAAGAAATGATGGTTACTCTCCGTAGTGCCACATTGACAAAGAGGTGATGTATGAATGTTTTTTCTAAACAAATGCTGGTTTAAGGAGCTGCATTCAGTATGAAGACGAGCATGATGGACTTGCCATTTCCTGTCGCCTACGTAGAAGTATTTAGGACATTTTGATTCGTTCAGTTAAAGCTGCGTCTTGAAGGAGGCCAGGGACGGTTAATTTTGTAGCTCTCTCGGAAGTTCATTCCAATCTCTCAGAGCCGATGGCAGAAAAGCATTATAGTAAAGGGATGTCCTTGTGTGGAATGACTGGATGTCATCGACATTGCGTAGGTTATACCGAGAAGTTTCTCCAACAGACGGTGGGACTAAGGATGAAAGGTAATCAGGAGTTAGGCCGTTTTTTTATTTTGTATAGTAGAGTTAGTTTATGGTTTTGTCTTCGGCGCTCCAGGGAGTCCCAATGAACTTCTCTGTTGAGTTCATTGAGAGACACAAGTTTAGTTGTCCCAGAAACGATGCGGGCAGCTTCGTGCTGAATTTTGTCAAGTTCGAGTTTCTCATACTGCGTACAGTTGATTTAAACCACATCAGCATATTCAATAAGAGGTCTAATAAAAGATAAGTATATCACAGTATATCTTCTGTCAAGCTGAAACTTTAGTTTACGCATGATATGTATTCTTTTCCAGGCTCGCTCTTTAATATTTTATATGAGAATGCCAGGAACAGTCATCAGAACAGTTACTGAAGAAATAGACTGATTATGCATAACAAGTGGTGGATGTAAGGGTTTGGATAACTTACGTGAGATGGTCATAGTTTCCGATTTGGAAGGATTAAAGGTAACTAACCATGTATTGTCCTATCAATGTCGGATTGGAGTATTTCTAAAGTCGAGACAGGGTGATCAACAATTATATGCAAGCTCGTATCGTCAGCAAAAAGTTGAACATTTGAACCCAAGTCGTCAACGAGGATTACGATTGACGAGTATAGCCGCGGCACCGAGATCATGATGATTGCGAAAAGTACTTGTTAATTTTTTATTATCTTGACAAAAGCAAAATTACTTTGCATACTGGCTATTATTTCTTTGATGTGATAATTACTAGTTGTGCTAATAATTTAGTTCCCTTGTTAAAATAAATGTCTGTAACTATGCGGTAATGTAAATGAAATAAAAAGACGATCTCCGCTGAGTTTCGTTCATATTGTATTTCAAAAGAGTAAAATAATGTCGTCGGCCAGAGATCTTTCTTAAAATGAAGAAAATATTTATTTATTATCATGCTGATTCTGTAATATCAGTTCCGTCGGATGATGATTCCGACGATGCGATTCCATTATCAGACAAATGAATGGTCGGAAAATGTTAAGTTTTAGCAGGCTGAAATATGGTACACTTACATCACATACGATACAAATGGATAAAACATAACACAACAAAGCATGTTTCATAAAATACAAAAAAGTATATGTAAATAAACGCATGTTTGTAAATTTAATAATTATTCAAAGATGGATGTAAATATTACAACTTAACTGTCTCAGCGCGTGACACACAACATTTGTGTACATGTTTAGAAATAGATTATACATCAAAATAAACCACTGATATTCACACAAAAACGGGTGTAAATTTATGTAATGCTGATGTAAATATTCAGTGATGCATTTCTATTTATTGGAATATAATGTTCAAATATCTATTAAACGCAGTAGGTGTGTTAAAATTGTGAATATTTGGAAGTGAAAATTTTGTTCTATTAGGATATAAGCTACGGACGAAATTGGATAAAAAAATATTTGTTCAAACTTCGAGTTGTCACAAATTGACATACGGGCCTTATTTTATCTGTAGTGTAAATGCAGGTATTGCATCATCTTTTTGTAAATTTTTGAGTTATTGAGGTAAATGTCAGATTTCACGCATGAAATACCTCTCATGTTTTTCTGTATTTCATAACTTAAATTTCCATGTAAATTTCATTAAATTCTGTTCAGTAATAAGAAAGTTGATATTTTATATTCTTCAGTAATTTATGTTTTATCCCCAAAACCACTATAATGGGCCTCAAATTTGTCAATTTAAATCCGCGCCAAAGTAGTTAGATTCCCGGCTATATCGTGAATCCCGTGGAAACACAAATAGTCGGAGTCCACGGCTTAGCCGTGAATCCCATGAAATTTAGTATTTGGCGGGACATTATCCTTTAAATAGACTGGACTAAAATATGCCTTGCGCACACCACATTCCGACCTTTATAGACGAATCTATGTCTGAATTATTTTCTTGCTAGAAATTTATGCTCGATCGAGGTAAGAAATTTATTTGTTTAGATTTTTGTATGATTTTGCATTACGATTTTTATTTGGTAAATTTTTGTTCATTCTACAGAATTCTGTAACATTTACTTTTCGGCAATATGATTTTTAGCTAGTTTCGGTATGTCAGGATGATTTATTAAATTTTTCAGACTTTTGTAAATTATTTCGAAAGAGGAATCTAAAATGTTTCATTTATATAAGATGTTAGATTATACTGAAATTTGTATCGTGATAATTGTTAAAGCACTGTTTCAAAAACTTATGTCAAACATTTGGTTAATTATGGAACGCCATTACTGCATTGTATTGTTATGTATAAATCTATTGGCAAGTCTAGTGCCATGTTTGTAATATATTATTGTAATTTGTAATTGTGTGCCAGTCTATAGCACATCTAATTAATGTCCGTTGTAGTGTACGGCATTAGTTTATTATATGGATGCCAACTATCATATAACGTTTGATTTACATTGAATTTTGTTAATTTGTAGTTGTAAATAATGGCTGCAGTTTATCATATCCGTATCTATAATGTTTCATCATATACTTTTCATATCTTTTTCATACTTTAACTTTAGTCTTTTAAGTAAGTAATTAATTTTGGTAATAATGGATGTAATAAGTGACGTATTTTAATCATGTGACGTTTGAACTTAGTAGCACATATATTTTGTATAAGTAGCACGTATTATTTATGGGAGCCTACGGAGGTATGGTGTACCCAAAGGAGCAGTTTTATGCCCTGACTTTTTGTTTTGCTATGGTGCTTACCATATGTTATATATTTTAGCTTCTTCCGCCAGACGATTTTCCTGGTGATGTCATAACCCGGAAGTACAATGCCCGAGGTTCACTTGTCTTCACTCGCCTGGATGTGATATTCCCAGCGCAGAGCTTTCGTCCCATGGTTGTGCCGTAAACCGCAAAGACGATGATTTTTGTTATCCTCTGAAGTCAGCTCAGGGATGCAATCACCTACCACCATAGGGAGCCAATACGGAATCAACGTATTCACGGTTTAAAGGGACTGGATTTTGAGATATGTTTTGTTTGTGCTACTTAAAGTTCACAATTACATTAAAGACCTGTGTCACGTCAGATTAGAATGGACTATAAGAACTTTTGTATCTAGAGATACTGAACTTTTTTTTTTTTCTTTCTTATAATCAGTTTTTTTTCTTTTCATATCTATTCATTGTTAATAATCATCTTATGTAAATAAATTTGTAAATATTGTAAAGGGTGTTGATTTGTTTTGATGGTTACTGTCGCCGGTACGGCCTTTCCTGTCACAATGGTGTCAGAAGTGGGATTGGTCGACCAGACACAGTAGCTATTCGAACATTATTAACACCCATTTAACTGCAGCAATAATTTGTAAAGATTCCTCTTGTTTTGTTCTATTGTTACACATACAATAGTTTTATTCATTTTTCAGAGTGACGTCTTACCTCAGACAAGACAAGACAGATCCGTAGCTTCAGCTAACCAGCTTTTGTGGTCACAGACTGATAGACAGTTGTTTACGACACTTGGATTCTGGGGTGAGTTCGTTCCTTTTATTTTTCTTTTGGGTTTTTGTGTCACTCTATGATTAAGCCATCATATATCTGTGCTGAGAGTGACCGCCCTTGACAAGGAGAGTTATCCTACTCACTTTTACTTGTGCGTCGCCCTACTTCTCCCAGTGATCCTAATATGTATTAGTGTAATGTACACATACTAGATACAGTATTTTACTTTGTGTGTGTTAGCAAGCTTGTTTACTTGCATATACTTTTACCTACTTTTAAGTTTTAGTGCTACACTGTTGTGTTATACCTATTCTTTATCTTAGGATAAAGCACGTTGATTTATTTTTGTTTATTTGTTACACTAAAGGGGTTAACACCAGTTACAGTTGATTGATATTTGATAAGGCTAGGGTATTGTTACCGCCTACTGTCACTGTACTTGTTGATTGTTGCCTATGCAACCTTGATTGACAAAATAGTACTGTTGCGCAATTTAGTGAAATTTATTATTTTAGTGAGGACGTTTGGTGTAGTATATACGTAGAGTATAGTATTTTGTTTTGGCTCCAGTGGTAACTGTAGAGCTTTAGTGTAAACTAGTGTAGTCTAGTATTCCCTCACGATTGTTTATTTAGTGTCTCAGTTGTTATAGTAGCTGTACTGCGTAGTGTTTATATAGTGTTAACGTAGTGTAATCATGACTAGTGTAGTAGAGTTAACGAAGGTAGGAAAGGAGTTAGGTTATGAAGGAGAGGAGTTACGTAACTTTGTTAAGGAAGAGCAGGCTAGGGAACGTGATGAAAGACATAGTAGATTAGAAGCAGAGAAAGATAGATTAAAGAGTTAGAAGCTAGGTTGCAGAAGGAAAAGATAGAATATGAACGACAAAGTAGTTTAGAAGCAGAGAAGGAAAGATTAGAAATAAAGCTAGGTTACAGAAGGAAAAGATAGAATATGAAAAACAAAGTAGTTTAGAAGCAGAGAAGGAAGATTAGAAGCAGAGAGAGTAAGGTTAGAGTTAGAGGCTAGGTTGCAGAAGGAAAAGATAGAATATGAACGTAAGTTAGAACAGGATAAGTTAGAAATGGAAAAGGATAAGTTAATGTTAGCTAGAAAATTAGAAACAGAGAAGGAGGAAGCAGAAAGTAGAAAATTAGAAACAGAGCATAAGTTTAAGACAGACTTAGAAAAGATCGGTAAGAGAGAGGTAAAGGTTAAGATGTCTCCCTTTGATGAGAAAATTGATTCCATGGATGCGTACTTGAATGTGTACGAAACGTACGCTGTTGCGCAGGATTGGGATAAAGAGATATGGTCACTTAACTTACCGTTCCTTCTAAAGGGTACGGCAAGAGAGGTTTTTGATAGGCTTCCGTTGGAAGATAGGAAGGATTATGATAAACTGAAAGCCGCTTTGCTACGTCAGTTCGAACTCACTGACGATGGCTATAAGAAAAAGTTTAGAACTGAAAGGCCTCGGGATAATGAGACCTTTGTGATGTTTCTAGCCAGAATAAGTAGATATTTAGATGGTTGCTTAGATTGAGTAAGGTAGAGAAAACGTATGAAGGATTATTAGATTTTATACTTAGGGCCCAAATTTTTTAGATGTATGTAATAGAGAACTATACCAGAATTTGAGTAGTAAGAAGTTAGTTAAAGCTAAGGTGTAGCAGAAGATGCAGATTTGTTTGCTAAGACTCGGGGAGGTCCCAAGTATGTCGTGAATCGAACCAATAAGGACCGGAGCTATAAACCATATGAAATACCTCAGAGACACTATCCTAGTAGTCGTAATGTAGGCACTAGTAATAGAGGTAGTAGCAATGTTGCTAATAGAGGTAGAGGTTATCAACCCTTGGTGTACTGAAGTGTTATAAGTGTGGTCGAATAGGCATAGTTCATATTACTGTAGGAGTGGAAAGTACGGCGGTAACAGTGCTAATGCAGCAGCAGAGTTAGAAGTAGAGCGGGAACGGGAAAGTAGTAAAGGGGAGAATAGAAATAGTAAGGAAAGTAGAAATAGAGGTAGAGGCCGTGACCGATCTAGGAGTAGAGGTAGAGGAAGAAATAGAGATAGAGATAGGAGTAAGTCAAGTAGGTCAGAGAGTGGAAATAGCATTATAGAACTAAGTGATGTTGAGGAGTTAGGTATGCTTAGTGTAAGTACATGTCCTACAAAACTCGGTACTTGTAATGGTAGGGATGGAATCGCTATGCGGGATACAGGTTGTACATGTGTGATAGTGAAACGGAACTTAGTAGAAGCAAGTCAGTTTTTAGAGAAAACCCGTAGATGTAAGTACATAGATGGGAGTGAACATAGGCTAGATGTAGCTAGAATAGATATTGATTGTCCGTATTTCAAGGGTATGGTAGAGGCGTTGGTTGTAGATAATCCTACCAATGATGTTATAATTGGTAACGTAGAGGAGCTGTAGAACCTCAGTTTAGTAGCTTAGCGTCAGCAGTAGAAACTAGGGCGCAAGCCAAAGTTAAGAAGAAAGTAAAGCTTAAAGTTCCGTCTCAATTTTAGATGTATCTAGAGAGGAATTCTTAGAAAAGCAACAGAATGAAGCACTTTAGATTTGTGTAGAAAGAAGGCTGAGGAAGGTACGATTAAGCAGTGTAGAGGTAAAGTTCATTAGGTTGAGATTAGGAATAGATTGTTATATAGAGAGTATACCGCCCAGAATTTAGACAAAAGTAGACAGCTGATTGTACCTAAATGTCTTAGAGAAACTGTGATGAAAGTTGCACATGATTCGTTACTGTCAGGCCATTTAGGTATAAGGAAAACTAGTGATAGGGTATTAGGCGAATTTTACTGGCCAGGAGTAATGGCAGAGGTTAGGAGGTACTGTCAGTCATGTAGTATTTGTCAACGTACTATAGCTAAGGTAGAGTAAGTAAAGTTCCGTTAGGAAAAATCCCTTTTGATTGATACTCCTTTTTAAGAGAGTTGCTGTCGATATCTTTGGGTCCGATCGAACCTATGACTGATAGGAAAAACAGGTACATTTTGACTATGGTAGATTATGCTACTAGATATCCAGAAGCTATAGCACTACCTAGTATTGAAACTGAGAGAGTAGTAGAGGCATTAGTAGATATGTATAGTAGATTAGGAGTGCCAGCGGGAAAAGCTTACCGATTGTGGATCGCAGTTTACGTCAGACCTTATGGCAGAAGTTAGTAGGTTATTGTCATTAAGGCAGTTAACTACAACACCGTATCACCCTATGTGTAACGGTTTAGTAGAGAAGTTTAACGGTAGTTTAAAGCAGATGTTGAAGCGTATGTGTAGTGAGAGACCTAGAGATTGGATAGGTATTTGAATGCTATGTTGTTTGCTTACCGTGAAGCTCCGCAAGAAAGTTTGGGCTTTTCTCCCTTTGAGTTACTTTACGGCAGAACGATCCGTGGACCGATAACTGTGCTAAGAGAGTTATGGGCTGGTAAGACGGAGAATGATGAGGTTAAAACCACTTACCAGTATGTTATGGATTTGCAAGAAAAGTTGGAGGATACGTGTAAGATAGCTCAGCAACAGTTAGCAAAAAGTAGTGCTAGATACAAGAAGTATTACAATAGGAAGGCTAGAGATAGGAGGTTTAAGGCAGGTAGTAAGGTACTTGTATTGTTACCTACGAAACATAATAAGTTGTTGTTACATTGGAAGGGTCCTTACGTAGTAGTAGAGGTAGTAAATAGACTAGATTACAGGATAGATGTAGACGGAAAATTGAAAACGTTTCACGCAAACATGCTGAAACAGTACTTTGAAAGGAAGGATGATAGTAAGTCTATACCAGATAAGGGTATAATAAGTAAGGTTGGAGCAGCTATTGTAGAGGAGGATCAGAGAGATTATGACAGATTAGATCCGAATGAAAGTAGTGATGAGTTTTCGAGTAGAGTAGAAAAGGATATAGTTTTGTGTCCTATAAAGCAGGGTACAGAAACGTACAAAGATGTAGAGATAAATCCGGAGTTACCAGTAGAATGTAAACAGGAAGTAGTAGATTTGTTAGACAATTTCTCAAAGGTATTGACAGATATTTATTTTGTATGCATTTCTTCTATTGATACTTTTTAAGTTTATCTCAAATGCCGGCGCATTGCAATTCCGCTCACAGATTTGACGAAAAAGGGTCAGCCAAATCTTGTAGAGTGGGGGGAAAGTCAAGAAAAGGCTTCCAGACTTTGAAGGCTAGCTTAATGGGTCCGCCTATTTTGAAGTTGCCAGATTTAGATCAGACCCTTTTATATTGAGAGTAGATGCTTCAGATTTAGGTTTAGGCTCAGTATTGCTTCAGGAAAGTGATGGAGAGAAATTACCTGTAGCGTATGCTAGTAGAAAATTGCTACCTAGGGAGCAAAAGTACTCAGTGATAGAGAAGGAATGTTTAGCGATAGTATGGGCAGTAGCTAAGTTTCACCGGTATTTGTTCGGTAAAGACTTTGTATTAGAGACAGATCATCAGCCGCTCACTTATTTGAATAAAGCGAAACTTAGCAACTCCAGGCTGATGAGATGGGCATTGGCATTACAGCCATATAGGATCAGTATTAGAGCAATTCCTGGTAGAGAAAATGTAGGCGCAGATTATTTGAGTAGAGTGTAGACAAGTGGCTATATTATATGGTGTACAGATAGTGACAGTGTCTTTTTTGTGTGTTTGTTTGTTATTTTCAGTATGTCATTTTGTTTTCATTTAAGAAAATTATAAATTTTCTTTTTAAGGGGGGACGTGTGTCACAAATTGACATACGGGCCTTATTTTATCTGTAGTGTAAATGCAGGTATTGCATCATCTTTTTGTAAATTTTTGAGTTATTGAGGTAAATGTCAGATTTCACGCATGAAATACCTCTCATGTTTTTCTGTATTTCATAACTTAAATTTCCATGTAAATTTCATTAAATTCTGTTCAGTAATAAGAAAGTTGATATTTTATATTCTTCAGTAATTTATGTTTTATCCCCAAAACCACTATAATGGGCCTCAAATTGTCAATTTAAATCCGCGCCAAAGTAGTTAGATTCCCCGGCTATATCGTGAATCCCGTGGAAACACAAATAGTCGGAGTCCACGGCTTAGCCGTGAATCCCATGAAATTTAGTATTTTGGCGGGACATTATCCTTTAAATAGACTGGACTAGATATGCTTGCGCACACCACATTCCGACTTTATAGACGAATCTATGTCTGAATTATTTTCTTGCTAGAAATTTATGCTCGATCGAGGTAAGAAATTTATTTGTTTTAATTTTTGTATGATTTTGCATTACGATTTTTATTTGGTAAATTTTTGTTCATTCTACAGAATTCTGTAACATTTACTTTTCGGCATATGATTTTAGCTAGTTTCGGTATGTCAGGATGATTTATTAAATTTTTCAGACTTTTGTAAATTATTTCGAAAGAGGAATCTAAAATGTTTCATTTATATAAGATGTTAGATTTATACTGAAATTTGTATCGTGAATAATTGTAAAGCACTGTTTCAAAAACTTATGTCAAACAATTTTGTTAATTATGGAACGCCATTACTGCATTTTATTGTTATGTATAAATCTATATGGCAAGTCTAGTGCCATGTTTGTAATATATTATTGTAATTTGTAATTGTGTGCCAGTCTATAGCACATCTAATTAATGTCCGTTGTAGTGTACGGCATTAGATATTATATGGATGCCAACTATCATATAACGTTTGATTTACATTGAATTTTGTTAATTTGTAGTTGTAAATAATGGCTGCAGTTTATCAAATCCGTATCTATAAGTTTCATCATATACTTTTCATATCTTTTTCATACTTTAACTTTAGTCTTTTAAGTAAGTAATTAATTTTGGTAATAATGGATGTAATAAGTGACGTATTTTAATCATGTGACGTTTGAACTTAGTAGCACATATATTTGTATAAGTAGCACGTATTATTTATGGGAGCCTACGGAGGTATGGTGTACCCAAAGGAGCAGTTTTATGCCCTGACTTTTTGTTTTGCTATGGTGCTTACCATATGTTATATATTTTAGCTTCTTCCGCCAGACGATTTTCCTGGTGATGTCATAACCCGGAAGTACAATGCCCGAGGTTCACTTGTCTTCACTCGCCTGGATGTGATATTCCCAGCGCAGAGCTTTCGTCCCATGGTGTGCCGTAAACCGCAAAGACGATGATTTTTGTTATCCTCTGAAGTCAGCTCAGGGATGCAATCACCTACCACCATAGGGAGCCAATACGGAATCAACGTATTCACGGTTTAAAGGGACTGGATTTTGAGATATGTTTTGTTTGTGCTACTTAAAGTTCACAATTACATTAAAGACCTGTGTCACGTCAGATTAGAATGGACTATAAGAACTTTTGTATCTAGAGATACTGAACTTTTTTTTTTTTTCTTTCTTATAATCAGTTTTTTTTCTTTTCATATCTATTCATTGTTAATAATCATCTTATGTAAATAAATTTGTAAATATTGTAAAGGGTGTTGATTTGTTTTGATGGTTACTGTCGCCGGTACGGCCTTTCCTGTCACACGAGTATTTTGTAAGTATATTTTAATTTACAATTCTTTTCCCGCCGTAGCAGGTATGTTACGATATCGGCTCCAGGGAGTTAATCAGATTGGGCTCAGTCAAACTCGACCTGATACATTTTCATTTATGTGGATCCACTTTTTCTATTTCGGGTATATTGCCGGAACAAAGAGTGTTGTCAGACCAGTTATTGTTACGTTAATATGCATGCGTGAAACGTATCGCGAATGTTTAAACTCAGCACGAGTTCAGGTGAAACAATTACAAACCTAAAACACAGTTACGCGTCGACGACACGTCAACATACTGTTTTTACATAAACTGTCATGCACCCTGAAATAGGATATTAATATTTTGTCTATTTATTTACATGGAAGACGTTTCAACAATCAAAACAATCAAAGTAAATTATAGCAGGATCATGTTAAAATGATATCTAAACACCCACCCCGAATCGGTAATATGCCGTGTGTGATAATTCACTCCGGGTACGCTTTCGTTCAGTTACTCGGCAGCCGTATAACCTATTCGTATTGTTTAGATATATTAGCACTTTTGAGTTTGAACATGTGCGTGAAAAGAGTGCTATATAAATGTTGTATAATAATAATAATGTTATTTATATATTTCCTATTTCAGGTAATACTACCTATTAACATAAACATTGCTTCGCCGTTGTAGGACAGAAATATTACCGTCACGATATATAATATGCTAAATAATATAAGTGTGTTTGTTTCCGTACGTTTGTTATTATATATGTGTCATGGTATCGCACACAGTTGCAGTTTCAAATATTGAATAACTTCAAAATACCTCTAGTGGGATTGTATTCAAGAGAGAAACCAATCTGTCAACGTATTCATTTTTAAGATACATATTCTAAAGTATGACCTCATCTAGCCCAGGTTTAGATAAAAGCAATAATTATACTGATTTGTACGGAATTATTTTGCGTAACGGTTCTATAATGTTACAAATAACTTGCTTCTTTATAACCAGATGACAGATTAATTGATTTGAAACCTGCTTTATTTTAAATGTCTAAACTCTAATGAGTACTTGGAAAATGTCATTGTATTCTTATAATCTTGCACGGGCAGTAGGAGTTAGCCAGCATGGCTTATTTACTTTAATGATTTTATGACATCCGTGATTCTGTAACAATACAATTCCTATTACGGAGTGTTAGTGCAGAAAATGTTTGAAAAGGATGATATTTAGTTGCAAACTGATATTGATTGCATGAAAACGTAGATAATTTCGGACTGTAATATTATTTTACCACAAGTTTACGTCACAATTTCTATACATACGAGAGTTGTCCCATTCAAAAATGGTGACGTCAGAGAAGTTCGCGGCGCAGAAAGTATTAAAGTAGTATGTTGCCCTCTCTTTGAATCACTCGCCCAACCTTCATTAAAACGTTTGTGCCAGTGTCCTGATAACGTTTGTCTGACTTCCAGCATTTTCCATTTCTCGTTTTCTTTGTGAAGGAGTCATACCGCGATCTATACAATATTTAATTAATAGTTTCTGCGCCGTGAACTTATCTGACGTCGCCATTTCTGAAATTGCGTGCGACCGTTACTTTCAAAACCACTATCTTTACGTAAGTGGTGCCAAAGACTTGAAACGCAACATAATTACGCGCCACACGTTTCCTTTAACGACGATATAGATTTTGATCCTTTGAGATGTATATCGGGTTAGTTACATGACTTTAAAAGGAAACCGCTTCTTTTTGTAAGAGGAAAACTGAACGTGGACCGACTAGCACTGACTGTCCATTATAAAAAAAACTCAAATAATATAACAGATATTTAATTTTTAACTCTATAGTCCTATACATTTACATAACTTCAGTTAAAATAATTATTTGATGCGTTGCTTATTTTCGAAATAATAAAAAACGTTTGCAATTTTCCCGGACAAAAACAAAGAGAAATATCAAACAGGGAATGCCACGCACCAAAAGCGCAGCCTCCTCAAGACGAACCCCCTGCACGCAAACGCGTGCACCACACACACACACAAACACACTCAAAGCTTACACATCAGGACAAAACGAACAACACACACAGACACACTCAAAGCCAACACATAAGGACAAGACGAACAATAAGCATACACACACGCGCGCACACAAAGTCAACACACAAGGACAGAACGAACAAACAAAGGAAAACAACCCTCGTGTCCTTCATAAATGAAATTCAGAAATCATACAAACGCATACACATATAAACAGTAACGTGATAGACGGATTGAGATATATATGAAAAATGTAGCGCGGTTCGAGTCTTTAGCATAACTCAAAACACGTTAACCTTAGTTCTCACTTCTGTAAAATCATTTCGTTCGTAGAATATTGAATGCTATGTGGAACATTGTAATGTTACGATTTGTAACGAAATTTAACAGGGGGAGAGAAAGTTCATGACATTTATCATACAATAAATATTGAATGGTTCCTATAATATAAAAGGATCGGACATAGTCACGACACTAGTTCAGTAAGCTATGTTCTAAAAGTAAATATATACGTATGATCGAAAAATATTCCAAGTCTGTTTTTTACTTCTTTTATAAGATATATTTCAATAAATATCGAATGGTTCCTAAATATAAAAGGATCGGACATACTAACGACACCAGACCAGTAAGCTATGTTCTAGAAGTAAATCGATATTCATAGCCTGTTTTTCACTTCTTTTAATATAGTATATATTTTGTGTGAGTATCTGTGTACATGTAAGTAGTCATCGCAAAATAACCATTTCGCTGCCGAATGCCCGATTACGTTATTTACACTGCATTTGCCATAGAATTTTTCTGGAAAACACGTTAGTCAGAATAGTATAGAGACTTTATTGTTCACAGAAAGTATGAATTTAAAACCTATATTTTTTAGAAAGAAAATAGAAAATGCATACAGATGAACAGATTTATTCTCAAAAAAATCTTGTTTTAGTTTGAAATACGCTGACGTAGATGTGAGACGGGTATACCCGTCATCCTGTACGAAAATAGGACCTGTTTTACAGCTGTAAAACGTCTGTAAAAGACCTGTATTTTGAAATTAAAGCCGTAAAAGACCTGTAAGTGAAAAAATTACCAGAAATACAGTTGAAATTTACAGGTGTAAAACATGCGGGTCTCAAAAATACAGCTGTACAAATTAGTTGAAAGTTACAGCTGTAAAATAGTCATGTCTCAATCTGCATTTTGGCGGGATATAACTGAAATTCACAGAGACACTACATCATCTAAAATATTGCAATTTTGATTGTTGTGCAGTAAGTGCAAATGTTTAATTATCTACAACAGTCGTAAAAGGACATGTTTAAGTATATATATTAACTATTTACACTACATTTGAAGGTCATAATGTCAAGATCGTCATATGTTTTCATGACAAAGGAAGTTTTATAAACAAGATATGATGCATAGTTTCTACCTTGTTTTATACTCTTGAATTTTGGGATTGCTATACTGTAAACAGAATACATTTTGTTCTTTACTTACTATGTTATTTATATTGCCATTTTTGTAGTAATTGCTACCCTTTCTAGAGAATTACAATTCATCCTAAAACTTTTTGTACCTCTGCTTTCGTTCCTTAAAATAATACCCTCTCAATTTTCAAACCTGTAATATTTCTGTAACATTTAGGCATATTTACAGCTGTAAAGTTTTCAATTTAACAGCTGTAAGTTTTTTTACAGCTGTATCTCATTTGCATATTTCGACCTGTTTTACAGTCGTTTTACAGCTGTAAATTGAAATCTACAGCTGTAAAATCAATGTTGTTATATAGAATCTACAGGTGTAAATGAAATAATGAGGTCTGTAATTTTGAACAAAAATACAGGTCTTTTACAGCTGTAAAATTTCGTACTGGAATTGACTCATGTAGACAGCGAAGGGGCAACATGGGGAAGAAATCACCGTAAACAGTTATAAATCTTTGAAGAATCTGCTTGGCTTGTAAGTCTATATTCAGAAAACAATGCAATATGAAGAACCTAATTTCCTTATCGAATCGTCGACGTTTAGAGGGAACATTGCAGTTATTTTGTCTGCTTGGCAATGCAGTGGAATCGCCGTCCACCATTTTGAAAATCTATGTCACATGTGGAAATTTACCAAGTCACTTACTAATACGTCATTATGGGCTTTCCAGTGTAAAGTATTCTAAAAATAGAACAGCAAACATTGGTTGCTCTGGGATAAATTCATGTGACGTCATTTGCATTGTTATAGGTTGGAATGTCGGGAAATCCCAAGACGGGTAAACCCGTCTTTTAGGCAAATGCGTTGACATAGAAGTGGGACGGGTATACCCGTCTTCTAGGCAGCGAAAGGGATTTATGATGAATAGGTTTAATGTTGTTAAATTGCCATCTGTTAGAATAACAATATCTAAAAATTTTTTATCTTGTAAATCATACATTATTAAAATACACGAGTGCTAGTGTCAGTTTTGTTAGCGCTTCTTGGTATAAAATTTTCAATTTAGACTTTATTTCATATTTTAGGCCATACCAAATTGATGTGTCGTTCGTCGGAACTACCGCATCAATAATTTCATTCCCGAGAAAAAAAAATCACCCGCCGAAATTTTTTTTTCTTATTACGCGGTCCGGAATGATAACGGCAAAACAGGTTTTATCGATGTTTAAATACGTCTTAGTGACATTGATTGGAATTGAAGCGTCCATTAAACTAAAACACACGTTACAGCTGATGACCCAAGAATTAATACGGCGTTTTTCATTGTTTGTGTTAGGTCAGGAAAATCTATACTTCTTCAAAACACGGCCTTCGATGTGCCGCTCGATGATGAAGAAATGACTTTTTGCGATATATTCAATAAAATAAAAAAAAACTCAGCCCAACTTGAAAGACGTCAACGAGGACGGAATAATAAACATTCGAATAAAACAGAACAAATCGGACGATGGGGTTTTGATGTCGTCTAGTGCTATGAAGCTGTTTGTTTGTAAGACTTTAAAATCTCACTTTGTTGAATATGAAATCGACTGCAATAACAATTGTGTCAATAGTGACCTTAACAAATTACAAGGTGTAAATGCATTTTCAGTTTTGATGAAATCCCAGACTACTTACAAGCAGCCATTAAAACCACAAAAAGAAAAGTTGTCAGCTCCAGAAAAACTATTGTGTGATGTTATAGATTGGATAGCCAAGTATGACATAGGGTGGATACCGGAAACGAGTGAGACTGGACAAACTGTATTAAAGATTCTATCAAATGCTTTGTGGGTAATTGATCACTGTCACAAAAGATTGAAGATAATGGTTGTAGAGTACCCAAACAGTTTCAGCACTTTCAGGGTTATAATATCTTTGCCAAGTTTCATCATAGGGCCCCAATCATCACGTCTGAAAAACTTAATGATCATTGTTTGAATCTTAATAAATGTTTGGGATTTCCATCTATAACTACAGAGAAACACAAAACATTAGCTGGTCATTTGGAGGATTTATTGTCATGTTTGACAAAGTACAATATAAGACTATACAAGGACAATGTACGCCACAAAACGGTTTATCACAATAGATCGGAGGATGAATGTAGAAGTGTTAAAAAAGATTCAACATGCTACTTTGTAACACCAGTTCCTGCTGTTCAAGACATATACAAATCGTTAGACAAAGCACTTAAGAAGGGTGGGAATTATAAGTATATTGATCTTGAACAGTTCACCCCAAGAGAAAGAGGTCAGCGAAGAAAGTACATTAAAGATCTTCACTTGACGAGGCCTGTAATGATTTTCAGAATGGCTTATGGTGGCAATGTAGGTACTCTGAACTTTCTTTGGGGAGTTACAGATGAAGACATGCCTGTAAATACAGCAAAAAAAAATGCTAAAATAACTGCTGAAATAATGAAATCCCTTCCAAAGTTTTCTACCAGGGCTATGAGACGCGACTTCATCAACAATTATGCTAAACATGTGAAGACTCCAAAGTCTCTTTTACGCCACATGTATCATGAAATTAAACAAACTGAATCCCAAGATGAAAATGATGAACAGAAAATGCTGAATGAAAGGGTATCAGAAATTCTATTGCAATCAGGTGATACTCAGCTCCGTTTGGACTACCGTGAACTGAATGGAAAAAGTGAAGACGAGAAGTACAACATATTCTTTGATGAAATGGGGAAATACTTTGAAAAAACAGTTGCTGCCAGTGAGTGAGAGAAGACATTGCAATGAACTTTACCTCCTCCTTGCTATTTCAGTTCAGGATTTGAAATCTCAGGTGACTAAACAATGCCCCCCAGGTACCCCAATTCATTTGGCTGCATGGCATCAATTTTGTCATTATTATTTCTATTACTGAGTCTGTTTCACGAAGCATACTTCTGACAAAGCTTAAACTAAAAAGAAAGATGTTTCACGAAAATAAGGTCCCTTTTGATATTCAGATAAATCGCAGGAACAGTGTAAAATTAAATGTTAGAATTTTACCACAAGGTCGGTTTCAGGACAAATTTCAAAATATTTTTATGTAAAACTGATCCAGAATCTATATTTATAGCAGGTCAAACTTATGAACTGATAGTCTTATTAACCTTTTACAATGCACGTACTCGTGTTTCGTTAAACGGCTTCTCATTTGGCTGCATGGGATCAAATTTTGATACGCCGCTCCAAATCACACAACACAGTTTCAGTATGCATTAGACGACGCCAAGCTTTAATGAATCATTTCATTTTACACTGCACGAACTCAACTTGCGTTAAACGTCTTCACATTGGACTGCATGGCATCAAGTTTTTATACACCGCTCTTAATTACACAAAGCGGTTTCAATATGCATTAGACGGCGTCAAGTTGTAATAAATCATTTCATTTTACACTGCACGTACTCATTTTGTGTTAAATGGCTTCACATTGAGCTGCATGGTATCATGTTTTGTTGTATGATTTCATAGTACGGTGCATCGCAACAAGTTTTTCAATGCATCGTTCCATGTTTAAATAGATGGAATGAAGTTTTGCATTAAATGGTTTCAAAGTACAATGCGTTGAATGCAAATCTATTAGACGGGATGGAGTTTTAGACTAGACGGCGTTGAAATGCACTGCACTGACTATGAATGGATTTTATATTTACTAATTTTGGCGATAACCGCCGCCCATAGGTAAACCCTACAGCAATCCTTGATGCTTCATGTTCTTTTTGAGTTAGACCTTATTTATATACATGTATATTATCACAACTTCAGTTCACAACAGTGAAAAAGTATGGTTGTTTCACAACATTACAGATACCATTGAGCTATTGTTTAACGTCTAGATAACATGTTGTGTTTTTGTTTGTTTAATAGTTTTATAGGCTCAATTTGGAGTCTTTCATTATAAACATGCTTTTGTAAATTTTAAGATTTTTTAAACCTTTTTTTGAATATTGAGTTCATTACACAAAAAAAACGTAACGGGTAAAAAAGTTAAATTCTTTGTTACTTTCAAATTCTAGCATATTAGTATTTCTAACGTTGATTGTTAATGTCGATTGTCTACAGCTATATGGAAAGGACATTGATGGCAGCCATAGACCTTCGGCGAATCTGTTGAATGTGACCTTAGAAACAGATATATATTGAAAGCGGTCAAAGCAAGAGATATCTTGTTCCGACTGTGCCAAGCCGCGGGTGGTCTATTCTGCTGTTAAGATGACTAAGGAGCAGGTAATACATCAGTTATTTTATTCACGCTAAAGGTAGAGGAATTGACACTGTCCTTGCGTTTGTCCACTCAGGCCATTTCTGCCTTTGAATTAATTTCTTTGTTCTGTTGGAGTTTTATAAACCTTTTTAGACCATTACCTGTAATACACTTATAATGGATGTCAGTTAACCTTATGTTCCTGGATTTGTTACCAATATCAACCACATGTTTAAGACACAAGACTCTACCCTTGAATCAGTTGCCCTTGAATTAGTTGAATATTAATGGTACTAGTAGTGTACTAGTAAAGTAAATGTTTGAATTATTTTTGGATACTTTCAGCCGTCTTTTTTCTCATATAAGAAAAAGCATGCTTAAAGTTTAGTCCAGTTGGTTGTCTGTCTGTCTGCCACAAAAGCGTGTCTGTTGTATACAGTTTTTAGCTCGACTTTCCGAAGAAAAAGTAGAGCTATTGCACTGTCCCCAGAGTTGGCGTCACCGTGGAAGAGTTTGGCCTTGTGACAAAATGGGCTTTGTCGTGTACATCTGAAATTGAGCTAAAATATTATGGACAAGGGGTTAGGTCATACCTGCCCCCATGTTGTATATATTATGGATAGACAGAAAACCTGCTAGAGGACACAGATCGATATACATTTTGAAAACTATTCTTGTGTTCGTCCGCTATGTACAGGCTGTAGAGAAAGTGTTAAAGGTGCCAAAACCTGGGGGCGTAAATTTTTTTAAAGACAAAAAGGTGTTAAATATGTGATACGAGAGCATTTTTCACTACATATATGAAAATTTTATAGACTTGAACATCGCAATGTTACTTATATATTCCATATTGTGGAAAATCCGCAGACTAATCTGCAGACTATCATTACATGTAATATTGTTCAGCTATAAATTTTTCAAACAGTTTGTTATCATTTGTTTAGTTCAGTTTAGTTGATCTCGAGGCAAAGCCGAGTGCTATCTTAAAAATGTTTGTTTGCAGATCTCTGACCGAGCCATCAAATTGTATCAGCGCAAATCTTTTTGAAAGTAACTTTTTTGCTACAACAGTCAAATATTCTATCAAAATACATTTAGACAATTTCCGAAATGGTTTAGCTTTACAAATAAGTTGTGTAAAATATATGAATTACAGTACAACCTCTCCAGAGCGACCCTCTCCTCTTTATAGCAACATCATCGAAATTTCCCTAAGCTGAAATATAATATCAAATTTACCTCTCCAGAGCAACAGCCTTTACATAACAGTCAATATTTGTATCTCCTTAAGGTTGTTGCTTTACAGAGGTTGCACTGTACTTCTTACAATATCTGCCCTATTGTAACCCCAATTCCCATATTTGTATCTTAATTGGCTGTGTATTGACTGAGAGAGATAAATTGAAAAAAAAAAAAAACATACCTGAGGTAACCTACCTGACTTTAAATTCTAGGTCGATCAAAGCACAACAAACAAACATTTTTTAAGGATGGCCAAATTGAGATCATTTTTTGTCCGTCTGTTATCAGTTTTGCTTAAAATGAACCTCTACCACAAAAATTTAAGCCAGCTTGATCTGTTAAGAAAATTATGTTTTTGCCTTTGCCATCTGTCTGTCCGCTTTAAGCTTGTCTGGCTTTCACAGGTCAAACTGATGGGCAGATTTAAAAAAAAACTTCACAAGAGTGACCTGTACCAAAGTTTTTATCTTAATTGGCTGTGTATTGACTGAGAGAATTCAATGAAAACAAAAACATACCTGCCCGACTCCTACAATTCTAGGTCGATCAAAGCACAACAAACAAACATTTTTTAAGGATGGCCAAATTGGGACCGTCTGTTGTCAGTTTTACTTGAAATGAACCTCTACCACAAAAATGTAAGCCAGCTTAATATGTTAAGAAAATAATGTTTGTCACAAATTGACATACGGGCCTTATTTTATCTGAGTGTAAATGCAGGTATTGCATCATCTTTTTGTAAATTTTTGAGTTATTGAGGTAAATGTTAGATTTCACGCATAAAATACCTCTCATGTTTTTCTGTATTTCATAACTTAAATTTCCATGTAAATTTTATTAAATTCGGTTCAGTAATAAGAAAGTTGATATTTTATAAACTTCAGTAATTTATATTTTTATCCCCAAAACCACTATAATGGGCCTCAAATTGTAAATTTAAATCCGCGCCAAAGTAGTTAGATTCCCCGGCTATATCGTGAATCCCGTGAAAATGACAATAGTCATAGCACACGGATTATCCGTGAATCCCATGAAATTTAGTATTTGGCGGGACATTACCCTTTAAATAGACTGGACTAGATATGCCTTGCGCACACCACCTTCCGACATTATAGACGAATCTATGTCTGAATTTTTTTCTTGCTAGAAATTTATGCTCGATCGAGGTAAGAAATTTATTTGTTAGATTTTTGTATGATTTTTGCATTACGATTTTTATTTGGTAAATTTTTGTTCATTCTACAGAATTCTGTAACATTTACTTTTCGGCACATGATTTTGGCTACTAGTTTCGGTATGTTAGGATAATTTATTAAATTTTTCAGACTTTTGTAAATTATTTCGAAAGAGGAATCTAAAATGTTTTATTTATATATAAGATGTTAGATTTATACTGAAATTTGTATCGTGATAATTGAAAAGCACTGTTTCAAAAACTTGTGTCAAACATTTTGTTAATTATGGAACGCCATTACTGCATTGTATTGTTATGTATAAATCTATATGGCAAATCTAGTACCATGTATATATTATTGTAATATGAAATTGTGTGCCAGTCTATTGCATATACATACAGTGTCCGTTTGCTGTATGACATGAGACATTATATTGATACAAATTTTTTTATAACGTTTGATTTAAATTGAGTTTTGTTAATTTGTAGTTGTAAATAATAGCTGCAGTTTATCATTTCCGTATCTATAATGTTTCATCATAAAGGTTTCATATCTTTTTCATACTTTAACTTTAGTCTTTTAAGTAAGTAGCTTTTGTAATAATGGAAGTAATTAGTGACGTATTTGAATCACGTGACGTATGAACTTAGTAGCACATATGTTTTGTATAAGTAGCACGTATTATTTATGGGAGCCTACGGAGGTATGGTGTACCCAAAGGAGCAGTTTTATGCCCTGACTTATTTGTTTTGCTATGGTGCTTACCATATGTTATATATTTTAGCTTCTTCCGCCAGACGATTTTACCTGGTGATGTCATAACCCGGAAGTACAATGCCCGAGGTTCACTTGTCTTCACTCGCCTGGATGTGATATTCCCAGCGCAGAGCTTTCGTCCCATGGTTGTGCCGTAGACCGCAAAGACGCTGATTTTTGTTATCCTCTGAAGTCAGCTCAGGGATGCAATCACCTACCACCATAGGGAGCCAATACGGAATCAACGTATTCACGGTTTAAAGGGACTGGATTTAGAGATACATTTTGTTTGTGCTACTTAAAGTTCGCAATTAAATTAAAGAACTGTACCACGTCACATTAGAATGGAACTATACGAACTTTGTATCTGGTGATACTGAACTTTTATTTTTTTTTCTTATAATCAGTTTTTCTCTTCATATCATCTATTCATTGTAAATAATCATCTTATGTAAATAAATTGGTAAATATTGTAAAGGGTGTTGATTTGTTCTGATGGTTACTGTCGCCGGTACGGCCTTTCCTGTCACAATGTTTGCCTTTGCCGTCTGTCTGTCCGCTTTAAGCTTGTCCAGCTTTCACAGGTGAAACTGCTGGGCGGATTTCGAGGAAACTTCACAGGAGTGACCAGTACCAAGCCTAGCTGTGCATATCGCCGACATGTTCCGTTTTGCTGCTCAAAATGGCCACCAGAGCTAAAGGTATACATAGGGGGAGACATATGTTTTTTTTTGTGACAAAAACAACCTACCACCAGGGATTCAAAGCAAATTTCTGCTCTACTATGATCTCACTGGTCAAGTTGGTAATCACTGTCATCTCACATTTGTGGGTTCGAGGTTCACAAAGTTGCTCATGTGTCGAAGTCATCTAAATGGGTTTCAGAAGATATGTGGTTCCAATATTCCTCATCCTCAGACGTGTAAGAGGCACAACTTCAAATTAATGTATAAAACTCTAAATTTAAAATACACTCATTCCTTAGTAATTGTAAATAAAAAGTAAAAACAAAGTGATTCAGTGAGTTTTGGCAAGAATTTATTTGCAAAAGCACTTAATATGAAGTCTTTAAAAAATATGTAGAAAAGCTATTTGCTGTGTTAGTCACACTGTAAACTTTTGATTTCTGTGTTATTTCTAAAGAAATGGTTCACTTCATGCTTAATGGTCAAAGTTGAGAAAAAAAATACTCGCTCGCTCCATGATAAATCTACTCGACTCTGAAAAAGTAAAAATTGAGAAAAAAAAAACAAACAACTTGCTCGCTCATTCCCTTTTTTTTGGAAAATTTTCCGAAGAACTATTAATCAATTTGGTATGGCCTTATGGCGTTCACTTTGGACATACAAACTTTGCAATATTGCAATGTGTTAAAATATTTGTGTTGTAAGACATTGTATAAGGAGAGGAAAAAAGTAAAATTACATGAATCAGTCATCACAAGAAATTTTATTTAGGCATTGGGAGATCACCATCTTTTTTCAGATAATCATTATTGCAAATCATTATCATATTATTCAAATCTACGAGGGAGTGGAACTTCGGAAGAAACCAGTTACACGTCTCAGCAGGACCAAATGCAAAAAAAAAGAAATATGAAGCTAGTAAAAGCAATAGAGTTTTCACTCATTCATTCAAAGATCAAAAGACCTATCCATTGGCACTAAGGATGATGTTGCATATATCCTGGTTGCATATTCATTGTTTAGTACAATGTCATCATCTGGTAAATATGGGCCGTTTTGATGTGAAGGCAAATACATGCTCGTCTACGTATGAAACCCGTTTTATGATATAAAGTGTTTGCACTAAAGTGCTATTTGTACCCCCCGAACAACAAAGTTTTTTATACTGGTTTCAGGTTGTCTGTCTGTCTGTCTGTCCGTCCGTCCGTCCATAGACACAATCTTGTGAGCACCATCTCTCCTCATCCCCTTGACACAATTTAATGAAACTTCACACAAGTGATCAGTAACAACAGTAGTTGTGCATGGGGCATGTTAGGGTCTTTCAGGGAAAAAAAAATTGCAGAGTTATGGGACTTTGTTTTTTGTTAACATACTATGTACATACAGTCTGCATATGCAATCTTGTGCGCGCCTAATCTTCCGAGCCCTTGCACACAATTTAATGAAACTTCACACAAGTGATCAGTACCAACCCTAGTTGTGCATGGTGCATGTTATGTTCTTTCAGATAAATATTCTGCAGAGTTATGGGACTTTGTTTTTTGTTTCTATACTGTATACATACAGTCTATATACATACAGTCCACATTATTATGCAATCTTGTGTGCATCAAATTGCAATGTACTGTGTCAGTTCATGCGGGGGGTACATTCATCACCTATAGTGATAGCTCTAGTGTTGTATTGACATGCACTTCAAAAACATTTACTTTTTAGAACTTATAAGTGTATTACGAATGTTTAATTACGGAACGCTTATCAATACCATTAACGAAGTTTCCGTGAATCTGCTTCATATCGTTTTCCTAATATATTTCATTTATATGGTCAAATGTGTGACCGGCATTTTCAAAAAAAAAGGAAGTTTGTTTGATGTCGGTTCTTTTCTGAAACTTATAGTAAGAAGTCTGGCTTTAGCATTTGCAAGATTTAACTGGGACTTTTACAGTGGGAATTTAATTGAAGAAAAAACATTGCATTAATTATACTTATTAAGAAGTAAACTCTAAACTCTAAAGTGGATTACTATTAATCCCAGTGTGCTAGTCCGGTTATGAATTATTCAACAAAGCACGGATGTCTCACTCTATTTAAGCAGGTCGTTAGAAATCATGAAATTTAAAGTGAATATGTCATAATGTGTGTTTTAAAGTAATAAAACATTTAGTATGGGCGTGTCGTAATTTTCTCTGTTTTAATCCGAAGTCAATACATGTATTTTAAATTTCTTTTTGTATGACAGTGTTTAAAGTGAACAAGTGAACTTTATATCAACCAGTAATTCGTTCATAGAGTTAAAAAGCATATTTTTAATTTTATTTTATACTAATTTATTTTCGCTAAATCGGGATAAAAGCTTCAGGCGCATTTAAAACACAGGAGTACACTTCCCAGAAAAAACAGTACTGGTGCCATATGGGAAGGTGTAGTCGTTACCCTAGTGGGGCTCGAACTAGTGATCCCCGGGTTGAGAGATCGTAACCTTTAACCGCTCATACATTTCAACACATGATCAACAAGCAAGTTAAAAAGCAATTTATTTGAGGAAAAAAATTATTCCAGGGAAACAAGAAGATATTTTACGTCAGTTTTATCACCGGGATTCAAAGTAATTCAAATGACAAAACTGTCCGGAACAGGTCTCTAAACATCTAAACACGTTTTCTAATCAGTACTACCAAACAATCCACTAAAGTCTTTTAACGGTAACTGTCAAACCATATCACATTTTTTTAAAATCTCAATACTGAAAAAAATACACGCATGACTGATTAAAGTACTTTAGGTACAGCAATAACCCTTCAGTACCAGAGGTGATGAAAAAATATTTTGTTGACCAAATGCTTTTATGTGTTGAGATGCGCTTCCTTTTATCATGTGTTGAGACAGAGCAATTGATAGTGCTTCGTGCGAATCAATGTTTCAGCTAATGTCCGTTTAGTAAAACGTTTGTATTGGTTTGAAGTGCATTACCCTAAGGGCCTTATAATATAATGCTTTTGACAAAAGAAGTTTTGATTTTATCGTCTAATATCTATAATTCCTCAAAGGGTTTGAAAATGTGTATATATTTATATTTAGCTAGTACACAACTAAAAAACATTCTTTAAAATATGTTTGTAAAATGTTAACAAAGGTTTGATCTAAGTCATTTTTCGAGAACATCATAGAGCTTAGCTTAATAAATTAATTCCAGTTGTATACAAGTAAATAAATTGATAAACGAACAGTATTTATATTGGGACAAACAAACACTGATCTGAATCCTTGCTGGTCTCAAAGCCCAAACGCTGGCATAAGCATAGCGTCACTCCTTCTCCTCTTCTGTTCTGCGTGTTCTGCTCGTATTCCAATGTACTTTGCTTTAAACGTCAACAAACCCTAACGGAACTAAAATATTCTCCGTTTGCGATTTTAGCATGCTTCACTTGTTATGAAACATGATTTCATGATATGGTCGAAATATTACAGGTCGTAAAATGGTTGCCCCGATTTAGACAAATAAGATTTGGGCTAAGTTTCTCGTAAGTTTCTGCTACATTGTTTTACATAATGCCCGGCCTGACATGCGACAGCTCGGTGTCAGACTTTCACTACAAATATCTTTTACTATGTGTCTTCAACAATTTGCTATGTTTCCGAAAAATTATAGCTTAAAAGACGGGAATTTAGTGAAAATGTCATGTAAAGCCTTATATGGCAATAGTTAAAAATAAAACTGTTATAGCAGATTTCTCCTGCTTAATTATGGAGTTGTTTAACTGTACTCCTCGGCAAAATTCCGATCAAGAAACAGCAATAATATTGAATAAACACGACAACTGATGCTAAAACTATTATAGAACTTATGAACACGTTAACGTTTCCGTTAGTCTAATGACATATCATACCATGACAATATGACTGTTGTCTATGTCTGCTATAAATGTTGAAATGGCACAACAGCTACCTACACATTTATTTTATATGACCAATTATTGGGGAAATTTGAAAATAAGACCTCAATAAAAACTTCGAAGGAACAAACTAATTTGTATTCTCGGAAAGTATTGTCTGCCTATCATTATTACCACAGGCTTCGAATATAAGACCAGTGTTTTGTAAATGATCTCAAAAAAGAAAAACAATATTTGAAAAAAAAGTAAAAACACAAGTCCGGCAAATGTTTATTTAGTTACTGACCTAATAAAGCAAATTGCATTAAACCCCTAGATTTTGCCCTTTCTTTCGCATGACGTTTGGGTGAAATGTTTATACAATCAGTTCCTACATATCTGTTTGCATACTTTTTAAATTATAGTAGTTTCTGCAATTTTACCATGGTAATACTAAGCAACACTCGAGATAAATGGCAATACCTCCGTTTTCATTTTTTTTAAATCACTTGCTTCTTCTGTAGTGGTTTCAAAACATAACGTAGGATGAAAAACTCTTTCATGTAATTTAAAAGAAATTATACAGCTGTCGTTTGGTCTTTGGTTCTACCAGTCTACCAGATACCAGCCTCTGCCTGAAATAACACAAAAAGGGCATCACTGTTTTTTTTCTACCACGACCAACTGAACAGTTGCTGTATGAATGTGCCGTCATTCCTTACTTTGAAAAATATTACTTTTTAAAAGCATTTGTTCAACGGGAAAGAGATGATAAAGTCAAAGAGTTCAGCAGTATTGGTGTTCTAAAATCTAAAACCTAACATGTATCAATTTGATTTCTTTAGAAATGTCTTTCTCACCTTCACATAGCTGGCATTGCTTTTCGTTGAATTGAATCACATCTACATAACGATTATGAGCTTCTATGGGTACCGTTTACAGACGAAACATAACGAGTGCAGTAATGCTGTTGTCTTTGAAGAACTTTTTGAGAATTCGAGCACAAATTATAAAGATAGAAATTGAACAAACAAAATGATCTTTTGGAGACTATCGTATGTCTACTCTCGAAGGATTTTCTTGGCCATTCCGTAACAGTGTAAATTAGGATAGTATAGTTCTTTTTAATAAAATCATTTAGTCGTTCGAGAGACGTAGAATCAAGTGCTATTCCTAAATGGCGAGGATTATACATTTGTATAATATTCATGTCTGAGATGAACCCTCACAGGATTACTGAAAAGGTAATGTTTGAAATTTATAGGTAGTATTCGTGTCTGTTTCATTCCCGATGTACCGTAAAATCCTCGTCCTATTGTTACATACATCATTTACAAGGGGGTCTACTTTAATATGCGTAGGAAACACTTTTTCTAACGGAAAAGTGAAAAAAAAAGTTTAATTGGGTAGTTTAGTACTTAATTATCATTGAGCGTTACTGTTCTTGCTATCTTGAAATAGTTAAATAAGGGATCAGGTCAGCTTTCAATTAAGACATTTCCTGTAGATGTTTGTGTCGAAAATGGAAAAAAAAACAATTGGAAACAGGGACACCGACTTGGAACGGCCGTAAATCTATGGGATTTAAACGTCACACTTATCCAGTTTTAAACTAGTTAGAAACGACAGCGTAATAATGATTTCCCTGTGCAATACGCTGTAACATTACTGGTAAAATACCAGACTTTACAGAGTGAAACAGAAAAAATGCGTAAATCTGGGGTATCAGTACACCGTTGTTTTCAGTAACTTTTAGAACTTACAGCATCAAGAGCATAAGCCAAACGTTCGCTCCCTCTGTCTGTTTTTGTGGGAGATTGTAGAAAAGAATCGCATATTTACTATCACATTATCTCATATTCTCATAACATTATTTCAAATAATCAATTTTAATCCTCTAATGTCTCCTATCACTGACAATTTCAAAATATAAATCATTTTAAGGAGTTATAGAAATATTTCTTTTTGAAATTGATGTAAACTGTGTTTCTTGTACAATCCGATTGTTGGAAAGTGGAAACATTTCGTTCAATATGAAATAAAATCAAAGGAATTGATTATTGTTTATTTTCATGGAAGTTTACATTGCATTTTATTAAGCACAACCTGCTCTTGTTTGCTTTATGTGATGAGATAGCTTTGAAAAGAACTGTACACATGTAGGTCAAATTCTCATACATGTACAGCAGACATATTAAGAAGAGATTGATACGGGAAGTGGACGTAATCGAAATTAAAGGATGTGTGTGAATAATAAACAATATGGCGCTTTTACCATTACGTATTTTTCAAAGTGATAAATATTCCTACAACCGATGTTAGAAATGAATATTTTTTTTTTATGTATAAACACATTTCTATTTTGTAGAAGAAGAAAAAAGTATTTTGTTAAACGGTTATAGTACACTATTAAGTGACCATTGATAAATATCAAAATTTATGATAGATTTTCTTTTAGTTTTTAAAGTAATTTATATTATAATTCCTGTGTACCTGTTGAAATATTTATTGTCATCATTACCTTATTTACAGGCTAAACAATTATTTATTTAGAATAACTTGAATCATTATCTATACCACACTTCATTCATACTGTTATGCATCGTAACGTAACAGTGCTCATCACACGAATAATGCCGATTATGTTGAAATAGCAGACGAAGCAGATACGCAGCTTGAAATATATTTAAAATTGGTAGATTCACACAACCTACAAACAAACACATTTGCCACTGGGATCTCTCAAAATTTAAATTTAAAATCCTTCTAATTCATAGAACATATGTGATGAAACTTTTAATAACATAGTTTATTACTCTATCTTTAGTGTTCTTACGTTGTCGTCGTGCTGGTGCAATTATCATGTTTTGCTAACTTTTACATGATCAGCATATGCAAGTATAACACTTGAATCTTGCAATTAAAATCCATGTTGCACTTTCATTCACAATGCTACTAATTTACAGAAACAAAAAAAAATCCTTTAGGGAAAAGTGAGAAATGGTGCGAAAGCATGGATATATTACGTGCAAAAATACCCGGATTTCTCTCTGAAGATAATCGACACACTAGGAAAGAGTAGAATGACGCACACAGAAGTCTGTCTCGCAAGGTCGCGCAATAGCACACATGTGCAAGACATTAACTTATTTTTTGTTAGAATAATGTTTTACTCTGTTCAGTATTCAAATATTCTAATCTCACTTTTAAAGAACATTACATAGGGTGAATGCTTTGTGCCATTTCATTTTTTCGTTCTGTCGCAACGACAAACGTCGTTATGGCGCCCCGCCGAACGTCGTTATAACGCCCCACCAAACGACGCACCGCCGAATATCGCCCCGCCAAATGTCGCCCCGCCGAATGTCGACCCGCCGAAAAAATGGTCATAGGAAATTCAGATATATAGAAATCAAGATGGATATATGTTAAGTTTTAGACTTTTAGAACGCAAATACTGCTGAACTCTTTAACTTTATCATCTCCTTCACGTTTGACAAATTCTTTTAATAAGAAATGTTTTTTAGAGTAATTTTAACGCATAAATGCACATTATAAGTCATACAGCAACTGTTTAGTTTGTCTTGGTAGAAGAAAATCATTGGTTCCCTTTTCGTGTTAATGCAGGCAGAGGCGGTTATCTGGTAGAACCAACGACTTTCCAGATGACAGCTGTGTAGCTTCTTTACATGAAAGAATGTTTCACCTTAAATGAGGTTTTGCGATCACATTAAAAGAAACATGTGATTTGAAATAAATGACCAAAAACATTTCGGAAACGGAAGCCTAACCATTCATCTGAAAGTGTTGTTTAGTATTACCATGGTAAAAACATAAACGACATCTTAAGAAGTATTACGAAAAATTCAAATACAATTTACATTAAAAAGATACATATTTCTGATTTTGTATTATTCTAGTAAGCAAAGTGTAAGTTACTTCCGTTGCTTTATTATTCAGACCTCGTTTACAAATTTCCCCAATAACTGGTCATATTATAATAGATGTGTAGGTAGCTGTTGTGTCATTTCAACATTTATCACATTTTTAATAGACAAAGACAACAGTTATATTGCCATGGTGTTATTTGCCATTATTAGACTAACGGGAACGTTAACGTGTTTATTAGTTATATGATGTTAGTAGGATCAATTCTCGAATATATGCAATTAATGCTGCTTTTCGATGGAACTTTTGCCGTGTAGTACAGTTTTATCAACAGTGCCATATAAAGTTACATGACATTTTCATTGCATTTCCTCCTCGTAAGCTATAATTACTCGGTGGGGGCCTCCATGGCAGAGTGATAATGTCGCTGACTTCAGATTGGGGCGTTGAATTCTACATGTTAGGAAGCTATCTAGCTTTACGGAAGTTTGCTGGTTCTACCCAAGTGCCCGCTCGTGAAGAAAAAATACACGGAGGGGCTCCTGGGGTCTTCCTCTACCAGCAAAGCTGCAAAGTCGTCATATAACCTATAATTGTATCGGTACGACGTTAAATATTTTCAAGATCTTTAGTGGCTGTGTAAGTAACAAATTTTCAACCGCCAGATAAATTCTATTTTCTGGTAGTGAAAGGTAATTGCTATACCTTACAGGTATATTACATCCTAGTTTCATATTTAAAAACATGAACAGTTACTTCATATAGCTTATGTTAGATCAAATTAACAAGTTTATGTGTATTTATATTACTATGTATTAGGTTTAAAGTAAAACATACTGTATACATGACTTATTAGATAGATAAACACAGTATAAATGTGCATCGCCACTAAAAATGGCTGCCTGTTACTAGATGGCATTCAGTTTTGAACGTAGCTCTATATGCAATGGTAATTTATATACTTCGTAAAGTTAAATACATTTGATCAGCATTTTATACATTTGAAGTATCGAAAGATAACATTTTTTAGTGAAAGATTGCCATTGGATATCTTTAAGTTCTTTAATCAGTCATACCTGCCATATGCTTTCTCTATAAATTTATAAAAAAAAATCAAACCATTCCCTCAGTTTCCATCAAAAGGCTCTAATTGATTGTTTGGTAGTACTAATGATAAAACGTGTATTTGCGAACCTGTTGGCTGATGGCTTTTGTAATTTGAATTACTTTGAATCCCGGTAATAAAACTAACGTAAATCTCCTCCTGTTTTCCTGAAATGAATATTATTTTCAAAATGTATTAGTTTTTAACTAGCTTGTTCATCATTAATTTAAAGAAATGTCCTTTTACTATTCGAAACAAAATGCTCATTGACATCAAATTCACCTAAACACTGTCACACAGAAAGATATAAAAGAAAAACATGTAACTTCGGTTTAAATCAAAGTAAATTAGGACATGCACATATCAGTTTTTACAGCACACATTATGACATTTCACTTTAAATCTCACGATTTCAAACGCTCTGCTAAAACAAGAGCGAGACATCCGTACTTTGTTGAATAATTCATAACGACTAGCACACTGGGATTAATATTAATCCACTTTAGCGCTAAATTATCTGTCTCATGAGATTGCCATTAATTAAGAATGATTTCAAAAAGTACACGCACTAACTCTCCCTGAAATTAATTCTAGTGAATTTTTGTATCATGTTTAATGTATAAAAAGTACATTCATTGAAATTAGTTCTAAGAGACTCTTTTATCAGATTAGGGTTACACGTTTGCACCGCCCACAGGAATTCCGTGCTTTTTAAGTAAGGAATGTTTCTGATCATTAGTCGATCTTTTAGTTAAGAACATCACATGTATTCCTCAATATGTACAAGTCATGAAATGTTATATCTTCAGCTAAGTTCCTACACACTTCTTCCTCTTTTTAAAAATGCCAGTCACACATTTGACCATGTAAATATAATACATAACAAAATCTATATGGAGCCTAGCGTTGCAAACTTGCACGGAAACGTAATGGGGCTAGATAAATTTTATCACGCCAGAAAGAGTAAATGCATTACAAGAAAAGATATTTCATGTAAACACTCGGTAGATTAAGTATATCATATTTTGCAATAACGTTTATAGCGTTACACCTATAGGAATAATTCACATATCTAAAATGGTCATAGGAAATTCAGCTAAAACCAGTGCAATAACGTATTACTGTGTGGAAAGAATTTCTTCATTATGATAGAAAAATGGTGGTTGTAAGACATGTCTATAGTTATTTCAAAATGTTTCATGCTAGTTAACTTGTTAGATACGCATGTTTCTATGTATCTGTTGCGTTTGAAGAATACAAACTCTGTATTTTCTCAATAATCAGAAAGCAGTTGGGCAAAATAATATTTGAATCAAGCATCATTACAACAAAATTATCCTAAAACGTATACAACAGATACAAATGGCCTATAATTTCGACAAGAATTACAATTAACCCACCATGATAAATATACATGTAACGATATTTATCCTACCACTATGCATTTATCAGGCCGATATCTGCCAGCCGTGTAAACTTGAGGTTTAGTCAGTCAATGCAGGTTTATACCGTCAATCCAACTGACGGACTATTTTTCAAGTATATGTGCTTTAGGCAATGTAAACTGGGCCAAGAGTTCGAAGCTCAAACATTTCATCATTTTATGAGGACAGCCACGGTAAAAAAAATTAAAAAACTTGGTTCACTCTGTCCTTGTAAACCTCCATACGGAATGGTACGGTGACGGTTTTTAAAGTCTGTGTGAATTGACCTTGACTTTGTTTATCTGGCGTTCACTCATTTTTAGTTAGAACTTTACACAAATAACCAGATTTAAGCAGTCGTTTATTGTAATTATTGGATCTAAACTATTCATGGTGGAAGGAATTTCATTATCTCACAATGTCTTGTACGGAAATGGAGTAAATTTAAGACTGCGGGCATTTGAATTCATATCAAGCGTGGTTTTCGGCTGTATTTTATCCGAGTCAAAACCATTCTGCTTGTTTTGTACGCGAATGCCCTGTTAGCACCGATGATTTATAATACACAGAACTTCAGAAGCAAAGTATGAGGCATGAAATAATGTTTTATTGTAAGGAATCGTGTGTAACTGGATCAAACAGACAAGGCGGTTGAAGGGCGTAGGAATTCACAAGTGAATGAAATTCTGGATTATTTTTGTAGAGAAAATCATTTTGAAAGTAAATGTATGTTATACACATGTTTTATTGACTGCAGGATAAATAGAATATTAGGTTACTGTCTTTCTTAACTTAAGTTTATCCACCTCGTCTCCGAAAGATTTATTCCCCTCGGCAAGCCTCGGGTGGATAAACCTTTCTCCAACTCGGTGGATAAACTTAAGTTAAGAAAGACAGTAACCTAATATTCTCTATAACTAGTGTCTCCGAGGCCAAGTGGGTAAGGTAGCTTACTTCAACCAGTTGACCCTCATCGATGCGGGTTCCAGCCTTACTAGGGACGTTGAATTCTTTAATTGAGGAAGCCATCCATCTGGATTACGGAATGTCGGTGGTATTACCCAGGTACCCGACCGTAATAAAATAATGCACGTAAATGCACATTGGGTCTTCCTCAAAGCTGGAAAGTCCTCATAAGACCTATAATTGTTGGTGGGACGTTAAACTCAACAAAATAAACAAAAGTCATAATTGACTGGATACAGGTCCCTTGTTGTAATCGTTTTTATGTTTTCAGGTAATATGAGTATTTTCAGGTCCATTGCATCATCGTTTGAATATTTTCAGCTCCACTGCATCATCGTTAAAGATTTTAGGTAATATGTCGTCATCGTTAGAGATTTTTAGGTTCACTTTCGTCATTGTTAGAGATTTTTAATTCCCCTCTTGTCATTGCTACAGATTTTGGTCCACTGTCATCATTGTTAAATTTTTTTAGAGCCACTGCCGTCAACGCTTGAGGTTTTAAGGACAACTGTCATTAACTTGAGAGTATTTTCGGTCCACTATCGTCATCTTTGGAGATGTTTAAGTCCACTGTTGTCATCATTTGAGTTATTTTGGCCTACTGTCATCTTCGTTTGAGATTGTTAGGTCCATTTTCGTCATCATTTGAGTTTTTTAGGTTTACTGTCGCCCTCGTGTTTGAGATTTTTAGGTCAGCTGTCGTCATCATGAGAATTATTTTTAGGTTCACTGTCATCATCGTTAGAGATGTTTAGGTCTACTATCGTCAACGTTAGTGATTTTCATGTCCACTACCGTCATTGTTTGAGCTCCTTAAATCTGTCATTAAAGATTGTTTGGTCCACTGTCGCCATCGTAAGACTTTTTTATCTAATATTATCGATGTTTCAATATGTACAGGTCTACTGTTGTCATAATTATACAAATATTGCATACCTGACATCTCGGTCGACATTTTTCTATTTCTCGGGATGAAAATATCTCGTATTCTTCTGAAATGATATCTATAATATCAGTAGGTGGTGACTCTGATTGATAAAACGATTGGTCAGTACAGACTGGTAATAAACATAACAAAAGGAGAAGTATATAAAGAACACAGATTATATAGGTATAGAAGAGATACATTGGTGTATTACCGGATACGGCATCATAGCTACAATGCCTTGGCTTACAGCTACTAGTAATTAACATTACAACAGTTACTGAGCATTTGGAGCTGAAAAAAACAACGTTTTTTTTTATGGGAAATAAAAAGAAGTCATTAAATTTTCTCATGAGTTTATTTATGGATGCTATCAAGTAAAATATCCACCCCTAGCATTAACTCCCTGGGGCCGAAATGCGACTATAGGCGTTATATTTTCTACCCCTGTAGCGTCGATATGCGACTATATGCGCGTTATCAGGAACAGAACAGAACATACATTTTATTTTGACTTGTACATAGTACATCATCATATACATATATATAATATACAATTAAACATGGTATCACGTGTGAAAGTGTAAGTTAACATGGAGATGAGGATGGATAATACAACCGACATCATAAAAGGTATCTTAACGCTGCCAATCAATTGTAGCCTGTATCTAAATATATATGACAGGTTAACCGTATACATTTGAGAGTACAAAGCAAAGTATTGTAGTGCCCCCGCCCCGGTCACTGTACTTTACTTGGGTTAGGGTAAAAAGAATGTTAAATGTAAACAGACCAAGGGCAAGGGGACTACAGTCAGTGGACTGAGTCCACCAATTACAATACTGTAAGGTTATTCATTGTTCAGGGATAAGCAATATGTAGACTAAACTAGGGTCTGGTCGCGACCCTATAGGCTGGTAGCGCCCAAGACAAGGCTGGTAGCGCCCAAGTTAAAAGGCTGGCAACGCCCGAGTTCAAAGGCTGGTAGCGCCCGAGTTCAAATTTATTTCAAAGTTTAAAATAAACTACTGACAACGTTCCTTTCGGCTTCAAACAACTTTTATTTATGGGAAGCCTTAACAATAACTATTAATTATAACTGAATAAAATAATCAGTAATGAAATATAAACCATGAAAATATTAGGCAAAAGTCGTGTAGCAGGCGGACCGAGAACCAACTGTAAAATTACAGAGTTTTCTAAGAGAAAAACAGCCAAATACTGCTAATAAATATAACTGTATAATTTAATGATAATAAGTGCCGTGCAGTTTCAAAGTTTGAATAATTCGTATAGGTTTTAGAAGCGTAAATAAAAAAATGTCTAAGAACAAACTGACAAACAGCCTTTCAGTACGAGAGACGGAGGCAAAGTGATGATTCTAGCGTTCTAATAATTAACCTTTGTGGTATGCATGGTATGCAAATGAGGATGAATACCAGAATCTAAATTAGTCTGAATAAGGTCAAAGTCGGAAATACCCGGACAGGTCCGTAACCGAGTTGATGCTACGAACTTACTTCGGCCGACCATGACGTCATTCCGGATACGAACATTTCCTTATATGCAAATAAGGCGGAGCTTAACCTCTAAACTAGTGTAAACAAACAAAGTCGGACAGAAATTAATAATAAAACAATATAGAACGCTACGAATCAACACTACATGTCAAGTATTAAATATCAAATACTTGACAATAAAAGTTAACTATTTCTGCAAAATATGAAGCGATTTCGGTCCGCTTGTACGAGATTTAGTCACCCGGTGCATACATACAAAAATCCAATATGGTTGACAACTGTCAAAATTTCAACTGACAAAAACTTTTATGAAGTTTTACAAAGTCAACAATGGACATAACATGAAAACATCGATTTGATGTAATACAGCAGGTGATTGTTGATTGAACTGTTGAATAACTCAGGCTGACATTGCGTACTTTTATAGAAAATCCCTGTGAAAGCTAGAATTACAGTTTCACTAACTGACACAAGCATGACATAAGTAGAGTTCTAACATTTTGAAATGTAATTTAGTAAACAACAATTTAACAATGCGACTGGTTATCAGTCAATGTCTGGAAATGTTACAGAACAATGAACTCTGATTAAAAGTAGCTGACAGATAGCCTGACAATTTTAACATCAAAAATGAAAACTACTGATAGGCCGTAAAAACAATGCAAAACAATTGCATCAAAACAAGGTCGTGAGGCATCATGCCTCACATTACCCTCCCTACTGACAAAATTTCGTCCTCGAAATTGAAAAAAAATGCAGCCTGTTACACAAAATACAACAATAATAATTACTTTACAACAACAATGATGAGAATCATATTAATTAACAACATGCATTAAATACAATTAACATGTGTATGCACCCGGTAATCTACAGACATAGCAATATAATCATTTACATTGAACAATATGGTTCGAATCTTTGTACTGCCATTACAAAGTACTGTTTCAATAACTTTAATACATTTGCACTATAATTACTTTTAGACAGAAGGTAGAACACACATGCACAGATTGCATTTACATATTTCCAAATAATTAATTCTCAAATATGTCATCAATTTAATAAATTTCATAGATGCAACATTTATGCTATGCATTTAAAAAATTTCACATGTACCATGAACAACATTTATAAATACTGAAATAATTTATACAGACACCTGAATTCGGACCTATAACCAACACTGCATCCGGATTTTAGGCAATACTATACTTAATAAAAACAACATTTCGGACAAGTACATAAGAGTTTGCCTGAGCAACAATTAAGCAATTGTGTCCTTTAAGTAATACAATGTATAACAATATTAATAATGACCTTCTTAACAATAAATAACAATTGTAACAGTTGTTTATTCCAGGGCTCAGTAATATTCAATAGTTAAACTTGAAATGTACCAAATACTTTAAACAGAATGTTGAAAATTTATCAAATGATTACTTATAACCACTGACTGGCAACAGTGCTAAAAGCTTGACAAAGTTGAAAATCTACTTTCACTTATAAAAGTTAAAATACCAAAGATATACTTATGACTTATTATATCAGAGGTAAACATTACAAAACACTCTACCTTTAATCAACTGTTACTGTACGGATACCAAAAATATTACAAGAAAAGAAAGTGTGGTAATAATAGCATTTTACGAAAACGACTAGTTTACTATTTAAAGCTTAAAACCCTACTAAAATGTCACAAAAAGTAGCCCAGACCAAAATATTACACTTAAAATTTTTCTAACAGACAGTATTATTAAATAATTACAAAATGTGAAATTTCCTCACAAAAGGGGGCCTATGATGGGATCTTCCTGCGGGGTTGTCGACTAATCTACCTCTGGTGTATCTTCAAGCGGTCCATACAGTATTCCTCAGGGGGTCAGAGTTCTTATTGGAACCTTAGAAAAAGCATCTCGGTAACAATTATCAACAGATCACCTTCCAGAGCTCTTGGTTGGTCATCTGTAACTTCACTCTTATTCTTTCCTGTATAACCATTCCGTTCTCTCTCATGCAAACTCTGAATACATTTAAGGTAAGGTTGACTGACAATCCCATGCATTGATTTGATTCTTATTCTGTCTCTGTCACTATCATCTTTGACTTGGAATTAAAATGTTTAAGATTGTAGGATTTGCCTCCCTTAGTCCATTTATAAAATTTGTAGGGTTTAAGGTCGATGGAATTATCTCCCTTGGTCTATCACTTGATCCTTAGTTCTGTGGTCTAGGTATAGGTGCTATGTATGCTGACAATTCCCTTCCAACATCTCTCTTCCTAGGTAAAAAAGCATTGAAGTCTGCATCAACACGAGTATCACGGGGACCAAGGAGCCGTTCTGTACTGGCCCCTACAGCAACTCGACTCCTCACACCCTGATATCCCGTCAAAGGTTCATCCAGCAGGCCAGCCTCTGACTGCTCATCAGAGTGAAAAAAAAAATCCCTTGTTCCAATCCCCTACCAGTATATCCCCCAGGTACCTGACACTGGTCTATAATACCATCGGCCAAGGTCCTGTCCGCGTATAAAGGAACTGATCCACAATAATAAGCATAAGTACAAAAATCCCTGTTTCCCCCCATCCCCCCAATACCATATCAGTTCCACCTTGCAAGGCTTTGTTCCTGACCCCCGGGGCCCTGGCTTCTCCACTGGATATGATGCAGTACTTGCCAGGATGGATAAAACCCTGGTCTTCTGAAACTCGGTCCTCCCCTGAGCGCCTGCGCCAGGTCACCTCACCGGAAGGCGTGCCAAATACTACCGGCTGACTGCCAGCTGGTACCAAGTTGTTTTCATACAAATCACCACCGTCCATTGACTGTAACTTCGACCTTGACGTTGCCTCCGTCTCACGGGCGATTGACAGTGTACTGGTGGTGGTAGAAATCTGGGTAGATAAGGTGTATCTGCTTAGGTTTTAAACGTAGGTACTTGGTTGGTAATCATGGTCTATGTCATGCTGTGCTTCAGTGGATGGTATATCACCTGGGTCCATGGTAACTTCCCTAATGGTCTCCATCATGGACTGTAACTAAATGTGTTTTATTTAAACAACACAAAAAAAATGTATTCACTCTTACTTTTACTAGTCCAGTAAAAAGGAAATATTTACAGAATTTAAATATTCAAGGTTTTGGCACTTGGTTATATCAAAATTAATATGTACAAAATGTTTTGTATGAATTAATCAAGTTTAACACTGTTCTTTAAAGCTAACTTGGTAACAGTCAGCAATTTAACTGGCGGCTCTAAGGGACTGTTTTCCACATCCTGGAAACAGCTGTTTCACATCTAGGTCAGGAATGGTACAGTTACTAGTATTCAATGAAATATATTTGTTACCTAAGCCTGGAAGCGGCTTTAACGCTATACACTGACCTGGTATCGGTTACAATACTAGCCTGGAGACGGCTACAATATTCAATAGAATGGTTGTCTAGATAGTTAATAAGCGGCAGGGCACGGCTCTATGAAATGTACCAAGAACAACGTACACCAAGCTCAACGCGCCAACAAAACAACTTTTAGATACACAAAAAAAAATTCTTACCAAAGTCTGGTAACGACTTTACCAAAGGCAAGGTCTGGTAATGACCCTTACAAATTTAGTCTGGAGGCGACTTTCACAACAAAACAAGTCACTGGTCAGTGGTGGTTATACTTGATTTGTACTAAATGTTTTCTTAACAAAGTCTAAACTACTCCTGATCTACTGACTTTCTTTTTCACCCAGGCTTGGAAACAGCCTTAAGTTGCTATCTTTTACATTAAACCTGGACTGAAATCTAATTTTTTTATATTAGATTAAACATGTGTAATATTTTATTTAAAAAGAAATAAGGCTGCAGTCTCCACAAATAAATCAGCACTGCTATAGAACAGCTCTGACTTCGGTTAAATCAAGTCCTCTACTCCTCGGTATACTGGGGTGGTTTAACAATTTGATACACCTTCAATGTAGTAAATATCTAGGTCAAGTTCACAAATGTTTACAAATGTCACACTCACTTATCGATCGATACTGGCAGTAAATAAGGTCATTGGTTATGCTGATGTGTGGTTCTGTATCCCGCTAAGCTGCATCTTTCTGACTGAGAAAATATTATGTGCTCGCTGTCAACAACTTTTAAATAATCATTTGTTCATGGTAGCGTTTTTCAACAAGTATAAGGAGTGTAGAGTTCGTATCACTGGATCCGACTTGAAAAACGGATCCCACCGCTGCTTACCAAATTCTGTAGTGCCCCCGCCCCGGTCACTGTACTTTACTTGGGTTAGGGTAAAAAGAATGTTAAATGTAAACAGACCAAGGGCAAGGGGACTACAGTCAGTGGACTGAGTCCACCAATTACAATACTGTAAGGTTATTCATTGTTCAGGGATAAGCAATATGTAGACTAAACTAGGGTCTGGTCGCGACCCTATAGGCTGGTAGCGCCCAAGACAAGGCTGGTAGCGCCCAAGTTAAAAGGCTGGCAACGCCCGAGTTCAAAGGCTGGTAGCGCCCGAGCTCAGATTTATTTCAAAGTTAAAATAAAATACTGACAATGTTCCTTTCGGCTTCAAACAACTTTTATTTATGGGAAGCCTTAACAATAACTATAAATTATAACTGAATGAAATAATAAGTCATGAAACATAAACCATGCAATGATTAGGCAAACGTCGTGTAGCAGGCGGACCGAGAACCAACTGTAAAATTACAGAGTTTTCTAAGAGAAAAACAGCCAAATACTGCTAATAAATATAACTGTATAATTTAATGATAATAAGTGCCGTGCAGTTTCAAAGTTTGAATAATTCGTATAGGTTTTAGAAGCGTAAATAAAAAAATGTCTAAGAACAAACTGACAAACAGCCTTTCAGTACGAGAGACGGAGGCAAAGTGATGATTCTAGCGTTCTAATAATTAACCTTTGTGGTATGCATGGTATGCAAATGAGGATGAATACCAGAATCTAAATTAGTCTGAATAAGGTCAAAGTCGGAAATACCCGGACAGGTCCGTAACCGAGTTGATGCTACGAACTTACTTCGGCCGACCATGACGTCATTCCGGATACGAACATTTCCTTATATGCAAATAAGGCGGAGCTTAACCTCTAAACTAGTGTAAACAAACAAAGTCGGACAGAAATAAATAATAAAACAATATAGAACGCTACGAATCAACACTACATGTCAAGTATTAAATATCAAATACTTGACAATAAAAGTTAACTATTTCTGCAAAATATGAAGCGATTTCGGTCCGCTTGTACGAGATTTAGTCACCCGGTGCATACATACAAAAATCCAATATGGTTGACAACTGTCAAAATTTCAACTGACAAAAACTTTTATGAAGTTTTACAAAGTCAACAATGGACATAACATGAAAACATCGATTTGATGTAATACAGCAGGTGATTGTTGATTGAACTGTTGAATAACTCAGGCTGACATTGCGTACTTTTATAGAAAATCCCTGTGAAAGCTAGAATTACAGTTTCACTAACTGACACAAGCATGACATAAGTAGAGTTCTAACATTTTGAAATGTAATTTAGTAAACAACAATTTAACAATGCGACTGGTTATCAGTCAATGTCTGGAAATGTTACAGAACAATGAACTATGATTAAAAAGTAGCTGACAGATAGCCTGACAATTTTAACATCAAAAATGAAAACTACTGATAGGCCGTAAAAACAATGCAAAACAATTGCATCAAAACAAGGTCGTGAGGCATCATGCCTCACAGTATATTACCCAAAGGTTTTATCAATCATGAATAACAATATTGGTCAAAATGCAAAATTGACAAATGAATTGAGAAAAGTGTATGTAACGAACCGTAGGCACCGTCATATGCCGAGGTGTCAAGCCGCCAGGACAGGGTCACATTTAGACCATCCTCATGGCAGAACGCCCTGTGGTGCCCACTGAGCATCACATGAATGCCCCCTACCCCACGGCGGTGTCCACCGTAGGTGTAGGTTCCCCATGGTTGACGAATAAGGCTTTACCGTAACATCTGTGATATAATTAGAACTTCTTATTATATTAGGCACAAAGCTACAATTAACCATTAGCATCAATAATAGCATTTCTTATTTCAATGGATTCTTTAATATATTTAGCTAAATTGTTTAAAACATTCCTTTTATTTGTAGTAATCAGTTCAATAAATTTCATCATTGATTGTCTATTGTAGTAATATTTCTTAAGATATTTCTTTCTTATATCATTATAACACTGGCATATTAAGATGAAATGATATTCGTCTTCAATATCTAATGTTCTACAACATACACAGTATCTTTCGTTGCATGGTATTCTGTTTTGGCCATATCTACCGGTTTGGATTCTAAGAGCGTGTGCGGATACTCTGATTCTTGTAATATTGAATCTAAGACTTTTAGGCATTACATCGAGATAATATTCGTACGCTATCGTCTTTTTACAATGTTTATACAAATCTAAGACTAAACTATTTTCTACAGAACCGTGCCACACCTGTATATAATTATCTATAACTCTACGTTTAAACATTTCTGGAAATAGTTTAGAGTCAATTCTATTCCAGTTAGTAAAATATTCTGTTAGACCATACATATCTAACATATTCTTAACATTCGTCCCCAATTATTCAGGACTTTTTGACAATCAGACACATTTAGCTCATAAATAGATTGCGGTATTATATTGTCTGTATTTATTAATTTACACATTTAACATTTTTTTGTCATCAACTAGACAGAACGTATTTCTGAATAGTTCACAGCGGTAAACCGATACATAAGACATACGGCAGACACGTAGCGAGATATACTCGGTTTAGTAACATTTGTAATTGTCTGAAAACTAAAAATGCTAAAAAAGGTCAAGAGGTACGATAAAACAGATCAGGATAGGGTTGAGGGTAGGGTCAATGTTTACGCATATTAGTAAACTGGTTTTGTGTTGTATTTTGCAAAATGCTAGAAACCAAAAAGAACAAAAACTATTGGTGGGTATATGCTGTCGATATTTATAAACTGTAAACAATATTGATATAACATTCCGTAAGAAATAATGGTAACAATGCTTCTTTTTTATAGTTAGTTTTAATGATTTTGGTACGTGAAATACTGCATGTTGTTTCATTTCTATGTTAGATGTCATTTCATGATTACTTAATACACAGTAAATGGACCCTATGTTTGGTCTTAAACACCGCATACTTCAACTTAAGAATATGTCTTTAACGCTAAAGGCATCCCCTCCCAAACCCCGTTTTGCACCCCAACCTCCTCAATATCCGAAAACAATACGTTTATAAGTAGCAAATGCTCTAGACTGCATGTATGCATCATCTATTTTGATATCCTGGTTACATGCACATGTTTGAAGAATCTGAAATCTCGACATTTTACGTATCAATTAGTTAACTAACATTTTCCGTTGTTTAGTGAAGTTTAAAAGTACAGCAAGTAAAAAAATATTATGTTGCATACGCATGTACGACACTCTATGATATGATCAAAATAAATGAACATGTGTATGGGTTAAGATAATCAGGCTTCCAGCTTACTAAATATTTCACAAAATTATCACTTGCATGCTTATACCCTACTACTGATGCATTAGAAATATCACCGAACGGTATCATAGTGGTTTATATCATCGTAAATCAATTTTTACCACTGGTACAATAAAATGATGTTATGCTAAAAGATTTGATATCATTTCATGACTAAAAATAGTCAGTAAAGAAATCAAAGTCATCTTGAAAATATGTTACGATACTAAATCAGGTTCTGCGATCAGAAAAAAATGTTTACTGCATAAATTTGACAATTCATGCAATTATATACGTTTGCATCGTAACTTAAAAACAACTCGTATATCTACAATATGGGTATGAGTTTCAGTGTCATAATAGATTGAAAACAAATCAGGAAAAGTCCTTGATGAATTAGTTCCAACAATATAGCCGGCAGTAATACTGTAAAAAGATTGGAGGAAAAGCTGAGTCTTGTACCAATGTGAGATATATTTCTCTACGTTATTACCACAACGATGAAAATACAGAGTCTGACTTAAACTACCAAACTACCAACATTTAGATTTAAACAAAACAATAGCAAAAATATTTTGGTCATAGCTGTTGAAACAAATGGTGACATTTTATTTCACGCCTATATATAACACTTGTTCATTATTTTATTACGCAAAATAAAAACCAAATAACGCATTCAACACTCTTTTATTCATCAAGAATATGCATTGATACTTATAACGATAGTTAAACATACGCATGATAATAATTTAATTAAATTAGGTAAAAGTATGTATATTGACAATAGTGGGAGTTGATCGGCCGCTCATGACTCAACAAGGGTCTCACCGTATAGAGTCGTTAAAAGCACAGCAAAATCCGTCGACCGAGAGGAGAACAGACGCACCAACCCAAGGCTTGCAAACATCACTTACTGTAACAATGCAACTGCGCAATCCATCGAACTTCGAATTGTGAATCCAACCCAGCCCGGGTGTCACCGGGATATGGTCAAATGCACAACCCGAGCCAATGTAGAGCGAGACAATATAACACAACGAACCGCAAGGCAAAGCAATGCAAGACACTTTGTACTTTGTAACAGGTATCCCTCAAACGCAAAGTAACGCAAGACACTTTGTACTTTGTAACAGGTATCACTCAAAGGCAAAGCAACGCAAGACACTTTGTACTTTGTAACAGGTATCACTCAAATGCAAACACACAACAATTTCAATTGAACGTCGAGCTACCATTCAATCCATTTCGGGTTTCACCGTGTAATGAGCGAAACCGCAACACGAGTCAATGAAAGGCGAGGCAAGGCAAAGTGTCACCACTGAGAGCAACGCAACATACGCAAAACGCTAGATAGGAATTGCCAAGTACTAGGGCTAAACGTTTTACTATCCAGTTAACACAAACTGGTGAACATATGATACCACAAAGTACGCAACTTGAAAGCAAACACACAGACACCGTATCCGCTCACGTCACGACCGACAGAATTTTACCGCCACAATAAATTCATAATTTATCCGCCAAAATTCTACGGCCTTTCAAACTATTCTTTAAAATCGTATCTCTTATGTAATCTTCATAAAACTCTAGTCCTACCTTATTATACTGTACTCCTAAGATATGGCATAGCATCAATGTCGAGCCTAATTATAATATATTTGCCACCTGAACAAACTAACTTGCAGCAGGTCATATATTGCTAAATCTAACATTTCCAGTTTGAAAGCTATGTGTTTTATATAACTTGCATTAACGAATAGACAGTACAAGCTCCCCCTTTAAAGATTTGGTTGAAACGGCAGAAAAACTGATATTTTACTCCAGATTAAGGAGTAGAGGTCCTGAACTTACGATCGTTTCTCTATATATTGAGATAATTAATGCACATACAGGATACATTATGTCTGCGCCTATAGAAATTTTTATGTGACCCGATTTCCGACTCCTTGATTTTGAAATAACGAAGTTTGATAGATACATATTTCGTTGTGTTGAATTTTTATATACGCATATTTGTTCTCAACTATGGGCAAATCTGAAACTTGAACAATTCGTATGTTAATCGTTTGCTTACACAAACAAACCGAAGTATGATACAATAAACAAAGTCTAAAATATTTTCATCTCGTATTCCTCATATAGCGTGCACGGGAAGCAGTTGCATGTGATCTTTATTATAGGTCAGAGACCACCAATTCAAAAAAGTACAGGGAACTTACTGGGAATGAGGTAAGTGTATACCTGGGAATAAGGTAACGTCTGTTCGTTCTGATTGGTAAGTCATGTAAACAAATCCAGGAAGTGATTATTTTTTCAAAATTGATATTTTTTTTCACTGCATTTACAGTATTTCATTATACATTTTGACAAACTTTGCTACATTTTATGTGTATTGAAAAAAAGTTTTATCAAACGAATTTCTCCCGCCATGTCAATGATGTAAACAGGGGGTCATCTCATTCACACGAAAATTACTAAAATAAAGTATCACTATTCATATGTTTTTCGTCCGATATTTTGGTAGAACTAGGATTGTTCTTGAAAAACTTGTAATTAGATATACCTGTTTCGATGTATGGAAGGCCGTACACGCCATAATGTTACAAGGTAAGTCTATGGGAAAACAATTGGTGGTCTCTAACCTATAAAAGAGCTAAAACATGACTTTCGTCGGAAGCCATCACAGGTAATGTAAATGGCCACAAATCTGTTATAAATGATGTAGAAAGACGTTTTCGTGCAAATATAGGCGTGAAATTGGATTTTTTTTTTAATTGTGGCCTCTTTATTTAACAGATGTGCCCATTTTTATCTGAGCTTTTGGGCCAAAAAGGATCAGTTTTATCTCTGTAATTTTAGAGAATGATCAAAATTATTAGACATTATTTCTATTTTTTACGGAATGAATCGTATTTCAGCTTCCAAGTCAAATCAAATGCAGATAACTGAAATTTTCACAAAAATGCAATCTAACGACGAGAGGGACTGAGTCTGGGCATATAAATCGACAGGGGATGACCTCAGTAAACTGTCCATATCTTTCTTAAAACTGAACATTTCTTGATCAAACTTTGTAAGACATTTGGTATTTGATCATGTTTCACAATATCACTGTAAAATTGGAAAACGTGATATGTTTATGTGTATTGAAAAAAAGTTTTATCAAACGAATTTCTCCCGCCATGTCAATGATGTAAACAGGGGGTCATCTCATTCACACGAAAATTACTTAAATAAAGTATCACTGTTAATATGTTTTTCGTCCGATATTTTTGTAGAACTAGGATTGTTCTTGAAAAACTTGTAATTAGATATACCTGTTTCGATGTATGGAAGGCCGTACACGCCATAATGTTACAATGTAAGTCTATGTGAAAACAATTGGTGGTCTCTAACCTAAAGACTTTGTCGATGGCGCCCGATTGTCTCGGGAAACACGATTTCTTCGACAGCCGTCTAATAGTTTATCTATGATGAAAACCATATGCAAGTGAAAAACCCGTGCAGTTTGTGAAATTAATTTAAGCCTGTAATGTAAGTTAACACAACACAACATACACTATAAGAAGATAATGTGATGGATAGGTATCGGTCATTGTTAAGGTAAACAGTAAGTGAATCAATCATTTTCAACTGATTTAATAGCTGTATTGTACGTAACAGAGGTGTTAGTGCTATTTAAGATTGTAACAAAGTTCGAACTCCGTGGATCTGCATCAAGAGCTGCTTATTGAATGTGAATAACTGAAATCAAGACAATGCGACAAAAGTGTCGTCGTGACGACCTGGTACATGTTCAGCGTTAATAAGGAAGCAATAAAATCTAACAACTACATGATAGTTTGTTCAAGATAATTATAATTGCCCTATTGAGGCAAAAGAGCTTTTGGTTTTATTTATTTAATTATTTATTTGTCGTAGTTGTTTAATAAGTCTGATCCCCCAGACAAAACCGCCACTAAGATTGAAAACAATTCCGTCATTGTTATGTCTGCTGTCAATCCACGTCTGTACCATGAATCAGATCACCAGTGACGTTGAAAATAAAAACCAAAATCTAAATTTTCACCCGGGCACCATCAGAAGACAAAATTGTAATTCTTTGTAACACAGAAAAAACTGAAAGTCAACTGATTTATTTTTTGTTAGAATCATAACAATGTTAAATCTCTTAATTATTGTATGATGATATGGTTCAGTCAGACCATAAACGGCGAGTAAAGATCGACCGGTTTACAATGGCCAATAGTCATCTTAGTAGTGTAACAATTTATTAATGTTCAACTTTGATTTATGCAGGCTCTAAAATGTAGCAAACCTTTCAAATGTTATATATACCTGATTAAGTACCAAATGGAAGCGACTTTGAACTATCAAAATAGATTTTTTTTTTTTTGAAAAATCCTAGTTACTCAAAATCCAAAAGTTTGATAAGAACTAACTGAAACGATAAATTGCAGTTGATATCTGATTTACTAATTAGGTTTTCCCAAATCCGTGTACAACAACAAGTACCGCCAAACCTATCAAAGTTAATCATTTCTTTGAATTGACAATCAAAAGTGATAATATTTACTAAAGATTGGTATGTCAACGTCCTCGTGTATTAGATTTACAAACAAGTTTTTAAGTTTTTAATTTGTGTTCGTGTGTGGATTTAATATTTTGACATACAACGCAAACTATTTAATGGTTAAATTGAACCTGCTGCGCATGAATGACTTAAACCGAGATCTGAAGCGTCCTAATTCTTGAACCCATTTATATAAACCGTTAGCAAGATCGTTCATTGTATGATAAATGATGAATCCCTCTATATTCACCTGAAATATTTTTGTGTATTAACATTTTACTGAAATCATGAAATTTAGCAGTGGGACCGGCTACTCGGTTTCGATTTCATTTTTAATTTGCGTATTGATTAATTCTGAATTCAGTGAAACGTATTTTATTATTATTATCAAGCTGAACATAGCATTTCCATAAACGTAAAAGACATTTTGTTCAAGAGATATTAAGATGTTCCAATTGTTATGTTACCTAAACTGACGCCTGGCTTTGCCACGGAATCTGAGGAGTAACCGTGATCCCCTTTGGCGAAAGGAAGCTCGAAAAGATGAAGACTTGATATGCATATTTGAGATTTGTACACCTTACAACGTACAAAAAACTGCAAATCAACCACGTACGATTACATAAATTACAGTCATAATACGTATGCATAAAAACTGATTAGTTTGATTCCTGGTAATTGGTTTAACCTGCATGTAATAGCACCATAAGTTATTGTTTGACTTAGACCATGGGGCTGAAGTGCTAGTTTGACGTAAAAGAAATTGCTCGTCATAACTCAGAATTTCTCCTAGCGCAATGCGCGATCTCTGAAGTTATACATATAATGCAATATCTCATCAATTTTCTATACTGAAACGTAGGTGTTAGATGCATTAGTCCATTTCTAGTAACTATTCAGATAACTACCAAGACCCACCCGCTTAGCTCAGTAGGTAGAGCGTCGTTCTACGGATCGCGGGGTCGCGAGTTCGATCCTCGGGCGGGGCGTATGTTCTCTGTGACTATTTGATAAACGACATTGTGTCTGAAATCATTAGTCCTCCACCTCTGATTCATGTGGAGAAGTTGGCAGTTACTTGCAGAGAACAGGTTTGTACTGGTACAGAATCCAGGAACACTGGTTAGGTTAACTGCCCGCCGTTACATGACTGAAATACTGTTGAAAAACGGCGTTAAACCCAAAACAAACAAACAAAGATAACTACCAAACTCTTGCAAAAATACGGACAATTCGACTGCGCCTTTCGTTTATCTACTTGCCTATACACTTAATTAAAGCTGACACGCGAGTCGCTAAGTAAACTTCTGTCAAGTGTAAAGTTTGTAAAGAAATGTCACATACAGTTCAATTACTAGGTCAGTCGTGTTTACATGTTTTCAAACCAAAATTTCTCTACTTGCAAAATAACCTTTCTAATTTTTTATTACGTTTTGTTTTAGATTGAGCTCATGTTTTTCTTATACTAAAATATGGAAGCCGTAGTTAGGGTTATAGTAGACGCAACTTGACCCCGATGGTTGACCTTTGTATTATAATACATAATGAGGCACAACCTATTATTGAAAAGGAGTGTACGTAAAACACGGGCTGCATGAGAAAGTGGAAATATAAATTTGTGAAATTATAAATTAGTGTATTGGAAAGTATTAATTGATCAAATGTAAGTATACATACTTTGATAATGCTCTGTAAACAAACTAATTACATATAAATATACATGGCTACCCTAATCACCCTTTATTTCTACAATGAAATAATCGATATGAATAATCAACCGAAGGTCAACCATCGCGGTCAAGTTGCGACTACTATACAAAAACGGAATCTGTAATGTTTACAAACATGATGTTTACAAAAACTAACTGTAGTTAGAAACCCGCTCCAGTCCTACCTGTTAACCTTAAATTGTCACTGAGAAAGCATCGAAATCCTGACTATGAACAGAGACGCGTGTCAAAACAGAGTCCATTAAATCAAATTATACATTTGTGTAAATAAGATACCTGTGATTTTGTGAGCTAAGTGTAGCACGTGGCCGTTAACTGTTACCTGATGTCATCAAGAATTACATACACAGCAAAATTTGAATAGCCGCGGAGCAGGGTTTACTGATATTTTATGCCAAAATAGAGTCTTGAAAACGAGTAACTTGCAGGCGCGTGCGTAGCTAATATATTTGTCTCGCCACACCCCATTCGTGAATACCTAACACTGCCTAAGGAACTATGTTTGAACAACAAACAATCTACATAAATCTGTGATATTGTTATTCGACATACCGGCAGAAGATTGGTAACACCGTCAACAACATTCTCTTCCAAGGCATCTGCGCCTAGATTCCCTCTCAACATTGTCCTGAGGATCATACTGCAGAATATTTCTGTTGCAAGGATTCCTCCGAAGTATGAGTTCCCGCCTTCGACAAAGAGGCATTGTAATGATAATTCAAACGTGTAAATAGTTTTGACGTTACCGACGGTGTAGCTAGCCAAATGTGAGAGAACTGCACGGGATATTGGTATTTATATTATATCGACTGGGTACCAGTATCAATAGGAACCAGTTCAGATCAGCCATGTGTAGCAATATCCATGACACGTTTATCTGGCAAAAACAGACGACAATTTAACATACTAGCAGACGGTAATTAATAAGCAACAATTTGAGAAAAAATAAATTAAATTATTTCTAAAATAATTTCCATTATATAAGATATGATATTTCTTTTGAACATGACGGTTTCCCGTCTAGTGCTTAATTAACTACTGAGATGTAAAATTCCGCAAAGCTGTAACTATGGACACAAGGATACGCCGCTACATAAAAGAAAAATTCAGCTTTTTACAAGTCACAGAACTCGTATATCAAAAGAGATAAACGTCTTTTGAACCAAAACTCAAACGGAACGAAATCCTGTAAGTGAAATATTCCAGCTTTCATGGTGAAAAACCCAAGGTGCCCCTCCTTGCATTATTTCTTTACGAGCGAGCCCCTGTGTAGAACTACCGATATTCCGTTAGCCAGGTGGATGGCTTCCACACATGAAGAATTCCACGCCCCGAGTGAGGCTCGATCCCACATTGATGAGAGGCAAGTGATTCTATGTCAGCGGCCTAAACCACTCGGTTGAGGAGATCCCTGCAGATCGCTCTTAGTTTTTCTTATACGAATATGGCAACTTTGTTTTTGAATTCGAACACCACACCACTTTGCTCGATTTAGATCTGCAATTACTGCGAAATTTCTTTTACCTTGACACCAAAGGTTAGCTAAGTCGAAATGAAAATACAAATCATATTCAATTTTGACATTATCAGTTTTATCTTAACGCCATCTATACATATTTTTGAAATAAATTTCTGAGGTATTTTTAAAAACTTGTGTGCACACTTGTTCACAAAACAAATGAAATAAGCGTACAAATATTCGTACATTTTCAGTACTCTCACTGGTGCCGCCTTGATGAAGGAGAGTATTAACAGGTTAGCAACAGACAAATTAGACACTGGAAAATAAATAATGCAGTAGTGATTGGAATGAATATTTTTTTTATACTTCTATCAAAGCGACAAATGAATTTAAATTGCCCAAGAGGACTAAGCTTCGTAGTTCATAAACATACTAATTTATCAAAATAGTCTTCAGGGTATTTGCTAATAGACGTACAAACACATTTAAATTTGGATAAATTTCAAACAGCCATTATAGTATCAAATTTCCACTTTAAATTACAATGGACAATGAAGCTGAAAGTTCATAGTATCCGCTTATTGTCTGAAAGTAACTCGAGCATAATGTACATTTTGGTGATTCTTTTTAGAATAATTGGTTGTATACAAAAGATATTGCATATACTTGATACGTTATGAAGCTAAACAAAACTGCCCTAAACATTATAGTATTAACCTTAAGAGGACAGTACTTTTCAATTTGAAGTTTGATATAAAATGAAAACTGTTTTAAGGCAAGGTACAAACAAATGAAGATCTACACTTCGTTGTTAACCACCGAGGTAACATTGTTTGAAGCTATGTCGTTGGGTAACACTGAATAAGTCCTCCAAGGTAGAAACGGACAGCGTCAGGATTTGGTAAAATATCTTTTAAAAACAGATAAAAGTTAATTAAGATTTTAATAAGGTGCGCAATGGTCAAAGTTGTAATTCAAAGACAAATGATTCTCAAAATATTTTATCTAGACCAAACTGGTCACAATATTTCACTTTCCGTTTAAGTATGCACCATTATTGCGCTGGTCTAACCTGTATCATCGGCGGCATACTGGTGTTTGTCTTGGGCGTTATTTTTTTCTGCAAACACATTGAATGTATGCTTTTATGGTTCTTATTGTTTTTTTATGATTATATATATTTTCGTGTATTTCTTACCATGACGTCTGATACCACAGTCTGTGTTTAGTGAATAATTTTCATTTACACTGCCCTGTGACTTTGGAAAAAAGGTGGGTGTTAAGAATGCGGTTAGGCCAATATAAACAAAGAGTACAACGATGAAATGTATTATAATGACAGCTTCGATATATAACAGCTTTGAAATCAGGTCAAATAAATAAACGTAATTACGTATGTATCCTAGATTTGTATTGATGCGAAAATGAGGTCGAAATACTGTTTCTTGCCTTCATATCTCAATATGATTATTAACGACATCTGTGAGATAAGCTTTAAATTTTCTACTACCTAGCAATGTTGTACAAACGTTGGACAGACAAAACAGACGTCAGGAAAAAAAAGTAAAAAAATGACGGTCATTGACTTACCAACTTATCAGATTGTCGATTTTAAACACGCTCGATAAAAACCGCTAGAAATCATTTCTCTGTTTTTTAGATATTATATATTATCTCAATTATGCATCGCAGAAACGCATAAGAAAGTTTTCCTTTTAATGCACTTTCTTGGAACTATTTTTGTAAAAAGAAACAGTGATAAGCAACACATACATTTCATCTCTATGGAATGATATTTCGGTAAATATTACACAATGCCTGCTGACTGTTACAATTTACTCACTGACACTCCCATGGTGCCTACTGGTATAGTAATCATGCATGCTGGCACCTTTAACACGCTTGTTGACAATGATACCACGCTTGTTGACAATGATACCATGCTTGCTGACAATGATACCATGCGTGCTGGAAGTTACAACTTCTTTGCTGCTTAGACCCTGATGTCTATATCATAATTTCATTTGGCAAAATGACAGTGCCGTGTACCGTATTGGAATATTTCAACATGCCGGGGCTGTATATAAGCAACATTGCACAGTTACAATGCTCACAGAAGAAAATACACGATGTGACCACACAATATAAAAGATGGAAGAAGCCACTAAGCAAGTTGAAAGTAAGCATAATGCAAAGTGCAACATTTCATGTCACATTTTGATACCAGGGGGCGCAAGTTCGTAGTTTTCACGAAAGGTAACGGGAATATCCGGCCTATAGCGGATTTTAATTAGCTCTTGGCTAAGTGTCAAAACAGTCATCACTGACTCAAGTTCATATTCTACATGTTCAAAATGACAGTTTGACACATTATTAGCAGTCTGCAAAATTCTGTCCTTAACAGTCAGTTTCATTTGTGAAATCTCAGGAATTTCAAACTGTAAGTCTTCCATTTATATAACACGTCACTTGTAAATAAACGCAACATTTAAAATAAATGAAGTTAAAACAAATGGCGATTTGCAGAAGGGGAAGTAACTAATGTTAGATCTCTATACATATTCGGATATCCTCGATAATCTTTCCGGCAAATAATTATTCAAAGTACGGAAAAACACGGCCACTTGAACATAGCGCCCCCTGTTATCAAAATGTGACATATACTTTTGAAATGACATTATGCTTACTCCTATTTTGCTTAGTGCCTGATTACATTTTCCTTACTGGTTGATCACTTCGTGAATTTTGTTCTTGGATGCATTACAGATTAACCATAGCATGCTGAAATATTCCAATACGGTACACGGCACTGTCATTTTGCCAAATGAAATTATGATATAGACATCAGGGTGTAAGCAGCAATGAAGTTGTAACTTCCAGCACGCATGGTATCATTGTCAGCAAGCATGGTATCATTGTCAACAAGCGTGGTATCATTGTCAACAAGCATGGTATCATTGTCAACAAGCGTGGTATCATTGTCAACAAGCGTGTTAAAGGTGCTAGCATGCATGATTACTATACCAGTAAGCACAATGGGAGTGTCAGTGAGTAAATTGTAACAGTCAGCAGGCATTGTGTAATATTTACCTAAATATTATTCCATACATCTCCTTGCTGATATTATAGGAACATTCCAAAGATTACTTTTAGAAATAATTAATGACTAGTAGACAATTTCAGCGTCTTTGATAATTTATAATTTACATATAAATATTTTAAGAATAAAGTGAATAAAGAGATGAGCATCTAGTATGCGCATACAATGCCACAATGTTTGTAATAATCATTCCATATCGTTCTGAAACGGCAAATTTAATCAAAGTCAAATCAACACTCAATGTGGCAAACTAACGTTTCACTGCAGATGATAAAAACAAAACCGGAACTATTACGTTGTTTCGTCTTGTAACGTCATGACGTACTTCCTGTTTACCGCACTTTGTTGATACGCTACTGTAAGTGCTATAAGTGTATTATTTGTTAAACATTGCATGCAAAAATAAAGATTCAATCCCTGGTGGAAGGTCCGGCCCTCGGGTAACTGTTTAAGCTGTAACGAGGCGTTACCGCCTAAAAGAGTTACCATCGAGCCGGATATTCCCATCTGCAACTACCTCCAGTGAAAAAATCTTATATTCTTGCAAGCCAGACAGGATCTTTGCAGTGTTTTTGCCCGTGCTAGAAAATTCATCTTACACCTCGGGGTGAATGAATGCATGAATTCATTACGCTACTTTAACAAAAAAGTTCTTATTAATAACAGAAACACATTCTTTTTATTTTACTTCTTCTATTAATTGAAGAACACGGTATACAAGAAAAAGAGTATATCACTAGTTGAAGGAGCGAATGGAAATATCTAGCTCTCGGATAACTGTGTCGCGGGGAGTCGGCAGGGCCTCGTTACCGCTTAAACAGTTATCCTCGATTACTTCAACCAGTAAAAGATTCTTAGATCATAAATGTATATGTACAAAAAAGTCAAGCATTAAACATGGGTCTGCCTTGACATCGTCATTCAGCTGATCTTAAGATAAAAAGAAACAGAAACCGAATTACTTTTCAGGCAGTCCATATACAATAATTAGATATTATCAATTCCTAACTAAATTTTTAATGACAAGTCGCACACAGTCGTAAACTGAATTTATTATGAATTCATTAAACATTATGTAGATGAGTATACTAAGCAGCTGTGAAATTTATAATGAATGGACGTCTGTTCGCTGAACCATTTTCATATTAACATTTTTGTAGTATAAATTTGTGCAAGGTTTCTTATAATGACATGAAATAAGGCACTGCTTCAATCGGGAATCGCTCCGACATAACATTTGAAAAGAACTGTTTAATGACAGCACGGGACACATTTTTTAATTCGATAGTGAATATCTCATTCGGTATATCGCATGTTACCGTAGAGGGATTGATCCCGATTCTCCTCGCTACGCGTAGGATCGATTCCCTATCAATTTAAAGGTAGATTTTGGAACAAAAAACACTGCCAATATTGTATTGTATTACAGGTATTTTCCGCCTCTTGGATAGGCGCACTCTCCGAGGAGGTATATCTATTTATATGAACTGTGCTCACTGGGTGCTTTTATTTACAAGTGCAGACTACGTGTACGTGTACGTATACCATATATCCATATTTGTACTGATGTGCAAGACGTTGCGGTTCGGACAAGTTATGTGTACGCTTATTAGGCACAAGGAAAAAGCGTATTCTTCCAAAAAAATCCAAAATTTGATAGTATATATCTCATTCGGTATATTGCATGTTACCGTAGAGTGATCGATCCCGATTTCCTATAATTATCATCCTATTTATTACAAATTATTGTTTTGAACAAGTGGCAAAAACGTTCACATGTATTTACATTAAGTTACTGCAATTTTGAATTGAAATTAGACGTTTCTAAATGATACAAATAATAACAAAAGCATCAAATACATATCATTTTATATTAAAAATCAGTGATGAAACGACGATCGAGTGCAGTCGAGTAATTGTTGCTAACAGTGACAGATCGAAGTTAAAGTGACTGTGTTTGACTCGATGTCACTACTCAGCCTACTGACTCTGTTTGTTGCTTCGTGTCTGTGTCTATAGTTAAAAAGTTGCAATAAATAACGCTCAATCGTAACAGTAAAATTGATTTTCTTGAACAATATTTTATGGTTGAGCGTGCCTTTAAAGAACATTTACCGGAGTGACTTTTCGGTTGTCTGTGGAAAGCAGCCATTGAACTGTCAGCACCGGTCTTGTTATTTCCAATTTTATCTTCTGTAAATTACTTTAGCCATAAAGTTAACGTTCTGTATTTCAGCACAATGGCATTTTGTATTAAGTTAACAACAAAAATACCTCAGCAGTTATCATTTTATAAGGTTTTTACAAGCATTTGTTCAATAATAAAATCGAGAATTTGATATTGCAAGAGAAACACCCATCATAAATTTCAAATAGAGTACAACCTTTCCAGAGCGGCACTCTAAGCAAAAACCTTCCTATAACAACATCATCAAAATTTCCCTTAGCATAAATTTACTTTCAAATTTACCTCTCCCGAACAACAGCCTCTACATAACAGTCAATATTTGTATCTCCCAAACGGTGTTGCTCTACAGAGGTTGCACAGTATTCAATATTTAATAACATTTAATTAAAGTATTCATGTAATAATTTGTAGTCGAAAAATTTACCTTTGAACAGTAATTTAATCTTAATATTAATATTTTATCTACAAATACAAATAGCAAACACATTTTACCCATACAGAGAAAAAAATTGCAGTGCCAGCTAAATAGTTTGTTGTTAGAGCAAACTTGTTTGTTATATTTTTATAAAAAATAGAATAACTTCATATTATTTAAAACTTTTTTACTACGTTAAACGGTGAAGACATACTTTTAGCAGCCCGTACTCAATAGTCTGAAACTCGATATTAATACCATCCTATTAATTTATAACCTACCTACATAAATATAAAGATGAAATCAACCCATCTTATTAGCAGTTATAATTGTTAGTGCGATATTATGTGTACTATAACCGCTTACCCGAAAAACAAGTTATCATAACAAAAATAGTAAATGATACTCTCGCATTGAAACCGAAACATCTTTAGTGTAGAAATACAAGTTTATCATTCATTATCATAACACTTTAGGGAATATCAACTGACAGGAACATTTTTTGTACAAGTATAAATCGTAAGTTTATTTGATTTTTAAATAAAAATGTCTTCTTTAATTTAGCGTAAAAATTATGCTTTTTTATGACGGTTATTTAACATTGTTCTACACAAGACCGAAATATATTTAGACCGAGGAAAAAAACCCGTACCGGATTAGCCGAAAGGTTAATCGAATATGTTTTTTCGAATTGGTACGTTTCCAGATATAATTCATATATTAACATAAATTTGCAACACAAGATTTTATTCAATGTTTTTCTTAAAACAGTCGATTAAAAATAATTCATGCGGACACTTGTCAGTCAAACAAATTTTCACACTCCTTATGGACAGGAATCACATGTATACAGTTATTATATTCCATCTACCAAATTGTCATTAAACAAAGATATTCTAAATTTAGTCATTATTTACTTTTTTGATTGGGTTTAACGTCGCACCGACACAATTATAGGTCTTATGGCGACTATCCAGCTTTGATGATAGAGGAAGACCCCAGGTGCCTCTCAGCGTATTATTTCATCACAAGCGGGCACCTGGATAGAACCACCAAATCCGTAAGCCAACTCGATGGCTTCCTCACACGAAGAATTCAACTCCCAGAGTGAGGCTTGAACACACATCGATGAGGGGCAAGTGAATTGAAGTCATCGAACTTAACCACTCGGCCACGGAGGCCCCACTATATTTAGTCAGTAATATCAATTGAAACAGAAATTGTAAAATGAAAAACATGAATGGAAACAACGCATTTATAACAAAATAATGCAACATGGCATGAAAGTATTGTTCATACATGTTGAATTTTTAAAAAGTAAATCACATAGCAAATATCAGAAGTTTTAAATATATATTTTGCCCAATAAGGGCCAAGTGATACAACGTAAAATTTATATTGCTGTGCAATCAATCTGAGCTTTTCATGCTTTGTTTAATTATTTACCGTTACATGCTTGTGGAAATGCATTTGTAGGATTAAGCAAAAAGGCGGTAAAATAGCAGACCGATGAAATACCTTTTGAAATAATATTGCAAAATGTAAAGTCGCCATCAGATATTGCAAATGTAAAGTCGCCATCAGATATTACAAATGTAAAGTCGCCATCAGATAATATTGGACAAAAGTCTTAATTATATAGATACACAAAATAATGTTAGAAATACAATCACACACACTTTCGAGGTCGTTTTATGCATTAAGTAGAGCATTTGAATATTTACAAAAATTGTTGATAATACAATACAATATATTGCAATTTGATTCAACAGTAGGCTCAAAATATCTACATCTTAATGTATGCGTAGAAAGTAATAAATACCTTTTTTCATTCTTGTGACAACTATTAATACCGCTTAGTTATGTCGTTGTGGAAACAATGTTTTGACTTAAGATTGCTTTATTTACAATAATGGCTTAATAATGGCTTTCATTTGTTTTGTAATTCTTTTCACAACTACGGTATTACGGGAATGAAAACTCAAAATAACAAAACTACGATTGTTGTACTTTTTTGCAATCATCGTAGGTTTGTTTTAATGATCGGTACTGTTTGGTCAGTGGACGGCGTGAGGAATGTTGCATATTGTGTAACCTCTCATGAACAGACGCGATCAAACCGAGTCTGCTGTTATTTTGCCTGGTTTAAATTTGTGCTATGCTCAGAAAATTTTATTCATCATTTCTTGTTTTGACTTTTTAACTGTGGTAGGTTTTTTGCTTTTCCAATTTTACTTGACTGTTTTATTTTTAACTATCTTTGTTTCTGCAGTTTGTAATAATAGTAAATTTGGTTGTCGTACAGTATACATATAATTTAAAGTATATTGTGAAATGTTGTATATTTGCATTACAATATCTATATTCAGTTTTATAATGTTAACAATTGTCTTTTTTCAGTAAGACGGATAATGTCAAAACGAGGCAATTGGAAGAATTGGTACGAGTTTATTTTCTCGTGCATCGGTTGCCTGGTTGGGCTCGGAAACATCTGGAGATTCCCCTACCTGTGTTATAAAAATGGAGGCGGTATGAATATATTTAGAATAGATATCTATTATAAGTTTACTAGATAGAATTGCATTTTGACTCGCCTATGGATAAAGTGCTAGTATTGCAAATAATTCTGATTCACTTTTGAGCTTGCCTCAGACTGACTTCTACGATGTGCATACTTATAATCATATATACAGTCTGTGATAATGGCAACTGATGTATCAATATACTGAATTATTTATGTAATAATGTTTAAGAAGAGAGTTAAAACTTGCTATAAAGATGGACAATTACTTATCAGGGATAAAGGGCAACACGTTGATGATATAAATGTGATCCGATTATTTTAAACTTTACTTTATTTTTTTTCTATTTCAACACCCTCAGCGATCCACTCTACACGAAATAGAGTGTATCATAAGTTAAAAGATAACAGTAGAACAAACACAAGCATAGGGTATATAAAAATACTAGCTATTGATACAGTTGTGTTTCATATAAATATGTACAAAGTCCGCTATGAAATTTGCTATGTTATGTCCTTCTATGTCCTTTGAACAGGCTCAGTTTATAACACTTTCTTTTACAGGAGCCTTTCTTATACCTTACTTTATATTTGTGATGCTGTGTGCCATTCCGATCTTCTTTGTGGAGATGGCGTACGCCCAGTTCTCAAATCTTGGACCAGGAAAGGCATGGATTTGTGTACCACTACTAAGGGGTAAACACTCTACTTTGTGATAAAAATGTTCACATACATATATATGCGACACCGTTTATAACACGTCTATACGTTTTGAATAATAACACAGTGTAACTATAACAAGTTTATCTTTCAACTTAAACTTTAGCCTGCTGGCTACCTTTGCAGCTTACGCAGATCAAGATGCATATGTATGTTTTGAATCAATGCGTATCTCATTGTGTAATATATGAATGAGATTGCGAGGTTTTTTTTCAATGACGTCACGTTCAAGTGATGCATTTAGCAAGTTGATGAAATTGATGTTCGTTAATATCTTTTTCTGTAATAAAGTATAAAAATGTTTATTGGTTTTGATAAAGAATGTTTTAAGGCGATCCAACCAAATCACAGAAGTGAATAAACAGATTTTCACACGTTTATACATTCAAAACCTGTCGATGACATTCTGTAAAATCATTCCACAATGCTTTGACTTAAAATAAGTATATTTGAATATCACCGTGGTGATTGGACGCTTGTAAATACATACATTTATTATTATAATAAACATATCGTTTAAGGTATTGGTTTTGGTATGGTGACCATGACAGGTGTAGTCGCTATTTACTACACAGTGATCATGGCCTGGACACTCTACTTTTTTGTGATGTCATTCAGCGCTACACTACCTTGGAGCAATTGTAATAACCACTGGAACACTGACGTTTGTTACATGCGGTTATCAAAATCGGCAAACAGCTTATCAAATATTTCAAACACCTACATCAACCAATCAGATATGGTATTTACTGCAATCGCCAACCAGTCAGATTTGTCATTTACTACCACTTCCAACCAGTCAGATTTTATACTTGAAGATAGCACAGAAACATCTGTGACGCTGAAAACACCAACAGAGGAATTTTGGGAGTATGCTAGTATAGTATTTAGAATGTCAAACTTTCGGCCTCTAAATTCAAAATATTTTATCCTTTCTGTAGAGTTAACTTAGCTTGGACACCTCTTTTACATATTAACCGTGTCCATAGCTTTTTGAAAACGATGAACTTATTCTTTGTTTTTTCTTTACACATCTTGTTGCAAGACAATGGAATTCATCTCATTGATGACATATTCAGTAGTCAGACCGCTGCAGTTGCCTTACTTTGCTTGTATCGTACCTCTAATAAGCGCTTCGTATGCGAATAACTTAGTTTCTAATGCGGATAACGTTCGGTCCGTGTGCTATCGTTTATCGTGTAACGTTCTCGGATCAATCTTGCGTATACGAAATTGATCTGTGTGAATACAGTATAAAGATCTACATTAAATTAGATTGCATTAACATTTCAGGTATAGTTTGATATTCCCTTTAACATTTCAAGAGTAAGATGGTCTCGCATCTTTGCATCAACATATCTTAAGCTTTTTAAACGGTCTTACCGAGCAGTTTATTAAGGAAACAATGAAACTTATAAATAATTTACAAGTGCTGGGTAAGAAATATGACTTCTCTCAAATTTGTTATGTTGTCATACATTAAACTATCGTGCGTGAAGTGTTTTGTTTGCGTATATTGCGCGCCTCGTCTGCGTATATCGTTCGTGCAGCGTGCGTTGCGTGAAAACTACAGCGTTCTGACTACTGTATGAGTAAGAAAAAATATTAATATCTTTTTGAAACATTTATCCACATTATACAAAAAACTGGTATACTAATAAATTTAAAATAATATTTCAATAAAACAGGGGAAAAGCAAAGAACAGATAAAACAAATCAGTCTGAAAATACATTATTTTAGATCCTAATGGAGATATATTTTTATATAAAGCTTACATAGAATTGCTATTTATAAAATAATGTCTATGGAATCATATCTCGGTTCATGAATAAAACATCAACCAAATGTTGGTGTGAATTATGATGTCGTAAAGACAGATATAAAGGCTTTACCGCAGAAAGTTTTTTTTAACCTTTTGTTACAAAAACACTTGGTTTAGATTTCAGACACTGACGAAAAGACAAAAAGGTCACCTTATTTGTGATTTATGATAGTAAGAGTATCAAATTAACATATTTACCACTGGAGTTTAAAATTAATGCCCTTTCAACCCAAAGATGCAACCTTCCTGTTACCTAAAATAGCCTTCTATGCAATTAAAAAATAAAATACCTGACCTTCCGCACAGTAAAAGCAACCATTACGTACAGCATGTTCAAACTTACTTTTTAAAAAATGTTTCAGACGAAATGTATTAGAGCTCACAGATGGCGTTGAACATCCGGGCACTATACGCTGGCAGCTGTTGTTGTGTCTTCTGGGTGCGTGGACTATCGTTTTTCTATGTTTGGTCAAAGGCATAAAGTCATCTGGAAAGGTTACTATCGCATATTCTTACATAAAAAACATGCACATTTCCGTCCAAGATGGCAATATTAACGCCAAGACGACATATTATTTCGCGCATACGGACACCGAAAAAGAGTGCTGTAACATTTGATATACTCGCTAGATAAAAGGCGCTTCATATTCGAAGTTATGGTGGCATATTTCTGCCAACCACATATCCACTTATTTATCTCGAAATGTTTCGTAAAAAATGTCACTTATTCAGTTATTATCTGGCAAGTGACAAAACTGCGTGTTATTCACTTAAGCATCTTACCAGACAAAACTATAATATTATGTGTGTGCCTGCTACTGCCATCCACGTATTCACTTGCGTTAACTAGGTATCTTGATTTTTGTCAGTTAGTTAGTTATGATTACGATCTTTAAAATAAACACAGTTCAGTCCTCCTCTACATCAAAGCGCTCAAAGCACTTCTGGTGACTGCAATTACTGCTAATCAATTTTGTAAATTACTGGGGGAAAAACGTGATATATTAGCATAATTAGGAATTTATACTATAAATCAGATAAACAAATACTTTTTTTGTAAAACAATTAGGTTCTGAAATTTCTTTCAAAACTAATGCACGGCCTGTCATTGCTGATAAATACACACTGATTTAGTCTTTAGTGGATAATTTTTGGTCTTTATTTGAGTTTATTTTGGGAAAAGAAACACCACAAACATGCAAGCCAAATGTACCCCGCGGTCAGTATATGCCAGTAAGACATACAATAAAACAAGTGGAGATGCACAAAATGCAAAATATCTGTTACACACTAAAGTCCGCTATATATAAAAGCAGGCATCACAAAAGTGCTGGACAGACTGCCTTACAACTTTTGTCTGACCAAGAAAAAAAAATCGAAAAAAATGAGTAGCTGACGAAAAACAAAACCTTTTTAATGTTGACACATATTTTTCTAGAAGGGAAGGAGCATAAAACATTTTTAAAACCGTTTGGTTTAAACAATATTTTATTAATCACAATTCATTTACAATATGTACATATATCAAAAAGGCATACAGGACTGAGTAGGAAGCTGAAAGCTTATTTGAAACTCTCTCCTTATATATTTACGTTTACATGTTAAATCACGGTAACTTATAGTGATTTATAATGTAATTTGCTTGCAGTTTGTTCATCTACATTTGTTTGTCTTATTATAGGATTTTAGGTAATAACCATGTTACGCGCAAGAACGCAAAAACAAAATAGAAAATAATATAACATTAAAGTAAGGTTGTTAATTTATTAGATGTACTAAAATGTGTATGTCTATGTGGCAAAGAAAGGAAGTAGGAGGCGAAAAATAGGAAATTAGAGAAGAAATGAGTTGAGTGGTCGCTTTAGAGACTAGCTTGGATTTGAACTTTGTGTATTTACCGTGTATATATCTATATGGGTTAGTATGGCAGTGCATAATAATTATGCTTCGGATCTCTTTGTTTTTTTGTATGTACCTTTTATGTGCAGGAATATTGAGCTGTTGTGTGTGTTTGTAATCGAGGTATCAGCATAAAGAAGTGTGTGTAAAGTAACAGTTGTTAGTGGTCTGATATTGTTGAAGAATTTAGTGCGTTCTATGATATATTTTGGACAAAGAAATAAATAATGGTAGGTGTTTTCAACTTCACCGCATGTACACAGAGGACTGTTGACAATGCTTTTAGAAAAGAGGTGTTCATTAAGAGAGCTACAGTGAGTCCGAAGCCTACCGTGCAGTATTTGATATCTATATTGTGTATATTGTGTATGTCAGCAAAGAGTCTTCTTTTGAAGGTTGGCAAAGTTGGAGTGTTTCGAATGTCCGGTGGCAATTGGTTCCAGTCAGTTATAGTTGCCTAGTGTTTAATAAATCCATAGGCTTATACCAACTTTTTATAATTCCGATACTTTAAACACAGTTCTTTTTTATATCATTTCAAAAACATACAATGTTACAGGGCTAGTTTATATTATTTATGAATCAGTATTACTTTTCTTACTTGTTGTTATTTTCATTATAAGTACAGTCACAAGGTGTACATACCGTTGTAATACGGCCCTTTAAAGAGATTACTTTAATTTCTTTAACCTTTGTCTGAAAGCATGATATATAAACGTTATTACGTAGTAAAAGTATATGTTTAGTATGTGTGAAAACAATTCTGCAAAATGATCAATAATATTTCCACGACATTTCATCTTCTCTACGTTTTAGGCTAAAGGAATTACAAAAAGAAAATCTTTCTATAATAATGTGGTTCTATGTGTTTGTACCAAATAGAAACACTTACTAGGTAATAAGTCTCTAGACAAACGTGTTTTTTTATAACAAAATTATCTAATACAAGAGTATTTTATTTCTATTAAAATTTTCCGTTTAATTTCACTATTATCATGATTATAATAGAATTCCGCTTTTGCCGGTGTTCTTGGGCGCGAGTGGTGTCGCACATTACAGATACTGTCTGCTAGTATTTTACTTGGTTGTAATCTATGGTTCCAGTTTCAGTTTATTTGCATTAAGGCCTCCGGCCCATACACATAACATATATACATACCAATAGTTAAAATATCATATACATCATCATGACACAGTATGTTCATTAAAATAGCATATTTTAACAGTCTAGTCATAACATGTATAATAACAATTACAATTTAATTACGCATAAATTTTAATGCTTATCTACATGAAAGTATCAAAAGTTAACTGAGCAAACATTTTTAATTCTCATATAATCATCTTACATTTTGTTGTTCCCCAGTGTATAAATGAGCCGTGCCATGAGAAAACCAACATAGTGGGTTTGCGTCCAGCATGGATCCAGACCAGCCTGCGCACCCACGCAGTCTGGTCAGGATCCATTCTGTTCGCTTTCAAAGTCTGTTGCAATTAGAGAAACTGTTAGCGAACAGCATGGATCCTGACCAGACTGCGCGGATGAGCAGGCTGGTCTGGATCCATGCTGGTCGCAAACCCACTATGTTGGTTTTCTCATGGCACGGCTCAAATATGTTGTTTTACCTGATATGATCATTATTCCGACTGTGATGCTTCTTACAGGTTATGTACGTTGCAGCAACAGCCCCCTATGTGCTACTGACGATTTTGCTTGTTCGTGGGTTAACACTAGATGGAGCGATAGACGGACTCTTGTTTTATGTTGTTCCAAAATGGGATAAACTTTTAACTGTATCTGGTAAAGGAGTTTGTTCATTTTAACAGCAGCAGCCTGCATGTTTATTTTGTTTTCACGAAATTGACAATTAACGGAGCAGTAATGCAAATTAGTTAAGTCTATTCGTCATAGAGAATATTCGAACTCCCAATTTATAATTATATAAGATGCAATATTATGCGCCTAAATATAACTGACTGAGACGATTTTGCAGCCCAGTTTTAGGTAGACTTATTTGCAAAAGGCAAAAGGCAAAAGTTCCTTTCATAATAGGGCTTATTGATTTGTCAGAATAAAAAGCAAAATCGCCCGCTCTGCTTTTTCAAACATTCTTTACAGATGTAACAGCGAACATCCATTACAGGGTACATGATTATGGTCATTGTGGTGTGATAATTATATCTGAAATCTATTGCAAAAATGATAGCAAAACATTCAGCATCAAGCTTTATCGAAATATAATTTACATTTTAGTTTGGGGCGATGCGGCGGTACAGATGTTTTATTCCGCCGGTCTTGGATGGGGAGGGATATCTACACTGGCTAGCTATAATGACTTCCATAACAATGTTGCAAGGTAAAACAATTCAAATGTCCATGAATTAAAACAATTTGATTGGTTAAACACAGACGATCATAAATCGATGAACCCCATTTATCATTGCTTTATACAGGTACGTATTTGAGAGTATGTGTGCTTTTTGGTTAAACGTTTTTATCAACAATTTTTCAGTCATCTGAGGGACGGTGTCTACTTGTAGCAGTGAGCACAATGCCCAATTTGATAGTGCTGCCTCACTGGAATATCACCCCGTAGACACGTGACATGATAATTTACCCAGTCACATTATACTGCCACAGGACTGACCAATCCTAGTAATATCCTCTTAATATTGAGCGCCAAGCATGGAAGCTACTAGTACCATTTTTATGTCTTTGGTATGATGCGGCCATGGATCGAACGGACGATCTCCCGCACTAGAAGCGGGCGCTCTACCACTAGGTTACGGAGGCGGTCTGAACGTTGCGTGAATGCTGTAACGTATAGCAGTTACTGTAGTGCCCGAAAAGACAAACAGCTATAATTTGTTTTGAACAAAACATACTTGAGACCACTCATAATCTTAGTTAGATCGATGACTATCGTTTGGATTCAAAATGTTTTATGCGGAGTGCAAAATCATTTGAAGAAAAAGGGGTGGTGAGCGGGGGGTGGGGTTGGGTATAAACAGAAATAAATTGGTAAAATGTATGAAAAGTATGTAAATATGATCTTCATTTTACTGTTTATCTGCTTTTTTCTAAATATTTCTGTAGAACTATTAACTGTCTTTGTCCACTGAAATGTTAGCCATGTCAACACATGCACGTGTGGACTTTATTACATATCTTTTACTTTTCAGGTATATTATATAGCTTGAAAGCAATATATAATGTAAAACATTAATTTTAAGAATTACGAGCTTGAATAAGGCTCCATACACAACAAGTTCATGTGCAAAATTGGCTATATCTTTATAAACGCCAAGTGACCGAGGATCTGCAAAGAAGAAGAAAAAAATACACATATTGTTTTTCCTTATTTCCAGAGACGCAATGATACTTCCAATTTTAGACTTTGTCACGAGTTGGTTTGCCGGCTGTGTAATATTTGTCAACCTTGGCTTTATGGCACATTCAGCTGGGCTACCTATTGACAAAGTTATAAGTCAAGGTAAGGGAAAATGGTATATACTTCCTTGAACTCAACCAGTCATTATTGTTCAAAAGAGTAAGATAAACTTTATTATGAAGCAAAGTATGGGTGATACAAGTACAAATAAGACAGAGAATAGAGGTTCTTGATTAATAAAGACATACATTAACAATTCATTTGCTTAAAATAACAAACACAGTTTTTAATTCGACATGTCGCCCGAATCCTACTAAGTACTAATTCTCCTTAATGGAAATCTCGCAGAGGATATTTATGTGATGTGCTACGAACTTAGAAGCGAAAAGTTTTCATTTTACATAAAACATTTAAAAGGATGTGATTCCAAGTTTTCAACATGGTGGTGATGATTAAGAGTAAAAGTCTGTGAACGTTAAACGACTTAAACATCTGAGTGTGTTTATTTTTGTCATGGGTTATTCCGCGGTGGATCCCACATGTGCTCCATGTTTTGTTTTGATTTGCCTTTGTTGTCTGCTTCGTTTTAACTAGGAATCATTGGCACATTTATACTTATCCTTCTTATTGATATCGTTTCGTAGTAGAACAGCTGTGTACTTGTAACATGGCTATTTGTATAGGATCATTTTCATTGGTTCTAAGCATTTGCCGGAGTTCTACGTTAATCAGATCTGATGTCATTATACCTTTTGTATAATTTTACAAGCCCTCACCTTTCCAAGTGATACTTTTCAAGATTATACAACCCGGTAACCACAATAATATTCAGGAGTATCTTTTACTACCTCCCTCTGCTCCAGTCTTTTTTTTATAATTTCTAGGTCCAGGGATAGTTTTCATGGTGTACCCAGAGGCACTGTCCCAGCTCCCATTACCACAGCTGTGGTCAGTATTGTTCTTTCTGATGTTGTTTACCGTTGGACTAGACAGCCAGGTAAATTTTGTTTCACAGTTGAAAAGTTTACCGTTCTTTAATCAGCAAATTAGATGAAAAAAAAAAACTCAAATAATCCTTGGACGTACTTAATGTAATGTAACGCAATAAACATTTAATGCATGGCAGTTAGCTTTAATCGCGGCACTTCGTTAAAATATATCTACCACAATTATAACATGTATTTCCGTCTTACATTTATGCCAATATAAGCTAAAACATTTCAGTTCCGGCATATAGATGCACATTTATTACCAGAAAGGGTAGTAATATTATGAAAAATATTTAAAAGGTTTCTTTGCGATCGCGTATTACCTACCATAATGAAAATGATTAAGATCAACCAAACTGTAACATGTTTGTTTTTTCAAATCTTTTTCAAGTTTTCTTATTACAAATGTAACACATAGACATATAGATGTTTGCACTTTTATGCATTGTCATACTCGTACTGTTTCACACCCAAAGGAGAAATGAAACGTGACGGGTATGTTTTATTCATTTGTAGGTTAGAGATTGAAAGTATTTTGATAACTGCTCGAAACCGACAGTAAATAATTTCATGCAGTAAATGTTCAAAAGCTTGCAAAACTCTCATGTCTTCAAGCCGAAATGTACAGCAGCATTTTTGAAATACGGCGGAAAATAGGACTTTAAAAATAGAATGTGGCACGAAACAAACACATTTGCGTTAAAGATTGTAGAATTTCATTGAAAGCATAGCTTTTTACGCAAATACGAAATCGAAAACTGTAAGGTATTCACCATTCGGTCTGTGACGTTTTTGCGCTCAGAATACACTAATTATATCGTTATATAGCTATGGTGTGGGTGATTTTGAAAATGTTTGTCAAATATCACTGCCCTTTGTAATCAACAACAAAAGCCTTTAGCACTTTTAGCAGATGGTCAGAAGTAAAGCAGACAGTAGTAGATGAGTATTTTATCGAAATGAAATTGTGGTGTTGACTTTTTATAGAAATTTGGGTGGGATCATACCTTTTTGCTGAAGGATAGTTTAAGTAATAACTTTGTGTAGTTGCAATTTAATGTCTGACCGTGCGTGAAGACGTTGTAAATGTGTAGCGTAGACTGCAACTGCTATGACAGCAATAAAACTTTTATTTAGAGAGCTTTGGGGAAAAATGATTAGAAATGAAAAAAGTACCAGACATTTGATAGACCATTTGGGCAAAAGAATGATTACAAATCCCAACTGAAAACTTAATGAAAAATCACATAGATTCTGAAATTGAATTTATTTGGAGTTGATCGAACTTCGACAACGGTGAAATCTATTCTCATAGGAATTTTTAGTTACAGTATTTAGATACACAAGTTTCATAAATTGCTGCGTGGTTTTTAGTAAGGATGTAAGACACCTTAACAGTTTAGTTGCATATCATCTAATGGTAGTTTTGCGCGTTCGGATAAAACATATACAATATAGAAGTTGAATAAACCATGGTTTTTAAAAGCTTCAGTGTAATACTGAGAACACTAGACAGATAAAAAACTGTGTTTCCTATTGTATCCGAATTATTTGAAACATTTGGACCTCACGCAAGTTTGCATAATGGGAGTTACAATTGTAATGGTATTTTCGCGATTTTTTTTCTGAAACGTTTTTTGTCACAGTTGTAAATTGACATATTGTCATATTGTGTAATACAATGCATAGGTCTGTGAGAGTATTTTCTAGTACATTGTCCATCATTAAACTGAACTGCAAATTTCATTGTAACTTTGTTTTAATATTGATCTTTGTAAAAATGTTACGGCTTTTATGAATTTTCACAGGAGGTAACATTTATATGTAGGGAGATTTTCCTTTGCGTATAACGAGCAAAGTTTGCTGCTCTGTTTTACTTTTTTATTTTAACGTTACGCCATGACTTCCGGATAATCAGTTGTGCAGAAAAGTCTTAAAACATTTAAAAGTGATGTCAGGTATGAACTTTTTAATGAAATATAAACATAAGGAGTATCCTTTTAAAGACATAGGAACCAAAACAGTCTCAGTGATTCATTTGCAACATTTCTTAATTACTCGTATGAGCAATTTAAAATAGAAGAATTAAAAGCATAATATGTTTATTCTAATGTAAGAGCATTTTAAATTGCTCATACGAGTAAAATGAAAATTTGATATTAACGCAATTTGCATATTTTTCGAATGCAAATTGCGTTAATATCAAATTTTCATTTTACGAGGCTAACATTGTGACTGCACCTATGAGGATAAGCTGTCCAAATATTTGTTTTTTTTATCTTAATGTAAGCGGAAAAATGGTTTCAAAATGGACTGATATGAAAAAGAGTCGTGATATAAAATACCTCATACTGTCACTGAGGGGAATCACATGATCAAAATAATCTCTAAACTAAAGTTCTATTTTGAAAAAACATTAATAAATTCCCTGCCATGCTAAGATTTGAAATTCAAACATAGCCTAACATATGACTAATGAAAATTAACAAATTATTATGTAGTTGATAATAAAGATAAATATCCTGTTATAATTACAAACACTAAGGAAAAAAAGAAGTCTAAGTTTCTTGAAGTGTTCCAGATAATCAGGAAGTGATTGTGATTAAAATCTACGTAGTTTTAGGATACATCTATGTTGCCATATGATAGGCTATATTTTAGATTTACAGCAAAACTTGCTTCAATATTATCCCATATTATTCATAAATTTATTTTAGTTTAGAGATTATTTTGATCATGATTTGTTCTACATTAAACAATGTAAAAGATAGCAAGAGTTAACTTTGTAAAGTTAATTTGGAAATCAGCAGATCCATTTTTATGGTTAATTAATTGAGAAAGTCATCTGTTCAGTTTAAGAGATCCAGTGTGCAACAAAAAATCAAGGGGTCACAAATTTGCAGCACAACAAATTATATGCAGTTATTTTTTATAAATCTTCGCACTACCCTAAAATATGTTTCTTTTTAAAGAACTGGCAGGCCATATTTAGAAAAAGTTGAAATGAGCTATTTATTCCTTAGTATTACAGATAATGTGCATTCAAACTGTTTATCAGAAAGAGTGTTTAAGTTCTAAATTTACATTTACATAAATTATAGAGTTATATAATATTCAAATATGCATTTTCACATTTGACTAATTAATTGTAGCAAACGGTATTAGACACTGTATTTATATTTAATATAAGATATACTTTAGAACAAAGAAAATACTATTTTGGATAGTATTTCAAAAGTGCTAACCGCCATTTTGAGGTAGAACAAATTCATTCTGTGGCATTTAAATTCTAACTCGAACCTTACACACCTTACAAATCACACACACACACACACACACACACACACACATGTTTATTCCGTGTGTACACAAATATTGCATAGAAAGTATACTGTCATTTATATTTTTAGATATGAAAGTTGCACATAATCATAGTGTAGAATACGACCACTGCACCTCTATGAAAAAATTTAACCAAACCACATTGATAATCCTTGTCGTGGTCCAAAGTTACAGGGTAATGTAAATAATGTCATTCTTACAATCCTTAGACTAGTTCCTTATACAAATAATTTTAACAAAAATGTTTATCAGAAACCAAACATTGAGAGAGAAATTATTCTATAACTCTTTAACTAATTAAGCATAAAAATCATATAAATGGTCAAGTTTTGGTCTGATATATTCAGAGTAAAGTTTTACAATCAATGAAAGCAAGGAGGTTAAATGTTTATATAAATAAGTCTGCTTTAGATCTCATAGAATGAATTTTAGAATGAAAGACAATCTGTCAGATCATACACCTTGTCATTTCTGGCTAACAACATTGACGTGCATCCATCGTTTGCTGGTATTGTCATACTTGACAGGAAATTCTGCGCATTCATACTTGATATATGAATTCGCAGATTTTGCTGTCTAAAGGCTAAACATGTGAAGCTGAATCCCAGCAGAATTTAAAACTTAGAAATATTAGAATATAAATGACGCTTAAAGTCAGAATAGATAAGCGAGATAATGGTATTGAACAATGTAAAATTGAATGAAGTCGTATATTTCACATATATATTTCAGATACAATTGATATGTCAATGAATATTTGATGTATATGTTTCCTTTGCGAACCCAGTGCTCACCTACTTGACTCAATTTATTGTACACTAAATGTTTAATTATATCCTTTAGCAGTTGAGCATTAATAATTGTTCGTTCAGTCTTTATCCTGTATTTTGTGGAGTTATGAAATAAACACATGTCAAATGCTGCTCAAATGTCAAAAATAACGTTTGAATCATCAAACTGTGAAGATTCATTTAAGATATGTATGAAACTGTCAACTAAATAATGGGCCAATTTGTTTCACTCAACCCGCGGCCTGCAGTCACGTGAGCGGCAAGAAAATTATTCTCGCCGGTTTATTAATAAACGAACGCTTCGTCGGGCGTATGCCGGCCAGTATAAAATCCATTTTTTATGATTTTCTATTGCGGTCTGTTCCAAATAAGTTTGCAAAATATTTCTTGCGGAATGCTTCTACCTTTACTGGAATTAACGCCAAATTTCAAAATGTTTACCCGATTTTATATCGGAAAAATATATGATTTGCTGCTTTGCCTATCTCCAAAGACTGGCGCACATCGGCGTACGCTGGGCAGTGCCGAGAAGCCAAACGGACGTCTAGCCGGTTGCCCGCAGTGAAACAGTGTATGCCGCACAATTGAAACAAATTGGGCCAGGGAGTATAATTATGTTTCATGTGTTTAAAGTTAAAACAAAAACATAAAAATTACAAGTATCCATCTGCTTTTTCATTTAAAGTACATTGCACAGCAGGTATTCTATTAATTGCGATTCCATTCGGATAAAAAATAACAGTTCCTTCACACAATACGTTTAACTAAACAGATAAAAATATATGCCGACGGTGTTACAAATCTAACACTAGTTTATTTCCGCTGACGTTTACTTTAGAAAATTAGAATAATAGAAATACTGCGAGTAAACAATAACACATAACTAAACTCTTTACAGCAAAAATAAGGGTAAGATATTTTCAGTATTTTGAAAAATAAATTAATTGCTACACGAACATTTAGCAATGGTTGCATCAGCATTAAAACAGATCCTTTTATAAATGTTATTAAACCGACAAGTTAGAGAGTTGTTTGGGAATCGTATTAAAATTTTCATTTTTAGTTCTATGTGACTTTTATGTAATATTTTATCCACATGTAAATGTTGTCCTATAATCTTTCATGTTTTAATTCATTCCTCATAACGTTAAAATGAACAACAATCTACATGTCTATTTTAGTCTATACTGATACTAGATACCAATTTGTAACCGGGTTCATTTCAGGTACTGAGCATTCGATAACAAGCTCGTCTTTTTCAAACTTGATAAAATACTTTTTAAGGCACAGAATGTTGTGCCATTTTTATGGAGTATAGTTATATGGCAATTTGTTCTCAATTATCTATTGTCAAAAGCAAAAATACAAAAATAGCAGTTAAGGATTGTCTATCAAGTTAACTAAGGAATATATGAGCCGTGCCATGAGAAAACCAACATAGTTGGTGTGCGACCAGCATGGATCCAGACCAGCCTGCGCATCCGCGCAGTCTGGTCAGGCTCCATGCTGTTCGCTAACAGTTTCTCCAATTCCAATAGGCTTTAAAAGCGAACAGCATGGAGCCTGACCAGACTGCGCGGATGCGCAGGCTGGTCTGGATCCATGCTGGTCGCAAACCCACTATGTTGTTTTTCTCATGGCACGGCTCATATGGCTGTCTTTAAGTGCGCCTGGTTGACTTCTCCACACACTTTAAAAATATATTATACCAAAATATAAACTAAAAAGCAATGCTTTCACTCCTGAATGAATATGTTTCCTTCAATATGAAACGAAACGTGCTATTGGACAATCATAACCATATTCAATAAACATAACTTTTTTCGACCTCTAGTATTATATAGCATTAACTTAGAAATTGAGGGTCTAAAATGATTTAAATGTTATTAATGAATATGCTTTATAGTTATTCCTCGTTTATTGTGTGAAAAACATAATGTATGTTAGTTGAATATGTGGCTATTGCAAAGTGTAACTCAATAACCAGACATTTTGTGAACATATTCTCTTGACATATTGGTATATAAAGATCGTTTACTTTGCTTTTGATCAACTAGCATTATCGTAATGGTCAGGGAATACTGCGCATTAATGTTTGATAAAAGATGCAATGCATTTTGTCAAGAAAAAAAACACATTGAATAGAAAGACTCCCGATGGAAATCAAGACTACAAACATTTTAGCAATATAAATGCCGTCAACATTGATGATAAATAATTCAAATATGTTTGAATTAGTAAAGTTTAAATGGTTCATAGAAACTGTTTGTTGTTATTGATTTGGAAAAAAAACTATGAATCAAGTGTTCGTTTAAAACGCATAATCTAAATCTGAATATCCACATCATATCTGAAATTTTCTTATGCAGCAAATTTTGAACTAAGTTGAACTAAGTTCTTGACTTAAACTAATAGCATATCTTCACTTAAACTCGTTCGTATAGTAATTCTTCCCTGTGACAAGTATTAAAAAATAAAAACTGAACCGTGCTATCTACTTCAGTCGTACCACTTTATGACATTACATCACAGTATTTCTAAGTATAGACTAAAAGGGAATGGTCATACGACTTCGTGTTACTATGGTAGCGAGTAATACTCAACAGAACCTTGTATGCACTTTTGTTACCTACGTATATAAACTTAGTTTTTGATTTTACTCCTATTGTTTAAAATAGTTACTATTTTCTTACGAAAAGTAAGTCTTTAAAATTAACTTATTCTTAATGATATTTTATTTAAAAATATCACAAAAATACACAAAACAGCTAGAACCGACTTCTTATTGAATAGTTGACATGTTTCTGTTAAAATATATTAAGGGTTTGTTTAACGTTAGTTATACCGGCCGTATGTTCTTAGTATTTACATCTATAGAGAACCAGTTTTCCTTGTCACAAGATGTAAGAAATGATTTTTCAACAAGAAGCGCACTGTGTTCCTAGGCCATAAGGGCAATGCCAACGCATGACTGTTGAACATCAATGTTGAGCCTGCAACATTTTCGTATTTGTCGTGTTGAGCGACCTGTGAAGTTTCCACTTATTCTATTCTATCAATTTTGTTCCTATTCTTGCTATTTGAAACGTAAAGTATCTTGCATCTAACAGACCCCAGATTGTTTTCTTTGATCTTCTCATGTTCTTACTTTTAAAAGTACATATAGGCATCAAAATTGAAACAGACCTTTTTCTTTTGGGATTTTTTAAAGAAAAAAAGATGTTTAAAAATATCTACATGAATTGTCACAATTTCCTTAAATGTTCTATAAAAATCTCTTCTTTTTTTATCTAACTGATCACTAACCAGTTCAAAGTTCTGCTAAGACCAATTTATTTTAAATATGCATTAGGTAATTAGCATCTTTTGCATGAGATTTGACTAAAAGGTTGTCTGCATTTCCCCCAAACATATAATGTCATGACCATTTGTTTTTTGTCTCAAGTAACTCTTTTTGAAACCATTTTCCTGCATCTTTGACTGCACTTCGATGCAGTTACATATAGGCATGTCTAAAATATGTAGTGTCTACTTAAATTTTGTATTTTCACTTAGTATCAATCAAATGACCTTAGCTTGACGTGTAAAAGAGTGTATGTTCTATGTAAAGTATCATCAAAGTGTAAAATACTTATGCATTTTTGCGCATCTTTCCGCAGCATTTCTTAGCAACATCTCCGATAGCAATCTGTGAACAAAAGCTCCGTCAAAATATCGTAAAATGTAGAAAATCCTTCACTTTTTGGAAATATCAGTATCTCGATGTTATAGGCATTGTCTTCACCTGTGAGACTAAATAAGCTCGCCGCCTAGTGCAATAGAGAATGCGAACATCTACGGATCGCGGAGTCGTATGTTCAGTTCAAACTCCGGGTGAGGCGTGTCGATTTGATAAAAACCATTGTTTCTGAAATTATTCGTCCTCCACCGCTGATTCAAGTGGGGCAGTTGAAAGTTACTTACGGAGAACAGTTTTATACAGGTACAGAATCCAGAAACACGGGTTAAGTTAACTACTCGCCGTTACATAACAGAAATACAGTTGAAAAAAACGGCGCTTACCCCGAGGCAAACAAGCAGACAGACTCATAAATAGCAAGTTTACACCTGGTGTCATACATTTTGAATACCTTACATGTTTGTACAATGAATGAAACCTACAGTAAATATAATTTTAATGTCGATCGCAGCTTTTTTTATTATTAATTAAAGGTAATGTTGATCGCAACTTTTTATTAATTAAAGGTTAGAGATAAAAGGATTTTCTAAATTCGAAATCAAACAATCGGCATACACTGTGCTTCGTTGTATAACTGTTAAATTGTAATTGTAAACAAATTAAACCGTTTCCTTTATTCCCCCTACCCCAGTAAAATCAAGTTTTCGTCATGACAAATGGGGACTGTATCATCAGAATTGTTTATTAAAGGTCTAGAATGTTCAATGAAACATTTCGTTTTATAGCCTATTCATAATGTAATATTTCATGATCATGAACCGTAATTGAATATGTACACAAATGGGACTCATGATTTTGAAAATTGTAAACAATTAATCAGAAGTATTTCAGAACATAGTCTCTAGATATTTAAACTAGCTAACATCATTTAGTTTTTACATATTGAGCTGGAAATGTCTCAACGGTCAGGGAGTACTAAACATTAATATTTTATGAATGATTTTACACTTTTGTTGCCATAAAAGATAGACTGATTCCCAATAGAAATTAAGACTACATAAATACGACCAGTTCTAAAGGATGAAAATATCATGTTTAGACCAACCGTAAAATGTCCCAAGATACGGTTACTATATGGTAACTATGGTACGTAGATACCGCTATCACATGGTCCATAATTTCAATAAATCAACAATTTTAAGAGCGGGATCTTTAGTAAATACAGATATGAAACTGTGTAATGATAAAAAAATTAATTGGACATCAGAATCGGCAAAAACATTTGGTATGACATTCTCGAACAATATTAATCTAGACCCGAAATTAAATAGCTTGAACAACTGTTTGTTCAATGGGAACACAGAAAACTACCATTACTAGGAAAAAGTACAGTGATAAAAACTTATATCTCCCTTTACAGTTTTACCAAGTCTCTGAAGAAAAATTAAAGGTAATAATAAACTTTAAGATAATGTATAACTTTATATGGGACAATAAACCAGAAAAAATAAAAAAAAGATGTACTACAAATTGATTACGAGAGAGGAGGACTAAAGATGATAGATATTAAGTGTTTTTTGAACTCGATAAAAGCCTGTTGGATAAAACGATTTATGTGTAACAGTGAAAGTGTGATTTGGGGTACTTTCTATAATGCAATTCTCCAAACAGCAGGGGGAAAGTTAGTATTTGAATGTAATTTGAATCATAAAGACATTGAAAACATATGTAAAAACAACGTATTTTAAAGATGTTCTTATTGCATGGTATACCATTAAGAAGGTTGAATTAAATGACATAAGTGGAAAACAGATAATCTTGAATAACTCTGACAAAAGGAATGGGAATAAAACGTTTTATTACAAAGAATGGCATGAAAAAGGAATAAGATATTCAGAACACTTATTTGATTACAGGAAAAAAGATTTTTATTCTTTTGAACAATTCAAGTACTTATACAATCTGGAAAATAATGAGTTCTTAAAATATTTTCAAATTATCACCAGCATCAAGCCGGACCTAAAAGAATCACTTAAAAAAGAAAGCATCATATACACTACTACAGACAACCTGCTAAATAAAATTCAGGCAGCAAAAGCACAAAACAAAGTACTATACACTAAACAAGCAAACGTAAAACTAAAACTAGAAATAAAATCAGAAAAGCACTGGGGATAGTTCCAACAAATAAGTATTTGTTCAAAATGAAATTGACTAGAACAAACTTATGTGTGTTTTGTAACATGTAAGTGGAAAGTATATAAAATCTATTTTGGGAATGTAATCATGTTCAAATTTTGTGGAATAGACTAAGTAACTTTCTTTCAGCAAAGGGAATATCGTGCCCTTTCAATCTAGAATGTAGGCTATAAGTTTTGGATTTGTGCAAACGGGGTTAGAAAGCAATATCATAAATTTCAAGATTTATTTGATGAAATATTATATTTTTCAAATGCAAAATAGACGTAAGGTTCCCGTATTCAACCAGTTTTTATCCTATTTAAATATCAGACTTTGTCTACAAAAAGAAATAGCAATCATGCAAAATAAACTTGATTTAATTTATCATTTAAAGAAATAGTCTTTCTTATATCTTTAGTATACATCCTTACCACGTACATTACTAAGACACACGAAAAAAATATTTGAAATAATCTATTTAAAAGTAATCAAGAGCGCACATGGGTAAACTCTATGTTTTGTTTCTCTACTTTTATCTTACACAGTGTTAACTTTCTTCTCAAGTTAAGCGTCTTATCATTCAAAGTGGACACATTTATTTATCTTTTTTGACATACAAAACGATTTTATAAACAAAGCTGAGCGGGAAATGATGCAATTGTTTTATGTATCTCAAAGATATTATTTCTGTTTTATTATAATATATATATGATAGGTCTGCAGAATTGTACAAAAACAAGTGTAACGTGTTTGTATGATGTACGTCATAAAAAAACAACAACAACAACAAAAAAAACAAAAAAAGACAGTAAATTTCTTAAATGTCTCGCGCTTTTACAAAAAAATATGCTGTTTATTGAATTTGTGGTGTACATTACAATAGTGAAATGATATATACGGTCGACCAAGCACGAATATACAAACAATTAAAAGCATCATATAGAATTGCTTTGACACTGAGATTAAACTTATTTACAGTCCTACACAGAATAGAGATTTACAGAAAATATAATCATAACTTTCAGACCGTCTATAGTCAACTCAGACAAAATAAATGAGAACCAATTCCCAGCTGAAAAAAAAAGAATAATAAAAATCATATATACGCGGTAATTTAAATTTATTTATAATTGATTAAGCAAAAGGTCGGTGATGTGGCAATGGCGAAAAATATACTGAAGGGACAGTTATACACTTAATATTTCGATCTCAAGTGATATATCGAGGGTTCAACGCAATAAGGGCGTATCACATATGATTATTATATGTAGATACGCCCTTATTGCGTTGAACCCTCGATATGTTACTACGTTGATTCCAGTATAGATACAAGTCAAATGGTTTATCGCGGCCAGAAATTTGTACAAACCGGACAGAAGTTGCGAAATTGTCATTTGTTCAGGAAAGAAGCGTTTACCATAATGTCCAGTACTGGACAGGTATAGTGACCATGCACGGACACAGCCAATTTTCTCAGAGGGGGTCCGATCCCCCCCCCCAACCCCACCCTGGAATTTTTGAAATTTAGCACTTCATTTTTTTGCGTTCTGGGACAGTTTTATGGACTAACCTGTTAAATTTGGGAAAATGATAAAATCAAGCTTTCTTGAAGGTAAAATTCTTAGTTTCTTTTAGATAAATAATATGAATTATGTCGGGGTCGTATGTAGCAGCATCCGCATATACTTTACATGCAGTCCTAATGTTGCCTTTTTTTCGAAAAACATTTTCTTTCCTTCTTGTCTTCTTTCTTTTTTTAAAGATTTTCCAGAGGGGGTCCAGTCCCCATCCCCACCTCTGGGTCCGCGCATGGTGACATATCATGCGTTATGTTTATGAAGGTAAACTTGTGTTTGGTTAAATTTCAACAGAGCACAATTGTCTGAACAGTGTACAAACTCATTACTGTTTTTTCAGGCAAGTGTGGAAAAAAGTGGTAGACAATGAAATCAGTAACATTTTTATTAAAAAAAAAACAATGAGACAAACATTTCCAACATCTTTGGACGGCTCAAAAATCCCATGTTAAACATACGATAAAGCCCGAAACGCGTGAAAATGTTCCGAATGTAAATCGGGTGAAGTTAAGCGCTCTATGTATAAAGTTAGATTATGCGTCTAGATTGATTAAACTGGGCGAGTCTACTTACTTATTCCTTGAGGATGAAAAAAATGTGTTTTTTAAATGTTGCTCTTAAACAAGGGTGGCGGTTGAACTACTAAAAGTACAACAACAGTTAATTCACAACAAATCATACGGTATGTTTTATAATCAGTAGAAGCTAGTCGTTTTTACACTTATGAGACCTGTTTCACCCACAAGTAAAGAATTCACAGGTCCATCATGAAATATTTTCCCCAGCGCACATATACTTGTCCTATTCAATTTGATCGCGGCCTCATCGGAGGCGATCAATAAACTCCTTTTAACACGTAAACAGTAGTGTCTCAATGGATATGAGGAACAAGAAACCTTCAGGTTAAAAAACAGCAATTCTGCATATAATTTAGTTCCTAACACATTTTTATAGAAATAAAAGTGTAATATTTTATTCTTAGAACATGGATTACTACATTAAATTGTGCTATATTATTATGATAAAAGTTTTAAAAAGATACATGTAGCAAAGGTAAAATATATAACATTAAAACACTTAGTCTAGTAAAAGCTAATTAATTTTTGGGAAACAAGGGATTTAAACATATTTTATTCCTTCCTTTTTATGACAACATATACAATGTACATATACAGAACATATACAAAACACTCTAAGAAAGGTAAAAGGGTTGGACCACAAGTTCATATAACATTAGGAAACAAGGGAAAACATCCAGAAAAGCAATTGTCCAAATAACGCAGCCATACTGTTCAGATGCGTTTAATTATATCACTGCACCCTCGTGATAAAGCACACTCGCTTCTGAACTCCAAACAATGATTTTGTTCAACGATATATCAGTGACAGGGATACATTTAGTTCAGATACCATTTAGTTCAGACACCTAAAGTATTAATATCTTATAGATTCGACACCCATTACACAAATCTTAAGATGTGCCCTTCATATTATATAATCATTCGATTATATATATCAAAATCACAACATTTATATCTCTTCTAAATAAAAGTTGCGTGTTATGCGCACTGCTACAAACTAGGAGACACCATTGCTTTTTCTGTAAGCCATGAACACAAACACAGTTAAAGAGAAAATGCGCTGATGAACTGTTACACAGTATGTGTTATATTTACAAAATAGTCAAACAGACATTTTAACCAAATAATTATCAAAACAGCAAGCATTTCCTCCCTTCTTTGTAGTGTAATCAGAGAGAGGATCATAAAAAAAAGTGCAAATAGTGGAACTATTTTTGTCTAATATTATTAGTTTAAAATGTAAATGCACGAATATAGTGAAATACGTTCATTCGCGTTCGCCAACATTTCATTTCGAGACGGAAGAATATCAAACACAAATCTTGAATTAAGTATCCCCCTGATATCTAAAACTGATATCGTTAAGTTTTCCGACTGTCACTGGCACTGTAGTAATGGACAGGGAATACCGTGCATTAATATTTGATAAACGCTTTTATAAATTTTGTCATAAAACTGGACAAAGCCGGAAAATACGGCTCCCCGTAGAAATTACAATTACAAAGATACGAGTGCTAAAAACGACCAACGCATCGTGATTAAATCACCAAAGCAATGGTTTGGAAATATGTTCAATTATTGTAGGTGAAGATAGCGCATAGCCTACAAAATGCAGTCAGATACAATAATTCGATTTACAGAACATTGCGCTGCCACGCGGCTTTATAAGCTGCGTGATGTTACTGGATATCAATTGTAAGCTATCGTTGATTTAATTCATTTTATAAGTCTACGGTATAATAGTTAGCAGTTTGTAAAATTATGTGAAATCTTTTGCAAACATTGAAGGCAACTGTGCACATTTTTCATAATGGCTCCAAAAGCTTCTATGTAATGGTTTAGGCGGAACTCTGTCATAAGTTAATATTGAAATGAATCCATGACCCCAGTGGACCAGAAAATCTTAGAACAGGGTAACATTTTATGGCCATCAAATGGCACGTAACGACAGTATCCATGAAAAGATCCAATGTGCAATTCAACAAAATATGGCAGGTACATTTTAGTTTGATTTAATCTGTTCATGAGAGGTTATAAAATATGTGTGTATTGTTACAAACCGCTACCTCTCACACAGACAGACAGAGACACGCACACACCCAAGTGCGAACGCTCATGCGCAACTATTTCCATTTATGTCGTGTTGGTTGGACGACATATGGTTTTCCACTTTTTTATTTTATTGCTTGCAAAAACATTAAGGAAGAGACCTTGTCTGGTTATTTCAAAATCTTTTCTTGTTATTATGAAACTGTTATCTTGTAATTACGAAATCGTTTCTAGTAATTACGAGATATTTTATCCTAATTACGCGAAAAATATTTCGTTACCACATGTCAAGATAATATATTCGTTGCTTACTTTTCATTTGACACGTTTTTGCTTTCCTAAAACTACCGGGAGTTATAAACTTAGCTTTTTAAATTATAGAATTCAAATTAAGCATCGGACTATTACTACAGTGATATAGCTTTATGTGCACTTATAATCATCTATTAACTGCAGTGTTTGTACAGTATAAAAGTATCAAAAGTATCATGTTAAGTATTTGTATAATATATGATGCAGTTTCCAGCCAGTCGAATATGCGAAATTGAGCTGAGAGGTAAGCTAAAACAGACAGTCTAAGGGCGAAAACTGCTAGATGTCAACAGTTGAGGGAAACATGTAATGGTTGCTTTTCTTTCAGTCAGTAAGGCAATTTTGCAATATGTTAACAATATAAAGAGCAATTTAGCTTGAACACCACTAAATCGGGGTATTATTTTTATATATTAATTTACTTGATAACGTTATTTCGACAATTTCGTTCAGAGTCCTATATTCAAGAAATATATTTCTATAGAAAAAAAGTAAAATGAAAAAGGAACGCTAGCTTTAAATAACGAACTAAATTAACTTATTTGAGCTTCTTTCAGTGTCACTTGTTGGCACCTAAAATTTTTACGACTTGCATTAGCATATTACATAATGTTTTATCTGGTTTTGCTTCCATTCTCAGGATACCCCCATTTCATATCACCGTTACAAAGTTTTTGAGAAAATCTTTAGGCATGTACATTTGATAAAGATCAATCCTAGTTGAATACAGTAAGCAAACACTAGGGCAGTGTAAGCAAATATCTTGCAGTATATTGTATTATTCATTCATTTGGAAGATATTTGGGGAATATTCTAAGTAGTTGTAAAATTGAAGCGTTTAAAGCCATTAGCATTGTTTTACTCTATTTATGATACATTAGCGGCTATCTGATTGTTTTTTTAGGGTTTGCCCAAATTATAAATTGAGCACTATTCGTTGTTTCATAAAGTATTTTTCTTGCTTGATAAATTCAACATTTTCCAGTATTATAGAGACTTCTTTTCCAATCGAAAATTCAAGTTTTACTGCAGAGAAAAAAGAGAAAGATATGATAGTTTTAATGTTAAAAAAGTTACGGTTATTATCTACAATGCCTTCAAGTATTTTGTAATCGGTGACACGTATCAGAAGTGTAAAAGGGTAGTAAAACGTTTTGGTATATGAGATCTACACCTAGCAGAAAGCCTTGCTTTATTGTGACATTTGGTACAAATGTAAGAAAGTCTCTCCTTCAGTGATCTATGGTATCTACGGTTCAGTGATAATGGTTAGTTTTGTTTTAAATTAGAACTTTACAGATTTGTAATAGTTTTTCCAAAAAAGCGAAAGAATTGTTTTATATAATTTCCTCATGAATTGGAAGCCACAAATCTTTGAGGAATTATAAACAATGTTTTATAAAATGTCACACATCACCTTCAACGGAATTCTAGAGATATATCAAATGGAATTCTGTGATCACAGAGAACAGGCAAATATTACAACACTAAAATAGAAAAAGTGGAAACGCCACAGGTCGCTCAACACAACAAAAACGAAAATGTTGCAGGCTCGGTTTGACTGAGCCTGTTCATGGACGGTAGTCAAAATGCATGCTACCGTTCACGCCCTCTAGCCCCGGGTTGAGCAGAACTCAAAATTTACACATGCTAAAAGTACAAAAAGCAATTTAGAGACATCTGCAGATGTGTTCATACGGCGGTGCACATGGAACCTTCAATGCTACACTAGCGTGTAATTCCATGAAAAGCGGCGTATGGTCCCCAGTTAAAATAATGGGTTTGCCCTAAACGAGAAAACAATGAGCAGAACTAAACAAAACTGGAAATTAGAAAGGGGATCTGAGGTTATGGAGCCTGCATATCACAGGAACTGCCAAAAGACAAAATTAAAAAGCAGGCACCATATCCAAGGGGTGATTAAACAATACCAAAAGCTATGAAAGCGGGAGTATTGGAACCACCTAGGCCGAAATGTTCAAGTCAAGCATTTCTCTACTGGCCTCAAAGTCAATAAGTTTTTCTATATCAGCATTATTGCATATTCATTCATTCGCCTGAAAATAGACACACCGCACTAATACATCTGCACGTACGCACGCTTGCACTCACAAACACACACACATACGCACACACACATGCACACACAACGGCAAAAAATAATATGAAGATAAATGTAACATTGTATATATTGACGATAATTTTTTTGATTTATGTAAATTTATACACGAAATGTTTGAAGATTAGATATATAAACAATTAAAAAAAAAACAATGAAATAATATGTTGTCATGTGCCTTTGAAGTGAAATATCATCACGTCATTCTGTGTTTCACGTTTTTTTAATACGTGGTGTTTTGTCACGACAAAACAGAATCGGACAAGACGGTATTTCTTTTTCAGCATGTACGAGTAATTTCCTACTTGCCTCATATAGTCTCACATGTAATATCTGTTTACCACGTAAATACAATCTTTGCATGTGTGCACTTTTTATGGTATGTTTATACCAGTAAGTAGATATTTAACATTTTATATCAATATATTACACGCGTGTCAACCCGTTGATATTCAACTTAATTACAGATTGTGCATGTACAGACAGTGACAACTGCGATAATTGACACGTTTCCAAGACAACTGATTCAACGCAAGCTGCAAGTCACTCTTTCTGTTTGCCTCGTTTCGTTCCTGCTTGGAATATCTTGTGTAACTCAAGTAAGCGCTTCTTCCTTTAAACTTGCATATAACATTATATTACATGTAAGATTTCAAATTAACACTTTTAAACCGACATATCAAATTTATAATTTCGAAACTGATAATGTTTGAATATAGACACTGCTGTTTGAGCCGTTGTCGGGGAACGATTATGCCCATTACTTTAAATATGACTTTTGACATTATGCCTTGATTTCATGTACCTATGGTTTTACCATAATGTGTTTCTTAATGTTCACTTTAGATTTACTTTTCTTTTAAGGGTGGAATATACTTTCTACAGATTCTGGACTGGTATTGTGCAAGTATAGCCGTAATGCTCCTAGCTTTTTTGGAAACAGTTGGTCTAGCCTGGGTGTATGGTATGTCTTAATAATTTGCTTCTTTGATTGTGCTACTCAGAGTCAAAATTGTATAAATTTTCTGTTTCAGTGAAGCCAATCGCAGATAAAGGTGGCCTGGTGGTCTAGTTGACTGTCAATTTCAAAGGTCTGGGATTGGAATCATAAGTGAGATGCTGTTAAGTGTCTTCTACCTAGCTAAGAGGCATGTACTGGTTCTTCCAAGGAAAAGTAGCTTCGCGTGTATCGGTGCTATACATCGACATCCGATACGTGAAAGAACACGACTGTCCATTTGCAAAGAGCTAGGCTAAGTTATCCTGTATCTAAAAAGGATTTCTCCCTCTATTCTGGGGGCTTTTCCTTACTCTGTCCGTCTGTTCTGATCGCTCTGTGTCTGTACTAGTAGAGGAAAAATTTCGTGCCCTGAGTGGCTGCGTTTTCGCTATGTACAGCGCCTTTGATGACGTGTTTATCATGTAAATGGCTCTATATAAATCTTATAATAATAATAATAACAATAATAATAATTCACCTTTTGTCCTCTAACCATGTTTAAAGTGAACATGGTCCAGAAATAAAATTCATTGACAATACATTAACAAAATAAAAAAAAACATATGCTTCCAAAAACGGTAATGCTATATAAAGGGTATTACTAAAAGATTAACAAAAGTAACTTTATATAGTATTTAAATAATTCCTATATCAAATGCTGTCAAATTTTATACCATCAATTATTTAGATTATGTTATATTTTTAAAATATTTGTTACATTCATCTCCATACAAGTCGTTTAACGTCTTTTGGGCATTAGAGAAAAATGAAAGAATTGTTTCACCTTTGTAATACAGAGGGCATTGCAGCAGAATGAATGTGATATTTTTTTAAATGGGTGATAAGTAAATTAGCTGCTTAATATACGATATGTTAAGAGAAATATACAAAATAAATTTCTCTTGAACACAGGTATTGAACGGCTGTATAAGGATATAGAGTTGATGATAGGCAGAGCCTTGCCGTCTGTCTGGGGAATCTTCTGGAAGTACATTACACCATTCATTATCCTGGTATGATTACTTAGTAGTACGATCGATAGGTAACGTGACGTTGCCATATGGTCGCTGCTTAAAACAGACAAACAGAAAACGTTTGCGTTTCAAACATTTTGTCAATAAAGAGGCGTTGATGATTCCAAGTTGTCTGTTTGCATGGAATATGTAATATTACCATTTATGAAAGTGTCAATGTCCAACGATTTGAAAATTGTACGTGTCCTGATTGAAGGCACATTCATTTGTAAATAGAACTTGACTTAAATAATATTGTAAACAAACAAATAAAAAGCAGAAGTATAGTCATTACATACAATCCACAAACGCAGTATAAAGATTGTAATAGGACAATATGAGCACAAGTGGGTCAATTAAAAGAGTCCTAGCTAGGCTTTCCGTTTAGTTAACCATCGTCATCGTGCATCAACTTTTTCTCACTGATTAATGTTTAATATAAAGGCGTGTATATCTGTGTATATAGAAATGTATGATATATCTAAACATTAGTTTAAAGATAACTTATTTTCTAACAGCTTATCTGGATTTTTAATCTGGCACAACTTGAGGCAGTGAAGTATGGTGATGTGACGTATCCCAGGTGGGCTATCGGAATAGGCTGGGTTATAGCGTTTATATCCCTGATACCAGTTCCAGTTTGCATGATTCAAGCGCTTCGTAAAGCAGAGGGAGACACACTTTTAGAGGTTAAGTAACTCAAATTTTATCGCAAGAAACAATCTTAAGGACTTTTTGATGTTTCGCTAACACTTTTTTAATTTTGTAAATTGCAATATGAGAATATCTAGTAGGAAAAATACCATATTCATTTGACTCTTTACAAATAACCGTTGTACATTTCGATACTTTAGTCCATGTACAACTAAGGTTATCTATATTAAGTTAAAGCTAGACATTTCACTCTGTATTCATTTGGTTTTGCATTACATGACAAAAACTTTTCACTGACAATCACAACCTTATATATCTATTGATAATTATATGTTTTTCTTTACTAAACGTACATTACTGTACATGGTTAATTTTTTGACTGTTTAGGATTTTATGCTGACTTGCCTATTATTCCGAACAGTTTATTGTTAGTACTGCACGTACCCCCAATATTAACTTCATATGTAAGATATGATGATATAACAACAGAGTGATCCAACAAAATACCTAAAATGCGAAAACATTTAAATTACATTTTAGAAATTAGCAATATTTCAAAACTGAAACAAGATACTGAGATACTGAGACTCTTTATTTTTTAAAATCAGTGATAGGAAAAAATCAGTCATGTTACAATGGAGACATTTAATTTACGTCGAAACATGAACTGTCAAGCTAAAAACGTTGATCTACTTATAACATACAACATGTGCAACATGCAATAAGTTGGAAAAGCCATGCAACATTTTTAAAACGTATTTAATATATGTAATTTTATTGATCTTGCATTCTTATCCAATGTTGCCATACATTTCATTTCAATGAATAAAAGTATGATTTTTTTTCCCATTCATGCCGAATGATATTGGAAGAATAATATTAACCGTCTCTGTAAAGAAAATTTCTAGATCCATAATTTAAAACGCAAACTACAGAAGGGTTAAATTCAAAATAACTGTTTACCACAGATCAGTTCCATGAATATGATATGTAATTATGCTTTTACATATGTACCCTGGTATTATTTCGTTTCTTTCTATCTTGATTTTTTTCTTTAGAATTCTGATACAGGAATTTTTGTATTTTCATATCCTGGTTAGTACCTATTAAATATAAATGTATATGCATTTTGATATTGTGCGTAACCTTTCCCACCATTTGACTTTACGTTTAACGTCGGGTCCATGGTTTATATATTCTATGTTATTCTATATACATTATACTGATAAAGGTGTTAGCCGAAACGTTAATGCAATAAATTACTATAGACAAAACTTATATACGTGTTTGCTGTAGTACCTACCACATGCCTCTTTGAGAAAGCTTGAGTTATTTAGAATAGAACAGATTATTTTGCCAATTTCAAATGCAAATTTAACCTTGAAAATGTATTTGCCTTTTGCATTTTTCAGAAACTAAAACAAAGTACAAAGCCAAGCCCAGAATGGAAACCAGCCAATCAAGACCTTCAGGAACAGTACCTAGAAATGATACAGAATAATGTCGTAGTGTTTGACGTTAAAACATGATACGCCCGAACTCGTCAATTATTTGTTATATCAGTATGATAATTCATAAGCATTTGTAGTTTGTCTTGTAAGACACATCACATAGATGTCTGATACTTTGTAAATATAAATTTCAATCGCATAAATTATGTGTAATTATATCTTTATCTTTGTATTATTAATATGAAGTGTGCACAGGAAAAAGTTGCATGTGTGTAATATTGAATACAGTGTGCTGTATTTACGACAAACATACATTCACTGAGGTCAAGCATGAAAGTGACAACTGGCAAACTATATCAAAAGTAAAATGATATTCCTCAGGATGCAATGCGATGCCACATATTTCATACCAGATGCATCATTTAACATGTATTAATCACGTCTCGATAATATTACAACTGTTTTGCGACAAATGTTTGTATTTAATTCTCTATAAAGGGTTTTAAAATAGATAGATGTTTAAAAACATGGTGCTCCTTCTGTTCTGTTTATTTCACACACAACAAAAGGCATTTTGTATTTTTGTATTTCTCATTGGTATCATTGTAGTATATTCTAATTAAGCCGATATAGGGTTGCCTTACCCAGATCGTCTGTGTGTTTCAAGACACTTGATGGTTTTAGTCAGAGCAGAATTTACATATGTAATGTGACATGGATGCAAATGGTTTGAATGTTATACTGTTTCATGGAAGTGGCTTGAACTGTTACAGCGAAGTGGTTTATAGCTCATCAAATGCTGGTTTCAACCTTTCTATGCTGTCAGCGCTTTGATTAAACAATGATAAACATTATTTTGTAATTATGGTCACGAAAGACAAAGTGCAAAGGAAAGTTTTACTTAAATCATAACAGCAATAAGCATGTTTGATTTTTTCTAAACTGCCAATACAGTTGCCGTCCATGTAAACATAAATGTAATTAGAATATTTTTATCCCGTCGGCAAATGTTTTTAATGTCTCATTTGGACGTTTCTTCGCTAGTTTGAATAAAACGTTCCATACACAGATTGATCTTAGACGAACTAATATATTCATTTCTAGATAAATTTCACTCTTCCGTTATATCCAAATTGCCTGCCGTGAATAAAGTTTATAAAGAGCAATTATTTAAGCTTGATAACAATTCTAGCATATAACTGTGATTGGTATGTGTGTCAAACTGTTATCCAACCCCCAAGTTAAACATTATAATCTTCTTCCAACATATAAGTCACTAACATATTAGTCTGATTCAATTACCTTAGTACCAAAGAAAAGCACAGATTGTCTATCAGCTATGTGTTGTTGTCGGGTATTTCCACAGAGTTTGTTTTGCAAATACTTTTTATTAACAAGTTGCAATTGTACAGCATTTAGGACGCTATTGACACAGAACCGATTAATAATAAGGACTGCAGATGAGCCTTCTTTGTGCTCTTATGTGTAAGATGAAAAAGTGTAAATAGTGGAATTTTTTTGTCTCATATTCCATTTATTGTTTAAATGTAAATAAACGAATGTAGTGAAAAAAAAAAACGTTCATGGGTGTTTACCAACATTTCGAGACGGAATAATACTATATAAAGAATTTTCTAGTAAATATTCCCTTGATATCTAAAAATGATAATCGTTAAGATTTTTTTCTGACTGTCACTGTCATTGTCGTAATGGACAGGGAGCCACACATTAATATTTGATTAATGATTTTATACATTTTGTCATAAACCCGGACAAAGCTGGAAAATATGGCTCCCCGTAGAAATTACAATTACAAATATAAGAGCGGTATAAACGACCAATACACCGTGATTAAATCATCGAATTTATAGCTTGGAAATATGTTCAATTAGTGTATGTAAAGATATCGCATAGACCACACAATTATGTCAGATACAGTCGTATACAAATATTATTCGGGTTACAGAATATTGCGTCGCTATGGAAGCCCTGGAGAGACAATTGATTTCCGTACTTCCCACTTCTCGCTTCTAACTTTTGCACTTCTCACTTCCAACTTCTTGACTTCCTACTTCTTACTTCTAACTTCCACACTTCTGACTTCCAACTTCCTGACTTTCGACATCTGATTTCCAACTTCCAAACTTCTTACTTCCGACCTCTTGACTTCTTACTTCCTTCTTCTAACTTCCTGACTTCCGACTTCCGCACTAATGACTCCCTACTTCCGACATCCGCACTTCTGACTTCCAACTTCCTGACTTCTTACTTCCGACTTCCAACCTCCACACTTCTTACTTCCGACTTCCAAAGAGGGAAAGTTGGAAGTCAGAAGTGCGGAAGTTGGAAGTCAGGAAGTTAGAAGTCAGAAGTGTGGAAGTTAGAAGTCAGAAGTGCGGAAGTTAGAAGAGGGAAGTAAGAAGTCGGAAGTAAGAAGTGTGGAAGCTGGAAATCAGAAGTCGAAAGTCTGGAAGTTAGAAGTCAGAAGTGCGGAAGATAGAAGTAAGAAGTGTAGAAGTTGGAAGTCGGAAGTAAGAAGTCAGGAAGTTGGAAGTGCGGAAGTTGGAAGTAAGAAGTCAGGAAGTTGGAAGTCAGAAGTGCGGAAGTCGGAAGTCAGGAAGTTAGAAGAAGGAAGTAAGAAGTCAAGAAGTCGGAAGTAAGAAGTGTGGAAGTTGGAAATAAGAAGTCGAAAGTCAGGAAGTTGGAAGTCAGAAGTGCGGAAGTTAGAAGTCAGAAGTGTGGAAGTTAGAAGTAGGAAGTCAAGAAGTAGGAAGTGAGAAGTGCAAAAGTTAGAAGTGAGAAGTGGGAAGTACGGAAATCAACTGTCCCTCCAGGGCTTCCATACGTCGCCGTGTCGCTTTGTAGGCTACGTAATGATACGTAATATCAATTGTAAACTGCCGTTATTTTATTTTATTTAATAATTCTAACGTATAATTGTAACACAGTTGCAATTCTGTAAAATTATAAGGAATTGTTGGCAAACATTGAACGCAACTATGCACTTTTTTATGTTTGATATTATGTCACTGTGCACCGGTTTAAGCAGAAATCTGTTACAAGTTAACATTGAATGGAATTCAAGACCCCAATACACCAGAAAATATTGTAGGTAACTTTTAGTGGCCACCATACTGCACGTTTAGACAGTAGTTTTGATTAATATCTATGTAAAAGTGCTTTGGACGCACAGAATGTAATAAAGTGAAATAATAGCAAGATAGATTTGTCGGTTTGATTGAATCTATTCATGAGAGGTTATGGAAATGTGTTTGTATTGATACAAATACACTACACGCGCCTGCTCAATTATATATAAAGTGAGGAAAGATCTCAAAATAAAGCGAAAATATCTCATAATTTCGAAATAGTATTCGCGTAATAACAAGTTTGGATGTTGTAGATAAATTGGTTCTCAATGTTTGATTGAAATTTGTTTCCTAAGGTCAAGCCGGCCGTATCACCACTTTTAAAAACTAAATTAATTGTGACAATCTACTAAGTAAATTAATGTCAACAAGCCTATAAGGTTCTAGGTTGAATAGTTGTAAAGTTATAAGCTGAAACTATTTACAATATCCAGACCCTGTGACCTTGACCTTTGACATTTTGGATACAACATCAGTAAGGATCATCTACTGGCTAAGTTTGATATCTCTGTGAAGTTTGAACTTTCCAGGTAAAATGGTGTTCAAGGTATTGAGAGAAAATCAGGCTCCTGTGCCTTTGCCCTTTGTCCTATTGGCCCTAAAATCAATCGTGGTCATCCTCTTTACAGAGTCAATATGCCATTGAAGAAAGAAGGCTCTAGATCGAAGGGTTCTCTAGTTATTGATCAGAACTATTTCTCAATGCCTAAGCCCCTTTGTCCCTTACCACTATCTTATTGGCTGTAACAAACAATATAGAAGAACATCTAGATCTGCATTTTCTGGTTGTTACGAAACATTTTATTTCAAAATCTTTTCTTGTTATTACGAGATTATAAGATTATTATCACGTAATTATGAAATCTTTCCTAGTAATTACGAGATATTTTATCATCTTCACGAGAAAAATATTTAGTTATTACGAAATAATATATTCAATACACATTCATAGAACTAAATGTAACGGGAGTTATAAATTAAAAAACAAAGGCAAATATCAAACAGGGAATGTCACGTACCAAAAACGCAGCTTCCCCAAAACGAAACCCACAGCACGCAGACGTGCACACCACAAACACACACACATACACACGCAAACTTGAACACAGGACAAAACGAACAAACAAAGGAACACAGTGGGGCACCGCCTTGGAACGGTCAGTGGCAAAAACACCACTGCGGTGCTTAAACCGGTTTATGGTGCGCACCCAACCTCACTCTTACCCCCACCATGTTCCAAAGATACAGGACAGTGTAAATAAAAATAATCCCCTCCAGGTGAATCTCTAACACACGTAATGGAAAGAAAAAGGCATGGCATGTAAAACACAAAATGCTCGTGTATAAATATATAAAAAGCAAACCTTAAGAACGAAAAACGTATGTACTCAATGCCGTTTCAGAAGACAAAGCAACAAGAGAAACACCCTTAAGGGCCCGACGAAACAGGCCAGAAGACAAATATCAAAACAGTTCAGTCCTGGTAGGATTTAAAAACCGCTTATCATAAAGTCCTCTCCCTCTTTCGTCAGACACAATCAAAGGGGGAAGCATAGTGTCCAACTGTAAACGGGTTGAACACTAAACATGCGGTATGTCTCAAAACAGTTGGGTCGTAACCTATTTTAATAAAACGTTTTATAATTTTACCAAATACAGTTGGAAAATTACCATGACCCAAGATCTCACGAAGTTTGTAAACCACGCTTTATGAAACATTTAAATTGACAATCTGATTATTTGTACAATGATATAGCTTTTATGTGTATATTTAATCATATTTTAAATATTTTAATATTAATACAGTTACTTGTTTTAAGAAAGATAATGTCAAACTGAGACCTGTATAATCTTTAAAAGTATCATGTTTAGTAGTTGTGAAGTTTATGAGGCACTTTCAATCGTTCTGCGTTCAATACGCGAAAATGAGTTGGATAGGTAAGGTGGAAAAAAAGGCAGTCTAAGGGAGAAAACTGTTATAGGTCAACAATGGATTAAAACATTCAATGGTTATTTTTCTTTCATTCAACGGAGGCAATGCTTGTATTATATTAACGCCAATTATTCAGTCGGGATAGTCTCTCTTTATACTCACTTACTTGACAATTTCTTTTAGAGTCTTATATTCGCGTCAAGAAATATACCTCTACTATAGAAAAAGGTAAAAATATACGTTAGATTTTATTTAAGAGAGGTATGCTTCTTTAACAACAACGCACTAAATTAACGTATTTTAGCTTTTTTCAGTCTCCATTTTCAGCAGCTAATATTCTTACGCCTTACATTAGCATATAATACAAAATTGTCTCAGTTTTAACGGGTTTCGCATCCATTTTCAAGATTCGCTCATTTCATTTAACACTAGTTATACACGATGGGCGGTTATACGTCAAGCGTAATAATTTCACGAGGGCTCAGCTTGCACGAGCTATTGCCTACTTGCATCACATAGTCTCACATGTAATACGTCTTTACAATGTAAAATGCAATCATTACATGTGTGTACTTTTTATGGTATTTTTGGTTAGATATTTTAAAGATGGTCAATCACGCTTGAGCAACATTTTAAGACATTTTTTTCTGATTTTATATAGTCTGTAACGTACAAAATGATCTATTACACAGAGTTAGATCCCTATTGTAAATGTTTATTTTATCACTGTTTATTTTTTGTAATTACTTCCCTTTAATATCAAGGTATCCAAAAATTGATGATTGCTTTCGACAGCTACAATATACTTCCGAGTTTAACACTTGCATTTGATAAATATTGGGATGTTTTAACTACCTGAATCAAAAGGCAAGTTTTAAGACAGCGGGTAGCTTAGACTTCAACTTTTTCAAGTTATCTTGGTTGTAACCAAGACAGACAAAGGTATGGGTGGCGGTTACCGCCAAAATTAGTAAATATACAACCCATTCATTAACAAGCCAATCAATGCAGTGTAATTTAACGCCGTCTAGTCTAACATTCCATCCCGTTCAGTAATTTTTCACTCAATGCATTGCATTTAGATAAAATTTAGTACAAAACTTCATTCCATCCATTTAAACATGAAACGTTGTTGCGATGCATCGAAATGTGAAACCGTCGGACAAGTTATGGTGCCATGCAGCCCAATTTGAAGACGTTCGAAGCAACCTTAGTTCATGCAGTGAAAAATAGATGATTCATTAAAACTAGACGTCATCCAATACATATTGAAACCACGTTGTTTAATACTAAGCGATATATAAGAACGTGATGCCATGCAGTGCAATGTGAAACCGTCCGACAAATTATGGCGGCATGCAGCCCAGTGTGAAGACGTTCGACGCAACCCGAGTTCGTGCAGCGTAAAATGAGATGATTATTACTTGAGGCCGTCTAATGCATATTGGAATCGCGTTGTTTAATATTAAGCGATGTATTAAATCTTGATGCCATGTAGCGCAATGTGACACCGTCCAACACAACTTCTATACATGCAGTGCAAAACGGAATGTTGACGCCGTCTAATGCGTATTGAAATCGAGGTGAATAAATTATACTAAATCTTATTATTCAAGAAATAGGTCTGCATGATGTTTATAGACTTTACAGGCCACAGGTATTCCGAGCATGATACCTGACTTAACTATATGTTGCTTTATTTAAATAGTCCAGGTTGGTTTCAGGTTTGCAAAACGTTTGTTTAAAGTATGTATAACTTAAACAAATACATAGAAATAGGAAAAACACCACGTTGGGTACTAAAAAATGCCGTGCCAATTTTCTACGCACCTGTAAATGTGCGGCATGGCATTTCGTTCTGCATGAAAAACTCGTGCACATTCGGTAAACACGGTGGTGATTATAGATTAGCAATGTTTATTTAACACATACTTTCAAAACACGGATTCGTCAGGATATACATGTAACACAGATGTCATTTTATCACAGTTTTAGAACAACTTCGAATAACTCAATTTCTTAATTTGCTACTTTGTCGAATATATGTAATCATTACATTATAACAAGATCGTCTTGATCACGTGATATATATTTATATTTATGCTAAAATAACGTTATCTATGTTGGGCAACCAGGATAGGAAACTTAAATTTTAGAAATAGAAACACTTACGTGACCACATGTATCTAATAATAATTAAGGTTTGAGCAAATCCATTGGCTGACCAAAATCTGATTAACCACCTTTAACACTATGTATTAATATATTACAAGTGTGTATGTCCATTTATTGAAAGTTCAAAACAACTAAATTATAGATTGTGCATGTTCAGACAGTGACAACTGACATAAATGACACGTTTACAAGACAACTGTCTGATTCGACGCAAGATGCAGGCCGCTGTTTGATCTTGGAATATATTGTGTAACACAGGTATGTACTTCTTCTCATAAACATGCCTATTTCCTATAAGCTATACAATATGTCCTAAGCACACACTTTTGGACCGAGAATAAAATCTAATTTCAAACATATTTCATAACATTACATTTTCAATTTTAATCATTAAAGTAAATCGTGGATTATCTGTGTGAAAATTGTTAAAATCATGAATGCGTTTACGAAAAGAAGAAACTAAACGATGTCATATGTTAACTTTTTATACACCACTAGAAACGTTATATGTAAATATGTGCGGAAGCACGTGTAGTAGGAATGCTGAATTACGCCAGCATGTCAATATGGTAGAAATGTTTTATTGATAATCACTCGGTTACTGTGAATTAATCAGTCTTAAATCTTGATAACTATGGAAATAGAAAATTAATAACATGTTTCTGTTGTCATGTTCTGAACGTCAGATGCGTAATGTATTATTGTACACTCCTTGAATAATCGTGCCTCATGCGGATAAACTTTACAATTTCGTACCCTTCTTGACATATACGCCAAATTTGGGTAAATGTTATAATTAGCGTATCCTGTTTATAGTATCGTTCCTAATGTGGGTAAGCCTTAAAATAGCCGTACTGTTTTTAAAATATAGAGCCTAATGCGTGTAAACGTTGCATTTAACGTATCCTTAATATCGTTGACAAAGTTTATTTCTTACTTGAAATATTGTTAGCTTTAAAATGTCTCATCCCTTGAGGGACATATAATAGGACGAATGTTTCAATGACGTATATTTCATTGAAGATCGTGCATTACGCAGGTTATTTACAAAATGTCAAAATATACTTGAAGTATCGTGCTTACACAATCCTGTAGGCCCACCTTTATTTAATTTCTTCGATCGGCACAACTCATATTCACTTTAAAATTGATCAATTATATATTTTTGAAACTGATAGTATTTATGTATATAGACTGCTATATGAGGCAGTATCACTGCTCGAATTTTACCAGTACTAAAAAGATGGCTTTTGATTTTGTTCCACAGTATCTTAATTTGGTTTTACCATATTGTGTTCCGTAATGTTCAGTGTGTATGGTATGTTAACATATATTAGACTAAGTGCTTTTCAGTTTTGTATGATTATGTTACGCAGGCACGCAAGTACATACAGTTTCAATTTTATTAGGTTATCGGCTAAAAAATGCCTTTAGCCATCTAACAGTTTAAAGTGAACACAGTCAAGAAATGCAACACAATGGCAATACCTTAACAAGCTTTAGGAAATATTTTCAAAGGTATTTCAGATCAGTTAAACAAACGCAGATTTATATAACTATACTATTATTTCTGCACAATAAGTTCTCAAATCATCTACATTTAACTACTTACATTCTGTTGTGCTCTTTTGTAATTTTTATCGCATTCATATAATGCATGTCATTCAAATGGTGTTGGGGATTAGTTTCTAGAAAAAATTAATTTCTTTGAATTTCTTCGAAGGAGCAGTTGCTCCTATGTAACATATACTGCATCGCATCAGACAAAATGTGGCATTTTCTGAGATGAGATCATAACAGGCCAAACTCTTTGGTTGAATAGGGTTACGATTTGTAAATGACAGATACAAGACCTTTTCTCTCGGACATAGGTACTGAACATAGAGCTGATGATAGGCAGAGATTTGCCGTCTGTCTGGGGAATTTTCTGCAAGTTCATCACGCCATTCATTATCCTGGTATAGTTTCTTACGATAAAGTTAAGTTATAAACCTAGGACAATTTATGCAATAAATTGGCATTTGTCCACTGCTTAAAAGACAAATATAATATGTTTGCAGTAACACAATTTTGTCATCAATTTTGTCATCAAAGAGGCGTTGATGGTTCCAAGTAGTCTGTTGCATAGGTGTTTATTGTCATTTATAAAAGTGTCAAACTTATACAATTGTAATTTTAAATCGTGCGAGTATTGATAGATAGCACATTCATAATTATGTAGATGGAAAATGACTATACTTACAAATTAAAATCAGACGTGCAGTCCTTGACATAGAACAATAAATATCCATAAACGCACTATAATGATTGTAATAGGACAATATGAGCACAAACAGTTTAGTAACAGAAAACCTAGGGTTTCCGTTTAGTAAACCATCGTGCGTCAACGTGGCATGTTTTCTCACTGATAAATTGTGAATAAAAAGAAATGAATATCGGTATTAATAGAAATATATCATAATGATACCTCTAATCTGCCGTTTTAAAATAACTTTTTTTCTAATAGCTTAATATATGGATTTTCAATCTGGCACTATTAGAGGCAGTGGGGTATAGTGACATAACGTATCCCATGTGGGCCATTGGAATAGGATGGGTTACAGCGATTATGTCTCTGATACCAGTTCCAGTTTGCATGATTCAAGCGCTTCGTAAAGCAGAAGGACACACACGTTTAAAGGTTGAGTAATTGAAATCAATTTTGAGGCCTGTTCGCTGTTTCGCTAAATTAACACGTCCTAGTTATGATATGACTATATGAAGTGAGAAAAAATTATCATATTTAATCGGCTTTATTCGAATACCCGTTAAACCTTTTTCGATAATCGATGATGTACTGAGGTTAAAAGGTAATCATATAGCAACAGAATGATTTAAATGATACAGCAAATGGCCTAAAAACGAATCATTTGAATTGTAATTTAGAAATCAGCTATGTTTTCGAATTGAACAAGATAATGATATTCTGTGAGAAAGCTTAAGGTCTTTCAGATGGAACAGGGTTTTTTTTTTTACCAAATTTTTTGCAAAATTAACCTTGAAATTGTGTTTGTCTTTTGCGTTTTTCAGAAACTAAAACAAAGTACGAAGCCAAGCCAAGAGACTCAGTGAAAATCAGCAATTCAAGATCTACATGAGCAGTACCTAGAAATGATACAGAATAATGTCGTTGTATATGACGTCACATCACGTAGATGTCTGATACTATTATAAATGTAACTTTCAATCTTAGAAATTATGTGTAATTATATCTTTATCTTTGTATTGTTAGTATGCATTATGAACCGTTAATAATTGCAAGTGAGCAATATTGAACACAGTGTACTGTATTTACGATAAACATTCATTCTTTGATGTGTCGCATGGAAGCGACTACTGTCAACCTGTATGAAAATGATGCCGTGTATTTCATATAACAAGTATCATTTTACATGTATGAACTACGTCTCAATAATATTACAACATATTTCGCGGCAAATGATTGTATTGCATCTTCTATGAATGAATTCTTTCCAAAACTTTCTAATTCTTTATGAAGGGTTTTTATTAATAACTAGATAAATATTTTAAAACATTGTGTGCATATATTTCTGTTTATTTTACACACAACAAAGGACAGGTCATACGTTAAAATGCTCCTACTACAATATGTGTGTGTTTACAGAAGCTAACAGAAATACAGTTTAATTCATAATATTAAAGATATTGCAAAATTTATAGTCAAAAGTATGTGTCAGGTCAAACTTTACTCCGCACTGGGCAATCAAAGGATATGATGATTTATAGAATTATTTGTAACAGTATTGTCGATAAACCGTGTCAATACTAGAACATTCAATATGTTGTCTATAGAACATGTACAATATGTATAAATATGTATAAATTTATACAAAGTGTGAAATAATATGAAATGCATTTGATTATTTTCTGAGACTCGATCTCTTTATTCCAAGATAATCTGTCTGTTGTTAAAGAATTAGAATATCAAAACACTTTGTATTACTCTTACAAGTTTGTTTTTCCAGCTGCATTAATATACTTTTATTTTTGTCAGTGGTAACTTAAACCAAGAATAAGAGAAAGAAGTACATATGCTGTTCCTTACAATAAAGAATTTCGTAGTGAATAAATTGGTCTTTGTCAAGTTTCAACAAAGCTTTGTTTGAGAGTGCCACGATATTCTCAACTGCGTAAAACACCAGCGCTTTGGTGTTATTGCAGTCAGATAAAATGTATTAATGTCAGGATTCAGCATGAATTGAATAAATTTTATTTTAATATATACAGGCTAAAAAACTACGCCCTTAATAAAATTTCCTTTTCACAAAATAGCATTTCATTGCGTCTGATTTCTAATCTTTTAGAACTCACGATTTCGCTATAATTCATGTAAGCATTACAAGCAACGTTATGAACACTTTAAAAAACAGGAACACTATACTTATTATACACTGTGAATGAAATTTATGAACACGATATTTCTAAAATAAAGCATAATCAAATATAAAAGAGACTTATGAAAAAAACGAGAATCCGTAAACCGTTTATAATGAGAGAATAACATCTACATTTCAGTTTATACGTGAAAACTATAAAGTAGACTTGCAAAGATTTTTATAGGAAGCATCTTTAAATAAGGACATTTGTGCAGTTATGTTTTATGTTAAGTTTGCCATCTGCTTCCTATTTTGTGTGGGGACGAATTGTCAGTCTTTGCCTAATGAAAATGGCACCAAGGGGTCAGAAATTGACGGCCAAACCTTGTTTAGGTTTGGAAGGAAATATAATAAACCTATTTTGTCGGCTGTCGGAATGGCAATACTAAACCTTCATCCATGTGCGGAATGGACACAGTGGTCAAGCTGTCCCGCAACTACAGCTGGCTTTTTTGGATTCAGAACACGGACCAGAAAATGTGGAAAACTTGACGATTCGAAACAGGATTTAAGCTCGAGTACTGAATCAGACTTCGGGTTTTGTGAAGGCTGGTGTCCAAGTGATTATAACTTAACGACAAATGGATTTTGTATCAAGCTTTATGTTGACAAAAAAGACAATGCCAATGCCGAGGATCACTGCGTAAATGATGGAGGCCATCTCATAAACATTGATACGGACAAGAAATATAGCGATGTGAAAAGTATTCTGACAGGATACTCACTGAATATAAATATTGATGGACGCCGGAAAGATGCAAGTTCGTCTTGGGAGTATCGTTACGGTTCTCAGGCTGGATTCTTTGCGTGGTATTCTGGCTATCCTGGAAATGCTCTCTGCCTAGCTCTGAGCAATCCAAGACTGTTTTACGACCACTCATGCACCACCAAATACTCTTTTATCTGTGAAATATCGAATTAACTTTGCACTTTATCAAGTGAACGAAAATATGCTATGGATTGATCCAGGTTTCGTTTGAGTTGCTCTCAGCGTTCTAAACATTTCAGTGTAATATACGACTGTTGTGTAAGAAATGTATACAATGGTGTCGTACCTAAGAAGTATTACAAAATAGTTATAGGATTTAAACTAAAAATCTTTGAAATTAGATAATTCGTAGTCGTGTGGTTACAGTTCTGGTTGACATGGAAACAACAAGTTATTAAACTATAATGTACATGAATAAATTTACGGGAGTATTATTTTAAACATTAATTGTTCCATGAATGAACCTACGTGCATTGTGGAAAAATAGAAAACTCAAAGAATAGAGGAGAAACAACAGTTAAATATCGAAAACTGGATTTTTTAACTATTATTATTTCCCATCTAACTGCATAGTTAACTAGTACTAGTAGTTTAACAATATACACATTTTATATGTATCTAAACAAGTTTAAATTAGCTTTACATGACATTGTTATAAAATCGTACATTTATTACCAATGCTGTTTGAGAACTAAGAAAACAAATATTATTTATCTTGTTAAAATATCGCGGGAATATATAACTAATATAATGGAAACCAAGTTTAAAACATGTACGAATTTTGTCTACACGTGACACTGTACCAGATACTATCACAAACTTAGCTTCAAATTTTATGTTATTATTAATCACTTGCTAATATCTTCGCATTAAGATAACGAACATAATATTGAGAGGAGTTTTATGCAATTAAATCTTGATGTAATGATGTGTAAGAGCCCAGCCCATTTAGATGAATAGGGAAAGCTCAGATATACGGTTCGCCGAAACATTGATTTGATTCCCAGGCGAGGCGCATGTTCTCCGAATCGATAAAATCGTTGTCGTCCTCCATATCTGGTTCATGTGGAGAAGTTATTCGAACGCTTTTAGATATAAATATGTTCAAATGATAATTTGAGAATAAAGGCTCAATAAATAAATAATAAAATCTGTAAAATGATCCCTTGGAAGCATAGACTGCGACCAAAAAGAATAATAGCAGACTTGGTTTGATTGAGTCTGTTCATTAGAAGTAATGAAATGTGCAACACCTCTTAACGCCCCCTAGCTTAAGCGGAACTCTAATACACATCTATTGAATGGACTCCATGATCCCAGTTGTAATGATGAACCGATTGTGTTATAGTCTGTGTTTTGCAAACGGACATTTTAGGATTGATTTTTCATTTTGGTATTCATACATGTGTAAACCGTGCGAATAACGCACACATATAATACATTTCGGTTTTATGTAAAGTATCCATTTACATGAATTTGCACTTTGCAACAAACCTTTCAAAAGTTTTTCTTTTTGTGTGTCAGATTTTGAAATGAAGTCATTATTATCGTATAGGAAATAATCTAAGACAAAAACAAACTGCTCATCCCGCAAACACCCGACACTTTTATCTTAGACATTAAACGTAATTTTTTTTCTGATGTCGTAAAAAACACAAAATATATTTCTTTTAATGAAATAATATTTCGTTCCTATACGAAAAACTTTTACTTCTGTCAAAACTGAGCCATAGATAAATATGATTTACATTATAATTGTGATAATATCTATTTACATGTGTTTTACATGCATGCACATATTCAAATGAACAAATAATACATATAATTAACTTATTTCAGATTATAGAAATAACGAAATGTGTTACTGATAAAATGCCAGACATGAATCCTACACTGTTACTAGACATTGTAGTTGAACTATATCATACTGATTTACTTGAAAAAGTGTTCTGTAAACAAAATTTATATAAGTGTGTATTCATGTCAGTCAAAAAATGCATTAACTTTAATTTCTTGCTGTAGACTGGTTAATATTTACCGTGTGTTTTCTTTTTTTTTTTTTTTTGTTGAAATTCGTGGATATTAAGCAGTATTAAGCAATTTTATCTGCCACGTGTTCATAATAATGCGAATACGTTTCTTGCATATTGAAGAGTTTCTTGAAATAAAACTGACGTAAAGGTACCTTATCTACAGGTGGAAAATATGAAGTTTTTATAAGTACTCGTATTGTAAAATGTCTTCTCTTATTTACCACTGTATTATTGTAGAAGAATTTATAAAATATACAAATGTATAAGACAATTATAAATAAATGTATTATCAGTTGTTTTATGTCTTTATATATTTGTTGTTCAGTTTGGCGTAACATCGTGTATCACAGATGTATACAATGGAAAGTTTACTGAGCTCACTGTAACTAGAAAAATTATACTTATGCCCAAAGGGGTCCGGCACATGAGTGGATTAAGTTTAATGGCTTATATTTGAGTCCTAGGACCATAATTATGTAAAAAATCATACTAATATAACTACTCCCTAGACAAGGGTTTTTACCCCGCAGAAGCTATGTTTTCAACTACTTTCTTTACATGGCCAGGAAAAAAATATTATCAGCTATTTTCCCATTCAAACATTGCATTCAGTTATTCAAATGAATCAACTTTTAAAATTACCTCAACATATTTTCATATATTTATCTGTTTTTCGACAATTCGACATCATACCGAACAATACACAGAGCGAATCCGAAGTCTAACAACATCGCGTAACAACGAATAAAGATATAAGCAGTCAGTAAAATCAACGTTCTGGGCCATTCGCGAACAAAACAACCATTGCAATATGAGTTTTAACTAAAAACTACAAACTAACCGCCAAAGTTGTATTTACATAGCACCAACACCGGCCATAATCCTTATTTCAAACTTTTTTCTTTCTAAAATATCTAACTGCTACCATTTTGTTTCGTACGTCATATGTTTGCACATACGCGCTCTGATTGGCTCACTATTTTTACCTGACCAATCGGCGACTAATTGTATTACGGGTTTTTCCAGAGTCGCGTGATTTGTAATTTGACAGCTACTTTGATCAAATAAAAATAATAAGGTGTTGGAGACAACCTTGGCTTTACAGGAATTGAATTTTGCTGGTTAGATTATTGTTTTTATTCACCATTTGTATTGCAATGGTTGCTTTGTCCGCGAATGGCCCAGAACGTTGATTTTACTGACTGCTTATATCTTTATTCGTTGTTACGCGATGTTGTTCGGTATGATGTCGAATTGTCGAAAAACAGATAAGTATATGAAAATATGTTATGGTAATTTTAAAAGTTGATTCATTTGAATAACTGAATGCAATGTTTGAATGGGAAAATAGCTGATAATATTTTTTTCCTGGCCATGTAGTAGTTGAAAACATAGCTTCTGCGGGGTAAAAACCCTTGTCTATGGAGTAGTTATATTAGTATGATTTTTTCCATAATTATGACTCTAGGATTCAAAAATAAGTCATTAAACTTAATCCACTCATGTGCCGGACCCCTTTGCTTATGCTAAAACGTTAAAAAATTCTTTAAATTATTTTAGCCTTTTGAAATTTTAATCTAACTACTCGACGTTGATTTTTATGGACCAAGATTATGTCTGTATTGGATGATTGGACATTTATGTAAGTTTCATACTCAGTCTGATGTTTTATCTCATCAGGTACAAATTTTCATGTCACTCAAACGATAAAAGCAATTTGATTCTATTAACATAATTATAAAACTTACTTTGCTTTAGTTTTAATGTTGTATTTTGTTTCGTTCCTACAGTATCGATTTAAAATTAGAATAAAGCCAAATAGTTCATTCGTTTGCCATTTTATATCAGATGATTTACAAATTCGCTATACGGTGCTACATTTTATATTTGGGTAATTATTATTTGATATCACTTTAATGTTATTTCAACAATGAATTTAGATACTAGTATTTGTAATTAAAGATATCCGATGACTATTTTTCTACGGTGCCCTTAAAGTGACATGTTACGCACTTTTTTTCCACTTAGGTAATAAAAAAGTCTCACATTACCTAAGTGGAAAAAAAGTGCGTAACATGTCACTTTAGGGGCACCGTATTTTTCTCCAATATATTCTATCTTTAGATATTTACTTCAAATAAACTTTAGGAAATCCTCATAAAATGTATTTGACTTTACTAAATGTATTGATTAATTGTGTATGTACAGCTACATGCATGATTAAATGACAGGTAGTTACAGTTGACTGGTAAAAAAAATGGTTTAAAAAAGTTTTAAAAGATAAACATTTTTATACTGATTTTACCTATGCATGTAAACAGTATGTACTATTCTAAACGTAATACAAAGTCTTCTTAACACACAAAAACGTGATAATTCTATGGTTTAAAAATCATACATTTAAGAAATAATTTATAGCAAAAGAGTGTTTTAACACTATTTATGCACGATGGGCGGTTATACGTCGCGCGTAATTATTTCACGAGGGCACAGCCCTCGTGCAATTATTTGTACGACGTATTATCACCCGAGTGTATAAATAGTGTTAAAACACGCTTTTGCTATGAATTATTTCAATTCTAATACGCCCTTGATCTAAAACAGTAGATAAAATATAGTAGCGCTCTTTTTTGGTCGCAACAAAATCTTTGACGTCATTCTAGCGTAAGTGTAACAGAGACTGGCATATTAGAATTAATCATTCAGGTTTTCAAATACAGCCTGGGTCAGCTCTAATATACATTTAAGGGTCGATATTTGCTCCTGGAAACGCTAAATATCTTAAACTGTAACGATAGAAAGGATAATACGATATCACGCAAAGGATTCCGCATGACTGTGGTAACTTTCACTGTGGTAATTTTATTGTTCTGTTGTAAACACGAGAATTATACTATTCTAACTGGGAGGTAAGTCATTCAATTGTTAATCACAAATACGAATACGTGAAACAATGAATAATAAATCATTCAATGTAATGAGACCAACACATTTATCATTAAGGCAGTTCTACCATCTGTGCCCTGATAAATTGAAACTTGATGGCTTATTTATCCAACAGCTTGCGACGCCGCTGACTGACATCGTTTGTCATTACACTGAGAACACACGCAATATTTTATTTTAATATGTTTATTCCCTTCAATAATGTCCCGTTCAGTTACTGACATAGAAACGATAATATTATATTTCCATCATCATGATTTTGATACTGTGAGATCTTGATCATTTTAACGAGACGAAGCCTGGCAAACCTCGCTCTTAAGCACCATTTAGCATGTCTGGCAGACTTCATTATATAAGTACAATAAATGCATTTAAGGAAGATTGTAACTGTGTACAAATAAAACAAAAACATTGTCTCAATAACTTCTGGACATAGACATAGCCTCCTAAAAATCTCAATACATAAACAAGTAAAGACATGGATATATTATTATTTTGTAAAATATTGCAGATGAATATTTCATATTTAACAAACAAAATCGCTAAGTTTAAGGATGGGCATCCTGAAGCTCTGTTTACGACATCCGGACCGTTTTATTATAGTCTAAAACAAGAAAGGGCTCCCGTAATATGCGTTGGCACTGGGTACCACTTGTAATACAATTATGTGGTCAGTCAGGAGTTGGGTGGGGGTACGGTTACTGTGCCAGTCACTTGGTACTTTCTACGCCCAATGTAGAAGTTTTGTTAGTAAACAATATAAAATAATATGTTTGGGTTACACTGGCTCAATAAGATCAACTACATTGATCATTCAGATTGCCATTTACTTTTATAAATTATTGAAATTTGTATTTTTTTCTGAATGTGTGGCTCGTAATCTGGTAATAGTATCCACGAAGATCATTTACAACTTGATTTCCCTACCGTCACGATGTTCTTGTGCATATTGTCGATATACATTGAATGGCTCTACGCGCATTGCTCACCAACATTAAATAGAAAGTTCTCTCGACAGCCAATAACCGAAATTTCATTCCAAAATATAAACATTTAAGTAGTTACGTTGTTGTAAACTGTATAGTTAAAGAGCAATATAGTAAAAGGCTTCCTTTAGAGTACAATAACGGTCCATACATGGGTAATTAAATAGTTTGTAATTATTTTTATCGGTCTTAAATGATCGCTGTAAAAGAAAACTTCACTTTTACTTTTGAAAATTTCTTGAAAATCAACAAAACCTGCTCGTGATATATTACCTTTTTATAAATGTTCTAATTTCTTTTATATTCAGGAATGACCGTGGTGCAATTTATTAACATATTTTCAAAAATACTATACGAGTTTAAAACAATTATGTCTTGAAGTTATAACCATCTTTGTGAAAGTAATTAGACTCTATAATTACCATGAACCCGTTTTTACTTCAAAATTAACAGTATGAAAATGATATTAAATGATATACATGTACTACTTCTGCAACAGCATGGCAATAAATGAGAACAGGGTGTTCAAATATTTTTCGTATAAAACGTACATAGTAACTGTAAAAAAAAAAAAAAAAAAAAAAACCCGTTGAGCGTTTATTGTTTCATCATTACAAAATAACAAAGTTTGACATTTGTAATCGTAACTAACTGATCGGGATCACAGTCTTCTAGCAACACATGTTGTTTTTGAAATAAACACAAGCAGCTGATATATAAAATGATGCGATTTGTTATATGATCATTTAACCAAAGAAAACAAAGTGTTTCATACAATATGATTTACTCACAAGAAAAATTCGCTTGTTTTCTGTTTGTGGTATTAACGCTTTTGGTCGTTGATATCCATGCAAGTATGACTGTTTGCGCCTGTCAGAAAACACAAGGTCAGTGCAAAAATGGGGAAACAGAAAATGGGAGATGTACCATAAATGGAGTGGTAAGTAGTATCAGTTTGATCGTGTTCTAATCTCTTTTTTTCACGACAGTAGCAAAATAAATAATTTATTACAAATCGTGTAATGAAAACAGAAACTATTATTGCCTTTCTTGTCGGCTACAAAACTCGGAGAAAACACAAAACAAAACAACAAAATAAAACAATAGCAAAAAAAAGCATTTGTGAATAAGTATGAGCTATCAATTATTTATATTTACGTAAAATCCTTATCTTACGTACGTGTTGTGGGTCAATGACCTGTTTCACAAACTTATGAGTACGAAGTGTGAAAAAGAAGTATGTAATTTTACGGGATCATACATCCGATTCACAAAACGAAGTCAGAGCAAATGTGAATGAAATTATAATATATTACAACTAAGAACAGTTGTTTTTTTATATTTAAAACTATTTAAGCCTGTTTACGACTCATGGCTGTTCAAAACTAATTTTCCGCTTTGTCTAACATTTATTACACATTTGATTCAGTAGGTAATATCCTTTTTCATAACAGTTCAATGAGTAATGTTTGTATCAGTGGTAAAAGTTTATTTTATTTCAGAGAAAAAAACATATTATTCATAGTATTGCATAATTTCAGACAAATGTATATTGATAATTGAGCCGTGCCATGAGAAAACCAACATAGTGGCTTTGCGACCAGCATGGATCCGCGCAGTCTGGTCAGGATCCATGCTGTTCGCTAACGGTTCCTTTAATTACAATAGGCTTAGAAAGCGAACAGCATAAATCCTGACCAGACTGCGCGGATGCGCAGGCTGGTCTGGATCCATGCTGGTCGCAAACCACTATGTTGGTTTTCTCATGGCGCGGCTCATATGTATGCCACCTGCAAATGCCCACGCTAGTCGTCAAGTGCTTCCAGTTAGGCAGTATGTAAGAGTGAGGTTACGGCATTCTCACTAACTTCCAGATAGTAAATATAATGTAAACGCAGCTGTAACTGCCATATGTTTAAAAAAATTGAACTGAATTTTTTGAATGACATTCGGGTTTTATTCTGAAATTAAATGCAGAGATAGGCACGGACCTTCTGTGCCAACTGTATGGCTTTCCCACACGAAAAATTCAATGCCCCAAGCAAGGCTCGAACCAACATCCGTAAGGGGCAAGTGATTCAAAGTCAGTTGCCTTAACCACTTGGCCACGGAGGTCCCGTGAATCGGATCTCTTTTACTGCATTAACAGTATTCATTTCTTATTTTTGCAATATTTGCGACATCTTATATCTATTAAAAAGGTCTCTAGAAACAGCTTTTCTCCCCCAAAGCTAACGATGTAAACCATCCTAGTCATATCACTCCTGCTAAAATACACAAATATCATTATTTACGTCTTCTTCGTTCGTGATTTTTGTGGCACTAGGACAGTTCTTAAAATATGCGATTAGATGTAATACATGTTTTGTTTATGATAGGCCGCACAAACAAAAGTTCTAGGGAAATGTTTAGCGAATGTATTGCGAATACTTAGCACTTTACCATGTGACATTTTCAGTTTGCCGATTCCGTTGTTTCTATAATAAAAACTAGTAGAACTCCGGTTTCGACACTAACTTTTGAGGCAAAATGGCCCAAAATGCACACCTTGTGCGATCTGCATAATTTTATCTGCATATGACTGACCTAAAACATATGTATATTTTTAAAGCATGTGACCAGATAAAAATAATAATAACCCTTTAATTTTATCGCAAATCTGAATCTGGATAGATGGATGACCGTTTCCATTTCGTGTGACTTCCGTTACCTCAGGTAAGATTTTAGACCCGGCTTGGAAAATCGATTCAAGCACATATTCATTTTACACAATAATTACTCGTACGCAGGAATCCCTAGTTCTATAATCATCATAAATAACCAGTTGAATATAAATGGCTTTAAAGTACATCTACCTATTTTATTATAAAAACGTATCAAGGCCAAATACAAAACAGGCCCCTGCCACTTAACTGCGTATACCGTAGGGATTTCTTAGTTAATGCTGTCTGATAAGACGAAATTATGACATGTGCAAACATCGAAGTAAGAAACTAGATGTTAGAGGAGCCTCCCTGGCTTCCGTGTTGAATAAACACACGAGCTTATCTTAATTTGTATTAAGATCAAGTGGCAAGTTAGAAATTTGAAGTAAGAAGTGATATAATGATCGCAGTATGAAGTTAGAAGTTGCAATTTAGACCATGGATTTCGTTCGAACCGTAAACACTGCAACCCTTAGTATTATGCATACATAAAAGTGCAATACTTGATTATAATTCCTACATTGGAACATCTGAGTTTGTCTGATCATTGTTCAACATTTGTTTAGATTAATACTCCAAGGATTGCCTGATCCGAGGTTTATTTGTGTGGTAACTTTTAGAAAGACGACATCTGAATGTCATGGATATCAAACATTGGTAGGTAAAAAATCTAATTTGTATTATTTACAATTCTCCCTAGAATGTCCCACGATGTTGTAAAACCACTGGTCAAGATGATCATTGCGATTGCAAACAAACCTGTAGTCCACAAGAGTACCAGAAAGATGTCTGCTCGACCGGATACCTGTGCTGTCCGAAAACGTCTCAGTGGTATAATCCAGACCTGGGCCACGAGTGGTAGATCAAACGTTTGTAACGTAAATAGGTAATTTCCGATTTTGTAACAGAAGATATTTCTTTGCTTTTAGACCGATATATGGTAAATAAATTATTAAGCTTAACGTCAACATGTATATTCAATAATTTTATTACTATAAAAGGATTTGTGACAGCTTATTTAAAACAGTCTTACTTTAGAAAAAAAATCTTATAAAAGATGTCTGAACGTTGTATAGAATACATAACTTCAGATGTTACAAAAAATTTAATACATGATATGATAGAATAAAACAATCAATAAATATTGTTCATATATTTAATTAAAAACCGTCAAAATGATACAGAGATAAAAAAATACAGGCGAGTGGAGTTAGAAAAAATGCCGAGAATATTTGTGTTTTCATGTCAGGTTGGCACGAAAAGTATCATTTCAACATATTTGCTTTTATAGCATACGGTATCTTTATTTCTAAATATCAGTAATTTCTGATATGTTTACCTAAAGTTCTAGATGTTGATGCAGCATTTATCTATATAAACGTTCTCTTCTTTCAGAATGATCAGATTTGCGTTACAGACGGGCACCAGAAAACCACAAGACAATATGAAATTCATGATAAACATGTAAACATTCTAAAATAAAATATCACACGTTTATTGAATCATTACAAATATTTTGTTAAGTATGATTTGTTTCCCTCCAGGTTTGCTCTAGATATATTTTCATTTTTAGCAAAGGAACTTCTTTTGGCCGTCTGTTTTGAAGAAGAATGTCATACAGAGTATTAGTCATCGAATAACTCACTAATTTTTAGATCTACAGTGTAATGCTTAGAGCATGGCCTAAAGTCTAGTGAAGAACATAGTCAAAAATGCATTGCATTTTGTTTGAAGATTACCTTGACAGTTCCCTGCCATACCAAATTGATGTCTGGTGTTACTTTATAATATATGTACGATAGAAATTCCGATCGTTTGGGTGCAATTGCTCACTACAAACTTTTACGTCAGATATACATGATTAGTATATCAATATATCACTTCAATAATGGTGATTACACTTTATACCCCAGTCACACACACGGCGCGGATAGCTACGTCCAGCTACGGATAGAAACGTAGTAATCCGTATCGATCCGTACCTGAGCCGTACGGATTGGTACGGATTACTACTTTAAGGTACGGATTTCTACGGATCGATACGAATTACAACGTTTCTATCCGTGGCTGAACGTAGCTATCAGCGCCGTATGTGTGACTGGGGTATTAGGTCAGAGTGAAGCAAGTCATAGGGCTACTAATTGATTGAAAATGTATAGGGAATTCCGAGGTGTATATTTCCATGTAACGTTGTCTCCCATTGGTGTAATATGTGTTGAGTTTGTTTGAAAACTGTCGACATTCATCAATTTAAATTATAATTTAATGATTTCTGTCTAAAATTAACCTAGTTCAAAGAGGAAATTGTGCTTAAAAGTGATGGTCAGCAGGTACAAAGTATGTACTTTCAATGTATATTAGATCCACTGCTCGGACAAAATGGGAATGTTCCTTTTTCAACCAAACGATAAAAGCCGTCTGCTGCTAAAAAAATAACCGCATTGATTTTGATGTCAGCAGGGATACACGTTTCGCGTATTTCTACCTCCACAAGTATTCGTTAAGTGTAGTTTTAGAACGCCCTCTTTGATATATTACAAATGTCAACAATGCTCTGTGCAATACAGGAATTTATTTGAAAAAGTACCCAGAAGGTACATTATATTCAACTGACCTGCTGACTTGTCTAGAGCTGTTATCCTGCTGAGAAAACAATATATTCCAAATTGCACAGAACGCTGTTAAATAGTATCTACATTTCATTGATACACCTATATGCATATTTTAAATCTGGTCTAGTATTGTCTCATAATATCACAGAATAATATTCTTCGCATGTCCCCTTATTTTGACATAAGATCCCCAATCTCTGAGAAAAGAGAAAACTTAAAGGCGTACGCTAGAATTCCCTGTATATGAGATGGGCGAAAATTTTGCCAATAATAGAATTTCTTTAAACTTTGGATATTGAAGGACAATCATCTAAGAAACAAAAATATGCAATAAAAATCATAGGTCACCGGTATCGAAAAAGAGTTATCTGCCCTTAAAAACGTCATTTTTGGGGAAAATGCCGTTTTCAAGGGCAGATAACTCTTTTTCGATACCGGTAACCTATGCTTTTTATTGCATATTTTTGTTTCTTAGATGATTGTCCTTCAATATCCAAAGTTTGAAGAAATTCTGTTATTGGGAAAATTTTCGCACCAAATTCTAGCATACGTCCTTAAGCATATATTAACAAAGGATTTCACGTTTCCATGCGCTGCCGTTCTACTATTTTACTTATTCGCGTACCAGGGCAATACCGAAATCTGAGGTGCTCAGATGGACACAATATTATCCTAGAACCGTATTCAGTTAATCACAAAACGCAGCAGAGTAAACAATGATACTGATTTCTCCAGTATTGTAACTGAACAAATAAATCAAATGATGTCCTAGATGCACATTTGTGCATATTAATTTCATTTTATTTCTCTGAGGAAAGGAAGAGCTTGTGAAGGGAAAACGGCGAGGAAATGAAAAAGAAGTAAGAGGAAAGTAAATTTATATTTGCATGTAAGTTATAAGTACCGAAACCGTTTAAAATTCATTCTATATATGAGCCGTGCCATGGGAAAACCAACATAGTTGGTTTGCGACCAGCATGGATCCAGACCAGCCTGCGCATCCGCGCAGTCTGGTCAGGCTCCATGCTGTTCGCTTTTAAAGCCTATTGGAATTGGAGAAACTGTTAGCGAACAGCATGGATCCTGACCAGACTGCGCGGATGCGCAGGCTGGTCTGGATCCATGCTGGTCGCAAAGCCACTATGTTGGTTTTCCCATGGCACGGCTCATATGATAGACAAAAGATAATGCATGGTAAATGATAAAATGTAAGCTCTTTACAGTGTAAATAAAATCTAAGATAAAAATATTTATTCAGTTAATCACAAAACGCAGCAGAGTAAACAATGATACTGATTTCTCCAGTATTGTAACTGAACAAATAAATCAAATGATGTCCTAGATGCACATTTGTGCATATTAATTTCATTTTATTTCTCTGAGGAAAGGAATAGCTTGTGAAGGGAAAACGGCGAGATAATATTATCCTGTTGATTTTAGAATACCTACAATTACACAATTCGAAGCAGCAGCAGGCGTGCTCCATCATATTGATGCATGAATGATGGTGCGTCAACATATCAAAAAAGAAAATGAAAAGGTTAATGATCTCTTCAGTTGACAATTGGAAAGACGAAATAATTCTTTCCTGTCAGACATATTCAGAATAGGTTGAAACAATAAAACGACTGCACATATGAAAAACAACAGAAACGCAGTGTTTTAAGGTTTATTTTCATTTCATGTGACATAAATATTCGATGTTAAATGCGTAATAACTTCATCTACGTCACACCCTGAAAGAAAAGTAAAATGATTAAGTACCGAAAATGAACATACCATTTAACAATAAGTGAGAGAATTGATCTTTAATGCAATGCTAAGTAAGTATTTTTAAGTACATTTGTAATTGCTTTTGTCTATTCTGACCATAATACACAGTTCAGAATCATGTTCGTGGTTATTTCTTAACAAACGTGTAATAAATATTAACCTACTATTGCTTAGAGAGTTTTGCAGAAAACAAAATGCAATAAATGCATATACAATTAATGCAACTGTATAGTGTAGAAATGAAAATATATCGTGTTTGTTGTGCTGACAAAATGAGATGTGGATAAATTAATTAAACGTTGAAAAGAAGTGAGAAGAAAGTATATTTATATTTGCATGTAAGTTATAAGTACCGAAACCGTTTAAAATTCATTCTATATATGAGCCGTGCCATGGGAAAACCAACATAGTTGGTTTGCGACCAGCATGGATCCAGACCAGCCTGCGCATCCGCGCAGTCTGGTCAGGCTCCATGCTGTTCGCTTTTAAAGCCTATTGGAATTGGAGAAACTGTTAGCGAACAGCATGGATCCTGACCAGACTGCGCGGATGCGCAGGCTGGTCTGGATCCATGCTGGTCGCAAAGCCACTATGTTGGTTTTCCCATGGCACGGCTCATATGATAGACAAAAGATAATGCATAGTAAATGATAAAATGTAAGATAAAAATATTTATTTGCGGCCTTTGTTTTACAGTTATTGACTTATGTTGAGGTCAATATGTGCTTTTTACAGTTTTTGTTTTTATAATTGTTATATAATATGCACTTCTAAAATGCACTCATTTGACTGGCTCATATTTCATACATATAAGAAAGAGGCATTATCACTTTTGCGGGTCAATAGCGCTTTTTGCGGAATCGCGCGTGAACCCCTTTTGACCAATTAAATGAGAAGGGTATATGATATAATGTATTTAACTGGTTTTACTCCAAAACTATGAATTCAAACTAAGTTTTGAGGTATATCTCAATATGCAACCTAGTTACCTAGTCAAATGGAAAATAAAAATGGTAGAGACCTTCGAATACTCTCATGCTAAATGTTTGGAACTGTCCAAATAATTTTTAAAAGCTGAAACTGTATTTAAAGTGGAATTATGCGCATTCTTCAAGTAAACATCCAGCTAAAACAGATGAGTGTGTAAGAAGGGGAGAGGAAATTATACGTTTTAACCCAATATACCAAACTCTTCCTGCTACCAGTACGAAATAATAACTTTCCAAATACGACTTTTCTTATTTTGACTGGGGCAGTTTTTTTTTAAAAAAGTCAAACTGCACGCAGGAGTTGCTTCCCTTCAACTTCAGAAATCGCTATCTATAGGTAAGGGAGATCTCTGCGTAGAAGACTGAAGAAAACAACTATTATTTTATTAGTCCAATTTCTTTATTTCTTAACTATCAACTTTAAATACTTATCCGGCATTATCGTTAATGTAACACATTTAAATGTACAGCAACCAAAAATTGCTTTTATAAAACATTCACCAAAAACACACTACGTGAAGTAAGATGCGCATAATGCCACTTTAAAATCAGTTGCCTATGCAACAACTATTTTAGGCGTTTATGGACACATCATCTTTTAAGGGTAATAACCCAGAAACAGATATCCATTCAATTTTTGTCTAATGTATATATTTTTTATTTACCCCGATGTTCCAAAGTGATGAAAGGTTGTCCTTTGTTTCTTATGTGTAGTCTTTGTGCTTTTTTTGTGCGTTAGCTTGATACGCCACTTTTGACTGGCACCCAAGTTAGGATTTTGTAGAAGCGACTGCCAGTCGAAACCTTTTATCCCGCTTAACGCATTAGTTTCATCGCCACTGGAACCTGTAAAGCAGACAAACATCATAAGTGTGCTTGATATTTGTGTTCTGGCCTTTTCGCTTTTTCTATTTTAGACCACTCATTATGTTTCTAGGCATTGGATGCATGCGTTCATGATGCTTTTCGACTTGCTTTTCATGAAGTGTACAAGTATTAGAACATTGTCTGTTCTAAAAACTATTTGTTCTTGCAACAAACCGTACGTGAACGACATCATCTGGCATATTTACTGCCAGGACTGTAACTTTGGAACAAGGTTGTGGCGGGGATAAGAGTAAACTTTAGTTCACAATGTACCGGTTTAAACTTCCCACTGTTTTTGCAGACCGTACCTCGGCAATGTCCCACTATATGTTGCTTTTTGTTTTGTTTTATCCTTAGTGTGTATATGTTTTACTTTCCTTAACTGTTCAAATGTATACGTAAACCATGCACATAATCTTACATATACTTCTATTGGTATAGGTTTGTGGAGGATGCGTTCTATGAAATTATCTTAATCAACTGCATTTCCATTCCCGCCAAAAATAAAAGCGAGGTATTGCCTATTCACGCTTCTGCCTTTTAAGAAAAGCAAATAAAAGTGTGGATGAAATGTCTATGCCTGCAGCTCTTAAATACAGAAATGCCAAAGACCCGAGGAAAAAATCCTAACATTTTCACGCTTCAAAAAAGGTTCGAGAGGTCTCTATACACACTTGTTCAGTTACTTACTTCTGTGGATATTTGCAATTTTGACATGGAATTTTTTCGTACATAAAACTTTGATATATTGTGCTCAACACCAGATACCCTACATATAAAGAAACGGCTATAATGGACACAAACTAATGTCCATGCGCATATTTTAGGCAGACTGAGACCTGTACTTTAGCCCTTGTGATAGACCAAAAACATGGCAACTTTCAATTTTGCGAAAAGTCTGTGCACTTTTGTTTTCATAACGTGGAAAAATTATAGGTCGTCTGGCGTCATGTTTTGTCAAAAGCGTACGTGTGCCTTGTGAGAGTGTATATAATTTTTCCGTGTGCATTTGTTTATTTTCCTTTGTATTTCTGATGTCAATTTCAGTAATTACAAAAGTGAGGAAATTATCATCAAAGTAACTGTTATTTTTTGTAGTTTTGTGTACACAGACTTCGATCATTTATGGTGAATTCTAAAAAAACAACTGGTCTTGAACTTATCATCAGAGCCATACTTTATACGGTGATTTGACGAACTAATTGAATTATTATTTCTAAACAGCTTTTACCCTCTTTCAGGCTTTGTCATTAACACATATCATAAATGTAACTATGGTCAGTAAACGCACACGAACTAGTGCTAAACTGTTCGATGTAAGTAGAAAATGCAAGTTTCCCATTCATTCCAAAGATACAGTCGTACTTTTGCCTAAAAATCTTTTCCAGGAACGTCGTTGAACATTGAACTGCCGATCACTAAGTAGAAGATACTGAGATCTCCTTTACAAACATATATACATTTTATTCTAATATACTTGTATCTGTTAAAACACGCTTACGCTAAAATGACGTCAATATTTTTGTTGTTATAAAGAAAGAACGCTTTTATATTTCATCCATTGTTTAGGTTAAGGCAATAATGTATAGCAAAATCGTGTAATTTACCTTAATTTATACACACAAAATCGGTTATACGTCAGAAAAATTCCGTGGGCGTATAACCTCTTTCCGTGTATTATTAATTAATTCTATATATTATTTCATTATTTCTATGTTCAACGCTGTGGTCAAAATTATAGCAAAAACCATTAACCAAAAATATGTCTAGATTATAAAATCCTATTCGCAGTTGATTTTATACAAATATTCTTATGTCTGCATTTCTTTTTTTGTCATGTTATTTATTAAATGCAGAAAAAAGGTAAATCAAACTTACCTGGTAGAAGCAAAACTATAGACAATACCACTAATGCAACTACTAAGAAATCTTTCATCGTGCTGGATGTCAATTGTTCAGAACTACGTCCTACTTATGCTGAAGATAATATCATCACTTACAGAAATATGATGACTTTATATACGTTCGTGTTAAACAAACTTAATGTCTCCGGGGGCTTTTATGTTCTAATTAAGGCAACGAACTATACTCAATTATGATGTAATATATGACGAGGAATGTTAAAAAACCGATGATAATCATGAGTATAGAGTGTTTTTTTAATGTATTTCAAACATTTGCATGCTACATTTGATTTGTTTTACTTTGCGCTGGTAAACAGATAAAAATATACATCTGTAGATGTTTCCTACCAGGTCGAAGTTCGTTTCCACTCTGTAAGTCTTAAACCCCTTAAAGGATTTAAAAGAAACTTGACATACATATTCACCACATCAGGACAACGTGCAGAGCGGATGTTTTGGATGGCTCACGTCAATGTAAAGGTCTAATTTAGGTGTTAAAAGTCATATGACTTTGATTTGTGTCCGCTCTGTAACTCTTGAACTGCTTGAAGGATTTTAAAGGAACTTGGCACAAATATTCGCCAAATCGAAGAGACGAGCAGAGCGCATGTTTCGGATGGTTCACTTTAAGATCAAAATTACACTTAGAGGTCAAATGTCGTACCTTCGAGTGGCAAATGTCTTACCTTCGAGCGTATATTTCTCCGCATTGCGGTGCTCTTGTTAATATAGAATATAATCAGAACTTATCTTATTATGCCTTATAGAAAGATATAAGCATTTATGAATTTATGAACGTATATATTGTAATGATGAAATAGGTATGTGATATTCTAAAATTAGAAAAAAAAGAAAGCTTCAGGAAAACGGCCCACTGATATGAAAAAAAAACATTTGCATCGATATGTCTCGATACAAATGAAGAAATATGGATTTTCTAATGTAAGACGTACATTGTACTATATTCTTTTTATATAAATGTACGACAGCCATTTTGTACTGTCAAGCAATTTCAGGACGTAGTGTGAACTAAGAGAATAGCTTAGCTACATTAGTTTTAGTTTAAACTAATTCATTTTAGCTTGAGTTAGCTTGAAACGTATTTTATCAATTTCATCTCGGGTTCGCTATCTGTGTCATTTAGGAAGGTATTACAGTCGTCCAGCCAAGCCCGAAGTCGATATCTCTGCGATACATCAGTCATCAGATCACGTTCACTTTCCATTTCACTATTAACGCGTTCATTTATATGCAAGTGTGCATATTCCTATGTACTTTTAAAAACCTAAGCAGATATTTTCCGTTCAAAATAGAGCTGTTTGTATTTTTAAAATACACAAACAGTTGTCCTACCCTTTTATAATGAAATATAATGCAAAACGATCACGCTGTACAAGCGGAAATCAAAGGTTCTGCAACGCAATGTGTTGCACACAACTTATAAAACGTATAAACAACAGATATGATATATAACACGACATGAGAGATGTTTCCTTTGAAGAGCTAATGCCATTGGGCAATGATTAACATATCAATCATTGACAAATGCTTCTGATAAAAAAGAACAATCAGCCAATCCTGGATGAAAATATATAGATAAAAAACCAGTGTACCAAGTCTTGTAGGCTATGGTACACTGAAGGACTAAATGTCAAAGGGGTGTCTTGTAGACCTAAAATATCTTCGTAAAGGGAAGAATTTCAGTTACAAAACAACAGGATCATGTTTATTTTATTACTTGTGCCGAACGAAATAAACTCAAATACGTTTAGTATCACGGAAGTTATGTTTAACAGTCCGTCTAAAATACATATTTGTCTCACAATTTTTCACATACGGTTATGACGCTTCAATAACAGTTAAACCACAATACGTAACTATATTTCCTACATATAATTAGATCACTGTTTGTTTATTTTTATTGTTATTATATTTTTATCAACTAAACAGTTTGGTATGCTTAGACAGTCTTTAATTTCTTTGCGTCAAATCAAAGTTGAAAATAGACAAAACTAAAACTGTAACTCATTTTAAATATCTTGTTGAATCGAAAATATAAGACTTTTTGTTAAATCAGGGTACACTGATTAATTAGATAAACCGTTCTAAGTCGACATGTACTGATTTAGAAGTAGCGCTCCTTCTTTATATATACATGAAATGGTTTTGTGTCATATAATATGGTTTTACAATATGTTGACCATAAAAAGAAGTAGAAAAATGAGTTTAGAAATCGTTTTTTTTTTTTTTAAATAAGTGTCAATTTAAAGCTTTCTGAGCATTATAATCTTTTCATTGGCAATTAAACTCTTGCATTGTGACTGCGCTTGCATTGTGACTGAAAATGATTGTATAACATGGTAAACGATTTTACACTATTAGGAGCCTATAAAATCACATAAAGGAATGGATTTAAATTTATAATACTGAAATGTCTAACACTCATGGTTTTTATTTTAGTGACTCTTCTATAGATAGTTACAATTAACCTCTAGCGTTCCTAAACAAAATGGGGGTAAACAAAAACTACGAGAAAGTCGCCATGTAAATAACTTTTGAGACGGAGCTGTATGAAGTGACGAAAAATAACACTTGCAATCCCTTCACTTGTGATTTCGAAATCAATTGTCCACAAAGAAATAATGCTTGCAATCATATTTCAAAGCTAGCTTAATGTTTTGCATAGAGTGTACTTTCAACATCTGGTTGCATTTCAATAATCAAATTGAGCAGATTGGGTACTATACATTGTTTTTCAAATTAGAAGTGACATGTCACTAAATGGTACCCAACTTTCAATACTGCGGATGTCTCTAAATTATATTCTAGTACTTATAACACGTGTTAATGTTGAGTTCTGCTCAACCCAGGGCAAGAGGGCGTGAACGGTGGCCTGAATTATAATTATCGTCCATGAACAGGCTCAACCAAACCGAGCCTGCAACATTTTCATTTACAAATGTATGTCGTGTTGGGCGGCCTGTGGTTTTCCACTTTTTTATTTTATTATCACAGCAGCGGTGTTTATGCCGTATGGCGGCCGAAAAAATATCCCAGCGGTGGTTCTAATAATCCAACTTTAATAGCTTTGTGTATTGTTTATCACTCCTTTGATATTGTGTCTCCATTTTAATTTTGTCTTTTAGCTGTTTCCGTGATCTGAAGGCTCCATATCCACGTCGATCTGTGTTTTTTCCACAGTTTTTTCCAAAATTTACCTTTACCTTTTACCTTTTTCCCCTCTCTAAAATCCAGTTCTGGCGATTTTCTCGTTTAGGTCAAAAACATTATTTTATTTGGTGACTTTGCACCGCTTTTCATGGAATTGCACTCTTTGCATTATTGCAGGTTCCGTATGCATCGCAATATGAATACATCTGCAAATGTCTCTAAATTACTTTCTGGAACTTATAAAATAAGTAAATGTTGAGCTCTGCAAAAGTCGGGGTTAAAGGGCGCGGACTGAAGCATGTATTTCCACTACTGTCCATGAACAGGCTCAACCAAACCAAGCCTGCAGCATTTTCATTCATGCCCTGAATGTCAACCTGTGGTTTTTCCACATTTTTATTTGTTATTGGACGGCTTTACAGTTTCGTTTAAACGTATAAAAATTTAGGCAAATCTTCCATAATATTTATTGTAATAGACAAGGAATCCTGTAAATGAAATATAAATCATATAATTGCAGTAGGAAAACAGGCAATTTGTATGATCAATTTACTTGATATGTCACTCATACACATTTAAGTGTGAAAACCATATTTTGATTTTGTAACAAGTTGTTTTTGCCGAATAAATTCAAGTTTTTTTTACAGAGTTTATACTTCCTGATATCTGATGACGGCTGCCAAACACTTAGTCATATGTATGTGCGTGGTTGCTGTTATGTTGAATCAGCCAACCAAATCCTGTGGCAGCCCCTTACCGACTCCGTTTAATCAGCCAATCAAATCCTGTGGCAGCCCCTTACCGACTCCGTTTAATCAACCAATCAAATCCTGTGAGAGCCCCATACCGACTCCGTTTAATCAACCAATCAAATCCTGTGACAACCCCTTACCAACTCCGTTTAATCAGCCAATCAAATCCTGTGACAGCCCCTTATCGACACCGTTTAATCAGTCAATCAAATCCAGTGACAGCCCCATACCGACTCCGTTTAATCAGCCAATAAAATCCTGTGAGAGCCCTTACAGACTCCGTTTAATCAGCCATTCAAATCCTATGACAGCCCCCTACCGACTCCGTTAATCAACCAATCAAGTCCTGTGAGAGCCCTTACCGACTCCGTTTAATCAGCCAATCAAATCCTATGACAGCCCCTTACCGACTCCGTTTAATCAACCAATCAAATCCTGTGACAGCCCCTTACCGACTCCGTTTAATCAGCCAATCAAATCCTATGAGAGCCCCTTACCGACTCCGTTTAATCAGCCAATAAAATCCTGTGATAGCCCTTACCAACTCCGTTCACTTCCTTGTAAAGAATATCAGCATTATAACTTTATTCAGTTGATGTGCGTAATACCACTTTAACTTGCTTCCGTGGCCGAGTGGTAAAGGTCGCTGTCTTCAAATCACTTGCCCCTCATCGATGTGGGTTCAAGCCTCACTCGGGGCGTTGAATTCGTCATGTGAGGAAGCCATCCAGCTGGCTTACGGAAGGTTGGTGGTTCTAGCCAGGTGCCCGCTCGTGATAAAATAATACACAGAGGGGCACCTGGGGTCTTCCTCCACCATTAAAGCTGGAAAATCACCATATGACCTATCATGTGTCGGTGCGACGTTAAGTCCAACAAAAAAATGTTTAAATATTGGCTGCCGATTGTCAATGAAATCAAATTATCGAGTTTTCACTTGGGATGAATATTAAGACATGATTGTAATTAACCAACGATTTACTGTATTATGTAAACAAATGAAATCCGTAGGGAAATCCTTTAAGAGGATCGGTCGCTATCATGGAAAAAAGTACAGACTTGATTTGATGAAGGATATGAAATGCAACATCCCTATGCTTCTAGTATTTTGTTTAATGAAATCCACGGAAACCGTAACGACTTTAATTCTGAGTACATTGAAATGTTTACTGCCCCCACATAAAACTTGAATACTGCATGAGTTTAGCATGGTATCACAGTATTTTGCTGCAGGTAATTATTAACATTAATTATTAACATCCGTTCACGCCATCTGAATTTGAAAAATACTTTGACAATTGATCGAACAATTATTTCAAATTATGACTCCCCGACAACCAGTCTAACCTGTAGTGATATAAACAGGACCAATAAGAGACTACCGATAAACGGTATGTTCCTCTCCTTGTTGTTCCTTTACGAATAGCGTCCCTTGTCTTATTGGTCTGTTTTTATCAATACAAGCAGACAGATTTTACCTAACTGTTTGTCAAACAAACAGTTGAAAATCTGAAGCAGTTTCAGGTATTAAACCCCTAATAGCAATGTTTACAAAATGGCATTCGCTTGGTATATTCTTAAAGTTGACCGTGTTTTGCACTGTGTTGCAATTTTTAAACAACCTTTACCGTGTATGGCATGTCAAACGTTGCTGAATTATATATGTATGTTATTATTATTGTATGTTTGTTATTGTTATTCAATGTCTTGTCATTCATATTCTAAAAGTCATTATTGTTATTCTGTATTTCGTTATTCTTATTGTATCTTTGATATTGTTATTCAATGCCGTGTCATTCATCTTCTAAGTCTTACCATTGCTATTCTATATGTCGTTATTCTTATTGTAAGTTCGATATTCTTATGGTAAACGTCATTATTGTTATTCTATATTTCGTTATTCTTATTGTATCTTTGATATTGTTATTCAATGTCGTGTCATTCATATTCTAAGTATTACCATTGTTATTGTACATGTCGTTATTCTTATTGTATGTTCGATTTTCTTATGGTAAAAGTCATCATTGTTGTTCAATATCTGACGATTCTATTTACAAAACGTGTCATTCTTGTTCTGTGTTATGTGACTGTATTTGTATAGCGTCGCTGCGCTATTTATATCGCGGAAAATCGCACATACAATAAGAATATCAAGCTTACAAGACAATAATGAATATACAACAACTATAACGTCTTTTACAATAAGAATATCGAACATACAATAGGAATAACGACATATAGAATAACAATGGTAAGACTTAGAATATGAATGACACGACATTGAATAACAATATCAAGGATACAATAAGAATAACGAAACATAGAATAACAATTATAATGACTTTTACCATAAGAATATCAGACATACCATAAGAATAACGGCATATACAATAACAATAGCAAATTTTAGAATATGAATGACACGACATTGAATAACAATAACAAACATACAATAATAATAACATACATATATAACTTAGCAACGTTTGACATGCCATAACCGTGTCGTTATATAAATTTTGTATAATTTTTGGTATTTCATCAAGCTCAAGTACAGACAAATTTCAAAGTGATGGTCACAATCCAACTGTTTGCAAAGAATTCATTATACAATTAAATTTGATAAAAGAAACATGAAACTATTGGTCATGTTGGTAAACAATTATAAAACACAAAATAAAACTGTCAATATCATTTTTTCTAGGGTGCCTCGAGTAAACGGGTTTAATGAGACAGAATTCTAACTCCTAACATTGAAAAAATGAGGTCGAATCCTGCGGGTCTGTTTTGAATTTTGCTCACTTCATTCAAAAACAAGTGAATGAAGTATTGCCATGCAATACAAAGTCCCCTACTTGAAGTCATTTAATTTCTTCTACTGCAGTATAACATAATGAACTGATATTGTCAATGATGTTTAAACAATATTGTACTATATACACAATGTTATAACAAAACACTTGGATTAAAATTTGCATATATAGAAACATACAGTTGTTTTCATATGGATTTTTTGATCGATTAAAAAAAAAGTTATCATATAAGTTATTTATAGTAACAACAAAGTGAAATTAATCCTAAAAAAATCTATATAATATAGGTCCACGAGAAACTCTTTACCAGGTATAGATAAGTCAACCGCCTCGGTAGCCTAGTGGTAGAGCGTCCACTTCGAGTGCAGGAGGTCTTGGATTCGATCCCCGTCCGCGTCATACCAAAGACGTAAAAAATGGTACTGGCAGCTTCCTCGCTTGGCGCTCAGCTTTAAGGGGATAGTGCTAGGACTGGTCAGCCCGGTGCCAGTATAATGTGACTGGGTGTGGTAACATGCCACGTGTCTACGGCGTGATGGATTATAAACCCGCTCTATAACTAAACTTCTATCTGTTACATTGTCCGTAGCCAATAAATATTTATAGAGAGGGTTTATAATCGATCAATACTCTGCAGAGACCTAGGAACACAAGAAGAACTACATACTGAGACCACTGATGTTATCGGTAACATGGTAGTTGTGTACGTACCATTCTATTTACAATGAACATTGGAGCCTACAGAAAATTAGGTCTGAGAATTATGAAATTCCAGTCTTTGATCGATGAAATTTTGTTAGCTATGACTGCAAGAAAATATATTATTTACAAGACAGAAAATATTGTGTTTTGAGTAACTGCTTTTATAAAGCGGAGTTTCCAGGCTTAAGGTAGTTCTGCATGTTTGAATCGAAATTTTTTCTACAATGTAGAATTTGATTAAACCCCGATTTTTCAAAACTTCAGAATATACCTAGAAAATGCAGCAAATAAAAAAGATAGGGTCGTGTGCTTGATTTTTTGCTAGACTGATTTAAAAAATTGAACCTCACGCAATATTTCATAATGGGAGTCTATGGGAAAATCATAATTTTCATGACATTTTTGCGATTAGAAATTTTTCTACAAAGTAGATTTTGATGAAACTTCTCACAGTTGTAAATAAACATATGGCCTAAATTAACGTATCTTTTGTTTTAATATCAAATTTTGACTAGAAAAATATAGCAACAGTGTCACTGCAATAAATTTACTCACAAGTTTCGATTAATTCATAGAATGATTTTCATTTCCGTACGCCGAATCCAGGCTTTATTCTACGTTTTCCGGATAAATGACGTTACGCCATCACTTCCGGTATATCAAACGTGCAGAACTACCTTAAACAACTTACAGCAGTACCCCTCGTCTGACAATTTCTAACGCAAAAATCATTGTGCTTGCAATTATTATTCTCATGAATAGTGTTGAAATACAGATAAAAGCTGAAGTCGTGGTCCTTAAATAGCCTTAAGTTTCAATGAATTTACATTTACATATTATATAGGTTACGGGATTCGTTTCCACGGTAACATTACTTCAATTCAAAAAATCACTATTTTCTACTGAAATTTTAACAATCTTGAGCACGGTTTTAACCAATTTATCAATGGAAAGAAAATGTAGGTCTTACAAATTAAACCGCGAAATTTTTATTTGAAAATAGCCGTATTACCCAACTAAATTTCCAATAACATTAGTTACAATCATCATTTCCTTACATTCCGCATAACATTTCATTATTACTATAAGCTGCAAAATATTGATTATCTTTCAAAGCGCAAGACTCATAATAAATTTTGGCAAATAATGGTTGTTTATTAATAACATAAGTACAAATAAAAATAATTGCCCAAAATTCCATATTTTTTTCTAGATAAAGGCTATTAATTTTTTTGCGGTTACTGACACGTAACGTTATAGCGTAGATGACGTCATATTAAGGCAACAATGTTTTGTAGCGTTTCTGTGCTAATGTATTTATTATTACAGCATTATTAATCCAATTAGCATCAGATCAGAGACAGGATCATGTTTTTTTTCAGAAGAATGAATATACAAACACATTTAGTTTGTCGTAAACGTTGTCGGTTGGGCATGCGCACATACAAATATTAAGGTATACTGCCCCCTTAATCCTCCTTAATCATTAAGCTCTGAACACCTGTCAGCATATCAGCGATGAACAAAGATCGACTATAGATAGCTAGAAATTCTAATCCTACCTGCTTACTGCTATGCAATATACGCACTGCGCAAGAACAACGAAATAACATACAACAACGGAGTCATCAGACACAGTATAACTTTACTTTCCTCAAATCGTTCTAATATTCCTAATTTAGTGTTTGCACTAGTACTGGATATGAACAGTTGAAATGTGAATTCTATCTGTCTCGTACACGCCCTGTGCCAAGTTTTATGGATTCTGCAAACATGTTGTCATTATTTTTTGTTTTTGTTTAAATTAATTATCATACAGTTATATCATAACTTTGCTTTAGTTGAAAGTCTGTACTTGTTATTATGTTATTATAACAGTAAATGTTTAAAAGTGGAGTTCGATTTGCGTAATGATCTCTTCAAATTTGATAGGGGTATTACTTTACCAGAAAAGACACTATTTAGACATAAAAAAAAAACGTCATGTAAGGCCATATTCATTTGTGTTATGTTGTTCCTATCTTTCGATAGACATAGAACACATTTGGTTCAGAACTTCTATGCTGCTTCGATCTACATTTTACTGTATTGCAATATCAATAACATTTCTTGCTACCTTGATTGTTTTAAAGACATTTTCAAAACAATTAATATACTATATATTTATCTGTGCGTTATGTTCAATGCATATTTATTTTAAACGTTTTGTTTTGATAGAATCATACAAATTTGTATAAAAAATATAATACATAGTTTGTCTGCTTTATAACTGAAGTGCATCACATTCTGATTGTTTGAAATGTAAATAATTTTGTTAGAAGCAATGACGCCAGTGGCATCAGCCTGTCAGAGCGTTTTGGAAACGAAAACATTCATCAAGCCTGTATTGCTGCAGAAAATTTTCTGCAACACATTGTCGTACTGTACCTTTGATTTCAAATTACGGCATATTGGGTTTTGGACCATCTTTCATATTTTAAGCTTTATGACAAGGCTTTGTGTGACATTATGTTTAGAAATAGGGAAAATGTAATTCTATACAGACATTTAAAAAAGCTCCTTTTGCACATGAAAGGCCCGGGCAGTTGCTTAAACAACATTAGGGAGTTCAATATATAGTGATTCATAGTGATGAACCAAGCATTTTCCGTTTTTAACAAACTCTTATGCAAGATACAGATTAGACTGGATTAGCACAGGAGCATACTCTCGATGTTTTACAGAAAAGGAACAACAGTAATCACCATTAAAATATCGGCAAATGGCCAGAATAAACAATTCAATGCCGATCAGTTCCCTTTGTTCTTAATGTACAGTCTTTCACGTTGTCCTCCAGCGTCAAAGGGGAAAGGGCAGTACCCACATGTACACGTATTAAATACCAAACAATTGCTGTATCTCCAAATAGTTGTGTTATAACCTCTTTCAATCATTTTTTAAATCTTAACAGAAACAAAAATCGCCTTGACGAAATTAGTCTTAACTTTCAAATTAAATCAAATTTCCGAAAGCACAATATGGTAAAACGTTTTTTTTTTTTTTTTTGTTTTTTTTTTTCTGTTTTTGTTTTTGTTTTGTTTTTTTGTAAGATATTGATTTCATTATTCAAATATTCGGAAGGTATACATGCTCTTTGATACCAAATAAATTGAGAAATATACAGCTCATAAGTGTTGCGCGGGTTTCGCCACATAAAGATAAGGAAAGTTAACAATATTGAAATTAAACTGATCTGTGTTATCATCGGCAGTAGCAAGTAGAATAATGTTTTAAGTATACTGGAAGAAATGTCTCTCGAATTACTTAAGGTCTATTTTAATGTTCTTGTTTATGAAGATACAAATATTTTATTAGTATCACATCCCGCCCAACTTGCAATGTCAATGTTTTCCCCCGAGCTTATTGTAAAAAAGCCATGACCTAAGGTATTCTGGTAAAGTAAATGGACGGTCAAGGTTGGCTTAATTTTGTTAACAGGCGTAATAATATTTGACTTTTACTACAAGAGTCTGAAAAGATATGTTTAATAAAAATCTTAGCCGCGTTTGGGACGGAACGTTCAACTTTGACGCCGAGGGATAGATGTTTCTAATTCATCACTGTGCAAGCTTAAACAAATGATACGTAGCAAGCAATATTTTACATTACATGCAATTATATTCGATTTTTATAATGTTCTACGTTATCAATCAAATTATAATTGAGTAGGGTTCGTTACCTTAATTAGAAAAGAAAATCCCTCGAAGACAACGCGATTGTTTGATATACAAGCATATAAAATGACTGTGATTCAGTAAGTGACGATAATATCTTCAGTAGTAAGTACCTGCGTAAGAGTCAGTTTCGCATAAACCTTCGTTCAATATGATGAAAGTTAGCTTCATAATTGCAACTTTGGTGTTTTCCATGTTACTCGTGATACCGGGTAAGTTAACATTTACATTTATAATAAGAATCCCAAGTTTGTTCAGCACATTTTTGTACCGGACGCCACGGCATTTTGTCTTTTCTTCATTGAGATATACTATTGATGCGCCGTGTTCTGCAAAGGCACTGACAGAACACATTATTTAATGTGTATCTTGGTCTTGCTTTTCATATCAATTTACAACAGATTTTGTTCTTTACATACCCGTTATAATTACCGAGCGAAATACTTTCCATTGATATTGCCATGTAACGATGGAAAGATTGTTGTGATGATGTGTGGATTTTATTTAACAATGAAGTTTGTTACAGCATTAATAGGTTAAGCTCTCAAGTAGTGTTCCCATTCGGTGCCGAGCCATTTACGACAATCTTCATTTATGTGTTCGTACATTTCAATGCATGTTCATCATGTTCACATCTTAATGTACGCTACTATGGTTTTTCAGTTTTACAGTTTGACACAAGGCTTGGAACGCATTTGACATTAATCCTTGGTTTCTAATGACCTTTGTGTGCAGATCCCGCTAAGCATCATCAGTGCAGTTAAATTGATATGCTTATATCAAAACAGTAGCAGTTTGTCTGTATATTTCAGGTTCTAATGGTGATTGGGATAACGGGTTAGGCGGGACAGACTGGGGTTCGTTTATACCGGAGGCTAAAAAAGGTTTAAATCAAAAGTGGAAAATAAAGTTTAAGAATAGCAGGAACTCAAAGACTACACATAACACAGAAAACACTGCCTTCCATCACATTGGAGAGTCCAGGTAAAGCAATTATTTTACTAACCATCTGATAGGTTTACATTTATGATATTAAAGAAAAAGAATCTGAACGATTAATCAATTTCGGATACATATTTTACATACACGCATTTTAGTTGTTCAATGACCAATTCGGAAGTGTAGGCTGAAATCAATAAAGGCCCCAATTTACAACTGGACGTTGAACATCGACTTTGTTTTCTGTTTTGAATTTACTTTTTGGCAAGGATATATTTCAAAAGCTGTAAAAAAAGGCATCAACATAACATATGTTTAAATAATATTGAACCTAGAACGTAAGTCTCTTTATTTCTGATTTAACATTTCTGACTAAATGCATAAAAATAATTTGCATTTATCGCGATACATTGCAAATTAATAAGATATGTGAAGGCAAACAGATTCTTGTGATTAGTATACGGTCTCAGGATAGGAACTGAGGGATTTTTGCCAAGCTTTAACATCATAACAATTCATGGACGGCCACCATACTTTGCTTAACTATATTTTCTACAACCTGCTATTTCAGCACGCTGCGTACTTATTTGTAAATAAAATTCTTAAATCTACCCACGTGACAGTAGCTGGTAATAGTTTTCTTTATTTTTAAAAAAGTTTCAATTTTTTAAAACGTTAAGCTTCATTTCATAGATCATATAATTTTTGTTTACGCGCTTTTCTACTTTATCGTAACGATGTCGTGAATGGTATGTCTGTGTACAGTACTACATTAGTGTTACTTTTCTTTCAGCCCTGCTCGATAGGTTAATACGCATGGAATATGTGACGTTTATTTCAAATGAAGTGAATAAACTGTTAAAATAAACGTTTCTGTTGTTTTGTTTTCTATATTTCCAGTCGCTTTGTTTATTCTCAATACATACATCACATACTGCATAGAGTTGTTAAACAAGCTGACTAAAGAGTCTAGTTAGCTATCTTCATTCTCGTGGTCAATAATCCATGCTTCATACATTAATATCTGTATGAACCATCAACAACGTTGGAGCTCTCACTCTGTATGTTCGGGCAAGGGTACCATCGGTCTACTTCAATCTCTCCGGTTTCCTGTCACTAAATATCTTTTCCTTTGGAAAAATAACATTATGCGTGTTTTTACATTATTATGTACCTCGTTTGACATATTTGTTAAGATAATCGTTACCAGGGCAACCACGGTCATCATAACTGTTTTTTAACTGGACACAAACTGTGAATTATACTGTGTCCAATAGTTAATCTCAATTACCCAGTTTACGATATTGGTGTGTGTGTGTGTGTGTGTGTGTGTGTGTGAGAGAGAGAGAGAGAGAGAGAGAGAGAGAGGGAGAGATGAATATAGGCTTTCCTGCTAGGTACATGCCTTAATAAAATACCATACTGCATAGAGCATTGTTGGTCTGTTTCCGTTTTAATTTTTTGTTATAAAATAATAATGTATATTATGCACAAACAAACTTTGAATTATACTGTGTCCAATAGTTAATCGCAATTACCCAGTTTACGATATTGGTGTGTGTGTGTGTGTGTGTGTGAGAGAGAGAGAGAGAGAGAGAGAGAGAGAGAGAGAGAGGGATGAATATAGGCTTTCCTGCTAGGTACATGCCTTAATAAAATACCATACTGCATAGAGCATTGTTGGTCTGTTTCCGTTTTAATTTTTTGTTATAAAATAATAATGTATATTATGCACAAACAAACTTAATAATAATCAAAAAGTGATGGTAGATTTCCACAAAGAACAAAGCACAACAAACACAAAGTCATACATCGCAGAGGAGGCATGCCACAAATAGAAACTGTTGTGGGAATATAAAGCAGACGGGTTGCTTCAAAAATTCAACAAGTAGCACAGTTATGCTATATAAAATAACACGCTCTTTTGCCTAGACATCTTCAAGCTGATAATCATATACCTTGTATACAATTATACTCTACTACACATTCAAATGCTGCAATAAACACGATTCGTCGATCATCCATCACTCGGCTGAGACTTGAAATGTTCATGCGCAACCCGTCCGACTCCTGGATAATCTGGAGATAATAGGTAGATGACTCAACCCGCCGCTGAACGTTGATCCACGAGTTTTCGGACGATATGTCCTGCAAGTGGCCAGATAAAGTATATAGTTTACAAAGATAAATAAAAACGGTTATTAGCAAAAATAAATCTGTCAACTAATCGTAAGCTAAATGTTATTTGACGGATCATGTACATTTTGTAGATTAATCCTCATCAAACACTTTACTATGACAATGAAACTACCACTTTGCAAAATAACTTATACTATTTTAGAAACAGAACATAGCTCGTCATTATGGTACTTTATTTCATTATCATATTAATGAAAGAAAACGTTTAGTAAGTCACTTCTTAAGAAGCTAAATATATTTCTCCTGGTATTATATTTCAAACCTGCTTAAATGTTCAAAAAGATCAAAATTAACTATAACATTGAATGTGAAACCAACTTTTGAAACATCTGGATTTCGATCTTGCATTGAACTTTTGTTTTAAACGCCTCGTTAAACTTAGTGGTAGAGCGTCCGCTTCGAGTGCGGGAGGTCGTGGGTTCGATCCCTGGCCGCGTCATACCAAAGACGGGAAAATTGGTACCAGTAGCTCCCTTGCTTGGCGCTCAGCATTCAAAGGAAAACGGGCCTCTTCTCTCATATCCTCGTGGCGATAGATTCCATCAGGAATGAGGTGTCGAGAGTGATTAACGTAAGTTGTAGAACTTCCTTCAAAATCGACCTAAAATAAAATATGTATATACTACATTTTGTTGATATAGAGCTAAATAAAATATTCCTGTGTGGTCATTATCATTTGAGCGAAATTAAACATATCAATAAAAATACTACAGGATGGCAAAATGGAACACGGTTTTGAAGCTGAGGTCTCATGTTAAAATTAAATTGTTACATACTCCGAATATTGAGTGAGCTACTGTCTCTCATGCGTAATATGACGCTAAACTGAGCAAATATGACCTTATACTGAGCCATCTATATCACATTATCTTGCCTATTATTTGTAGAGTAACTACCAGCATACTAAGCATATATTCAAATTTTGTTACGTATTTAGAAAACGCCTATGTCGATATTATTATGTAATGCATGCACTTAATAAATGTTCTATTATTACATAATGTATGCATACTAGAAACATTTTTCAAGTTAACTGACTATCTTACATGGAAAAATAAACTATCGAAATAAACAATTTTGACAAAGACAAGAACGGGACTCACCCCGATACATTTAAAAGATGTAATCACGTAAGCAATAAATAATAAAACGACACTCTGTATGTAGATGTTATGTATGTGTTTGTAGCAATATCGCCGGTTGCAGAGTATATGCATTATTTGCCGTAAGAGATATACATGTAACTGTGTTTTGCTTGGATCATACAATATGACTGTTAATACTCTAATGTAGTCTTTATGCCCTTAGGTTTCCACTGCTGTCATTTCTTTGAAGTATCATTTTTCTATAAAGTGTTAATCACCAAACCAGTGGCATGATTCCTTCAGGTTTGATATTAACATGAACAATGATCATATCCCAAGCAAATGTGGGGTTGTATATTTCAAAGGTAAACTGGCTTTTTCCGCCAAACACCATATTGATTATCATCCGTTAAACTATTTTGATGATCGCATATACAGAAGTTACCTTATTTATTAAGAAATCTAGCGCTTTGGTAACCACCCTTACCTATATTTTAAATAGTACTATTTACATGTTTGTAATCAGTTGATGTATGTCTATTTCAAAATTATGATAAATATCACCTGATCACGTTTTATAAATAACCACAAACAAACAAACTGATTTAGCAAATAATTCAGTTCTCTCTGTGTTTGCTTATCGCCTATCAATAAGTTTAAACGTCTTTGCCTATATTCCATCCTATCAACATATCAGCTATTACCTAATTAATGGAATTAAGGGCCAAATGACAAGAAAGAACAATTGTTCTAGAAGAATTTGAGGCTAAAACTAAATCTCAAGATAAACGTTCCCAGTCATGACATGAACCAACGGCTCTACTCATATATACCACTTAAAGATTGCTGTTGTGATCTGTAAAAATATCCTTTGGAAGCATAGAATGTAACTCGGTTTGACTGAGTCTATTCATGAGAGATTATGACACCTCTCACGCGCCCATTCCCAGTACAACCAGACAATACAGCAGATAATCCAAAATTTCAATTAGTTGTTAACATTCCTAAATTGAATTAAAGCTTGTCACTCTGATTATTACCATGTAAAACATTACAGTTAATCCATGGTTCCCCCCACTCACTTAACAAGAGCAATATTGTCAATAACCACCCTTAATATTTTTTTCTCAGGTTTCAGATGCTTGAAGTTCAGAATGCAAAACAAATAACAAGATGGCTTGAATATCTTCCCTACTATTCATTTTCATAGATAGTGTATTTTAAAATCACTATTAGTTCCTTTGAACGTTTTATACTCTTGTTTTTGTACGAAAGGCCATACTATGTTGACTGAAACTAATTTCAGTTATAGCCCACTGGGATATCTTATACACATCTGAGACTAAAATCAAGTCAATTGTTTTGATGTAGGGCTAAATATTCGTGTACAGTTCTGTTTCGTTTGACTGAAATTAAACATATCATAAAGGTACTAACAGATGATGAAAGAGGGCAAAGTTTTGAACTGGAAACGTCAATGTTAAAGTCTCCTAATAACATTGTTTGAGCGTGCTACATTGTGCAGCCTTTGGTTTTCGCTCCGTCATGGGAACTATGACCTTTTAATGAAGCATCTTTATCATATCAAGGTGTACGGTCATTACCAAATTTACCATTTACGAAATGTAACGAGAAAAGCACCTAAATTAGAGCGTTGTTTTCGGAATAAAGGTAGGAAGATGGTAAGTCTTCAATTTGTAAGTTGACTAAAACGTATTTAAATAAGTATTGTCTATCTAAAGTAAAACCACGAAATTTTACAATGATTTATTTAGCTAGTACACAATTTTCCCCTTTGTAATTAAGCGAGTCGAAGCGATTCCGAATTTCTGATGCCTATCTTTACAGAAAACCTTTTTTTACCAGATAGGATAAAAAATAATAACAACATTGTCATGTTGTAGAAGAACAGGTGTGATAAAATGATAACATTATGTATATTATATGTATGTTTATGTAACGCAGCCTGTCATTTTATATTTCAGATACGACGATACTTTATTATTTCATGCATTTTATCAAGTTGTCGGAATATGGCAACCGCATTTGTTCGTTTTTATCCATGTGGTGTCAATTTAGGTAGGAATCGTACAACACGATTATACCATTTCCATATTTTTTATTTATAATTTTATCTTAACGATACACAATGCAGTAAGGAATTAAACAGATTTGAAATTTAAAACCTTGCGGTATTTCTTGGATCTATAACGAAAATAACTTGAAAATAACTATTTCTTCTAAAAAAATAACTTGTCCATCGCTTTTCGCTTATAGTAAAGAAAATATGTATTCATAATAAAAGGCATACTCTATTCGACAGTTTGAAAAAGACCCAGGATAATTATAGCTTATACAGTACATCTCTGTACATTGTTCTTAACTTTATTGAGCGCATTTACTTCTGTGGATAACTAATGAAATGTCATGTTATCTTAGTAAACGACAAAATTAGGTGCTTGTTGACATGAACGTAACAAAGAAATTGAGGGAAACAAGACAGATACAGAACTATCAAAGTGTTGATACTTTTCCTTAATAAAAGAAACTGTACTAAAAAGCAATTGCGCTTAAGGTTACATTAAATGTAATACATTCTCGCCAATAATGAAAACAATTCCGCACTTTTTTCAACGAAATCTACATGCAAGCGAAAATGTCGATGTATTATATTTACATGTAAACAATCACTACTGGATGCACATACCATTAAACGTGGTTTAAAACCCTGTAAAATATCCATTAAAAAAGGAAAAAACCGTTAATTAACCCCATTAATTCTTGCATCACTTTATTTAACAGGTTTCACAATATTAATGGGTTACATGTTAAAACACCATTAAAACACCCATTTTTGACCATGAATCATGCTGTTAAAAATTTAGTTTGTAGCTAAAAAGGTTAATGGCTTTGAAACAATAGTGAAATTCTGTATATTTTGAATTTAACAGGATTATTCATGGCCCTTAAATTTGATTTAATGCCCATTAAATGTTCAGGTTCTGTACGATTTCATTTAAGAGTAAACTTAATGGCCCTTAACAGCAATGTGATGCCCTTTAAATCCTACATTCTGTAAAATGTGACTCGTATATTTTTTTTTTGGTTTTTGGCTTGCACTCCCATTGAATGCTTATAATTCCAGTCCCATATAAACAATAAATACATACTACGCACACATCATCTATAATATAACCTGTTGTTATATTTAGTTGCATTAAAGTTACTTCCCCTTGATGCAGTTACACCATTTTTTTTTCAAATTTTTGCCAAATTGTGTTCCTACAAAAAATCGGATTTATTTCAATGAAAGGCGGATGAAAATATATTAATTTATTTGATAACATCAATCTATATTATTTTGGTAAGGGTAAATACGTATTGATGCATGCCACTCCTTCTGATTTTTGTTTTTCCTGTCCAAATAATCAGCATTTGTATAAGAAAATGGGTGGGGTAAGGAATTTACATTATAAAATGTGTTCAGACCAGTTTAGATTTTCAAATTTTCCAATCCTTGAGTAGAAACTAGGGTTTATAGAGAAGTGAACAGTACACATGATTGTGAAGATTTACAGTCTGATTTAAATTCATTTGGGGCATGTGCAGATCAATCGCTTCTTCGTTTCGATGAATCAAAGAGTGTGGTACGCTTGATTAGGGAGGGGGGAAGCTACTTGTGATGCAATCCCTCAAACATTTGCTCTTAGCTGTTTAAGTGCATGCACCTGAGCACAAAGTACTGAAGTAGAGCCAAATTGTGATTGCCCATTGTGCGCTGACATTGTCATTAACAGTTGCATTTTGAATACACCTGATGCCTAATGTCTGTACCAATAAAAACTTGGTTAGAATGTTTGTCAATATTATAATGTTGAATAGTTAAAACTACCCACATGGTCACTTGATCTATTAAACCGGTACCTGTAAACCCTTCTCAGTACAACACAATACAATACAATATCCATTTATTTTCTCATTTCATATGAACATGTGAGAGAATAAGGATACAATATGACAAATGTTTGTACGAGGCTGTTACATGTGTTTACATTACAAAATAATGAGAAAAAAATGAAGAAACAAATATTCTTCTAGCATTTTACAAAACACTACATATGTATAGATACTATTACATGTGTAGTAATACGTAGTTTAAATCAATACGGCAAATATCGGTATGAAGTTGATTATCTTAAGATGTCTAATTCTGATGGCAAATTTTCATGGCCCTTAATTCGATATACCATTAAAATATTACGAACCCATTAAAATTGAATCGGACATATTAAATGAGACCATTAATCAATTTTTTAATAATTAACGGCCATTAACAGAGTATTAAAACATTGATGGCCTGATTAGTTCTTATTGATTAATGTGGAATTAAGGGGTACTTTTTAATGGCACATTATTTTCATGCCAACTAAAAATTTTCATTGAGTTTTAAGGAGCCTATTAACTTATCTTAATGGTTTATTTTAAGCAGCTTTTCATGGCAATCAAAGTCATTTTAGCAAGGTATATTTTACCAGGTTTTTAATATACTTATTTCATGGCTTTTTTAATATATGGCATTAAAACTATGGTCATGAAAATCCCATTAAATAGTAAGAAGTAATGGGTGAATTTTAATAGTGACCTGTTAAAACTGTTAAAAACGTTTGAAAAAAATAAGGCCAGTTTCATGACCCTTTTAATGGCATGTGCATCCAGTAGTGAATATTGTAGGCGTAACATTATATCTCCCTTGAGTTCTGTAGACTATAAGAAATGTTATAATAATCTAACGTTGTCTTCAGGCTTTTCCTTGTAAAATGTACACCCTCCATCTTTTCCAATCCATGTTTGGTAAAAAACTGCGTTGTTTGTCCATGAAATTTCGAAAAATTCTAGTTCATATGGTAACGATTATACACCTTAACGTTATTATTTGCACAGTAACTAAAAGGATATTGGGAACATATGTGTTTAATTGCATAAAATTACTATATTCAAATTTTCATTTTCGGATGAGCATACCAATAAGGTACTTAAGCCAGAATCATGAATTTATTGAAGTGACCAGTATATGTAAACTGTATAATTTAGTGGATGGAGGCAGTGAAAATATTTGCCCGTTCGAAATTTAGTGATTTCAATATCCAATGTTTTATAGACAACGAATCCAGTTTGTGCGAAAATTATAATTACTTCTAATTACTTCTGTGTATACTAATCAGATGATTTCTGTCTGTTTCAAGATTATTGAATATCCACTGTTACGAATTAAAAGTAACCATGGACAAACAAATTAAAGGAAAAAATATACAATCAAGTTTTTTTTTGCTTTGTGTCTATAGTTTGGTTAAAACGTACATGCCTGTATCCCATCCTATAACAGCCAGTACCTACAATGTAATAAATTGAATGGAGGGCGAATATACAAGAATGAAAAGCGACATGCAAAAATTATTCTGGAAATATTTGAATCTGAAAGTAGGTTTGAAGTTCCACATGCACACATCATGATTTGAACCTACCCTAATTCATGCATATTACCATGTACGTATGCCGCCTCGGTAGCTTAGTGGTAGAGCGCCAATTTCGAGTATGGGAGGTCGTAGGATCAATCCCTGGTCCCTTCATACCAAAGCCGAAATAAATGGTACTAGTAGCTTCCCCGCTTGGCGGTTAGCATTAAGAGTATGGTACTAGGGTTGGTCCGCCCGATGTTGGTATACTGTTACTGTGACAGGAAAGGCCGTACCGGCGACAGTAACCATCAGAACAAATCAAAACCCTTTACAATATTTACAAATTTATTTACAAAAGATGATTATTAACAATGAATAGATATGAGAAGAAAAAAAACTGATTATAAGAAAGAAAAAAAAAAGAAAGTTCAGTATCTCTAGATACAAAAGTTCTTATAGTTCCATTCTAATCTGACGTGACAGAGTTCTTTAATTTAATTGTGAACTTTTAAGTAGCACAAACAATATCTTCTAATCCAGTCCCTTTAAACCGTGAATACGTTGATTCCGTATTGGCTCCCTATGGTGGTAGGTGATTGCATCCCTGAGCTGACTTCAGAGGATAACAAATATCATCGTCTTTGCAGTTTACGGCACAACCATGGGACGAAAGCTCTGCGCTGGGAATATCACATCCAGGCGAGTGAAGACAAGTGAACCTCGGGCATTGTACTTCCGGGTTATGACATCACCAGGTAAAATCGTCTGGCGGAAGAAGCTAAAATATATAACATATGGTAAGCACCATAGCAAAACAAATAAGTCAGGGCATAAAACTGCTCCTTTGGGTACACCATACCTCCGTAGGCTCCCATAAATAATACGTGCTACTTATACAAAACATATGTGCTACTAAGTTCATACGTCAAGTGATTCAAATACGTCACTAATTACTTCCATTATTACAAAGATTACTTACTTAAAAGACTAAAGTTAAAGTATGAAAAAGATATGAAAAGTATATGATGAAACATTATAGATACGGACATGATAAACTGCAGCTATTATTTACAACTACAATTTAACAAAATTCAATATAAATCAAACGTTATATCATAGTTGGTATCGATATAATATCTAATGCCATACACTACAACGGACATTGATTAGATGTGTTATAGACTGGCACACAATTACAAATTACAATAATATATTACATACATGGTACTAGACTTGCCATATAGATTTATACATAACAATACAATGCAGTAATGGCGTTCCATAATTAACAAAATATTTGACATAAGTTTTTGGAACAGTGCTTTACAATTATCACGATACAAATTTCAGTACAAATTTTACATCTTATATAAACGAAACGTTTAGACTCCTCTTTCGAACAAAAATTTACCAAATAAAAATCGTAATGCAAAAATCATACAAAAATCTAACAAATAAATTTCTTACCTCGATCGAGAATAAATTTCTAGCAAGAAAATAATTCAGACATAGATTCGTCTATAATGTCGGAAGGTGGTGTGCACAAGGCATATCTAGTCCAGTCTATTTAAAGGGTAATGTCCCGCCAAATACTAAATTTCATGGGATTCACGGCTAAGCCGTGGACTCTTGCTATTTCTATGTCCACGGGATTCACGATATAGCCGGGGAATCTAACTACTTTGGCGCGGATTTGAATTGACAATTTAAGGCCCGTTATAGTGGATTTGGGGATAAAAACATAAATTACTGAAGTTTATAAAATATCAACTTTCTTATTACTGAACAGAATTTAATGAAATTTACATGAAAATTTAAGTTATGAAATACAGAAAAACATGAGAGGTATTTTATACGTAAAATCTGACATTTACCTCAATAACTCAAAAATTTACAAAAAAGATGATGCAATACCTGCATTTACACTACAGATAAAATAAGGCCCGTATGTCAATTTGTGACAGTTACTGGGTGGGTATCATGTCACGTGTCTACGGCGAGATAAACCAGTGAGGCAACACTATTAAGTTGGGCATTGTGCTGACTGCTACAAGAAACACAGCTATATATATGACTGAAAAAAATGTTGAAAACCACACCCATACCACTTGCATAACATTTAAGTCTATTGATTCATATATCTTTTCAAATAGATAAATCAAAAGCATCATTTTTATGGTAATGACATAAATTTTCTTGAAGATGAATTAAACTTTCAGGTTATTACAGGGGCCTCCGTGACTAAGTGATATCGCTAAATAGCAAGCATTTGTCCTTCACTACTGTCAAAACCTCCTACGGGGTATTAAAACCCATTCAGCCTGTTTACAGAATATAAGGGGTTTAACCATGATATCCGTCCTTGACCCAGATACCTAGAGACTTCTTCCTCGATCAAACGCTGGGACATTGGTTTAACAAAGAATCGTTGTGTCGTTTAGCTAGTACACAACTCAATGAAAAGATTTTAGTATCTTTCAGTGAGCAGCTATACATTCAGTTAAGTTAATGACTGGGTAGTGCAGCATTTTTTATTTCATACTTAGGCAGCAAATATGAGCATTTGTATCAATTATACAGACATAATAAAAGGCCTTCGGACACTATCATATGCTTCTAGCCTACATTTTGAATGCAAAATTCTCATTATAAGTATTTAAAGAATACCCAACTCGTTTAGATTCACATATAAACCAATGTGTTAGTTAACTTGCTACAGCAGAAACTGGTTTGTATAATTGATCAAGGCCAGGGTATAATTTTACAAAAATGTTTAATTTCCGTAAAAATAATTTTTTATGGAAATTAAACATTTTATTTTTCAATGAGAATTTTGCATTCAAAATGTAGGCTAGAAGCATATGATAGTGTCCGAAGTCCTTTAATGATGTCTGTATAATTGATACAAATGCTCATATTATTTGCCTTAAAGTGGAAAAATCTGTTTATTTAAGGAAAAAAAGAATATTTTATGATTAAAATCCTATAAATAAATAAAAAAGGAAACCATATCTTTGCTAACAACCTATACTTGATTTAAAATTACTTTACTTTCTTATCAATATTCTTTTGATTTAAAATTAAGAAAGAAAGTTTTAAATATTGGTCATCAAAATATTCAAGGTTTAAATAGCAGTGAAAAGTTTAATGAAATAAATTTAATGCTTACATCACCAAATAACAAGATTGATATATTCGGTATTTCCGAAACGAAATTTACAGATGACGTTTTAGACAGCGTACTTAAGATTAAAAGTTATAAGGGTCCTTTTCGGCGAGATAATGTTACCAGAAATGGGGCTGGAGGTATAATTGTTTATGTTAAAGAAAATTTTGATGTAAAACGGCGACAAGATCTTGAAATAAATGAAATAGAATGCATTATCCTATAGGTATATTTGAAAAATTCAAAATCGTTCTTTGTTTGCCAAATGTATCGGCACCCATCCGCGAATGTAGAATGGAAATAAAAATTCGAAGACTTTGTAGATAATATTTACATGGAAGACAAAGAAGTAATGATATTGGGCGATGTGAATCGAGATTTATTAAATGAACAAATTAACAGCATCTGGTCAGCTTACATAAATTCAGTAGGATTAGAACAGTTAGTCTCTGAACCTACAAGAATTACACAAGTAGCAAGTACATTAATTGATCATATTTATACCATTTCGCCTCAAAATGTAACTGAGGGTAGTGTTCCCAAAATTGGAAATAGTGATAATTTTCCAGTGTTTTGCAACAGAAAACTAAATGAAAAAAATAAATGCTTTACACATGAAACCATTGCATTCCGTAAGTTCAAGCATTTTAATGAACACGAATTCTGTAATGAGCTTTTAAATACAAACTGGGATATTATTACAGAGTGTAAAACTGTTGATACTATGTTAGAAACATGGAATGAATCATTTTTAAAAGTAGTTAATAAACATGCGCCACTTCAAATCAAACGTGTTAAACGCAAGTATCAGCCGAACTTATTTACCACAGAAATATCTCAAGCAATACGAGAGCGCGATTTACTGTCATATGATAAAACCTCGTATATATATACAGAGAAACGAAATGCAGTACTATCAATGATCAAACAACAAAGGAAATGTTCATATAAGAATAGAATTGAAGAAGGTAAAAATGACCCGAAAACCATTTGGAAAATATTTAAAGAGTTTGGAACAAATAAAAATAATAAAGATGAAGTCAAAATTCAAAAGATATCAATTAACAATCAAATAATAACAGACCCACAAGAAATTGCAAATAATTTCAATGAATTTTTTGCTACGATTGCTGAGAAAATTAAAGATCCGATACCACATTCAGATTTTACATGTATTAAGAACCTTGTCAACTCAAAGGTTCCGCCGGAAAATTTCTTTATCATTCCACCAGTATCAGTTTTTAAAGTACAAGACTTTTTGCAAAAACTTGATGTTTCTAAATCAACAGGTCTAGATAATATAGGACCAAGACTGCTGAACATGTCTGCCCCATTTATATCTCATAGCATTGCATTTATTATAAATCGCAGCTTTAGTGAGGCCTCTTTCCCAACTGTCTCGAAAAGTGCAAACGTTAAACCAATGCATAAAAACGGGGACTTTGTTAATGTAAATAATTACAGACCTATCTTAATTCTGCCTACCTTATCTAAACTAATTGAGAAACATGTGCATGATACACTTATGAGTTTTTTTAACAAATTTTGATTTACTACGTGATAAACAGAGTGGTTTTCGTAAAGCCCATTCAACAGAAACAGCACTTATTCAAATGTTAGATTCTTGGTTGAAAGCTATTAATGATGGTTATCTTATTGGAGCTGTGATGATTGATTTCAGAAAAGCATTTGATTTGGTCGATCACGGAATAATATTAAAAAAGTTGGAACTATATAAATGTAACAAATCCGCTATACAATGGTTTAAATCTTATCTGTCAAAGCGCCATCAAGTTGTGTAAATTAACAACTCGTTGTCAAACAATGAAAAAGCGATAACATGCGGTGTACCGCAGGGGTCCATATTACGTCCTTCGCTATTTCTTTTTTTTATAAACGACTTACCGATAACAGTCGGCAAAACAGTATCATCTACAGATCTATATGCAGATGACACCACGTTTTATGATGTTCAAAAAGATAAACTTGTCTTGAAAACTAATTTAAACACAGCCTTATCTATTTTGGACAAATGGTGCCTAGAAAACGGTATGCAGTTAAATACTGATAAAACTAAAGTAATTTTTATAACAACTCAACAAAAACGCCGCTTTTTGGAAACTAATGATATCGCACTTTCGTATAAAAATGTAATACTTGGACAAACATCTGGTGAAAAACTCTTAGGTGTTTATATTCAACATGATTTAAAATGGGATTCACATATAAAAACTATCTGCAAAAAGTTGTCGTCGTATATTTGGTTCCTATCAAGAATCAAGAGTTTTCTAGACACGAATTATAGAATTTTGTTTTACCAGGCTTACATACAACCACATTTAGACTATTGCTCTATCATATGGGGAAACACAACGTATACAAATATACACAAATTAATACTATTACAGAAACGAGCGTGTCGTATCATTTTAGGTCCGGAATAGAGAGATTTTAACCAGGCATTATGTTCTCTATCAATACAGCGATTTGATCAGCGTCTTGTTTTAAAAAGGCCTGTTTTCTGTATAAAATCGCGAATAATTTACATCCCAACTATATTTGTGAAATGTACATGCAAAAAACCCAAGTAAATGATACTTCTTTTACTTTGCGATCAAACACAAACAAGAATTTTTGTATATCAAATACGCACACAGAATTGTTTAAACGTAGTATGCTAAATTCTGGTCCGATTATTTGGAACTGTTTACCTATAGAAGTTAAATCTGCTCGTTCATTACAATGCTTTAAATCATCATGTCTCAACTGGATGAAAATTACATAAACTATTACCTTTTTGTTTTCTGATATGTATTTGTTTTATTTTCTTATGTACATGCCTTTGTATGTTCAATGTACCCATGTTTATTATGCATTATGTTCTGTATATACATGTGTTTTCTTCTTGAGAGGGCCTCATGGAAGATTAATAACAGCTAAATGAGCTACCCTCTATAAATAAAGAATTTACTTACTTACTTACTTACTTACTATCTATACACTGTTCGTAATGTGAAGTTAATGATGCATTACATGTGTGAATAGGAATGCTACAGATATACATGTATAAGTGACTGGTCAGTTTTATTACAATGGTTCAGTTGATTATTTAAGTACATGTACATGTCTGCATAACTCTGTTATAAGTGATGGCAGATATGTGTGTGCTTTATAACATTAATACTAAGAAAAGGCAGTCATCTTATCAAGGCCGTAGGGTGGGTTCTCGCTTGGGATAAGTACCAGTGGCACAGACAATATTTGGCTTAAACATGTAATAAAAGTGTATCCGAAATAATAGTTCTTTGTGGAACTTGCCTAAGGAAGCAGTATCGGAAAAAGTTAACTCAGGATGAGTCTGATTGCAACCCTTATAAAGATAATGTTGTGCAAATCAGGCCTGAAGTTGTGGGAAAACACATTCTAAATGTGTCATTTGTAGAGCTAAACTAGAAGCAGGTCGCAGCATAAAAATTCCACCTGAAACTCAGCTGGGCCTTTTAGTTCATTTTCGAGTCTAGCCGTATAATTTTATATATGCCATCTGCATGGAAAGCGACTTGACACATCACTTTAATGGCATCATACTGAATGTGAAACCGTCACTGCTTTGATCTGCCAAGAAACTACTGTTATTGACCTATGCATCACAGGCATATCAATGCCAAGCGTTATTTCTGTTAGACAGACTATAGTCAGGATCAGATTAACTGTTGTGCACATATTGCCTCTTTGTTGTGGTGTTTAGGCCTAGTCCGCCACAAAGAACAATTTTCAATTCAGTTTTCACAAACGGAAAGTAATGAATGCGGGTAACATTTAGTATGTGGCTAAAAGAAATAAATATAAACGCAAAGAAGAAGACAAAAAATAAAGACAGGAAAAATAAAAAAGAAATACGAAGAAGAAAATGGAAAACAAATAACTTCCTCATCGCTAGTGGCGTGCGAGTCGCGAGGAGGTTATGCAGAAGATTGTCTGGTGTATTTCTAGTATTTCACAGACACATTTGCCAATCTACTGCAACAAACAACCAGGATAAGCCAATGAAAAATTAACCCAACGAATAATAATTTATTCACAGAATTTGCTTCTCTCACTACTATACATGTATAACATAGCTGTGTGTACGCTGTGCAAACATTTGTATGTTATTTGAGTTACAAACAGATGTAAAAATATGTGACTATCAAATTATTTAAAACGAATGTAAAAAGTATTGGTTAGTTTACATTTGGGAACACCCTGTAGTTATATTTTTTGTTTAAATGTACACCCCCTTGCATCAACACAATAGTCACAGAAAATGTGTATAATTAATATCTTCATATGCCGGCCAAATATGTTTCTGGAAGGGGGTGGGGGGACAATGTTGTATAAAGAAAAATAGTATTTTTTATATGTATATAACAGAGTACGTAATTTTATATAGAGCAAATAAATCACCGTTTTATTAAACATATTATCTCAAATATGTATAACGTTTTTTATTTGTATTTATTCCTTTGTGGTTTATTTTTCACTCTTGGAGTAGGCAAATTCATATAGAAAGTGTGTGAAGTCCTTTTTACATGTAAAGGTTTGATTGAATTTGTTGACAGGTACGTTACATTTTGATCTTCAAATTTTCACTTTCGGATGAACATACCAATAAGCTACTTGAGCCAGAATCATGAATTTATTGAAGTGACCAGTATATGTAAACTGTATAATTAAGTGGATGGAGGCAGTGAAAATATTTGCCTTTTCGAAATTTACTGATTTAAAAATATATATGTTTTATAGACAATGAATTCAATATGTCCGAAAATTATAAAAAAAAATATTCAATTTTCTAAAACTGATACGTGTTCTTGAACGAATGTTTTAATTTCTGCGGTACTTGCCTACTCATTTGAAAATGAAACCTATTTTGAAAATAGGAACGAACTTTTTACATACCCTTTAGGACTGTTAATGTTCAATTCAATCTTCAGGCATCCGCTTCTATCATTTCTTTGAAGTATTATTTTTCCATAAATCACGAAAGCAGTCGCATTCAGGTTCAATATTGTCATTAAAATGAATATATCCCAAGCTGTTGTAGGGTTGTATCCTAACTTCAAAGGTAGGTTGGCTAAAATATAGATGTTCGCATATACATATTTCTAGGGAACAACTGTTTTGGGTATCAACACTTTGTTACATAATGCGGCTGTCCATAATATAAAACAACACTAATTACTTCTGTGTATATTAATCAGATTTCTGTCTGTTTCAAGATTACTGAATATCCACTGTTCACGCATTAAAAGTAACCATGGACAAACAAATTAAAGAAACAAAATTTATAATCAAGTTTTTTTTTTTTGCTTTGCGCCTATAGTTTGGTTTAAACGTACATGCCTGTATCCCATCCTATAACAGCCAGTACCTACAATGTAATAAATTGAATGGAGGGCGAATATACAAGAATGAAAAGCGACATGCGAATATTATTCTGGAAATATTTGAATCTGAAAACAGGTTTCAAGTTCAACATGCACAAATCATGATTTGAACCTACGCTAATTCATGCATATTACTATGTACGTATGCCGCCTCGGTAGCCTAGTGGTACAGTGCCAATTTCGAGTATGGGAGGTCGTAGGATCAATTCCTGGTCGCGTCATACCAAAGTCGAAATAAATGGTACTAGTAGCTTCCCCGCTTGGCGATTAGCATTAAGAGTATGGTATTAGGGTTGGTCCGCCCGATGTTGGTATACTGTAACTGGGTGGGTATCATGTCACGTGTCTACGGCGAGATATTCCAGTGAGGCAACACTATTAAGTTGGGCATTGTGCTCACTGCTACAAGAAACACAGCTATATATATGACTGAAAAAATGGTGAAAGGCACACACATACACACATACCAAGTGCATAACATTTAAGTTTATTGATTCATATATCTTTTCAAATAGATAAATCAAAAGCATCATTTTTATGGTAATAACATAAATTTTCTTGAAGATGAATTAAACTTTTAGGTTATTACAGGGGCCTCCGTGACAAAGTGATGTCGCTAAATAGCAAGCATTTGACGGAAGTTCCAAATATATGAATTCCAATTGAAAACAAAAAGTGGCAAAATCTGTTTAAGGAAAAAAATAACATTTTAAGATTAAAATCCTATAAATAAATAAAAAACAGAACGATATCATTGCTAACAACCTGTACTTGATTTAAACTTACTTTACTTTTTTATCTATACATTGTTCATAATGTAAACTTAATGATGCATTACATGTGTGAATAAGAATGCTACAGATATAAATGTATAGGTGACCTGTCAGTTTTATTACAGTGGTTCAGTTGATTATTTAAGTACATGTACATGTCTGCATAGCTCTGTTATAAGTGATGGCAGATATGTGTGTGCTGTATAACATTAATACTAAGAAATTCAGTCATCTTATCAAGGCCGTAGGGTCGGTTCTCGCTGGGAATAAGTACCAGTGGCACAGACAATATTTGGCTTAAACATGTAATAAAAATGTATCCGAAATAATAGTTCTTTGTGGAACTTGCCTAAGGAATCTGTATCGGAAAAAAATTAACTCAGGATGAGTCTAATTGCAACCCTACTAAAGATAATGTTGTACAAATCAGACCTGAAGTTGTGGGCAAAACACATTCTAAATGTGTCATTTGTAGGGCTAAAGAAGAATCAGGCTGCTGCATAATAAATCCACCAGAAACTACTCGTCTGGGCCTTTTAGTTCATTTCCGAGTCTAACCGTATTTGTATATGCCATCTGCATGGAAAACGACTTGACACATCACTTTCATGGCATCATACTGAATGTGAAACCGTCACTGCTATGATCTGCCAAGAAACGTCTGTTACTGACCTATGCATTACAGGCATATCAATGCCAAACATTTTTCTGTTGGATAGACTATAGTCAGGATCATATTGCCTCTTTGTTGTGGTGTTTAGGCTTGGTCCGCCACAAAGAACCATTTTCAATTCACTTTTCACAAAAGAAAATACATAAAGTAATGAATGCGGGTGACATTTAGTTATGGCTAAAAGAAATAAATATAAACGCACAGAAAAAGACGAAAAATAAAGACAGGAAAAATAAAAAAGAAATGGAAAACAAATAACTTCCTCATCGCTAGCGGCGTTCGCGTCGCGAGGAGAGTATGCAGAAGATTGTCTGATGTGTTTTAAGTATTTCACAGCACACATTTGCCAATCTACTGCGACAAACAACCAGGATAAACCAATAAAAATTTAACCCAACGAATAATAATTTATTCACAGTATTTGCTTCTCACTACTATACATGTATAACATAGCTGTGTGTAGGCTTTGCAAACATTTGTATGTTATTTGAGTTACAAACAGATGTAAAAAATATGTGATTATCAAATTATTTAAAATGAATGTAAAAAGTATTGGTTAGTTTACATTTGGGAATTTGGGAACACCCTGTAGATATATTTTTATGCCCCTGAAGGGAGGCATATTAGTTTTCAACTGTCCGTCCGTTCGTTCGTTCGTCAAAATGTTAACTTTTTGCATAAAGGCACTTTACTCTCGAACCACTGCACCCAGGACCTTCAAACTGCACATGCTAATAGTACTTATTGAGTACACGACCCCTTTTGACTTTGGGGTCACCAGGTCAAAGGTCAAGGCGCTGCGGGGTCATTTGTCTCCATTTGTGAAAGCTCTTGTTTTGTTTAAAAGTACGCCTCTCTTGCATCAACACAATAGTCTCAGAAAATGTGTATAATTAATATCTTCATATGCCGGCCACATATGATTTTGATTCCAAGGGGTTGGGGGGAGGGGATCAATGTTGTATAAAGAAAAATAGTTTTTATATGTATATAACAGGGTACGTAATTTTATTTAGAGCATATAAATCACCGTTTTATTAAAAACATATTGAAAATTTGAATTCATGATATTATCTCAAATATGTATAACGCTGATTTATTCCTTTGTGGTTCATTTTTCACTCTTGGAGTAGGCAAATTCATACAGAAAGTATCTGAAGTCCTTTTTACATGTAAAGGTTTGATTGAATTTGTTGACAGGTATGTTACATTTTGATATGCTACAAGGGCCTGGAAATATTTGTCACGTATAACACAATTCATCAAAATGAGAAACATTTAACTTCAACCTAGAGCGAATTGTTTGTACAAGCCTTTACAAAGGAAGCGGAAATAGCACATTTTAGAAATTCCATTTTAAAACATTCGGCTTAAAATTATCCCCTTTTTGCATCGTGCTCTATTATATATCAAAAGGTACTAACCTTAATTACAAAACAAATAACCCCGAAGACAAAAATATGTTTGATACACACCTATATAAGCTGATTGTGCTTATGTGCCGATAGTAAGTTTGACAGCAGTTCACTGAGCTCGTCACATTTCCGAACAACCTTACATTCAGTATGATGAAAACAACCTTAGCACTTGCGTGTTTAGTATTCTCCATGGTACTCCTAATACCAGGTAAGTTGATGTTTACATCATTTTTCCAAATGGAAGTAAAGTAAATGAAGTATTTCATTCGTAGAAGAAGTTTTGCTAAATATTGTACCGCACACCAGAAAGTAATGCCATTTATCCGGACAAACGATAACGTAAAACATATCAAATATGGATTGCAAATATTGTATTAAGGTAGTGTACCTCCTTTTTGAAGAGATTTTAATTCCTACAGTAAAGCTACTTTGTCTTAAATTTTTCAGGGGGCATAGGCTCAAGCCCCACTGGGACCATTTTTTTCTTATTCAAGACTTACTATTGATTTATTGTACATAAGTGAATAATTGTCATTTGATAAGTGCTTTCTTACTGTTCAAAGTGAATTTCCCTCTGAAACGGAAGAGGACAGAGTTAGACTCCTTTAAAAATACTGAGTTACGTGTGATAAAAATTCTTTATTCGCATTTACACACTTTAAATTACATATTGTGGAAGAAATGTAGGTAGGTTCTATTAGTCCCATAGGACTCGACTTTAATATTTCAATATTAGAGTTATAACTCTGTCTCATTAAACCTTTTTATCTTGAGACACCCTAGAACAAAAATGATATACACAGTTTTATTTTGTGTTTTATAATTGTTTACCAACAGTTTGACATATTTTACCTAAGTTTCACAAGACATTTTCTTGATAACTGTAGCTATTTTCAAAAGAAACCGTTTCATAAATCTAATTCTTTTATTTTTATCCATCAAAAAAAAGGTTTATATTGCGTCGTAAACTTGATTAAAAATATACGTCAGTTGGTATATGATTCACTGCCTTAAAAATCCATAGCCCGTCTTTTACTATAATATTTTATCTTTATATAGCTACAAGAAATGTGACAAAAGCCTCACCAAATGTATTTAACATCATCAATATAAAATGTAATTATTGATGAAGAGCTACATTCATGAGGAGCAGTCGGATGTTTAAAATCGTCCAGTTTCTTTAATTCAACTATAAAGATGTTAAGTATGTATTTATGCGAAATGGGAGCGGTGGTCTAGTGGTTAACATGTTGACCGCTCAACCCGGGGGTCGTGGGTGTGATCCCCATTGGGTCCACGACAATGACTTCTCATTATTATGATAACAGTACTGGGTTTTTTTTTCAAGGAAGAGGACTCGCGAGTGGTGAAAGTAAGCTTTAAACTTTCATCATAAAATAATTAAGTATTTAACTAAACTTTTGCGGAAAACTGATGCATAGTATTGCCAATACAAGAAAAAAAAGGAATCAATGATATGTTTACATAAACATGTTGTAAGTGCACGTATATTTAACTAAAATGGTCTTGTATATCAATAAATTACTTCATATGTGTTTATCAATGTGTAAACAATAATCTATAAGAACATTGTCTAGGAGCAAGCGAAATAAAAGTAGGAATACTTGAAACGGATCTGTATATTTGAGATATCCTGTCACACTGGGACATGCTTAAATGTCTGTTATACAGAACATACGTATAATTCTTAAGTCGCATCGTTGAAAATATACAATTTTGTGATAGCTTGAAGACTGATTACAAGTACAAATTTGGTTGCGCCATCTGCTTGTTTGTTTTCAAGATTATTCATAGTTGCCAATGGTAACCAAATACACAACTTCACAAATATACTTAACAAATAATCAAGGCCTTCGAGTTGTTTATCGTCTGATTTACCACGGTTCAGAGTTCAGATGCGTAGGAATTGAACCACGAGGGCATTAGCCCGAGTGGTTAAATACTGAAGCATCTGAACGATGAACCGTGGTAAATTAGACGATAAATAACAAGAAGGTCTTGATTGTTTTCATTCTGACATGCTCATTGATATATTTTAATAAATATTATAATGGACTTCATTTACGCGAGGAGTAATGTAGCGGACGTCATGCGGCAATTCGACGTCATAATTGACGTCATCAAGCTCTCTTACCGGTCCGCGCGTCAACCGTTGTTTATCGCAGAATATACAGAGCTTGATTTCCTTCTTTGTTTAACTGGAAATCAAATCGAGCCATGTTAGAATTATAGTTATATAATTTGGAGGATAGCTCAAGATACGTGACTCTTATTCCATTGTTAGTATTTTAGGTATAAAAAATGAAGAATTGAAAACACGACCCCTTATTTTGTAGTCTGCACCATCATAATGTTTCGGACATCGTGAAAACTTAAGGATCTCTTTTCAAGATACTATTGATACTTGTTTCTTAGAAAAAATGAAAGTAAATGTGTTGTAAAACAAGTAAATATGCTGCTTTTTTATGGCATTTTTCCTACACTGTTTCTTCTGTGCGCTAAGACGAAGTTTTCCGGATGTTCGGTCTTCTTCAAAGTACATACGTTTATGATTTCTTAAGCTCGGTTTCTAAATTACTTTGAGAGAGCATTCGTTTATTTTTTAGATATAATCATGTCTGAAATCATAACAAGTGTTTGTAATATATTAAACTTTCGGTGATAGAATTAGATGAATACTTTATAAATTTGAGAGATTGTGTGCACAGTTAACAAGTCTAAATTGTTCGGCTAACCATTCCAAACTGTGTACCACTATGTTCTCTAGTTGGTCGTTTCGTCCTCTTACCTATATGTTTATTATGTCTATGTAGTTTTGTGTATATTTAAACGGCTGTTGGCTTTAGGTTTTGAGAAAGGAGCGGTTACTCTGGATTTTTGTCTTTCTTGTTTCATTTTCTAATTCTTGTTTGACAGATTATCCACTCACCAACAAGATTATTTATGCATATGGTTTACTTTGCATATGTATATCTTAAACGCATCCATGCACATACTGCTGTGTGTTTGCTAATGGATGAGGCTGCATTTTTACATAGTGACTTTTCCTGACCTTATTATGTTGATCTATGTCAGACAGACACCCAAATGTGATGATAAATGGTGTTTGTCTTGTAACAACAGAACAAAACACAGTTACAGCATATGTCTGTATATTTCAGGTTCGAATGGTGACTGGGGTAACGCATTAGATGAGAACAATGGTGATTTCAACTGGCTTATTCCGCAAGCAAACAAAGATGTAAATCAAAAGTGGAAAATCAAGTTTAATAATGACAAGAGCTCAAAGACTACACATAATACTGAAAACACAGCCTTTCATCATATCGGACAGTCAGGGTAAGGCAATGGAAAGATTCTTGTTAACATTAAAAATTTTACATTTACATACACTTTGTTGCCTTTCGCCTTTTTCGTAAAAAAAGGCAACTATAAAAAGGGGCTGGTTTCAACAAAAAGGTTTAGCATATATTGCTAAGTGTTGGGACTCTCTCAAACATTGAACTTGTTTTCAATTGTATTTAAAAAAAAAACTTTCTTATTTCTCATTTGGTAAGGTGATACCTTATCAGGGACAAACGGTATTACGAAACTTAGGTGATATTAGGTCAAACTCCTTTCGTTTCCTAAAAATGTTTTCTATACATCTCATTTCATCAGTGCAAGAAAATGGGTTAAACAAATATGTTAAAACTGTAGGAAAAATATATCTGTATTTAGTACAAAGGTCAAAAATAATTAAGGAAAGGAGTGGTCCTGTTATGTATTATCAGTCAAAACTTTTAGAAAAACACTTAAAGTAATTAATAATTTGCTTGTTTTATAACCTTTGTATTGATCAGACAAAATATTGACATAATTTGTGTATAAGAATGTTTGGTCCGTTAGGAAAACATCACTGTTTTCAAAAAACTAGATGCCCAAGGGTAACATGTCGAGCCCGCTAGCTGTCAAAAGGACTGGGAGTTGCACACGAAACTCTGTCTCACTGAGACAAACATTTGTGCCAAATAAAACAATTGTGCCAGGTTATTTTATAATCCCACATTCAATGACAATTTTATTGTCTGGACAAGTTCAATTATAGCCATATTTGACATTTAATCTCCAAGTGTGACCTTAACCTTTAAGATATTGACACGGGTGTTACGCGCGACACGCCATCTCATGGTGGTAAAAAATTGTGCCAGGTCATTTTATAATCCCACATTCAATGACGAAGTTATTGTTCGGACAAGATTAATTATAGCCATATTTGACCTTTAAACTCCAAGTGTGACCTTTAAGATATTCGCACAACACGCCGTCTAATGGTGGTGAAAAATTGTGCCAAGTTATTTTAAAATTCCACAATCAATGACAAACTTATGGTCCGGACAAAGAAATCCGGACGGAGGCACTGACGCACGCACGCATATGCACCGAAAAGCCATTTGGACAACTATGTCTTCGCTCCCTTACGAGCTCGACTAAAGAAAAAATTTACGTTCGGCGTCTGCCCACCCGATCACTGTCAGAAAATACAACAAATCTGTATACAAACACGATCTCTCCTTATAATTACAATAGGCACAGGAGCAAAGCCCTCTCCCCACCCTATTGTAAAAAAGTTTGAGCAAGCATACTTTCCCTTAACTCTGACTTAAACTTTTTTTCTTAGAAATAACAGTTGATCAAGGAAGAAGAGCGATAAGCATTTGTACATATATTGACAAGTATTTGCTGTGATGTCTACTGTCTGTAAGCGAAAGAACGTGTGTTTTAGGGATAGTAAAACCTTCCGCAGCCCCTATGTGTACGTCAAAGTTGACGATAAAATTAATGTTATATCCAATTATATACTAACCTTCTTTTTTCTTTCAGGCCACAACGTAGATGAGGTAATACAGCCTAAAATATCGAAAATTTATATTACGTGACGTAAAAATAAATGATTTAAATACTGCGATTCTGTTATTTTATATGACCACTGGCTAAGGTCGCATATATCTGATAAAAAATAACCTTTTCTACATGTTGAAGGAAGCGGTCAGTAGTCCAGTTATCTCATTTTTTAAAATTTATGTTGCATCCACAATTTGGTCAATTTTTTGTACGGTAAAGAATTTGATTAAATCCTGATTTTCAAAACTTTAGAATATACCTAGAACAGAATAAAAAGAATAAAAGATAGGCATGTATGAATGTCCTTTTACTTCACTGATATGAAAAGTGTTGACCTCGAGGAAATTTTAGGTAATGGCAATTTATGGCATGATCATATATTTGTTGACATTTTTGCACTTAAAACATTTACATAAGGTAGATTTTACTTCAGCTTCTCTAAGTCGTTAATAAATACTTTGTCCAGATTACGGTAAAATTAAATATATCTGTCCTTGTTCTTGTTTTTGAGGCATTTGCCAGTGATTAAAAAGATCCACTCGTATCAAACTTATTTCAAGAAATTATTTTGACTTATTTAACGTCGTACGTTATCTTCTTGGTTGCATTATTTGATCCCAACAGATCTTTACATAGATTTTATTAACTATCACAACAACAATCTTTAAGTGCCGTGTGGTGGCTGTAAAAAGTCTTCCCGTACTTGGATCAGTGTTGTTAGGCCTAAAAAATCTTTGTTTCGAGTAACATGCTAATAAATAGGGTAGTAAGGTTGGATTTTTGGGAATATTTTTTTAAGTGTGACTTTTCCGAAGTTAATTTCATGTACAAATTGAATACAAATAATGGGGTTATGCCTTTAGAGCATCAGTTAGTTGATTTCTAACATCACTGACCATGTTTGAAGCATAAAGATGAAGTATTGCAATTTTTGTTAAAAAGTTGAAAAGGCAATAAAACATTTAGGGTCGGGCTAAAATTCTAGGGTAGGTCGAGATACCAGAAACAAACATTTTTACGCCTTATATTTACTTGTCCTTTATTTCATATCATGTGTTATCTAAAGAAAGATAGCAGCGTTGCTAATTTGATAAATTTACTGACGGATCACCATCAACTCACAAACGATATTCGTTTCCATGTGCTATGTCTAGGATTTATTCTACTTTATCCAAATAAATGGCGTTACGTCATTACTTATGGTTTATTAAACGTGCACATTTAGATAGAACAATCTTAATCATATGTTACTATCTGTAAAAACACTTGCCAAGTGGGTTCGGAAGTGTGTATAATCAGTATTCTTGAACAATCAAAATGCTTTTTTTTTTCAACCAGTCCCATTGCAATAAATATTCTTTTCCTAGATAAAAATGAAAATATTTTCAAATCTGTTTCGTCGATTTGTTATATATCTAACTGTTATTGTGGAAACAACAATTCTTTATTGTAGCGGTTTAGTTTTCTTTAAATATCGACTGATTAATCCAACACTTTGGATCAAAATATGTTTCCGATCTGCTTAACAAAGGCTGTGCCTATGCGATATTCTCTGACAATGCCTTTGTGGCCGTTGTAATTATACTTCTGAGAGTGTGCAACTAAATACCCAAAATTAGGTAGATCCTTTAACCTTTACCCTGTTAAATTTCTAAAATGAACTGGTCCATTAATAAATTCGGCCAGTACCATTTATTATTCAAAGGGTTGAACACTGAACATTTACTGGCGGAATACCATGATCAGACTCTACGAATGTGCAGGCTGATTTTGGTCTGTACTGCTCGCAAATGCAAAATCACTTGCCGCCAGCAGACGAAAGGTTAAGAGATCATCAAACAATACAAGAAAAAATTTAGACGTGGTATTGCGATTATAATATATTCTACAATCCGATTCTGGATTGTTTGTACTCAGTATGCACATGGCAATTTACCTTAAGTCCGTTTCTAGCTTAACTATATGTACAAAGATTTGTTGATATATAACAAAACCCTGTTGTCCAAGTTTTGCTTCAACGTATTTGTCAAAAAGGAGTATTCAGTACATTCAAAACTATTGCACATATTTATCAATGGATATAAGTAAATTCTAGCTGCACATTCTGTCTTGACGTTACATTGTTACCCGTTACAAATACAATTGAATTGCTTCGCATATTTTCTTGAACTTACAAACATTTTCATATTTAACATATTTAGAAGAGACTTACCCTAAGCCTTCTTTACACAAGGGAAACAATATCTTTATATAGTGATATTGTTGAGTGAATACCTTTTATTAATCCTAATCCTGCCCATGTTATACCATTGCAATGGAAAAGTAATCTATCTATATTAAATGCTATGCATGATAAGACAGTCATGCATCTTACAGTCCTAAAATTGATTTCTTTGATTTTCTCATATTTCTAGATGTTTTTCCCATACGCATATATATGGATAGTAGAGATTGTTCTCTTTCCAGCAATAGCCTTTTCAACATATTTTACCTTGTGAAATTCCGTGGGTTTTGACTTTTCAAAATAATCGTCTGTTTGTTGACAAATTTCATCACAGAAAATGTCACACTTTCCCCAAGGCATTAACTTATTTGATCTTTACACAGTTTTCTATTCAGATTGTAAATCATTGTGGCAATTGTGCATAATTACGCATGCTTTTTCCCTACGTAGAGGTAAAAAGTGCTTAGTTTGCATGGGGTACTAGGTCAATAGCCACCTAAGTCTACAGTAAAGTCATAGCGGAGTTGTCTCCATTTTTTTCCAAATATTTTTTCCGGGATATTTTTTTTCAGCTCAAGTAACTTTTTTTTCCAAAAATGATATATAATTTTTTTTTTCAGTCTACATACTTTGATGCAGTTAGCTACACATATATCTAAAACAGATAGTTCATACTTGAAGTTTGTATTTTTAGTTACACTGCCTATATTTAGTATAACCTAACATTGCAACTGGATTGTACTCTAGCACCAAATAATCTAAACAGATTTCTTCTGGAACCTAAGTCTAACAGAGCAAGAAACAGTAAAAGAATACAACAACCAAGTCAGTACCCAAAAGTAATGTACAATGTTTACATGTGAGCAAATAATTATGCAAATGAACTCAAATGAATGCAATAATAAAAACAGAAGTGACAAAAATAAGAAAAGTAAATAATAGACATATTCCTTCGTTGTCTACATAAATTCAAACATAAGTCAATTCTGTTACATAACAATGTATCAAGATTTTACTGACTGATATGCTATAGAAATAATTCATTTTAAATCTTCAATAACTGAACATCAGTTTGAAGCAATGAACGCAGCAAAGTCCGTTAACAGCAGATTCATCTCAGTTGATCTGAAAGCTGATGACGTGTAGACCCACACTTTTTCCCTAACAACCACTAGCAACACATAACCTCAGTCTAAGTGGGACTTTTATGTTGTGTTTTTGGTACTGTTTAGTTTCTCAGCATGACCATTTCGGCTGGGTGGTTCCAATACTTTCATAGCTTTGGGTTTTGTATAATCACCCTTTGGATATGATGCCTGCTTATTAATTTTGTCTTTTGACAGTTTCTGTGATATGCAGGCTCCATAACCTCAGATTCCCTTTCAAAAATTCCAGTTTGTTTAGTTCTGCCCATTGTTTTCTCGTTTGGGGCAAACCCATTACTTTATCTGGGGACCAAACGGCGCTTTTCATGGAATTACACGCCGCAATACTTGTATCACTGAAGGCCGTTTGAAAACATCTGCGGATGTCTCTAGATTGCTTTTTGTACTTTTAGCATGTGTAAATGTTGAGTTCTGCTCAACTCGGGGCTTGAGAGCGTAGACGGTAGCATGCATTTCCACTACCGTCCATGAACAGGCTCAATCAAACCGAGCCTGCAACATTTTCGTTTATGTCGTGTTGAGCGACCTGTGAAGTTTCCACTTTTTCTATTCTATCATAGGACAATATCTACTTTACTCAGTCATAACATGGGATTTACCTACCGTAAAAATAATTTTACAGTTTTCAACTATGTTTGAATTTTGAAATGTTGCTTCTCTAACAAACAAAAACTCACTTGATTTAATTGTCATTGATTATTTACTGAATAAAAGTATACAACAACAACAACACCTTAGAATTGCAATATGAATTGAGTACTCTCATGATAAAGTTTTCTTCACGTCGCCTTTTAATGTTCCTGAAACAGAAATAAACAAAATTTTCACTACCTTAACACATGATATTGTTCATGCAAAATAATATTTATTTATTCATGCGAAGAAACTGAACTGAGGCAAAAGTTCGAACTATATATACACATTATTATTACAGTGAATATTACAGTGTATATGTCGAAATATCTATATTTCATATCCTGTGTCCTCAGACAAGTCTTATTTTCTGCATAACAATTTGATCTATTTCCATTAAAATTCCTACTAGCATGCTACACAGAAGAATGCACACAGGTATAATTATTATGCATCAAAACCAGTCTTGAAGGCCTGAGATGGCAGTTGTATTTTGCTTAGCTATATATTTTGCCATATGCATCATTGTAGTACTTTTTGTAAATTAAATTCTTAAAAATACACATGTGTCCTGGGACAATAGTTGGTACTAGGTTCGGTTGCCGGAAACACAAATGTGTATGCCTTTTGCTGAAAATCAAATACATAGTATTTTACGAACGTCTAAATGGTAAGTTAAGCTTCATTGTATTGTTTATATATTTTTGTTTACGCGCTATGTGTGACGCAACTCCAGTCAGTTAAAACACTTTATTTTACGATGTCGATGATGATATGTCCGTCTACAGTAATACATATGTTTTACCTTTCTTTCAGACTAGAGCGTAGACGAGGTTCTTACGTATATATGTTCTATTGAATATCTATGTAAAATGAAGTGAAAATAAACGGTTGAAATCATAATACTTTTCTATGCAATATGTGATGTTTGTAATTCAAATAAACAAAACGATTGGACAAAAACGAATGCATACATCTATATCTATAAGAACCATCGGACACTGTTGAAGCTCTCACGCTGGCAGTTTGGACAAAGGTATTATCTATATACTTCAATAAAAAAAATCTCGCCAGTTTCCTGTCACTAAGTATCCTTCCTTCAGTTAGAATAGTGCAAGTTCGGGCATATCATTTGCATATGTGGCTTCCTTTGACATATTTATTTAGATGATCATTACCAGGTCAATCACGATCATCATTGTTTGCTATATGGAACACAAATTTTAATTATACTGTGTCAATAGATTAATCTCAATAACTACGTTTTCGATATTGTTCTGGTCCGTGTTAACTTAAACCACTTAATAATAACATGTGATCACCCTATTCCTCTTTATCAACGTTGTAAAAACCCTCCATTGAACTTTGTAAGACTAGTCATTAAAGATATTATTAACCATTAGCAAAAATTTTTATGATGTATGGTATAATGTATATTTGTATACGGGAGTCTATGAAATGAACATGTAAGGTTATTTTGCAGTACGCGAAGCTTAATGGGTCATATTTTATGTACCCAACAGAAACACTACCCGCAACATGCATGCAGGTAAGATGAATATAGGTACATGTCCGGATAAAATACCATATATCACAGAACGGTTGGTATTTTTACTTTTATTAAGTATTAAAAGGGGAATGGTAGATTTCCCCAAAGCAAAAAGAACAAAGTTCATCAAACGCAAAGTCATACATTGCAGAGTAGCCCGACATAATATATAGCAGGCGGGTTGCTTCAAAATTTCAACAACTAGCGCATTTGAGCAGCTATATAAAAGAGACAGAAACGGGAAATGAATAATGAAAGGGCTGGGAACTTTTCGAGAAGTAGAGATAAGACAAGGAACAATATTCAACAGAGAAAACCACACTCGAGAGACGAAGTCTCACTTGACCGCAAACTACAGCAGAGTTAGCATGGACGCGCAAAAGGCCAACTCGCACTTACATATATACACGTACACACACGCCGGGAAAGCAAAACGAACAAACAACACATACAAAACGATCAAACATCGGGAACAAGGTTGGGCACTGTCCAACGACGATCAGTGGCAGTACTTGATGTTTAGAGCTCAAGACATTATATGGATAAAAAACTATACCAGTAGTAAAAAGGAGAAGGTAAAGTATGGAGCTGGTGAGTGGGGAATAAGAAGAACACACAATCACAAGACAGGCTAATTCTATTATGTACGGTTCTTGCATAGATAAATGAAAAAGGTCATTCACAAAAATGTTATTTGATCTGTTCATGACCATATATATTAATTAGAATATTTTTAATGTGATTCGCAACAAACAAATTACTATGACAATAGCATTATCACTTTGGAAAAATAAGTTCTGCTACCGAAGAAACATAAATAAGCTCGTGATTATGATACTTCATTCAATTTAATAATGAAAGAAATGTTATAGATAGTTCTGTGTGTTATCAAATAACTGTGTCGCTCATTTATAATCAAGATTTTAGCCGTGACACTGTCACCAATTTCTAACTAGCTTAGAATCTTATACCAGCTCGGAATTCAACTTTATCACTTCCCGAATTTCTCTCAATGTACGCCTAAAGATTCAATTTTTTAAACAGCTGAATTTTAAAACAGCATTCAATTTCCAGCCAGCTCAATGATCAAAATTCATAATATTCCAAAAATCGAATTTCGACTTGATATTGAACTAATACCTGTTCAGAAATTCAAAGTCGAATACCGCATTATAAATTAAAATTATAAAATAAAGCATCGAATGTTAAGCCAGCACGAAAATCGTACTTCAAAGTTTGAAAAGCTGAATTCAATGTTAAATCGAATTTAAGCACGGATTGAATGTGAAACTGAATTGTTAAAACAGCTGAATTTCCATCTTGCATTAAATTTAATTTTGAGCTCGCTTTTGAAAATCAAGTACTTTATGTTGTACCAGCTCGAACATTAAAATTAAAGCATGCTATAATTTGAGTATTTCCTCTGTGGAAATAGTGCTATCATACGCTCATGTAAATGAATATGTAATTTCAAGTGCCGATCAAGCTCAGGGAATGTTAGTTTGATCATAGCGGGGAAATAATCTCATCCAACTTCATTGAAATTTTGAATGTTCGCTCCCTTTGGCATTCAAGAGACAAGATCTACAATGCGATGAATGTTTACTGTAAAGCAAGTAGGCATGTAAGCATGACATGCACTCCAAAACCAAGAATAAGACAAGAAAAACAGAGCTCTTATTTACATAGTGGCATTTTCTAGTTAGAGGCGTGACATCGGCAGGCATTTTAAAGTATCTTAAAAGAAGACAAATTACCTGAATAAGTGAAATCATTGCACCGTTACATTTTATGAAAGATACCTTATTTCCTAGCACATATTACTGCTACTACACTAACAATCTAATTAATGACATGACATGATGAATATCACAAATAAAAACAAACTTGGATACAAATTCTGAACGCATCTAAATAAGGATATAAGCAAAAGAGAGACAAAGCGAATAAAAATACTTCCTAGTACGTAAATATTATCTTGAATGCTCATAAACATTAACAAATTCCCAAGGACACAGTTCTGAACAGTTTTTTGTATAATGGTAACTTATTAATCGGAAGAATGTAGTCTGTTCCATAGTCATAGTAAACAGCCTAAAAACAGAAAAAAACATGACCCAATTTCCATACACTTTAGAATATCCCTAATTACCATCGCGACTTGATTATTATCGTTCTTACGTTTTATAACAATAAAATAATCATTAAACATTTTACCAGAATTTCATTCAAATCTGTCAGAATTTAGCAGATAAATTTCAAAACCCAGCTATGGAGCTAGAAAATGCGTTGAGTATATTCTTTATAAGTGCGGATCTAAACATCTGAGTGCGGAAAATATTGAATTGTAAATAATTGGGTATTGTTATAAAAAATACACTTCATTAAAGACAGACGTACATAGTTATCGCATAAGAATAACGTGTACGCATCATAGCGAAATGCAAAAAAATCTCATAGAATTATTTTACATTTTCATACCGCGTGAAAATTGTCAAATCTTTACGTCGTGACGATGCACACAAAACTGGTAGAATTGTGGATAATATCATTGAAAAGAAAATAACTAAAATATTTTATTTCACTCATGAACACGACATCTTTTATTTTTACCTATGCGATATGAGAATGCTCATGTGTGTATGAAAAAGTAATTTTTTTTTTCGTTAAACTTTGAAACTGTCTCTTGATCTGTAGAATGAAGTGTTAATAATAACTAAGTTATTTCGACAGCTTGTGTGTGATACTTTAGAATCTCTACAAAATTGTTTCAAAATTTAAATTTTCATAAAGTACATGTTTTCTAAAAATAGTCCAAAATAACCTAATTTTCAACTTTATTCTGATGCGTTTCGATTGCCTTGATGCGTATAACTGAATAAAATCAGTGTTAGTAAATGACAATAATATTTATTTAAAATTATTTTAAAGAGGTGTTCTTATTTGTTGTTTAAATCTGTGCATGATAAAATTTAGCATTTTTATAAATGTTGTTTAGCCAAAACAAAATCTGGTGAGAAAATATGGTCATTTGTTTTGTGTCTTTACAGAGATTTTGTCTTTTTTAAACGCCTCTAGCAGAATTTAGATTGTCCGGACAACATCTTGAATTAGACATGTGCACGGGACATACCAACTATATGAGCTCCATCATTCAACAAAACACAATCGAATACAATCTAAACCTATTACTGTAAAATCAGAAATTTTCGCGAGGGATTAATTTTCGCTGTATTCGCGAATAGAATATTCTCGCGAAAATTTATCCTCGCTGAAATATTATCTTATATATGCATAAATTTTTAAGAAAGTCCATTTCAAAATAAACATGGCGGCCCCCACTCTGCAGTCCGGATTACACGGTCTTTATCGTTATGCACAAGGGAATGAATAAAACACGAATAATTGCACCCACCTTGGTAATTGTAAACAAGGATTCAATATCGGTAACATAACAACTTTTTTTGAACATAACAACTGACTTTGAACGGTCGAAGTAGGATAGCAAGCGGAATCACCCACAAGTAAGATGTAATTCGTGAAAATTATACCGAACGTGCTCCCCTCGCTAAAATTTTACCTCGCGAACTAGTTTGTAATCGCTTTTCGCGAAATATGTGCCTCGCGAAAATTTCTGATTTTACAGTACTTTATTTTGTTCTTAACTGGATCTTCAGTCTTTAAAACTTTTGAGAAAGAATGACTATTTGAAGATGCACCTTATTTTACATTAAAATTTGCAACAAAAGAATAACCTAACTTAAACACACTAGCTGGTAATTTCGCAACAAGCATTGACACCACTGCTGTATTACGAATATTAAAAGAACCAGCAATTGTTTCATTAAAACATGTATATCATCGTCAATTCTCACAGAAAAGGTAGAACCTGAAGAACACAAACCGTTTCTTTTTATTGTAAACCTAGCTTTTTAAGAATATTCGATAGTGAAATTCAGTCATTTCTTATTAACTTTAAGAGTCTAAGGTAAACAAATGTTCTTAGCTGAAACCAATTTTGCTTTATTTTGTAAATATTTAAATGTATTAATGAAATATGTGAAAGGGTCCATTGGAAGCATAGATTGCAAGAAGATTAATAGCAAACTCGGTTTGATTGAGTCTGTTAATGAGAAGTTATGAAATGTGAAACACCTCGCAACACCATACCCCCTCCACTCCCCAACCACCCTCCCCAGCATCGGCTTAAGCGGAACTCTATAACATACCCATTGAATAGACTCCATGATCCCAAATGACCAGAAAATATAACAACACTGAACCCGAGTATGCGGAGACTTTTTAAAGCCGTCACTCGCCGCTTAAAGATTGCTGTTGTGATAATTTATAAAATATGTAAAAAGATCCTTTGGAAGCATAGAATGCAACCAAAAAATAATAATTGCAGACTCGGTCTGACTGAGTCTATTCATGAGAGGTTATGACACCTCTCACTTCCCCATCCCCAGTAAAGCCAGACAATACAGCAAAGAATCCAAAATTTCAATTAGTTGTTCACATTCCTAAATTGAATTAAAGTTTGTCTCTCTGATTATTACCATGTAAAAATACAGTTAATCCATAGTTCCTCCCACTTGCTTAACAGGAGCAATATTGTCAATAACCACCCTTAATATTTTTTTCTCAGGTTTCAGATGCTTGTTCAGAATGCAAAACAGATAACAAGATGGCTTGAATATCTTCCCTACTATACATTTTCATAGATAGTGTATTGTAAAATCATTATTAGTCCCTTTGAACGTTTTTATACTCTTGTTTTTGTACAAAAGGCCATACTATGTTATTAAGACTGGGATGTCTTATACACATCTGAGACTAAAATCAAGTCGATTGTTTTGATGTAGAGCTAAATATTCGTGTAAAGTTTTGATTCGTTTAACTGAAATTAAACATTTCATAAAGGTACTAACAGATGATGAAAGAGGGTAAAGGTTTGAACTGGAAACGTCAGTGTTAAAGTCTACTAATAACATTGTTTTATACTATTAACAATGAGCGAGCTACAGCCTTTGGTGTTCGCTCCGTCATGGGCAATATGACCTTTTAATGAAGCATCTTTATCATGTCAAGGTTTATGATCATTACCAAATTTGCCAGACATTTTACAATAATTAATTTAGCTAGTACACAATTTTCCCTTTTGTAACTATAGTGAGTTCGAAGCGATTCCGTTTGCAGAAACCTGTGTTTACCAGCAAAGATAAAAATTAATAACAACATTATGACATGTTGTAGAAGAACAGGTGTTATAATATGATAACATTGTAAGTGTATGTTCATGTAACGCAGTCTATCATTTTATATTTTGAAACGACGATGCTTTATTTTTTATGCATTTTATCAAGTTGTCGGAATATGGCAACCACTTTTGTTCGTTTTTATCCTTGGCGTGCCAATAAAGGTAGGAATATGGAAGCCCTGGAGGGACAATTGATTTCCGTACTTCCCACTTCTGACTTCTAACTTTTGCACTTCTCACTTCCAACTTTTTGACTTCCTACTTCCTACTTCTAACTTCCGCACTTATGACTTCTAACTTCCACACGTCTGACTTCCAACTTCCTGACTTTCGACTTCTGTTTTCCAACTTCCACACTTTTTACTTCCGACTTCTTGACTTCTTACTTCCTTCTTCTAACTTCCGCACTTCTGATTTCTAACTTCCGCACTTCAGCGTAAATATTGTAGGCGTAACATTATATCTCCCTTAAGTTCCGTAGACTATAAGATATGTTATTATAAACTAACGTTGTCTACAGGCTTTCTCTAGTAAAATGTACACTCCTATCTTTTCCAATCCATGTTTGGTAACAAATTGCGTTCCTTGTCCATGAAATTTCGTAAAATGCTGATTCGTTCATATGGTAACGATTATACACCATGATGTTATTATTTGCACAGTAACTACAAGGATACTGGGAACATATAAGTGTTTTTAATTTCATAAAACTTCTATATTCAAATTTTGTTACTTATCTGTTTATTGTCGTAATTATTATGTAATACAAGGACATATTTGTAGTTTGAGTATGCATGTTACTATATGCTTGATATAAAGGGTGTGCAGTAAATTCGTTCCTATTCGTTTTGATACCCTGATACACTGAATAGTGTCGAATGGATTCTGTTGCACGTGTTGCATTTATACTGTAAAACCTGTTTGGTATACAAGAATGTCACTAAATACAATTTGGCATGTAGACCGTAAGCTAGATTTCACATTTAAAAAGTATGCCAAGTTTGGATAATGCCATTTCGGATAAAATCAAGCTGTTGAATATTTTAAAGGCTAGCTTTAACATTTCGTAACTGAAATTGATTGAACTTTTTTCATTTTTGGATGAACATACCAATAAGCTACTTAAGCCAGAATCTTGAATTTATTAAAGTGACCAGTATATGTAAACTGTATATTAAGTAAGTGGATGGGGGCAGTGAAATTATTTGCCTTTTCGAAAATTAGTGATTTCAAAATATATATGTTTTATAGACAATGAATCCAGTTTGTCCAGAAATTATAATATTTTTATTCAATTTTCTAAAACTATGTGTTCTTGATTGATTGTTTGAATTACAGCGGTACTTGCCTACTCATTTGAAAATGAAGCCTAAGGTGAAAATAGGAACGAACTTTTTACACACACTTTAGGACTGTTAATGTATTATTCAGTCTTCAGGCATCCACTTCTATCATTTCTTTGAAGTATTATTTTTCCATAAATCTTGAAACCAGTCGCATTTTGCATTCAGGTTCAATATTGTCATGAAAAATTAATATATCCCAAGCTATTGTAGGGTTGTCTCCTAACTTCAAAGGTAGGTTGGCATTTTTGCATTAGATAATAGTATTAAATTTTATCACCCGTTTTATCATTTAGATGTTCGCATATACAGAGGTAACTAGTGAATTATTTTCTAGGGAACAACTGCTTTAGGTATCAACTCTTTGTTACACAATGCGGCTGCCTATAATTTAAACCAACACTAATTACTTCTGTGTATACTAATTACATGATTCCTGTCTGTTTCAAAATTATTGTATATCCACTGTTCACGAATTAAAAGTAACCATGGACAAACAAATTAAAGAAACAAAATTTATAATCACGTTTTTTTCTTTGCTTTGCGCCCTATAGTTTGGTTTGAACGCACATGCCTTTATCCCATCCTATAACTGCCATTTCCTAATAAATAGATTGGAGGGCGAATATACAAGAATGAAAAGCGACATGCGAACGTTATTCTGGAAACATCTGAATCTGAAAGTAGGTTTGAAGTTCAACATGCACAGTCATGATTTGAACCAACGCTAGCTCATGCATATTACCATGCTGGTATGCCGCCTCGGTAGCCTAGTGTTAGAGCGCCAATTTCGAGTATGTTTTAATCCCTGGTCGCGTCATACGAAAGCCGAAATAAATAGTACTAGCAGGTTCCCCGTATATTGTAACTGGGTGAGTATCATGCCACGTGTCTACGGCGTGATATTCCAGTGAGGCAACACTATTAAGTTGTGCATTGTGCTCACTGCTACAAAAACTGACTGAAAAAATGTTGAAAAACGACTGAAAAAAATGTTGAAAACTACACATACACACACACACACACACACACACCACGTGCGTAACGTTTACGTCTATTAATTCATATATCTTTTTCAAATAGAAAAATCAAAAGCATCATTTTTATGGTAATAACATAAATTTTGTTGAAGATGAATTAAACTATCAGGTTATTACAGAGGCCTCCGTGACGGAGTGATATCGCTAAATAGCAAGCATTCGTCCTTCACTTCTGCCAAAACCTCTCACGAGGTATTAAAACCCATTCAGCCTGTTTACAGAATATATTGGTTTTACCATGATGTCCGTCCTTTATTCAGCCACCTAGAAACTTCTTCCTCCATCAAACGCTGGGACATTGGTATAACGAAGAATCGTTGTGACGTTTAGATAATACACAACTCAATAAAAAATTTTAGTATCTTTCAGTGAGCAGCTAAATATTCAATTAAGTTAATGTCTTGGTAGTACCGCACTTTGTCACATACTAAGGCAGCAAATATGAGCAATCGTATTAATTTTACAGACATCATGAAAATATTAAATGTAAAAGTTTGATTGAATTAGTTGACAGGTATATTGCCTTTTGACATGTTACAAGGGCCTGAAAATATTTGTCACGTAGAAAACAATACATCAAAGTGACAAAAATTTAACTTCAACCTAGAGCGAAATTTTGTACAAGCCTTTACAAAGGAAGCGGAAAAAGCACATTTTTAAAAATACACTTTAAAACATTCTGCGTCTAATTACCCCCAGTTTTTGTATTGTGCTCTATTATATATCAAAACCTACTAACCTTAATTGCAAACCAAATACCCCCGAAGACAAAAATCTGTTTGATATATACCTATATAAGCTGATTGTGCTTATATGCCGATAGCAAGTCTGGCAGCAGATCACTGAGCTCGTCACATTTCCAAACAACCATACATTCAGTATGATGAAAACAACCTTAGCACTTGCGTGTTTAGTATTCTCCGTGGTACTCTTAATACCAGGTAAGTTGATATTTACATCATTTTTTTAAATGAAAGTAAATGAAGTAATTCATTCGTAGAAAAAGTTTTGCTAAATTATTATACCGCACACAAGGGTGTAACGTCATTTTTCCTGACAAACGGAAACGTAAAACATATCAAAAATGGATTGCAAATGTTGTATTAAGGTAGTGTACCTCCTTTTTGAAGAGTTACTTTGACTTACATTTTTCAGGGGGCATAGGCTCAAACCCCACTGGGACCACTTATTCAAGACTTATTATTGATTTATTGTACAGAAGAGAAAAAATGTCATTTGATAAGTGCTTTCGTGCTGTCCAAAGTGAATTTACCTCTTAAACAAAAGGGGGTCAGAGTAGGACGTCTTTAGAAATAGTGAGTTACGTGTGGTAAAATTTCTCTATTTCGCATTTACACTTTAGATTACATATTGTAGAAGAAATGTAGGTAGGTTTAACTTCTGCCCCAAATTTGCTTTTGAAAGAAGTGAGCAAAATTATATTCAGTCCCATAGGACTCGACTGATATGGCGCCTGCTTTTTAATTTTGTCTCTTGGCAGTTCCTGTGATGTGCAGGCTCCATAACCTCAGATCCTCTTTCTAAATTCCAGTTTGTTTAGTTCTGCTCATTGTGTTCTCGTTTAGGGCAAACCCATTCTTTTAACTGGGGACCATACGCCGCTTTTCATGGAATTACACACTAGTGTAGCATTGAAGGTTCCATGTGCACTGCCGTATGAACACGGATGTCTCTAAATTGTTTTTTGTACTTTTAACATGTTTAAATGTTGAGTTCTGCTCAACCCGGGGCTAGAGGGCGTGGACGGTAGCATGCATTTCCTCTACCGTCCATGAACAGGCTCAATCAAACCGAGCCTGCAATATTTTCGTTTTTATTGTGTTGAGCAACCTGTGGAGTTTCCACTTTTTCTATTTGATATTTCAATACTGGAGTTACAATTTTGTCTCATTCAACCCTTTAACTTGATGCACCCAAGAAAAAATGATATACACAGTTTTATTTTCTGTTTTATAATTGTTACCAACAGTTTGACATATTTAACCTAAGTTTCACAAGTCATTTTCGTAATATCAGTAGCTGATTTCAAAAGAGACCGTTTTATAAGCCTAATTCTTTATTTATATCTATTAAAAAATAGCTTATAATACGACGTAAACTTAATTAAAAGTATACGCCAGTTGGCATATGACTTACTGCCTTAAAATCCATAGCACATCTTTCACTACAATATCGTATCTTTATATATTTGCCAGAAATGTAGCAAAAGCCTCACAAAATGTATTTAACATCATGAATATACAAAGTAATTGTTGATGTGGAGCTACATTCATGAGGAGCAGTCGGTTGTTTAAAATCGTTCAGTTTCCTTATTTTAACTGTAAAGAGGTTTAGTGTGTATTTATTCGAAAGGGTAGCGGCGGTCAAGTGTTTAACATGTTGACCGCTCAACCAGGGGGTCGCGCTAAACCAGTGGGTCGTGGATGTGATCCCCATTGGGTCCACGACCATGACTTCTCATATGATACCAGTACTGGTTTTTCAAGGAAGAAGACTCGCGAGTGGTGAAAGTAAGCTTTAAGCTTTCATGATAAAATAAATTAGTATTAAACTAAACTTTTGCGGAAAAGTAATGCATAGTATTGCCAATACAAGAAAAAAATACGTATCAATGATATGTTTACATAAACATGTTGTAAATGTACGTATATTTAACTAAAATGGTCTTGTATATCTATAAATTACCTCATATATGTTTATCAATGTGTAAGTAATAATATTGATAAGGACATTCTCTAAGAGCAAGCAAAATAAAAGTAGGAATGCTTGAAACGGATCTGTATATTTGAGATATCCCTTCACACTGGGACATGCTTAAATGTCTGTTATACAGAACATACGTATAATTCTTAAGTCGCATCGTTGAAAATATACAATTTTGTGATAGCTTGAACACTGATTACAAGTATATATTGTTGCGACCTGTTTGTTTGTTTTCAAGATTATTCATAGTTGCCAATGGTAACCAAATATAGGATAGCTCAAGATACAGAAGACGCTCCTAATCCTGAAGCACACACGGTTCTTTAGTGTGCCTGCTGAAAAGCTTCCATACACATGACTCTTATTCCATTGTTAGTACTTTAGGTGAAAAAATGTAGAATTGAAAATATGACCCCTGATTTTGTAGTCTGCGCCATCATAATGTTTCGGACATCGTGAAAACGTAACGATCTTTATTCAGGATACTATTGAAATTTGTTTCTTCGAAAAAACGAAAGTAAATGTGTTGTAAAACAAGTAAATGTGCTGCTTTTTGTGGCATTTTCCTGGTCTGTTTCTTCTGTGCGCTATGACGAGGTTTTCCGGATGTTCGGTCATTCTTGTTTCATTTTCTAATTCTTGTTTGACAGATTATCCACTCACCAACAAGATTATTTATGCATATTGTTTACTTTGCATATGTATACCTTAAACGCATCCATGCACATACTGCTGTGTGTTTGCTAACAGATGAGACTGCATTTTTGCATAGTGGCTTTTCCTGACCTTATTATGTTGATCTATGTCAGACAGACACCCAAATGTGATGATAAATGGTGTTTGTCTTGTAACAACAGAACAAAACACAGTTACAGCATATGTCTGTATATTTCAGGTTCGAATGGTGACTGGGATAACGCATTAGATCAGACCAATGGTGATTTCAACTGGCTTATTCCGAAAGCAAACAAAGATGTAAATCAAAAGTGGAAAATCAAGTTTAATAATGACAAGAGCTCAAAGACTACACATAATACTGAAAACACAGCCTTTCATCATATCGGACAGTCAGGGTAAGGCAATGGAAAGATTCTAGTTAACATTAAACATTTTACATTTACATACACTTTGTTGCCTTTCGCCTTTTCCGTAAAAAGGGCAACTATAAAAAGGGGCTGGTTTCCACAAAAAGGTTTAGCATATATTGCTAAGTGTTGGGACTCTCTCAAACATTGAACTTGTTTTCAGTTGTATTTAAAAAAAATCTTTCTTATTTCTCATTTGGTAAGGTGATACTTTATCACGGACAAACGGTATTACGCAAACTTACTAGTGATATTAGGTCAAACTCATTTTCGTTTCCTAAAAATGTTTTCTATATACAGTCAAAAAACGTTAATTTGAACTAGGATAATTAGCACACCACTCTCTACTCGTACTAATCGTCCGGTCCCGGCAGAATAACTAAGTAATGTGTGTTGTTCGAACTATCGATAATTCTATCAAATTTTGCCTGTCGATAAAACAAACTTCAACTACTATTTAATATTATTAAGAGTCCTGTGTTCCTCGAATGATAAAAGACCAGAAGCATTCCCTCATTTCACCAGTGTAACAAAACGGTTTAAACAAAGATGTTAAAACTGTAGGAAAAATATGAGCCGCGCCATGAGAAAACCAACATAGTGGCTTTGCGATCAGCATGGATACAGACCAGCCTGCGCATCCGCACAGTCTGGTCAGGACCCATGCTGTTCGTTGACAGTTTCTCTAACTGCACTAGGCTTTGAAAGCGAACAGCATGGATGCGCAGGCTGGTCAGGATCCATGCTGGTCGCAAACCCACTATGTTGGATTTCCCATGGCAAGGCTCATATATATGTAATTAGGACAAAGGTAAAAATTAATTAAGGGATGGAGTGGTCCTGTACAGTATTATCAGCCAGTCATGAATAATGTTTAATGCGACTGTTACATTGTATAAATGTATACATAGATATATCTTACTACATACTACTGTTTGATCTTGAATTAAAGAAACATTTCTGGATTTTAAAAATTCAAAAAGTTTTGAAATACTAACAATTTTCATATTTTCGTATACAAATATCTTTTTTAAATGAACAACCGTTTTTAATGATAATTATATGAATTTAATAGCGGAGCAGTGATATTCAAAACTTTTAGAAAAACAATAAAAGTAATTGATAAATTGCTTGTTTTGTAACCTTTGTATCGACCAGACAAAATATTGACATAATCAGTGTTTAAGAATGTTTGGGCCGTTACGAAAACAACAGTTTTAACAAAAAAAAAATGTCCAAGGGCAACATGTCGAGCCCGCCAGCTGTCAAAAGGACTGGGAGTTGCACACGAAACTCTGTCTCACTGAGATAAACATTTGTGCCAAATAAAACAATTGTGCTAGGTTATTTTATAATCCCACATTCAATGACAAAGTTGCCCTATAGTTTCAACGCACATGCCTGTATCCCATCCTATAACTGCCATTTCCTAATAAATAGATTAGAGGGCGAATATACAAGAATGAAAAGCGACATGCGAACATTATTCTGGAAACATCTGAATCTGAAAGTAGGTTTGAAGTTCAACATGCACAGTCATGATTTGAACCAACGCTAGCTCATGCATATTACCATGTTGGTATGCCGTCTCGGTAGCCTAGTGTTATAGCGCCAATTTCGAGCATGGGAGGTCGTATGTTCAATCCCTGGTCGCGTCATACGAAAGCCGAAAAAAAATGGTACTAGTAGCTTCTCGTTTACTGTAACTGAGTATCATGCCACGTATCTACGGCGTGATATTCCAGTGAGGCAACACTATTAAGCTGTGCATTGTGCTCACTGCTACAAAAAACACAGCCATATATATGACTGAAAAAAATGTTGAAAAACGACTGAAAAAAAAAATGTTGAAAAACGACTGAAAAAAATGTTGAAAATACACACACACACACACACACACACACACACACACACGCACACATACACACACACACACACACACACACACACACCACGTGCACAACATTTACGTCTATTGATTCATATATCTTTTTTCGAATAGATAAAGAAAAAGCATCATTTTTATGGTAATAACATAAATTTTGTTGAAGATGACTTAAACTTTCAGGTTATTACAGGGGCCTCCGTGACAGAGTGATATCGCTAAATAGCAAGCATTCGTCCTTCACTTCTGCCAAAACCTCTCACGAGGTATTAAAACCCATTCAGCCCGTTTACAGAATATATTGGTTTTACCATGATGTCCGTCCTTTATTCAGCCACCTAGAAACTTCTTCCTCGATCAAACGCTGGGACATTGGTATAACGAAGAATCGTTGTGACGTTTAGATAATACACAACTCAATAAAAAAGTTTATTATCTTTCAGTGAGCAGCTAAATATTCAAGTAAGTTAATGGCTTGGTAGTGCAGCACTTTGTCTCATACTAAGGCAGAAAATATGAGCAATTGTATTAATTATACAGACATCCTGAGAATTTTAAATGTAAAAGTTTGATTGAATTTTTTGACAGGTATATAGCATTTTGACATGTTACAAGGGCCTAAAAATATTTGTCACGTAGAAAACAATACATCAAAGTGACAAAAATTTAACTTCAACCTAGAGCGAAATTTTGTACAAGCCTTTACAAAGGAAGCGGAAAAAGCACATTTTTAAAAATACACTTTAAAACATTCTGCGTCTAATTAACCCCAGTTTTTGTATTGTGCTCTATTATATATCAAAACCTACTAACCTTAATTGCAAACCAAATACCCCCGAAGACAAAAATCTGTTTGATATACACCTATATAAGCTGATTGTGCTTATATGCCGATAGTAAGTCTGGCAGCAAATCACTGAGCTCGTCACATTTCCAAACAAACATACATTCAGTATGATGAAAACAACCTTAGCACTTGCGTGTTTAGTATTCTCCGTGGTACTCTTAATACCAGGTAAGTTGATATTTACATCATTCTTTTAAATGAAAGTAAATGAAGTATTTCATTCGTAGAAAAAGTTTTGCTAAATTTTTATACCGCACACAAGGGTGTAACGTCATTTTTCCTGACAAACGGAAACGTAAAACATATAAAAAATGGATTGCAAATGTTGTATTAAGGTAGTGTACCTCCTTTTTGAAGAGTTTTTAATTCCCACAGTAAAGTTACTTTGACTTACATTTTTCAGGGGGCATAGGCTCAAGCCCCACTGGGACCACTTATTCAAGACTTATTATTGATTTATTGTACAGAAGAGAAAAAATGTCATTTGAAAAGTGCTTTCTTGCTGTCCAAAGTGAATTTACCTCTTAAACAAAAGGGGGTCAGAGTAGGACGTCTTTAGAAATAGTGAGTTACGTGTGGTAAAATTTCTCTATTTCGCATTTACACTTTAGAATACATATTGTAGAAGAAATGTAGGAAGGTTTAACTTCTGCCCCAAATTTGTTTTTGAAAGAAGTGAGCAAAATTAAATTCAGTCCCATAGGACTCGACTGATATGGCGCCTGCTTTTTAATTTTGTCTCTTGGCAGTTCCTGTGATGTGCAGGATCCATAACCTCAGATCCCCTTTCTAAATTCCAATTTGTTTAGTTCTGCTCATTGTGTTCTCGTTTAGGGCAAACCCATTCTTTTAACTGGGGACCATACGCCGCTTTTCATGGAATTACACACTAGTGTAGCATTGAAGGTTCCATGTGCACTGCCGTATGAACACGGATGTCTCTAAATTGTTTTTTGTACTTTTAACATGTGTAAATGTTGAGTTCTGCTCAACCCGGGGCTAGAGGGCGTGGACGGTAGCATGAATTTCCACTACCGTCCATGAACAGGCTCAATCAAACCGAGCCTGCAACATTTTCGTTTTTGTTGTGTTGAGCGACCTGTGGAGTTTCCACTTTTTCTATTTGATATTTCAATATTGGAGTTACAATTCTGTCTCATTCAACCCTTTAACTTGATGTACCCAAGAAAAAATGATATACACAGTTTTATTTTCTGTTTTATAATTGTTTACCAACAGTTTGACATATTTAACCTAAGTTTCACAAGTCATTTTCGTAATATCAGTAGCTGATTTCAAAAGAGACCGTTTTATAAACCTAATTCTTTATTTATATCCATTAAAAATAGTTTATAATACGTCGTAAACTTAATTAAAAGTATACGCCAGTTGGCATATGATTTACTGCCTTAAAACCCATAGCGCATCTTTCACTACAATATTTTATCTTTATATATTTACCAGAAATGTAACAAAAGCCTCACAAAATGTATTTAACATCATGAACATAAAAAGTAATTGTTGATGTGGAGCTACATTCATGAGGAGCAGTCGGTTGTTTAAAATCGTTCAGTTTCTTTATTTTAACTATAAAGAGGTTTAGTGTGTATTTATGCGAAAGGGTAGCGGCGGTCAAGTGTTTAACATGTTGACCGCTCAACCAGGGGGTCGCGCTAAACCAGTGGGTCGTGGATGTGATCCCCATTGGGTCCACGACCATGACTTCTCATATGATACCAGTACTGGTTTTTCAAGGAAGAAGTGGTGAAAGTAAGCTTTAAGCTTTCATGATAAAATAAATTAGTATTAAACTAAACTTTTGCGGAAAAGTAATGCATAGTATTGCCAATACAAGAAAAAATACGTATCAATGATATGTTTACATAAACATGTTGTAAATGTATGTATATTTAACTAAAATGGTCTTGTATATCTATAAATTACCTCATATGTGTTTATCAAAGTGTAAGTAATAATATTGATAAGGACATTCTCTAAGAGCAAACAAAATAAAAGTAGACATGCTTGAAACGGATCTGTATATTTGAGATATCCTGTCACACTGGGACATGCTTAAATGTCTGTTATACAGGACATACGTATAATTCTTAAGTCGCATCGTTGAAAATATACAATTTTGTGATAGCTTGAAGACTGATTACAAGTATATATTGTTGCGACGTATTTGGTTGCGCAACCTGTTTGTTTGTTTTCAAGATTATTCATAGTTGCCAATGGTAACCAAATATAGGATAGCTCAAGATAAAGAAGACGCTCCTAATCCTGAAGCACACACGGTTCTTTAGTGTGCCTGCTGAAAAGCTTCCATACACATGACTCTTATTCCATTGTTAGTACTTTAGGTGAAAAAATGTAGAATTGAAAATATGACCCCTGATTTTGTAGTCTGCGCCATCATAATGTTTCGGACATCGTGAAAACGTAACGATCTTTATTCAAGATACTATTGAAACTTGTTTCTTCGAAAAAACGAAAGTAAATGCGTTGTAAAACAAGTAAATGTGCTGCTTTTTGTGGCATTTTTCCTGGTCTGTTTCTTCTGTGCGCTATGACGAGGTTTTCCGAATGTTCGGTCATTCTTGTTTCATTTTCTAATTCTTGTTTGACAGATTATCCACTCACCAACAAGATTATTTATGCATATGGTTTACTTTGCATATGTATACCTTAAACGCATCCATGCACATACTGCTGTGTGTTTGCTAACAGATGAGACTGCATTTTTGCATAGTGGCTTTTCCTGACCTTGTTATGTTGATCTATGTCAGACAGACCCCCAAATGTGATGATAAATGGTGTTTGTCTTGTAACAACAGGACAAAACACAGTTACAGCATATGTCTGTATATTTCAGGTTCGAATGGTGACTGGGATAACGCATTAGATCAGACCAATGGTGATTTCAACTGGCTTATTCCGAAAGCAAACAAAGATGTAAATCAAAAGTGGAAAATCAAGTTTAATAATGACAAGAGCTCAAAGACTACACATAATACTGAAAACACAGCCTTTCATCATATCGGACAGTCAGGGTAAGGCAACGGAAAGACTCTAGTTAACATTAAATATTTTACATTTACATACACTTTGTTGCCTTTCGCCTTTTTCGTAAAAAGGGCAACTATATAAAGGGGCTGGTTTCCACAAAAAGGTTTAGCATATATTGCTAAGTGTTGGGACTCTCTCAAACACTGAACTTGTTTTCAGTTGTATTTAAAAAAAATCTTTCTTATTTCTCATTTGGTAAGGTGATACTTTATCAGGGACAAACGGTATTACGCAAACTTACTAGTGATATTAGGTCAAACTCATTTTCGTTTCCTAAAAATGTTTTCTATATACAGTCAAACAACGTTAGTTTGAACTAGGATAATTAGCACACCACCCTCTACTCGTACTAATCGTCCGGTCCCGGCAGAATAACTAAGTAATGTGTGTTGTTCGAACTACCGATAATTCTATCAAATTTTGCCTGTCGATAAAACAAACTTCGACTGCTACTTAATATTATTAAGAGTCCTGTGTTCCTCGAATGATAAAAGACCAGAAGCATTCCCTCATTTCACCAATGTAACAAAACAATTTAAACAAAGATGTTAAAACTGTAGGAAAAATATGAGCCGCGCCATGAGAAAACCAACATAGTGGCTTTGCGATCAGCATAGATCCAGACCAGCCTGCGCATCTGCACAGTCTGGTCAGGATCCATGCTGTTCGCTGACAGTTTCTCTAACTGCACTAGGCTTTGAAAACGAACAACATGGATCCTGACCAGACTGCGCGGAAGCGCAGGCTGGTCTGGATCCATGCTGGTCGCAAACCCACTATGTCGGATTTCCCATGGCAAGGCTCATATATATGTAATTAGGACAAAGGTAAAAATTAATTAAGGGATGGAGTGGTCCTGTACAGTATTATCAGCCAGTCATGAATAATGTTTAATGCGACTGTTACCTTGTATAAATATATACATAGATATATCTTACTACACACTACTGTTTGATCTTGAATTAAAGAAACATTTATGGATTTTAAAAATTCAAAAAGTTTTGAAATACTAACAAATTTCATATTTTCGTATTCAAATATCTTTTTTAAATGAACAACCGTTTTTAATGATAATTATATGAATTTAATAGCGGAGCAGTGATATTCAAAACTTTTAGAAAAACACTAAAAGTAATTGATAAATTGCTTGTTTTTATAACCTTTGTATTGATCAGACAAAATATTGACATAATTAGTGTTTAATAATGTTTGGGCCGTTACGAAAACAACACTGTTTTCAAAAAAAAAAAATGTCCAAGGGCAACATGTCGAGCCCGCCAGCTGTCACACTGAGATAAAAAATTGTGCCAAATAAAACAATTGTGCCAGGTTATTTTATAATCCCACATTCAATGACAAAGTTATTGTCCGGACAAGGTCGATTATAGCCATATCTGACCTTAACCTTTAGAGATATTGACACGGGTGTTGCGCGCGACACGCCGTCTTATGGCGGTGAATAATTGTACCAAGTTATTTTAAAATCCCACAATCAATGGCAACGTTATTGTCCGGACAAGGTCAATTATAGCCATATTTGACCTTTAAACTCCAAGTGTGACCTTGACCTTTAAGATATTGACGCCGGTGTTGCACGCGACACACCATCTCATGGTGGTAAACAATTGTGCCAGGTTATTTTATAATCCCACATTCAATGACGAAGTTATTGTCCGGACAAGGTCAATTATAGCCATATCTGACCTTTAAATTCCAAGTGTGACCTTGACCTTTAAAATATTGATACGCGTGTTGCGCGCGACACGCCGTCTCATGGTGGTGAAACACTGTGCCAAGTTATTTTAAAATCCCACTATCGATGACAAACTTATGGTCTGGACAAAGAAATCCGGACGGACGCACTGACGCACGCACGCACATACACCGAAAAGCCATTTGGACAACTATGTCTTCGCTCCCTTACGGGCTCGACAAAATAAAACATTTACGTTCAGCGTCTGCCAACCCGATCACTGTCTTATCAGTTCTTAAAACAGAAAATACAACAAATTTGTATACAAACACGATCTCTCCTATAGCTAAATACTTTATCATTACAATAGGCACAGGAGCAAAGCCCCACACCCTTTTGTAAAAGAGTTGGAGTAAGCATACTTTCCCTTAACTCTGACTTAAACTTTTTTCTTAGAAATAACAGTTGATAAGGAAGAAAAGCGATAAGCATTTGTACAAATATTGATTAGAATATGCTGTGATGTCTACTGTCTGTAAGGGAAAGAACGGGTGTTTTAGGGAAAGTATGAGTAGGTTAAGCTGGCTTACCTCGCCTTCCGCAGCCCCTATGTGTACGCCAAAGTTGACGATGAAATGAATGTTATATCCAATTATATACTAACCAGTTTTTCTTTTCTTTCAGGCCACAACGTAGATGAGGTAATACAGCCTAAAATATCGAACATTTATATCACGTGACGTGAAAATAAATGATTTAAATACTGCGATTCTGTTGTTTTTATATATCCACTGGCTAAGGTCGCATATATCTGATAAAAATTAACGTTTTCTACATGTTGAAGGAAGCGGTCCGTAGTCCAGTTATCTCATTTTTTGAGAGTTTGTGTTGTATCCCCGGTCGGGTCATTTTTTGTGTACGGTATAGAATTTGATTAAACCCTGATTTTTCAAAACTTTACAATATACCTAGAACAGACGATAAAGAAAAAAAGATAGGCATGTGTGAATGTCTTTTCACTTCACTGATTTGAAAAGTTTTGACCTCGAGCAAATTTTCGTAATGGCAATCTATGGCATGATCATATATTTGATGACATTTTCACACTTAAAACATTTACACCAGGTAGATTTTACTTCCAACTTCTCTAGGTCGTTAATAAATACTTTGTCCAGAATACGGTTAAATAAAATATATATGTCCTTGTACTTGTTTTTGAGGCATTTGCCAGTGATTAAAAAGATCCACTCATATCAAAATTATTTCAAGAAACTATTTTGAATTATTTAACATGTCATACAATGGAAGGTTTCTTCTTGGTTGTATTATTTGCTCCCAAAAGATCTTTTTACAGATTTTATTAACTATTACAACAGCAGTCTTTAATTGCCGTGTGGCGGCTGTAAAAATTCTCCCCGGACTTGGATCAGTGCTGTTAGGCCGAAAAAATCTTTGTTTCCTGTAACATTCTAAAATAGCGTAGTTAGGTCGGATTTTTTTGGATATATTCTATAATTTTTTTTTCGAAATTAATTATATGAAAAAGAATGAAAACAAATAATGGGGTTATGCCTTAAGAGCATCAGTTAGTTCTAACATCACTGACCATGTTTAAAGCATAAAGAATGAAGTATTGCAACATTTTGTTAAAAACTTTAAAAGGCCATAAAACATTTAGGGTTGGACAAAAAATATGGGGTAGGTCGTCATACCAGAAACAAACTTTTTAACGACTTATAATTTTTCGTTCTTTATTTCATATCATGTCTTATCTTAAGAAAGATAGCAGCGTTGCTAAGCTGATAAATTTACATACGGGTCGCCGTAAATTCACAAACTATTTTCGTTTCCATGTGCCATGTCCAGGATTTATTCTATTTTATCCAAATAAATGACGTAACGTCATTACTTATGGTTTATCAAACGTGCACAATTAGCTAAAACAATCTTGATCATATGTTAGTATCTGTATAGATAGAAGTGGGTTCGGAAGTGTGTATACTTAGTATTCTTGAACAATCAAAATGCATTTTTCTTTCAACCAGTCCCATTGCAATAGAAATTCATTTCCTAGATAAAAACAATATTATTTTCAAATCAGTTTCGTCCATTTGTTTATCTTACTGTTACCGGGGAAACAACAATTCTTCATTGCGGCCGTTTAATTGTCTTTAAATATCGACTGATTATTCAAACACTTTGCATCAAAATATTTTTCCGATCTGCTTAACAAAGAGTGTGACTGTGCAATATCCTCTGACAATGACTTTGTGGCCATTGTAATTATACTTCTGGAAGTGTGCAACTTAATACCCAAAATTAGGTAGATTGTACACACATAGGGTTGTACACTGAAATTTACTGACTGGATACCATGGCCAGACTGCTGACCTTGGTCTGTACTGATCGCAAAGGCAGAATCACTTGCTGCCAGCAGACAAAAGTTTAAGAGATCATGAAACAATACAATATAAAATTAAGGCGGGGTATTGCGATTACAATATATTCTACAAGCAGATTCTGGATTGTTTGTACTCAGTATGCTCATGGTATATTAATGACATTTTACCTTTAGTCCGTTTCTAAATTTACTATAAATACAAATACAAATACATGGCATTTATATAGGGGAAAATTATAAAATATTGTATTGCGCTTTACAATTACATAACACATATTTCAAATATATACATTCAAAATATGAACAATATTCTAGAACTTAGACTTTAAGTTAGAGATTTGGACATTGTTCATGAAACTGTCTAAACAAATGTTTTAGTCATGATTTAAAGCTTGCTTCAGACTGGATGTCTTTTAGATAGTTGGCTAGATCGGTCCGCCATTTGGGGCCAGAGATCTGTCTGCTAATTTCGTTTGCCGTCTAGTGATGTTAAAATTAGTGTCACTTTGTGAGCGTAGTCTGTACTGTTGTCGAGTAGGTAAAAAGATTACCCTCAAATAAATTGGAGCTGTACCATTGATGACACGGAAGACTATTACTAGGATATTGAACATGCCTTTAGCCTTAAAGGTCCACTACTAAAATCCGAACGAGTATTATATGAAAACCAGAGTTTGTAGCTGAGACTTCACTGTTATATTGTTGTTATATTTTCTGGTCCTTTGGGTTCATGGAGTCCATTCAATATATGTGTAATAGAGTTCCGCTAAAGCCGGTGCTAGGGGGCGTGAGAGGTGTTGCACATTTCATTACCTCACATGAACAGACCCAATCAAACCGAGTCTGCTATTATTCTTCTTGTTTGCATTCTTTGCTTCCAAAGAATCTTTCTTACAGATTTTATTTCATATTTCCTGAAAATATGACCCACTGCATCGGATCTGACCAAATAGTCACAATTAAGTTCAAGAATAGCCAAAAATAAACAAAAACATTTTTCCTATTTGAAACAGAAAATATTTTTCAGAACCTGTCACGCATCTTCGGATTTTTTCGTAAGAATGCTCCGAAACGAGGCTATAATTTATAAATAGATGCAAAGTACATAATATGCCCCAACGATAACGTGATGATTACAAACAAAGCATAGGGAATTCAACATTTTTGTAACACACAAAAACTTCATGAAAATCATTCTTATAATACAGCTAATATACAGCTATACTACAAGGTTTCGGTTTGACAATTTAGGCCCTTCCCGAGTAAATGTGTTTTCACAACTGCATCTGCAAACTTATTCAGTCAATCTCTTTTCAGCATAATTTTAAGAGAAAAGATGAATAACTATCTTACACTGTAGGTTGAGAAACAAAATGTGATTGAAATTGACATAAATACACTGATTTATGTACATATTGCTACATTAATTCAATAAAATTTTAGACATTAATCATAATGGCTTGGCCTAATATATGTCACTGTCAATTTGAAAACTAAAATCTTGTTTATCTAATATTTTTTCATGTAATTTCATGTATAATTACCATTATGGAAATACAAAAGATAACAGTTATTTTGTGGCGCGTCTTAAAACGGATATTCGTTTGCATTGATTTAAACATCACGTGATCCCCGAAGAATTTCCGACCGATCACGGAAAAGTGATAAACACGAAAGAAGGACAAAATGACTACCCATGTCAGTCTAAGAAAAGACCAAAAATCATTCGTTTCTCTGCAAATGTTTTTGCTTCAAGGGAATATTGCACTGCTATCGTAATGTTTAGTAGTATATTTCAAAATGTGTAGTCCTTTTTAAGATTTATGTTTTTCATTTGTCTTTATTTGGCACATTTAACTGGAAGCCAGTGTTATTATTTCTTTCAGAAGTTAAGCACTTTGTTGTTCATAGGAAGCATTTATGACTTCTCTGGCGGCATGATTTTGGACTCGATGTAGTTTGTTGATTTGGTAGTCTGGAATTTTGGTAAATACTGTTGCAGAAGTCAATGTGGGAATGAAACAATGCATGCACTAATGATTCAGTTAACTTTTGTGTGAGATGTTTCCGTATAGGTCTTTGTGTGTGTGTGTGTGGTGCACGCGTCTGTGTGCTGGGGGTTTCGTTTTGAGGAGGCTACGTTTTTGGTGCGTGGCATTCCCTGTTTGATATTTTTCTTTGTTTTTTAGGTTTCGTAACTGTACATGATCTACCTGACACTTTTTCTGGATGCGATGGTCAGAGTTGAGTGTATTGGTCATGGTAACACCCAGATCTCTAACATAATCGACGCATTTAACGTCACACCCACCAACGTTTACACTTTTGATGTTCAATTTCGCCAACTGTTGACTGGTTTCATACATACAGTTTTAGACTGATTCATTTTCAGTTTGAAGGTTGTCATCCATTTTATCATTTCATTATTAGCTTCAGTATGCTTATAATTGGTTTAGTGCAGCTTTCTCAAGAATTTTGGAGAGGAATGTTAAATTTGACACCGGGCGACAGTTTTGCAGTTCAACAAAAGTTTTATCACAGCACTTTTCCATTCCTTAGGGAAACACCAGATAGCAGTGACCGATTTACAATTTCTTTCGCAACGGGAGCAAGTTGTGAAAAATGCTCCTTTAATTATTTAGTTTGAATCACATCAAGTTCACAATCTGACTTATTATCCATGTGGATGTTAAAGTCACCTAACAGCACCAGCGACTCAGATCTGGTCGTTATTTGTTCAAGAAACTCAGTGAATTCTGTCATAAGCATAGCCTGAGTCACTGGGTGTCTCTCCGAATACGGCGGTCTATATATTCCAAGGTTGTAGAGGACGAACGATTGACTACATACTTTCCATTCAGCACATTCAAAGGACTAAACGTTTTTTGTTGGGCATGTTGACATTTTGAGATTGTTTTATGAATAATAGGGAAAGTCCTCCACCTTTACGGTCGGGTCTCGGGACATCATCAAAGCAGTAACCATCCCGAGACAATTCACCCCTGCCAATGCCATCACCATCCGGCTGTAGCAAAGTTTATGTGGTCATGCAGAGGTCTATACCCTCCTCCAATATGTGCTGGAGAAGGTAAGCAGACTTTCCTTGCACAGACCTTATGTTCACAGTTTAAAGTTTCAATTGTTTCTTTCTGTGGGCATTTAATGAGAATGGATGATCTAGTTTAATTGGGTCAAATGTGAACGTTTCAGTCGCTTTCTATTCCAAAAATCGAATTTCGACCTGATATTGAACTAATACCTGTTGAGAAATTCAAAGTCGAATACCACATTATAAAATAAAGCATCGAATGTTAAGCCAGCACGAAAATCGTACTTCAACGTTTGAAAAGCTGAATTCAATGTTAAATTGGGATCTGCTTAAAAAGCACACTTCACAGTTTAAAGTTATTTACAGATACTATATATCGAAATTCAAAAATTGAAATGCTTACTGTATGACTCCTCATATCATGTTTCAAGCCTGCTCGAAATTTCAAAACAAACGAATTTAAGCACGGATTGAATGCGAAACTGAATTTTTGAAACAGCTGGTTTCCATCTTGCATTAAATTTAATTTCGAGTTCGCCTGATGTACTTTATGTTGCACCAGCTAGAATATTAAAATTAAATTTATAATTTGAAAGTTTCCTCTGTGAAACTATTGCTATCATACGCTCATGTAAATGAATATGTAATTTCAAGTGCCGATCAAGCTCAGGGAATGTAAGTTTGATTATAGCGGTAAAATAATCTCATCCAATTTCATTGAAATGTTAAATGATCGCTCCCCGTGGCCTTCAAGATACAAGATCTATATTGCGATACATGTTTATTATAAAGCAAGAGGGCAGGTAAGCATGACATATATACACACCCAAACCAAGGATAAGACAAGGAAAATAAAACTCTTATTTACATAGTGGCCTTCCTTTAGTAATATATTGCCTGAATAAGTGAAATCATTGCACCGTTACATTTTATGAAAGATACCTTATTTCATAGCACATGTTACTGCTACCAATATAACCATTTAATTAATGATATGATGAATATCACAAATTGAAACAGACTTGGATACAAACTCCTAACTCATCTAAATAAGAAGGATGTAAGCAAAAGAGAGACAAAACGAATAAAATTACTTCCCAGTCCGGAAAGATTACATTGAATGCTCATAAACATTAACAAATTTCCAAGTACACAATCCTGAACAGTTGTTTTGTATAATGTTTACTTATTAATCGGAAGAAGGTAGACTGTTTCATAGTAAACAACCTAAAACAGAAAAAAATGACCCAAGTTCCATACCCTTTGGGATATCTAAATTACCCTTGTGACTTAACCTTGCGCTGTATGAGTGAATACCGGTCAAGCTGGTCAATACTGGTCCGTGCAGTCAGATCATGGTCTGTACTATTCACTTTTCAGTCAGTATTTTTTTTAGTAAACGCCCCTTTGCATAATAAATTGTATTTCCCAAATTGAATAATGGGCCAGTCCATTTAAGTAATTTAGCAAACTACGGTTAAGTTGACGTATTTAACATGTCTAGATATATAATCTAACTGCATAACATGTAGAGCAATAATTGATTTTAAATGAAATGCAATAACAGCTTATAAAATACTTCCATTTGTTTTGGTGGTAGTATACATTTATATTATGTTTACAAGAAATATATCGGGTATGAAATATTTTAAGGTTCATCAAAAGTATTGGTAGACCACCCCTTATCAGGGGAATTGTAGTTTTGGAAATGTTTAATCACAGACCATTACTGTTTATAACAAATATACTGAATTGTTTAGAGGATGTAGGAAATACTTTATGCAATGGCAAGCTTCTTTTGAAATTTATATTTTGTCTAATGTTACATTTACTTCGACTATCAATGTTCTTTTTTGCAGAAAATATCAAAATCATTTTTCAAAAGTATTTTTCTTTTTACTTTGGTTTGGATGTGTGTTAACATTTTATCTAGGTACTCCCAGTAAGGAAATGATATTATGGTTAAAGATTGTATTATCTCAAACATAGGTGTATCGTGTCATTTTGACAGCTCTACTTTCACTTTTATTTTGCAATTTTTACAACGTTTTGAAATGTACATGTTGTGTGACATTTTCAACACTGGAAGGACCTAGAAAATATGTTAGGCAAACAATGCGTAGAGAGAAAAATGAAGTTTGATATTTTTTCCTCAAAACAGAATGTTGGCAAGCAAAGAACATGTAATATAAGAGATAATCTATTATTCCTAACAGCACAACCTCTCTCTTGAGGCCTAAAAACATAAAAAAATCAAACGAACCATTGACGTAAACATTCATAGATTAATTTGGTTTTAATTACTTTACCACATTGAATATGAGTTTCTGTATGATTATGAAATACTCGGTAGATCCTCATAATCATTTTTTTTATTTAAACATTATTTTATTCAAGAAATATCATGCAATTACAATAAGTACAAATCTCACAAAGGCAAGGAATCAAACAGAAAGCTTCTAAGCTTTTTAGAAGCTCTTTCCCAATTCATTATCATTTATCATGTAACTACTTTGCAAAGTGCCTGATATCACTTGCCTGATATTTTATTTTGATATCAGGTCATTGACCCTCGCATATTGACGGACAAATTTTTACAGCAGTTTCCTTCCAGATTGAATTTAATTACAGAGTCCAGTTTCGATGTTGCACAACCTTTTTCTAAATAGATTCTGTAATCGCTACAAATTTTCTTGGATAAGGTTGTCTCTATATTTATCACACAGACATTAGCACTGAATGACGTCATTGTGAAACGTTCATCATGACATCACATGTTTACATGGATCAATTCTGGGAAAAGTTTACAATACACTTGACAATGTATACTTATTCTTGATTCATGCCTAATTTAATGCATGCACATTAAGTATTAGCAGAAGTATTTGTGTTAGGGCTAATTATTAGGGAATCGATCTTACCGATTTTCGTCGCGAAGCGACGAAAATCGGGATCGAATCCCACTACGGTAACATACGAGGGTATCCAAACAACACATACTATCCAAATAAAAAAATATGGAGTTCCGGTTTAGACCATGGGCGTGCGACGACCCCGATGAAATTCGGGATATCACGGTCTTCGTTAATGTTAATAAGCGTCCGTCAGATCAGTAGGCGAAACGCAATATCCGCACAATAAGATGTCTGCGACTCGGAAAGAATATTCAAAGTAAGCTGTTAATTTTGTTGCGTCAGAAGCTAATCAGCCGGTAACGTGACTACACTGATACAAACATGCCTACTGAGTATATAGCGTTTTTAAACGGCGACATTTTGAACATTTTTATATTTAGAGTGAGAGTGGATACAGTACAGTTGCACTGGCGCCGACATTTTGAAAATTTGAGAAAACAAAAACATTCTCCAACGAGTTCTTCAGCTCGGGGAATGAGAGAATAGATTCACCTTTGTGTCGCTTTTCAGATCGTATTTTAATTCCTTTCCGGTACTTTAGTTTCTTTGAACTTCTCTGTTACTCACTAAGAATTTTTTTTGAATTTTTAAAATTAAGAAATCGGTGATTTTACTTGCAGGCATGACTGATTAATGGAATTATTTTACTGTTATATAGAATATGGACGGCACTCCAGTACAGCATGTGCATGGTTGGACCTGTTGACATTTTTAGAAACGTGAGTAACTAACTTTCCATTGTATAATAATAATGTAAACAAACACCCCACCCATAAGAAGCATAGAAATTCCTTATTTTTTACATTTTTATTTATTCATCAATTTGAAATGGGCCTTTTAGATTATTATTTCTTAAGGCTCACTGCATGTATACACAGTAATTAAATTGAGCTTATGATTCTGCCGATGAGCTGTGCACAGCCTTAGAAATATAGTGGTACGCCTATAGTGCGCAATGGAAGTAAAGTGCGCAATGGTGCGAAATTGAGGTAAAGTGCGCAATGGAGTCAAATTTTTTTTATTGCAATAAAATGATAGATATATCATAATTATAACATTAACGAATTTTAATAACCCTTTTATTGCTCTATCTAAAATAAGCTGCCGACTGATTAAGGTGTATAATTGAATTATCAGGATTATCACACCTATGCTAACTGATTAAATCACGCCTCTGGTAAGTACTTCACGGTATATTAATTGGTTACATCAAGAAAGAGCGCACGTGTTTATTGATCTAATTATCGCTGTATAATGTCTTTTAATGTATAAAAGAGTAAGTATGTTTTGAGATTAAATATCCTAATGCTACGATTGTTCCCAAGTTGTATTGTCGCCTTTCTTAGATATACAAGTACAAATTATTCTGAAAAATGTTAACACATTATAAATAAAGTGTCATAGGTTTACTGAGCAGTGTGTAAATATCATCTTTTTTGTTTATTTGTACCATACTATTGTTGTTAAACATATCATTTTATATTTCTTATCTTATCTGTATAAAGATGTATTAAGATCTACATGTTTTTGCCATTTTTTTCTTTTAAATATGATTCTTCCATTTTACAATTAATATTAAACTAATAGACTTTTAGCATGTTGTAATAATGAGTTTCAAATTCGCGTGTTTGTATGTTTAACATATAATTTATAACCTTTTTGGGGCTTCTGGAAAATTGTTTAGAGAAATAAAACTATCTATTCACGTTGTATTGTATAATACCATAGGTGAAATAAAGTTATCTGTATGTCTGTCTGTCTGTCTATAATTTTTTTCAAAATGTTAAATTATGGGTTCGAATCTGCGTAGAATCAAATGTTTGTGTATATTGTTCTAACATAATTTATTTATTTAAATTCAGTTGTTTCAGTTGTTCTGAACTTTGTCTGTACTTCAGGAAATATTGATATAGAAATATTCTTTTATGATTTGCTATTAAGTTTAAAAAAGACTTAGAGCCGCGCATATATGACAAATATTATATGTTTAAAAATGTATGAAATCTAAATGTTTTTGCTATGTTTTCATCGCATTGTATCTTTTCAATATATTATTTCTGTTTAAGAAAAAAAATTGAAATTAAACTGCATTTACGATTTGCAGCATGTTGTAAATGATTACTTTCAAATGTATTAAATTCATATGTTTGTATATTTTTAACATCATATATATCATTCAAATACGTTTAAACTTAGTATAAATATATAAAAATAACATGTAATAATATAAAATTATTTGATGTTTGTGTTTCCTTTACAATACAATACAATACAATACAAATTTATTTAAAGTCGGTGCATATATGTAAACAGGAAAACATTAGCTATGTATAGCTATTTACCGGCAACTTTTTAATTATTATTATTTGATTACCCTTCCAATGACATTTCCTTTAAAGAAATAATCATTCCTGAAAAAAATTGACTCCATTGTGCACTTTACTTCCATTTCGCACCATTGCGCACTATAGGCGTACCCGAAATATAGGGAATCAGATCGGCTTATAAATTGAAAAAAAATTTAGATTTTAAACAGGCTGGTAACATTGCCCGATCGGGCTTTCAACATAAAAACTAACATTTTATGAAAAATAGTAAAGATATTTCTTTCAAACTTGGTTCATATGACACAAATTAAAATAAAAATTACTTGGTTGCCTTCAGCTTTGGTAGAAATTCTGAATTATTTCCCCTTTTCAGATTTTTATGAAGCATAATTTTTGAAGTCCAAAAAAATTATGTGTATATTGGTGTTTGTTCCGTATACTCCACACTCATTTGACACCGTGCAAATTGTCAACAGTCAGGATAGCGTTGATAAGTGCAACTTGGCGCAGATATGCAATTCGGCTCGATCTTTCTTTGGAATATGTAATACTGTTTACATGCCGTACTGATACAACCACATTTTAAAATAAATTCGTACTGATACGGCCACATTTTAAAATTAAGTCATATCTGATCCCTAACAAATTTGTAATTACAAAAATACAGCCCTTATCTGGAGCTCTGAAGCCTGCTCGATTAGTTGGTCAGAATTATGAAGGAATTGAATTCAAACTGTTCCATAAATGCAAGAGTTTAAGAGTTAGTTAGAACCATAATCATGCAGTCTGAATATGTAATTACTTTCACAAATCACAGGGCTCAAATTTTGGACTCGCTAAATGCAGTTTCATGGAATGCGAGTTAAGATAAAAATTTCACCCAATTTATTTTGCAAATACAAATTGTAGTCAAAATTGTTGCGGTTTTGGTTAATGTTTGTAGATTCGCTTTCATTTGAGGATAATAGAAACACAACATCTTTTTTGGTTAGCCATTTTTGTTGAATGGAAATTACTGATTATATAAAAGAAATGTAGAGGTCTATCTTATAATTAAATCTAGAACGCAGGCTATCTTACTAATTCGTACATGTATACAGTTGAATCGGTGTTTATAATATTAGGTACGAAAATTTGCCTTGCCGTAGTTTCAGCTAGTAGTTAAGTTACGCCATCAATGATGCAGTCCGAATTACTTTGAGGTCATTTTGAGTTATAACGCACAAAATTGTACGCCAAGGAAAACCGTGCAAACAATATTGATGTTCTAGCATGATTTTTAAGATATTCAAAACATTTTTAATGAAAGTCTAAATTTGCAAGTAGATTTCAGATTTAGCAACAAGAAAAAAAAGCTACATGCTAAAATTTGCAGTACGTTAGTCAAAAAAGTTAAATTTGAGCTCTGCAAATGCAAACTGACGCCACTCACATTATACTTGTTGTTCCCATGCATTCAATTCCTGTTCTCCTAGGAATCCCCTGTCGAGCATGTCCCAAACAATATGATGAAGTATTTTGAGAGTATGAGCTAGACCAGTTGTTTTATGGTTCAAAATTCAGCTTTAAGTTCAGGCATGTGAAATTGGTGTCAGGTTTGGAAAATTTTCTATCTGGTTGCCAGAATGGGTTAGTTGAAATCTGAATTTTGTACACTGCACACATACTCAAATATGTTTAAAGTTATACATTTATGAATCATGACCGTCAGATACCAATAAACAATTGTAGCATTTTGTCGGCTCCCGTGTTCATACTAAACTGAGGAAGGCAGCACAGATTCTTCTAGCTGCTTTACAAGTCTGTTTTTGCCTTTTAATGTTATCGAGCAAAGTGAAGGCCATAGACCACCAAGTCAAAAAGGTACTTGGAATTCACTGGCTTAAAGTAATGTTTGGCTGTTCTGGCTGGACAATCGTGTAAACAAACCTATACTCATACAGTGACTTTTCTTTTTCAAAATTGAAATTTTTAACCGCATTTACTTTGTTTCATTATACATTTTGACAAAATTTGCTACTGTTTTATTTTGATTAAAAAAGTTTTATTTAACAAATTTCTCCCGCCATGCCAATAATATAATTGGGGTCATTTTATTGGCATGAAAATTGAAAAACTGCCCAAAAGATGTTAGCCCTTAGACTTTTGAAATTTCAAAACAGCTGGTTGTCCATGTTTTCTTAATTTGCTCACTTTTCACTATTTTCAGGCATCTTGGCATTATACAGAGTATTGTTGTACTGCTCCAAAGTGCTTGTTGACAGACTGAAACCACTTGCTTGCAGCTCTTAAGGTATTTCTATCTTTCTGTTTCTTTATTATATAGTTGCAGCTGTGGGAAGCAGTTTCAGTCATTCAAAAAGCATGATAATTACTGTATACAAATTAGTATTTGTGTGGACAGATTTTTTGCGATTGAGTCAGTGCACAGAATCAAATACCAAGGAACATTAGGCATAAAAAAAATTGTCTGTTTCCTGTATCCTGACCTACCATAAATTTTTGGCCAGACCCTAAATGTTTTTATGGCCTTTGAGAACATTTTTTTTCAACTTTTGACAAAAAGTCGCAAAACTGCACTTTTTATGCTTTAAACATGGACAGTGATGTTATAAATCAACTTATTGATGCTCTAGAGGCATAACCCCCCTATTTGTATTCATTTTTTGACACAAAAGTAATTTCCAAAAAGTCTCCCTAAAAATAATTTTAAAAAATCCAAAGAAAAAGATTTTCCGACCTACCTACCCTAATTTTTTTAGCATGTTACCAGAAACAAAGAATTTTTTTTAGGCCTTAGTAAAGACTCCATTTCATTTTCTTGATGAAAAAACATTTCTGGACAAAACCATAAAATTTAATACATGTATGCAAATTTAAACAATTATTAGCTCGATCACCTGTCACAGGGTGACAACATGAGTTGATGTCCGTCATGACATGTGTCAACAATTTGTAAAAAATCTTCTTCAGAACCACTGGGCAGATTTACACCAAACTTCACAGAATGATCATGGGGTGGTCCTCTTTCAAAATGACCCAAAGAATTTATTTCCATATAGAACTCACTGAAAAGAAAAACTTTGAAAATGATTTCTTGTCAGAAATTGTTAGCCGGCAGGGCTTTTCACCCTTGTATGACAGAGGCCTATATTCGGCCACTTCCCAATCCAAAAATATTGCATTTTTTTCCCAGCATCCCAAACTGCAAGGTAACATTTCCCAAAAATCACATCAACAAATGGTTTTATTTTGTTTACAGTTTAGTATTACCGGAGGAAGCGGTTCTCAGATATTGATTTTTTAGCTCATCTGTTACAAAGTGACAAGGTGAGCTTTTGTGATCGCGCTGCATCCGTTGTCCATCCGTCTGTGCGTGCGTCCGTAAACTTTTGCTTGTGACCACTCTAGAGGTCACATTTTTCATGGGATCTTTATGAAAGTTGGTTGGGGTCTCTTTTTATCAATTTACAATGTTTGATTTGTGTTTTACAGGTTTACTTCTTGAGAGCCGTCAGCTACAAAATGGAAGGTCAACAAATCCAGTATACTTGAAAAGCAAGAAAGAAACACCAGAAAATATGAAAAGACAGAAGAACAAGAGAACTTGAATAAAAAAAAAACTTTTAAGGATAGGAATTCAGGATTTACTTGGAAACTAAATTTATTTTGAGAACAGCAGTGATTGACGAAGCTCTGTTACTTAAAGAGATAATGTATTATCACATTGGCTTTGTTATTGTGGAGCCCGCTTGCGGAAGCAAAGACATAGTTGTCCAAATGTCTGTTCGGTGTATGTGCATGTGTGCGTCTGTCCGGATTTGTTTGTCCAGACCATAACTTGGACATGCATGGAGCAATCTTGTTTATATTTGGTATAATGTTAACCTCAGTGAGACGGAGTGTTGTGCACAAACCCCAGGTTCCTATCTCAAAGGCCAAGGTCACACTTACAGGTCAAAGGTCAAATCCAAAAATGATTGTCCGGAGCATTTCTTCTTCATGCATGGAGGGATTTTGATGTAACTTGGCACAATTGTTCATCATCATGCGACAGAATGTCTTGCGTAAGATCCTAGAGTTACTTCCCTTTGTTACTATAAATAGCTTACATTTGTAACTTTTTTATTACTGGTCATAGGGAAAAATCAAGACCACTTTTCTGTAGTACAACATGCATGTTACATCCAATTTTCAGGTGTATTTTGACCTATCTCTGCTGGTGCGGATTTTTGTGTGGACTTAGAATTTTTTTATATATTTTTTTTATGCCCCTGAAGGTAGGCTTATAGTTTTTGAACCGTCTGTCGGTCTGTCCGCAATTTTCGTGTCTGGTCCATATCTTTGTCATTGATGGATGGATTTTCAAATAACTTGGCATGAATGTGTACCACAGTAAGACGACATGTCGCGCGCAAGACCCAGGTCCGTAGCTCAAAGGTCAAGGTCACACTTAGACGTTAAAGGATAGTGCATTGATAGGCTTGTCAGGTCCATATCTTTGTCATCGATGGATGGATTTTCAAATAACTTGGCATGAATGTGTACCACAGTAAGACGACATGTCGCGCGCAAGACCCAGGTCCGTAGATCAAAGATCAAGGTCACACTTAGACGTTAAAGGATAGTGCATTGATGGGCATTTCCGGTCCATATCTTTGTCATTCATGCATGGATTTTAAAATAACTACGCATGAATGTGTGACACAGTAAGACGACATGTCGTGCGCAAGACCCAGCTCCGTAGGTCAAAGGTCCTTAACTCTGACATCATTCAAAGTGCCATCAGGGGCATGTGTCATCCTATGGAGACAGCTTTTGTTTTTAATTATTTTTTTTTTAATTTACGTTCCTTTGTTGTTACTGTAAATAACTTATATTGTAACTTTTTGCAATCTTTTTTTTATTTGGCATAAATGTTTGCCTCAATGAGACAAGGGGAGTGTCATGTACAACTCCCAGTCCTTTTGACAGCTGGCGGCTCGACATATGCCCATGGGCATATAGTTCTCATAAAACATCCCTAAAGTTTCATTAATCTTATTTAGATAATTGTTTTCTGGTTTATTTTGTAAAGAATGTCTACTACAATTTTAATTAACATAGTTACAGTAAAGTAATATTTTTCATGAGATTTTAAAGAGAATGTTCTGTTATACCCCCATGTAGTAAGCTTGTCTGTCTTTCAGTCAGTAGGTTTTCATGGCTTCCAGATGATAACTCATGAAAAGCTTGACCGATTTAAATATTTTTTGGTACATAGGTACAGGTCAAGACTACTTTGGCATCAGTAGGTCAAAGGTCAAGATAACTTGCCAATGCTTTGGCCTGGGATCATAGCTTTTGTAACACAGGTGTAACATGATAAAATACAGGTTGTTCAAATTTGAGGTCAATAGATCAAAGGTCAAGGTCACAGTGACCTCGAACAGTTGAACCGTTTCCGAATGAGACCTTGAGCCTAGGATGATTAAGTTTGGTACACAGGTGTTACATCATGAAATACAGGTCAAGTTTTACTTTGAGGTCAGTAGGTCAAGGTCACAATAAGGCAAAATAGTGAAATGTTTTTCAGATTATAACTTGAGAATGCTTGAGCCTAGGATCATGAAAATTGTTAGGGAGGTTGATTATGATCAGCAGGTGACCCCTAATGATGTTGAGGTCAGTAGGTCACAGGTAAAGGTCACACTGACCCGGTTCTTTAAAATAATGCATGGAGGGGCACCTGGGGTCTTCCTCCACCATTAAAACTGGAAAGTCGCCATATGACTTATCCTGTGTCTGTGTGATGTTAAATTCAACAAAATAACGGTTCTTTAAAACGTTTTTTTATATGCCCGAAGGGGCGTGTTGTGTTATGACGCTGGTGTCTGTCTGTCCGTTAGCAATTTCGTGTCCGCTCTGTAACTCTTGAACCCCTTGAAGGATTTCAAGGAAACTTTACACAAATGTTCACCACACCGAGACGATGTGCAGAGCGCATGTTTTGGATGTCTCGCTTCAAGGTCAAGGTCACACTTAGGGGTCAAAGGTCATATCAGTTTGTTTCGTGTCTGCTCTGTAACTCTTGAACCCCTTGAAGGATTTCAAAGAAACTTGACACAAACGTTCACCACACCAAGGCGACGTGCAGAGCGCATGTTCCGGATGACTTTCTTCAAGGTCAAGGTCACACTTAGGGGTCAAAAGTCATATCAGTTTGTTTCGTGTCTGCTCTGTAACTCTTGAACTGCTGGAAGGATTTCAAAGAAACTTGGCAGAAATGTTCATCACATTGTAACGATGTGCAGAGCGCATGTTCCGGATGACTCGCTTCAAGGTCAAGGTCACACTTAAGGGTCAAAGGTCATATATGACTTTGCTTTGTGTATATTGCTCTGCATTGCAGTGCTCTTGTTTTTATTTGGCAGATCTCTTTTTTGTACTTACAATAATTTTTTTTTTTTTAATTACTTCCCTTTTATGTTACTATAAATAGCATATTTTGAAACTTTTTTATTATTGGCCGTAGGGACAAACCGAGACCACTTTTCTGTGGTACAACATGGATGGTACCTCCAATTTTAAGGTGTATTTTTACATACCTATATCTGATAAGGATTTTTTTGTAGACTTTGAATATTTTTTTTGTGGACTTAGATTTGTTTTTTGAAGTTTTCCTTTTGTTGTTCTAGTCCTTTGGGGCTACAACAGTCAAGTTCTTAAAATTTTGCTCCCATCCTATAATGTAAGCCTTCGGGCGTATATTGCTCCGCTTGACGGCGCTCTTGTTGGACAATAACTTCAGGATGCTTGGGATGAGAAACACAAAATTTAGTACAAGGTTGGTCTTGACCAGCAGATTACCTGTATTGATTTAGAGTTCCAAAGATCAGAATGACCGGGAACATTTAAACCTTTTCCATGCAACAAGGTGAGCTTTTGTGATCGCCCTGTGTCCGATGTCCGTTCATCAGTCCGTCATCAACAATTTGACTGTTAACACTCTAGAGGTCACAATTTTGACTAATCTTTATGAAACTTGGTCAGAATGTTAACCTCAGTAAAACCTTGGACACATTTGATATTGGGTCATCTGGGATCAAAAACTAGGTCACCAAGTCAAATCAAAGGAAAAGCTTGTTAACACTGTAGAGGTCACATTTAAGACTATATCTTCATGAAACTTGGTCAGAATTGTCATCTTGATGATCTCAAGGTCCAGTCAGAATCTGGGTTATGTAGGATCAAAACAAGGTCACTATGTCAAATCAAAGGAAAAGCTAGTTTACACTCTAGAAGCCACATTTATGACCATATCTTAATGAAACTTGGTCAAAATGTTCATCTTAATGATCCATAGATCAGATTCAAATCTGGCTTAAGTGGGGTCAAAAACTAGGTCTCCAGGTTAGATCAAGGGAAAAGCTTGTTAACACTCTAGAGGTCACAGTTTTGGCCCAGTCTTAATGAAACTTGGTCAGAATGTTACCCTCAATAAAATATTGGATGAGTTTGATATTGGGTCATCTAGGGTCAAAAACTAGGTCACCAGGTCAAATCAAAGGAAAAGCTTGTTAACACTAGAGGCCACATTTATGACCATATCTTAATGAAACTTGGTCAGAATTTTAATCTTGATGATCTATAGGACAAGTTAATTAAATCTGGGTCAGGTGGGATTAAAAACTAGGTCACTAGGTCAAATCAAAGGAAAAGCTTGTTAACACTCTAGAGACCACATTTATGACTGCATCTTCATGAAACTTAATCAGACTGTTAATCTTGATGATCTTTTTAAATCAAGTTTGAGTCTGGGTCATGTGGGTCAAAAACTAGGTCACCAAGTCAAATCAAAGGAAAAGCTAGTTAACTCTTTAGAGGCTACATTTATGATCATATCTTAATGTAACTTGGTCAGAATGTTATCTTGATGATCTTTAGGTCAGTATGTCAGGTGAGCGATACAGGGCCATCATGGTCCTCTTGTTTTTTTGTTCTTGTTGTAAGAGAAATTGTACATTTTAGAATACAGATTACAGCAAGTCACATTTTCTTTATTTTGACAATACTTATTTCAAAGCCTGACAAAAGCATCCAGTACTGTTATTAAAAGTTGTTATTCACAGTTGAGCTCTATTTCTTGTATGGATAAAATAAATTATGTGATCTGTGATTATTATAAATGTGTATACAGGTAAACCTTAAACATGTGAACAGTTTATTCAATAAATAAAGTGTAATGCAAGTCTTTGTAATGTGTATATAAAAGCAAAATTAGGATTTGTTTTACGAGTAATTTCAGAATTACAATTAACACAAATAGAAAAAATCAAGCCTGCACAAGAAGGCTAATATGTCTCCCTAGACTGAGCTCTTAACCTGCCGTGGTGCAAATAGATTGTTGATGTGTGTCTGTCTTGTTAACAGTGAGTTGCAATCTAGTAACTTTTCAGTTTGTATGATTTTTAGCTCGAGTATACGAAGTATAAGGAGAGCTATCCTACTTGCCCCAGCGTCGGCGTCTTTCCGCGTCCCCACCTTGGTTAAAGTTTTGGTGCATTTTCTCTTTTTTCATCTTATCTCTGTAATTACTTGATGGATTTGATTCAAACTTGAAATACTTATTCCTCATCATCATCCACATCATCTGACATAAGGGCCATAACTCTGGCACCAGTATTTCATGAATTATCCCCCCTTTTCACTTAGATTTTCAGGTTAAAGTTTTGATGCACTTTAACTCTATCTCTGTTATTATTGAATGGATTTGATTCAAACTTAAAATAGTTGTTCAACATCATCACCCACATCATATGACACAAGGTGCATAACTCTGGCACCATTTTTAGCTCATCTGATTTTTTGAAAAAAAATGATGAGTTATTGTCATCACTTGAGCGGTTGTCGGCGTCGGTGTCGGCGTCGGCGTTGCCTGGTTAAGTTTTATGTTTAGGTCAGCTTTTCTCCTAAACTATCAAAGCTATTGCTTTGAAACTTGGAATACTTGTTCACCATCATAAGCTGACCCTGTATAGCAAGAAACATAACTCCATCTTGCTTTTGCAAGATTTATGGCCCCTTTTGTACTTAGAAAATATCAGATTTCTTGGTTAAGTTTTATGTTTAGGTCAACTTTTCTCCTAAACTATCAAAGCTATTGCTTTGAAACTTGGAATACTTGTTCACCATCATAGCAGACCCTGTACATCAAGAAACATAACTCCATCTTGCTTTTTGCAAGATTATTGCCCCTTTTGGACTTAGAAAATCAGTTTCTTGGTTAAGTTTTATGTTTAGGTCAGCTTTTATCCTAAACTATCAAAGCTATTGCTTTAAAACTTGCAACACTTGTTCACCATCATAAGTTGACCCTGTACAGCAAGAAACATAACTCCATCCTGCTTTTTGCAAGATTTATGGCCCCTTTTGGACTTAGAAATATCAGATTTCTTGGTTAAGTTTTATGTTTAGGTCAACTTTTTCTCTTAAACTATCAAAGCTATTGCTTTGAAACTTGCAACCACTTGCTGACCATCATAAGCTGACCCTGTACAGCAAGCAACATAACTCCATCCTGCTTTTTGCAATAATTATGGCCCCTTTTGGACTTAGAAAATCATTTTCTTGGTTGAGTATTATGTTTAAGTCAACTTTTCTCATAAACTATCAAAGCTATTGCTTTAAAACTTGCAACAGTTTTTCACCATCATAAGTGGACACTGAACATCAAGAAACATAACTCTATCCTGCTTTTTGCAAGAATGATGGCCCTTTTTAGACTTAGAAAATCATGGGTAGGACAATATTTCTATTACACAAAAAAAATCAGATGAGCGTCAGCACCCGCAAGGCGGTGCTCTTGTTTCATGAATATTCCCCCTTTTTACTTAGAATTTCAGGTTAAAGTTTTGGTGCACTTTTACTCTACCTCTGTTATTACTGAATGGATTTGATTCAAACTTAAAATAATTGTTCAGCATCATCACCCACATCATATGACACAAGATGCATAACTCTGGCACAATTTTTCATGAATTATTCCCCTTTTTACTTAGAATTTCAGGTTAAAGTTTTATGCTCTTTCACCCTGTCTCTGTTATTACTGAATGGATCTGATTCAAACTTAAACAATTGTTCAACATCATTACCCTTATCATATGACACAAGGTGCATATTTCTGGGACCAATTTTTCATGAATTATTTCCCCTTTTTACTTAGAATTTTAGGTTAAAGTTTTGATGCACTTTCACTCTGTCTCTGTTATTACTGAATGGATTTGATTCAAACTTAAAATAGTTGTTCAACATCATCACCCACACCGTATGACGCAAGGTGCATAACTCTGGCACCAATTTTTCATTAATTATTCCCCCTTTTTACTTAGAATTTTAGGTTAAAGTTTTGATGCACTTTCACTCTGTCTCTGTTATTACTGAATGGATTTGATTCAAACTTAAAATAGTTGTTCAACATCATCACCTACACTATATGACACAAGCTGCATAACTCTGGTACCAATATTTAATGAATTATGCCCCTTTTTGCTTAGGATATACTTATATAGTGTTTTGATACATTTTATCTTTACCTTTCTTATTACTTTAAGTTGATATTTTTGACATAGACACAGGCTATTGTGCAGTATCTTCATCCATAATTGGAGTCATTAAACACTCCAGTGACAGCTCTAGTTTCCTCAGATGTGCCCAGTTTCACTATCTAGCATCGAAATAGTCAAGCGCGCTGTCTACTGTGACAGCTCTTGTTAGCTTACCTGAGCACAGTATGAGCTGATGTGATCACCTTAAGTATGTCATTGTGCTTCTCAACAATTTGCCTGTTAACACCCTAACTAGAGTAGACAGTTTTTTTTTAAATGTTAAAGGGATGAGTTGAAGTCTGATCGATTCCCGATTGAGGCAGTGCCTTATTTCATATTATTCTTGGATCAGTTGATTATAATTCTTGAATCAGTGTAATTTACGTTATTAGTAATTTAAACTTTAAAGTATCTCTGACCGGAGTCTAAAACTGGAAGTTAAATTTTCAGCGCTTTGGACATGTAGTTATCTGAGTCAAATGTTTAAAACATTTGTACTGTGGAAATAAAACATGCTTTGGTTTATTCAAGTGTATGATTTTTTTTATTTCTACGCAGGTAAGAGTTCATTTCATTGTTATTGTTTAAAGAATATCAGAAAGTCAAAAAAACATTGTCGAAGTTGAATTCAATATGGCTGCCGTATATTGTTCCGTTCAGATGTTTCAGGGCGGGTGAATTTTCAAATCCGTAAAATATAAATTTATTAATTTTTTGCTTCAGAAGTCATTTTTTACGAAATAAGAGACGATCACATATGTTGTTCTAGGAAGTTTGTATGAGTCTCATGATAAATAGAATAACAGCCTACTGTCTTTTGATATCGACTGATATGGGCGGAAGGGGTTCGGTTCCCTCACCTCTTCCAGCCCATATCAGCCTCGACCTGATGACATTGATTATCAGAAGACTGTTATTCTCTATTTTACGCACGATTTTCTCATAATGCACGATAATTGTGCCTTTATCGTGTTTCTCGTCTTCGTAATATTGGACTTTTGTTTTCGTGTTGCACTGGGGAACATTAGTCAGTTACTTCCCCTGATTATGTCCAAGAAGTTATTTAGTCCTTCCTCTGTTTTTACCATTGAGTTCTTTGTAATTTTTATCAGCAATATCTGCGCTGAATTTCATTGGATTCGAAAATAATTAAGCACAGGTTTTCTTTCAGTGGTTCTGTGCAAAATATAGGTTTGATTAATCATTTTTAATTAGAAACCTACACATGAATAGCATATTTATTTTGACCAACAGCAACATCTTGGACAAAGGTAATAACAAAAAGTCTGAGTAATCCAAATAATAGAGACCAATGTTGCATTTTGTTATCCTTGCGAATTATTATTAGCTTTTCAAGGAAAGTAACAAGCTAATATTCCTCATAAGTTGTCTTAACACGAGTGGCGGAGCGAGGATAGAAATTTTGTGACATTTTGGAAACAAATAGACTAGTGGATTTATTTTAATTCGTGGCAAGGGTAACCTGATGTAGTTATTTTATTTATTAATAAGCGTGTAGAAGGATAAATGTTCTTGTTCAAATTAGAAAGGGCATAACGGATGCGGATCATGTATAATTGAATGCATAGTTAGAATCGGACGACCGGAGAAAATTGATTGCTGTAGACATGTGCACTGAATGAGAAAATGGATTTAATTGTTTACCTACCTGGCTACTGTTTTTGTTACATTTATTAATTCAATAACAATGTATGCTGGGCTATACATGAATATGTCCGAAAATCTTTGTTTCAGTTTACACATGACGCATAGCAGGGCGGAAAGCTAGGAACTAAGGACAACTTGGTTTCAATATGAATTTGATTTGTAAACCAGAAATTGCTGTTATAATCGGAGTTATTTTCACAATGAGCTGATGAGTGACAGTATCTGGGGCACCCTAAAGAAAAATTGTATTTGAAGTAGTCCAAACAGGAGTACTGTAAAGTATATTTGATATTTTTCACTTTGAATGTATTAGATAAATTTTTCACTTATATATCAGTATTTCATGCGAAAACATGATTTAAAACAAAATATATACGAGCATAAAAGTCCAAAACATTGTGACAAAACTAAGCCTCATGTAAGTGCATGTGTTTTAAGCACTGGGGCACCTTATTGCAGATGTTTTTCCTTTTCTTTTCAAACAGACAGTCTGAAAAAAAAGAGAGCAAATGCTTAAGATTCATGTAATATGTTTTGAAACTTGCCCTCGTGTGAATTTTCGTTTTATGTTTGTATACTTAATAGGCCTTTGAAAAATAAAATTTTAAAATAAATTGTATACCAAACTGTTCAAAAAGGGTAGAGGTTTCTTTCAACAGAGACTGTGCTGTTCGATATAATAACTGTTCCCTTACATCACATGTACTTTGCCTGTCCACATTCAGTTTTATACAAAATATCAAACTTCTTTTTCAAAAATATTTTGACATTATGTCTATACTTATTGTGTACCTAACATGTTTCCCCGTGAACTCCCAGTGTTAAAATGTTACAAAATCAATTACATTTCAAAACGTTGCAACAACTGCGACGTTAAAATGAAAGTAAAGATGTCAAAATGACCAAACACTCTAATATTTTAGAAACTATATAAGGTTTTAATTTTCTACAAAATAGAACATCGACAGTCAAAATACACGTACTATTAGACAAAATACTTATATTCCAAAAGAACACTACCTTTGTATAATGGATTTCCTACTTCCTCTGAACAGGTCAATGTATTTATAATAATAAGTAATGGCCTCTGAAAATAAAATTGAAATTAACCTGAGGGGTGTTCTCCAAACACTTCTGATGAACCTTAAGACACAAGAATTTGTTTGTTTGTTTGTTTTGGGTTTAACGCCGTTTTTCAACAGTATTTCAGTTATGTAACGGCGGGCAGTTAACCTAACCAGTGTTCCTGGATTCTGTACCAGTACAAACCTGTTCTCCGCAAGTAATGCCAACTTCCCCGCATGAATCAGAGGTGGAGGACTAATGATTTCAGACACAATGTCGTTTATCAAATAGTCACGGAGAACACACGCCCCGCCCGAGGATCGAACTCGCGACCCCGCGATCCGTAGACCGACGCTCTACCTACTGAGCTAAGCGGGCGGGTTTAAGACACAAGAAAGGAAGGCAGTTTGTTGCATGTAGGGTTGGGAAAATGTGACTTCTGATGGCATTTTTTGTTAATGCTCGGATATTAGTATAAAACTGTTCCTTAGGATCGAACATGAAATTTAAAAGGGGCTGTCGCCTTCTAGGGTTCATCATTACAGTACAATGGGGACGAAGGTCAAATAAGTGCATTTACAAATAAACTGTGCTGCTGTGCACTCGTTTTGTTTTCATGTACATTCTAAATTGGTTTAAATATTGCGTCTCAACGCCCTTTAGTATTTTGTAAATAAAACTGATAATAACATATATAATATATATATAATATATATAATATTATATAGAATAATATATATCTGGGAAAAGTGGCATACGACGTCAAAGTGTGTTTTACTTGACATGTTTGCTAATCTTTATATGTGGATTAACTAGAGAAATATTTTTGGAACCGTCGTATCCAAGGGTTATTTCTATGTAATTTCAAGGTCACAGACATGTCAAGGTCAAAACAGATCTTTTAAAAATGACTTCCAAGTTATTAAAGGTAGCAAAATGGTGCGTATATTAACAATATACTCAACAACTTTTCTAACTCCACACCTGATTTTTTTCCCTTTATCGCCAAATTTTGACAGATTTGAATGAATGTTTTACACAATGTTAAATGATTATGCTATTATAATATAACATAAAAACGATCATAGCTTTGTGTAAGTTCATTTAACTGTAAGGGTAACAATAACGTAACCTTTAAATTAAAAGTCACATAATTAGTATTTCCAAATCACAGTAGTACACTTTGATCCTATTAATTCAATGAAATTAAAATGATCATATTATGAATGGTCAGCTCTGTTTAGTTCTAATTTAATGGAACATCCGTTAATATTTTCAATCTGAACATGTTAATTTTTTATCAGGTTTGTGACGTCATTAATGACACCACATTAATGACAATTTGTTTCATCCCGCAGATGGCAGTACTTGCCGCATACAGACCAGCACCAAGTTGCATTCATTCTGTGACATTTTTTTTTTATTGGGGGAGGGGTACCTTAATTGAACTGTCATGGCACAACGAATGTACGCGCAATTGATATCGCTGTTATGTTTATTTAATTGAACTGGCCATTTAACAATGTGTCCAATTTTCATTCAAATCTGTCAAAATTTGGCAGAGATAAAAACAAAAGTCAGGTGTGGAGTTAGAAAAATTGTTGAGCAAATGATTATAAAATGACACTGCAAATGCATTTCTTGCATTTCAGGCAGCAATAAAATTTGAATTTAAGCTTTGAACTGACTATAAAAAGAATATTTACATATTGTACACCTTTTGAGAAATGTGTGTGAAAGAGAAAATATGATAGGTTTAGAGGAAGAAGACTACAGTGGAAAATGAATTACATAAATATATAAAATTCTCACGTAAATAGTTAAAATTACTTTACTGTCATGTATACAAACAAGTAATTTTAGCTCAATCAGTAGAGCGCAGATCTAAGGATCGCGGGGCCGTGAGTTTGATCCCCGGGAAAGGTGAATGTTCTCAATGACGATTTGATAATAGACATTGTCATCAGTAATTTCGGCAGTTACTTGCGGGGAAAAGGCTACTACTTGTAGAGACTCCAGAACACTGATTAGGTTAATTGACCGCCGTTAAATGACTGAAATACTGTTGAAAGTAACAAATAAATATTATATGGAATCCTTCTCCAGTCCCTAAAGAAATGATTTCAAAGCTGGTGATGATTCATTATATGATATACTAGTATATTTATGTTAATTTGTCCACGCGGTAATGGTTAAATAGGACCATTTTAGAAGAATAACTGAAACATTGGTCACAACACAGGGTTACATAGTACATGGACGGTAATTAACTAAACAGAACAGATCTTTAGGATATCAACTAGTTAATCTATACACTATTCCTTTAATTTGCTGTAATATAGTTCTTTTTTTTTTACTATCGGTCAGGCATTTATCATCATATTTTTTTTATATTTGCAATTAAGTAGCACATTTCAAGAACTAGATTTTCTATCACCGAAGCTCTCAATTCGAAATTTGCTTCATTTTATTCTGAACATTCAGCACGCTATTTCTGTTTCGATCCTTTTTATCTTTGGCTTTACTTCTGCACTCTCACTTCCTGTTCAAAACAAAGTTGTAAACGATTCAGATCGTAACAATATACAGATCTGACACTTGGTTTCAGACAGGATGTCCTTGATAACATTGTGAAAACAAAGCTGTCTTGACACTGAAACATTAGTCATTCAGATATTTTACAAATAAATATGTAAAAATAAAGATATAAAAACATCAGAAAGTTGCTCTAGAACGTTTTATAATAGAAACATTAAGGCTCATTCACTGAAATATTGAAGTTATACCTTCCGACATTTTCATGATTACTGACAGATGATGGTTCAGCTAATCAAAATGATGAAATATGGTGGTTCGATATTTGCCAAGAAATATACAATGCGTAAAAATAAATTCCTGCAAGATGAGAAGAGCATGAAGAAGAGATTTGAAATTCAAAACGATGGATTTATAATGAACAAATAATGCCGATTGAATAAGTCAGGCTAAGACATCTATAGCTTGTGAAGTGTTTTGGGGTTTATTCACTTTTATATAAGGGTAAGAAGTTATTTCTGTATAAGAATAGTTCATTCTAACATTCCGCACTGAATTTAATTGACAATGTATTTATTTTTACACGTTAAACGCTACAATAGCGTTAGCTCACATTTGTTTATTTTATAACGTCAGTAGATTCCTTCGTGATACAATGGTAAGTTTGCTCTACCCGGTTCTATCACCAACCAATCACTCGGAAATCTAAAGGTGTTGTAACAGGAAAACAAACATGCTTTGCCCATATATTCGCAGTCGTAAAGATCATACTAATAACATTCGATATACTATCAAATTCACTGATAATTATCAAGCCTTTTTGAAGTTATGACATATAAAGAACCGACATGAACAAATATTTACAAAATTGTAGATACAAATGTATTGAAAACACTTGAAGAGCGGTTACCTGTTCTCATAATAGCCTAATGGTAATGTACAAAGAAATAATTTTTTAGCTGATTCAAAAATATAAAAAGGACCATTTTCATGCTGATGGAATAAAAAATAACAAACAAAAAAACACCAAAAGCACAACATTTGCAGTTATCTAATATTTATATTTACACTTTGATATCGCTTGATTTTTACACATAGGTAGTATTTCTAAATGCCCACACATTCATGAAATTGCTGCAGTACATGCATAAACCACTGGAAGAGAGTTTTGATTGACAGCATAGACCATTTTAGATAATGCTTGAGAGAATATGCACATTTCATACTATCTCATAAACAGACTTAATCAAACCGAGTTTGCTATTTTTACGTCCTTGAGTTCTATGCTTCCGAAGGAATCTTTAGATCTTTCAACAGTTTGTACAGTCAAACTATGTTCGCTAGGGCTCAACGGGACAAGCCAACGTGAAGTGTACATTATAAAGACCTGACACTGAGTTCGAGCAAAAAGTAGTAATTGGATAATCCGAATTCGAGCAAACGAAGTTTGACTGTACTAGTCCTTATGAAATACGCGCCATAGATTTTTTCTACCTCTACTGTTCATACAGACAATCATACACTAACCAACCAGCCATTTTAGAAATTGTATGCCTGAAAACGGAAATTTAAGAAACACGAGAGTGAACAAAATATCAGAGCATACGAAAAGTTAAGCTTATTCTATAGAAATAACTTCAGTCGTTTTGAATTTTGCCAGTCTCAAATGCAATAAATCTATTTGAAGTAATTCATTTTACTTCTCAGATTCATAATTATTATCGAAAAATTACAAGTTTGTATTAGAATGTAGCAAAAATGGCGAAATTCTGAAGTTTATTACAAAAAATGCACCTACTGACCTTTGACCTTGTGCTGTGACCTTTCTATGACCCTTAGAAGGCGACAGCCCCCCCCCCCCCCCCCCCACAACCACCCCACCCCTGAAACGTTTCTAATATTTATAGAGTTAACAATGAACATTGCTGTCTGACATTAACAAAAAATGCCATCAAAGGCAATTTCTAGGCCTCCGTTTTGGATAATATATAGGCAGACTAAAACGTTGTTTTCTTTTCTGAAAGGAACATTTTTACAGAATGTCACGCGTTTGATAAACGCATAACTTAATAGGCTTCTGTTTCATGCATTAAAGGCGCTAGGGCATGTGAGCCCAATGCAGCAATGTGATAATTTTCAAGAGAAGCTGTTTCTCTAGGAAGGTGTCGTTTGCGATTACTTCCATATTGATTAGGCACCTATATATAAAACGTTATTTTGATATTAATTTTCTTTTTAACTTTTAGAACTGTGTTATAATATTGGACTGCTTTCAGAGGGTTACATAATGTTTTTGTATCGGATCCCACAATTGCTAAATATCGGACAACACAAGTAATTTGAATGTGTATATTAAATCGTTTCCTCGTACAGTCTGATATTAAATAAACTGTCCAATATTATAAAAAATATTGGACTCCACGTGGACAATACAGTACTGAGTCCAACTGAAAGCAGCCCAATATTAAAAATTAAAGTACTGCGAGTACAGAGGAGTGACGTTATGACTGTTTTAACACTTGTCAAAATAATCTTTTCACTCACTAACATTAATTTTATGTTTGTATACTTTTACATATCTCAGATTGATTGTTCATATTTAAAAATAAGATAATATTAGGTGTAATATATTTTAAACATATTAAATGCAACATATAAGAAAATAAACTTTTTAGTTTTGCATGTAATACACAATGAATGTCAGTGCATTACGGCTTCATTTTGCGATTTCCCTAAACAAACCTCGTACAAGCGGTTTTCACTAAGAATGATTAAATAACCCTATACAAGATGGGTCTGGTGGCACACTTATTCGTGGAAATAAATCAACCTTTTTAAAAAAATAGTTAGGATGGACATTTAAATGTCATTTATACATCACAGACATAATATATGCGGGGTTAATTTGAATTTCTCAACAGGTAAACCCGGTTTCTAAAGCTACTTATGAGACCATTCCGATCGAACTGCACTCATTCGCGTATATCAGAAGTTCGTATCATTTCCGGGACGATTCTATGGTTAATTTCTATCGTATATTTGGTGAGCACGCGCATTCCTGTATTCTTCCCGAAGAGTTAATCTTTTTTTTTTTCAACATTTTACCCGCCGAATTGAAATGTCAGTTACCTTTGAAAAAAATACTTGCTAGATTTAAAACAAAAAAATGACAGTGATTTATAGAAATGTACATACTTTTCTTGTCGCATATTTAGAAATTTATTTTTAGAAGGAAGAAAAAAACCCATTAATCTTCGACATTGAAAGGAACGCGGTTACGCTTTTCTCTGGTCAATAATCACTATTACTTTGATATCTGACGGGAAACGTTGCTGACTGGCCCCAAACCGTTAACCTGTAATGTAAGCCAACAGAAATAATTAGCAAAATGCGCAAATGTGAAAAAATAACTAATTAAATGCTAAATTTCGGTAACAACATTCTACGTAAAGCTTTGACTGGATTTGTTGGCAGGTATGATACATTTTCACATGTTACGAGGGCCTAAACAGATTTGTCACTTGTAAAACAAATTCATTTCACAGAAAAATATAAAGTTCAACCCTGAGCGAAATTTCCGTACAAGCCTGTACAAAGCAAGTGGAACATGCATATTTTTAACATTTTACAACATCCTGCGTATAATTATCGCCTGCTGCTGTAACGTGCTTTGTTATATATCAAGTTATAATTGAGTATAGCTACTTACAAAACAAAACCCCCGAAGACAATGCATTCGTTTGATACGTACGTATATAACATGACTCTGATTCAGTATCTGACGAAAATACCCTGCTGAGTGGTCACATTTCCGAACAACCTTACATTCAGTATGATGAAAACAACCTTAGCACTTGCGTGTTTGATATTCTCTGTGGTACTCCTAATACCAGGTAAGTTGCGATTTACATCAGTTTTATTAAATGAAACTAAATGGAGTATGTTTATAGTATTTTAGCAAATTTATTATACCGCGCACCTGGACGTAACGTCATTTATCCGGACAAATGGAAACGTAAAATATTAACTGACAGAATAAGCAACTTTATATCAATAATGATAACGAGAATAATTTTTGCAAATGACATAACAACAAATAAAGTTAATAATGAACTTCTTTTTATATATTTTTTTTTTTATTTTGAATAAAGGGCATTTATATAAATGTTTAGGCAATAGTTCCATTTAAGACATTCCGTCTGACACTTCTAGTATGTTTATTAATATATTATCTTATCACATGTTTGACATTTTATAAAGCTTTGACGTCGACGTCGTTTAAAGTATAGGAAACGTTGGTCAAATTGACTTGTTTATATAGTAAAAGAAAGTAGAAGTTTTGGTGTTCTGACGGGAAAGGCTAACATGTGATAAAAAGAATATTACATTTGTGATTTTCCACATTGAATTTATTAAACGAGTTGAATAAAATTGATAAAATGCTCGGCAGAGCCTCGCATTTTATTATTTTATTCAACTCGTTTAATAAATACAATATGAAAAAACACTCATGTAATATCCTCTATATAAAAAATATACAAAATTTAACTATTTATTTAACTTAAGTTTCGTAAGTCATTTTCTTAATTCAATAGCTGATTTCAAAAGAATTCGTTTTATAAATTAAATCCTTTTATTTTTTATCCATACAAATAGTGTATATTGAATCGTAAATTTAATGAAAATGAAGAAAATGAATAAAAATACGCCAAAGACAGGACCTCCGTTGACATATGACTTAATATGACTCACTGCCTAAAATATTCGTAAATAAATACAAATACAAATGTACATGGCATTTATATAGCGCAAAAATTATAAAATGTTCTATTGCGCTTTACAATTACATAACACACATTTAAAATATATACATACAAAATATGAACAGGACTGATTTCTTGAACTTAGATTTAGAGATTTGGACATGTATGAATACTTTTTTACACCACTTCTGATATTTTGTATTTTATCAAGACTACACTCATTGTTCATGAAACTGCCTATATAAATGTGTTTTAAGTTTTGATCTGAAGCTGGCTTCAGACTGAATGTTTTTCAGATAGCAAGGCAAATCGTTCACCATTTGGGACTGCCATAGATCTGTCTGCTAATTTTGTTCGCCGTCTAGGGATGTTAAAGTTAGTGTCACTTTGTGAGCGAAGTCTGTATCGTTGTCGAATAAGTACAAATATTTCCATCAGATATACTGGAGCTGTACCATTGATGACACGAAAGACTATTACTAAAACTTTGAACATGACTCTAGCATTAACTGGAAGCCAGTGTAATTCTTTCAGAAGTTCGGCACTTGGTTTTTCATATGAAGCATTCTTGTCTACTCTAGCGGCATGATTTTGGACTGGCTGTAGTTTATTGATTTGGTAGACTGGAATTTCTGTAAATAAACTGTTGCAGAAGTCAATGTGAGAATGAACCAATCCATGCACTAATGATTCAGTTGACTTTTGTGTAAGATGTTTCCGTATAGCCCTAAGGTTTTGTAACTGCACAGGAGCTGTCTGACACTTTTTCTGAATGTGTTGGTCAAAGTTGAGTGTGTTGGTCATAGTTACACCCAGGTCTCTGACATGTTCGACGCATTTTACGTCACACCCACCAACGTTTACACTTGTGATGTTCAATTTCGCTAACTGTTGTCTGGTTCCATACATAATTATTTCAGTTTTAGACTGATTCATTTTCATTTTGAAGGTTGTCATCCATTTTATGATTTCATTGAGACAACCGTCGAGTTGTTGAAGAAAGTTGTCTTATTTTGAGAGTTTCCGGCTTGTATTTTTAACGCAATTTTGTGGTCGTCCGCGTATCCGTAGAGATCAGCTGGATATTTGAGAGCCGATATATACAGGGTAAAGATCACAGGTCCGGCACAAGAACCCTGCGGGACACCAAACCTCGGTGGCTCCGTGTCAGATGCTGACTGTTCGACTAAAACTTTCATTGTTCTGTTTGTGAGATAAGATTATATCCATTTCAAGGGAGTGCTATGTATACCAAAGTCATCTTGAAGAATTTGCATCAGTATCGGGATATCGATGGTATCGAACGCTGCACTCAGGTCGATCATGACCACGATTGTTATTTGATTTTCATCTGTGGTTTCCAAAAGATCATTATACATTTCGACCATTGCTGTTTCAACCCCATGATATTTTCTATAGGCACTTTGGTAAGCTGGGAGGAGATTGTTAGCTTCAATATGCTTATTGATTTGGTTTAGTATATATATATATATATATATATATATATATATATATATATATATATATATATATATATATATATATTGTGGATGAAGTGCTACATTCATGAGAAACAGTCGATTGTTCAGTTTCTTTCATTTATCCATAAAGATGTTTCGTGTGTATTTCGGTGTCTAGTGGGTAAGGTGTCGGCCGCTTAACCTGGGAATCGTTGGTTTGATCCCTACTGATGTCCAACCAAGACTTCTCACATGACACCAGTACTGGTTTTTACATGAAGCAGACTCGGGAGTGATTCAAATTAACTTTTAGCTTTTAAGCTTTCATCACAATTGAGCTAAAATAAATTAGTATAAATCAAACTTTTGCGAAACACTAATGCATAGTATTGCCAATACAAAGAAAAAAAAAACAATTCTATGTTTACCTTAGTAATATGTTGTAATTGTGCATATATTTAAATAAAAGTGGTCTCGTATATCTTCACGCTACTTCGTATTGTTTATCAATGTGTAAATAATAATATTTATAAGGACATTTTCTCGGAGCAAGCAAAATAAAAGCAGACATGCTTGGACCTGTATATGTGAGCTAGAACCTGCTAATATTTCCGTTTAACATGCTTGTTTTGATATAAGAAGTTTGAGATCAGAGGCACAGGTCAACAATTTAATTTAAGTGGTTATAAATATATATTTTAAGAGATACTTCGATACGTGTTTATTAAAAAAGTGTACGTATGTATAATAGATAAATGCGATTAGACTAACTGGATTTTTTTAAATATCTGCTTGGTTTCCTCTGTGCCCTTAAATGTGTTTCTTCGAATGCCCTGTCTTGTAAATACAATTCTAATTGTAATAAATATGGCGTGTAAGATATTCGGTTGCCTGTGATAAGAATTTAATTATACCCATAACGACTTTGAAACAGGGTTGGGATTTAGAGTGACATTGAATGCACATACTAGTTGTATGATGTACTTTGCGTAAGTAGTTTTCATGTCCGAAATCAATCACTGGATTTATTGACGTTCAGTCAAACATACCCCACATGTCTTGATGCATGGTGTTTGTCTTATATTAAAGACAAACGAACAAACACAATTACGGGGTATGTCTGGTCTGTATATTTCAGGCTCCAATGGTGACTGGAGTAACGCATTAGATGAGAACAAAAATTCCAACTGGGATTGGCTTGTACCAGAAGCTAACAAAGATGTAAATCAGAAATGGAAAGTCAAGTTTAAAAATAGCAAGAGCTCAAAGACTGTACATAATACCGAAAACACTGCCTTCCATCATATCGGACAGTCAGGGTAATGCAGCTGAAACATTCTAGTTAACATTAAAAATTTTACTTTTACACTCAATTTTATATTTTCAGTTACGGATTTGAAATGTTTTGTTATTGTTTAGATAAGTAATCTCGAACTATTATAATAGTTTACATTTTCACCTCTTGCTTTTAACTTTTTGGTGCAACATGGCTACTGCAAAGAAAATGGTTTGATTTTAACAAAGTTGTAGCATATATTGCTTGTGTTGGTACTTTCTCAAACATTAAATTTTATATCTGTTTTAATTAAATTAATTTATTTTTCAATTTTTCTTTTGGTAAGGCTGTACATTAATATATATATTTATTGATTTCTGTCTGAAACCTTAATTTCATAGTTAAAAGTAAACTATGCGAAGTATGTTATGAACACAAATACAGCTTTTTCATTTTTATAAAGTATGTTTTAAAGCATACCTAGTTTCTATAGTAAGTGCATTATATCGTACAACATTCTACTTTAGGATTTTTTGGTCCATCGTACTTGAATTATGATAGCAGTCATTTTTTTAATGAATTAAAAGCGTTATCGCTAAAAAGGTTTAGGTTATCCATTACTCACATATTTTAGAAGACTTATGTTAAGTTAATAAACGACTTTCTAGTAAGTCTTTTTTAAAAGTTAAAAGTAAACATAAGTTACGAACATTTCCAAATTTCAGAGATGGGGACCAGCATTTGCTCCTCCCCCACCCTACACACACCCCAACAACACACTTAGACCCCTCAAACTCTGATTTAGAAATAATTTTTACTAAAATTAATAGCATTTGATAAAGGGGAAAAGGGGAAAAGTCAATTTGAGAAAGTACGTACATGTACTTATAAGGACTTTATGTAATTGCTATTGGATATGAGGGAAATAAGTTCTTTTTTGTTGAGTTGTACAAAACTTTTAGGAAAAGTACGGGTAGGTTTAGCTACCCTCCACCCCAACCTGAACAGTAAGATCGCTCCTAAGCCAGTGAATTGTATTAAATGCTTTGTCTCCTTACATTCTAATCTAGTTTACTTTTCTTTCAGGCCCGCAGGCAGACGAGGTAAATAGTCCTAAAATGTCGGAATTCATATTACGTGACGAGAAATAAACGACTGAAATACTGCGATTCTATTGTTTTTGTATATCTCCTCATGGGGGTTGTTTGGTATCTTTTCAATATATCTGATAGACACGAGATATTCCGATTTAATGTCGAAAGAAGAATTTATTTCGTAGCACAATCATTTTCTCTGAGGGATACGGTTGTTCTGCCAGGTCATATAGAATTTGACTGTATTATTACTAAAATATACTTTAACTAAGAACATTCGACAAAAGAACAAATAGAGTTTGGTGCATGTCAAAATTTATTTCCGTATTGCATTTAAACTGAGTACTGTTGACAGTTTACTGTATATCTATGTCACAGGGTGAGAAAAATGTGCAGCCAGACCGGAACTCGAACCCGGGGCCTCGGAAGACCGTTCCCATGTTCTACCGACCGAGCTAGCCGGTCACCTACACATTTTCTCCCCATTTTAATATACAAGTCCAATACTGTGACATATTTCCCCAACATTTTTGAAATTCGTCCTCGAATTTCAGTGGGTACTTTATATTTAATCAATTATAGGTGTCGGGGGCTAACCAGTGTAATGCCGTCACGGCCCCACATTGTGAGCCAAATGTCACAGGGTGAGAAAAATGTGCAGCCGGACCGGGACTCGAACTCAAGGCGTCGAAATACCGTTTCGATGCTCTACCGACCGAGCTACCCTGCCACCGACACAATTTTCTCTCCAATTTTAATATATAAGTCCCATATCGTGACATCTAATCAAACAATACCTTGGACATTATCTGAATCTATAAACCCATTATGTGATCTTGAATATCAGAGTGAAGTGATAGTCTAAGATCGGTTTGGTGAGAGCAATAATAGAAAAGTCCAATACATAGTCGTGCCCATACTCAGAATTATAATCCATCACACAGCCAGCAGATGTCTACAGTCTTAAGACTAAGACTAGGTCCTTAGACCAAAATTTAAAATTCGAACTAGAACTATTCTTTCTGATAGTAAAAATGACATTTGTGTCGAAACAGCTATATGTATAAAAGTCAGGACGTGTATTTTAATTTGGAATGCTTATAAAAACATTTCAAACATTGTTATTTTACATAGGAAATAAATAACGGATGTATTTAATTCCTTTTAACCTAGAAATGAAAAATATCGCACTTCCTGAAAATTGTTTCAACCGCGGTAAACTATTTTCAGATCCGAACTGAATAATAAACACCACTTTTAGACAAACGTGGTATATCATTTGTATATTTTGGCAAAACTGAGCATTTTCCAGAAAGTAGGCTAAAGTCTGTTTTAAGGTATTTCCATATACCTTGGTTTCACTTCCGGCACATTGTGTTAAATATGGTTAACAGAAGCTGATGATTTAAAGTGTACTTGGCTGCTTCGTACAAACAACTAATAGAAATAAGAAAGGTAAAGCCATTTTAATATTCAATTTAATGAAAAGTTGACATAGTTTGTCCGTTTGATGTAATTGTCATGTTATCTTATCCAAAGTGGCATAGTTCTGATAATAGCTGAAATTTGGCAAACATTTTGACAGAAGACTGATGTACAATAATTGATTTCGGCAGAAATATTTGATATCTTTTAGGCACGAAGGTAGCGACTCACCGGAAATGCCTCCAATGCAGTCCATATCAGTATGTAGGGCCATTTTTCCACGTACTAAAGGTCATTGTCATGTCAGATAAAAGCTTTATTAATGCTTGACTGATTAAAGACAGATCTTTATGAGAAGTGAAAGGTTGGGAATGCTTAAAAATAAAAACATCATATACATTACTGTTTTTACGTATAAAACGGTGACAAAGGTATTTAATTAATACCTTCTACCGTATATATCATTATATTTAAAATCTATATCCAACAAATTAGTTCATTCTGATATATTTGAAAAAAAAAAGAAAGAAAAACATAACTGTGAGAATTCCATTTCGAGACATGAATAATTATTATTGATTTTAGATGTCATCGTTCTTCGTCATACATTCGGGTGTACAATACTCATTTTAAATTTATCGAATATCGAAGGATTAAAGAGACTTTAGGGTAACAGTTTCTACTGGGTTTATTCATTAGGAGCAAAATGGGGACAAGGGACAGTAGATTTGAAAATTCAACATAACTGCGCTGATACCAGTGCGAAAAAAATCATTAAAAAATCCTATTTTGATAAATTTAAGGCAAGTATTGAGCGGATGTATTGCATATACTTAGCACTACATTGTGTGACATTTTCAGCCTGCCGATTCTGTTGCTTCTGTGATAAAAACGAGTAAAACGCAGGTTTCAGGACACTAAATTTTGACGCAAAAATGGCCCAGAATGCAGACATTACGCGACCTGTACCGTATTATCTGCAAATGACTGACCTAAAACACATGTACTTTTTTAAAGTATGTTACCAGACGACAATAATGGTGGGAAGAAAAGTGTCTCTTAACCGTTTACTTTTTCCGCATATTTGAGCTGAATCTTGATGGATGGATGACCGTTTCCATTTCGTCTGACTTCCATTTCCTTAGGTAAGATTTTAGACCCGGCCGTCTACACGGAGCTATGAAAATCGATTCAAGCACATATCTATTTTACACAATAATTACTCGTACGCAGGAATCCTTAGATCAATAAACATCATAAATAACTAAATGAATATGTATGCCTGTAAAGTGCATCTATCTATTTTATTAAAAAAAAACGTACCAGGGCCAAATGCGAAACTGGCCCCTGCCTCTAAAGACTAATGAAATGTAACTCCTAACCCTTAGCAATAATTAGCAATCTGACCAGGACTCTACGAAAAACAATATTTATTTCACATTTCACAGTGCGGCATAACTTTAGTTTAACCTACACTAAGGTGATTAACAGTTTTCAAGTATGTATGAATTTTCAAATGTTGCTTCTGGTATACTGTTCTGAAAAATCACAAACTTTTAAATAAACTCATTTTATTTAATCGTTATTATTTATGTACCGAATACGAAAGCTGTTGAATTGTTCAAAAACTAGCTCTTTGATTTTCAATGTAATTGAGCACTCTCACGATACGTTTTCTTGACATCAGCTTCAGTATTCCTGAAAAAGAAATAAACAGAATTTACACTGTATTAAACCTGACACTGTTCATGAAAAATAATATTAGGCAAACTATGAATATATAATTATTCATACAAAGAAATTATCAATATAGGCAAACAACCCAAAGACACGCTATATATTATATATTTTCGTTACAATGAACATATATGTCGTATAAACATGGAAATTAACATTACACTTAGTATTTTTGGCAAGGCTGAAATTTTTTCTTGTACAAAACGAAAATTAAAACTTAATAGTAATAGCATTTAGCTTTAACGTGTTTGAAGTACGTAATTCTGAGCATATGTTTATTTGAGCTTTTTTTAAAACAGCCATTATCTACGCAATATTTTTTAGCCTTCCGCTTCGCGGAATGTAACCAAAAAGAAAATGATGATGGTGACTTTATATATCATTTGGTATGATAACACCATGAAAACAGTAGCCCCGAGATATGTACATTTTAAACTTATATTAGAAAGTTAACGCTTACGCTTATAAAATTATCAACTAGGCAGATTTATACAGATAACGGTGAAACCGAATACACCGAAAAGTGTTACATATCCTTATTTTCCCTCTTCCTTAAATATAACAATATGTACATAAAGCGACAGTGATAAACGAGCATAATATTGTAGCAGTTTAAACATTAAATTACAGGAAAATCAATGAATATGCAACGGTTCAGTTAATCTTAATTAATCTGATGACAATGTATCCTACTTCCGAAAAGCTCGTTTAATTTGTAATCAATGTATTTTTTAAAAAAAATTCAATTAATTTGTTGTATTTCAGATAAGAATCACCTTTCTGGTCAGCATTTCACTAGAACGAACAATTTCGACATCTAGGAAAGTTCCCCCAGTTATCGAACACGTTAACACTCGGCGGCGTTATCTAACTCTTCGGATTTCTTTTTTCGGTTCATACAAAATGAACATTACAAATTTAAATGAAACGAATATGAACAATGCTACTGCATTGATATGACAAACTGCTTCACAAGACAGTATAAAGTGAAATAAACAAACCATTAAACATTTTTCTGTGCACTATTTTAGCTCAAAAGGGAGCAACATACTTAAAGTTTACAAGTTTTATTGTAATGAGGTTATCTCAGTCAAAGATGATATAATAATCTAACACTGAACAAACGGATAAATCATTCTCTATATCACAGAATACTTACATATTTACATTTTCCCGTTGGTGGTGGAACGGACACGGAGGAAAGAGTGGCTTTTTTTAAAATTAAATCTTCTAGTAGATTTGCTTGATTTATAGATAATTCTATGACGTTGTCTCCCATTAACCTTATTGCTAGCGCCGTTATGTCTGTTATAGCCATATTCGCGGTCGTCGTCGTCGTCGTCGTCTATAATACAGATAGACTAAATTTTTTTTTCATTACATGACAACATACTCTCAGTACTAGTAGTAAAACATTTTACAAAGCACACATAGGGGTCGTATCATACCTAACTACGTTGTTTAAATAGTAGAACTAATTCATGATTAGATTATTAATACGTTTATGTTCATAATTATGTTGATTTATCATAATACATTTGATATATTTGATCATTTTACAAATTTTATTATTTTTACTCCGAACATTCATATACAAACTTATTAACTAAATAAAAATTAACAATATTTCAATATAAACTACAGGAAAAAATTCAATTGATATGTTTAAAAATAGACGAGTCTCAATAATAATGGTTAACAAACCATTTTTGAGTCTATCATATTGCCTATTAAACGTGGAAACGTTAACTGATTTTAATACAGAAACAGAAAAATGAAATACCAGTTGCATTATTTGAGCCACGCCATGAGAAAACCAACATAGTGGGTTTGCGATCAGCATGGATCCAGTCCAGCCTGCGCATCCGCGCAGTCTGGCCAGGATCCATGCTGTTCGCTTACAGTTTTTCCAATTTCAATAGGCTTTAAAAGCGAACAGCATGGATCCTGACCAGACTGCGCGGATGCATGTTGGTCGCAAACCCACTATGTTGGTTTTCTCATGGCACGGCTCATTTGTTTTTCTTTATTGTATTCTTTATTTTGTAAAGGTAACCTCTTTATGATAAAATATTATTCGAAATTAACATCTTCATAAAGGCTTTATGATATAGCAAATTGTAGGTATAATGAATTAGCTATTAATCATAATACATGTACATAGTAAAAGAAACACTCATTTACATGTAGAACATGGAAACAGGATGAATAGGTGCGGAAAAAATATTCACCAATACAAAATTAATGTTTTGTGTACAAAAATGCAAGTAAATACATCGCACTAAAGAAAACTGAAAACTTAAGAACGTATGCTAGAATTTGGTGCGAAAATTTTCCCAATAACAGAATTTCTTCAAACTTTGGATATTGAAGGACAATCATCTAAGAAACAAAAAAATGCAATAAAAATCATAGGTCACCGGATTCGAAAAAGAGTTATCTGCCCTTGAAAACGGCATTTCCCCCAAAAATGACGTTTTCAAGGGCAGATAACTCTTTTTCGAATCCGGTGACCTATGATTTTTATTGCATTATTTTGTTTCTTAGATGATTGTCCTTCAATATCCAAAGTTTAAAGAAATTCTGTTACTGGAAAATTTTTCGCCCATCTCATATACAGGGAATTCTAGCATACGCCTTTAACCAAAATATACAAATGCTCATATAACTGGGGAGGGCAGTGATCTATAAAAGCTTTTTTAAAATGCAGTAAACTCCTTTATGCGTATACTGTAGCGTCAAAAATGTTTTAGTCCGTAACATTTTCTGAAATATATCAATATGTGAAAAAAACGATATGAAAATTTTGTTCTAAGTGAGGGACAATCAAGAAATATCATAAATGATATTCTGAAAAGAAAAAGTGTTCAAAAAAAAAAAAAAAGGAAACAAGAACATAAAAAAATGATTACAGAATTTGCATAAGCATAATATTCAAAGTGTTCAGGAATTTAATATAGACCATGTATACGTTTGTATTCATGTCAGTTATTTTGATGTGAAAAGTTACAAGTCAAAAAACTTTATTTAAGAAAAAAAAATGTAGTAAAAGATTGTTTAAACACTATTTATGTATGATGAGCGGTTATACGTCGTGTGTAATTAGGGGCGGCTACAGGATTTGGTGTTGGGGGTGGGGGGCTAGTAGCGCGGGCCCAGGGGCATGCTCCCCCTGAACAGTTTTAAAACAATGGATCCATCTGGTGCATTCTGGGCGTTCTGAGGTACTTTATTTGGAATTGAAAAATGACAGCTTTTATGACAATTCAAGGGCTAGAGCTCTTAACAAAGAAACGGGTGCGCCCCCACTGGATCCGCTCTTGGTAAATATTTCACGGGGACGCAGTCCGAGTGAAATTACTTGTACGACGTTTTACCGCCCGAGTGTACAAATAGTGTTAAAACACACTTCTGCTATGAATTATTTTGATTTTAATATGCCCTACATCTAGAACAGTTCATTAAATATAGTAGCGCTCCTACTTGGTCGAAACAAAAATTTTGACGTCACTGCACGTTAATGTGACGTCATTCTAGCGTAAGAGTGTTTTAACAGAGAAAAAGCATATTAGAATTGGAAATTTGATTGTGTGTGATTTTCTTAAATATGCATCACGTTTGATAATTTCAATCTAAAAGAATGCCTGTGATTCACGAATTCAAAGGGAGCTATTGCACGTTGGGAAAAGATTTATATTAGAACTTCGGTTTACAAGAGTAATTGAAACGGTAGTAAAGGCATGAATTATTCTGGCCCAGAGTGTACTGCTTTGCGGACTCATTTAAGAATATTAGTAGTATTCAGTGATAACATAAACGTTAAATGAGCCGCGCCATGGGAAAACCAACATAGTGACCAGCATGGATCCAGACCAGCCTGCGCATCCGCGCAGTCTGGTCAGAATCCATGCTGTTCGCTTTTAAAGCCTACTGCAATTAGAGAAACCGTTAGTGAACAGCACGGACCCTGACCAGACTGCGCGGATGCGCATGCTGGTCTGGATCCATGCTGGTCACAAAGCCACTATGTTGGTTTTCTCATGGCGCGGCTCAAATCATTTCCTGACATACATGCACCAAAACACAAAACGTATGTTAACTGAATGTAAATGCTAACTCATTGATATGGTAAACCTTGAATAATTTACTAGTACCAAAAGCAAAGTCATCTAACTGAAGCTGAAGCTAAATTTATTGAATGTATAAACGTCAAAAGCATTTGCCTACCTGCAGATACCAAAACGAAAACTGCCATCGCCACAGCTAATATTGCGATGTAATTACGTTTCATTTTCGTCGTCTGGAGAAAAATAAGTCACTGAACTTGCTTAAGCGTTACCTATAAATACGGTTTTTTTATGCCACGGGGAGATGTATAATTTATAAGTCACCAAATGTCACCATTACAATAATTTTTTTTTTAAATTTTGTTTCTTGCTTGAAGGATTATGAGCAAATGTTGATACGTAATTCTGCGATTTTATCATACTTTATCTTATCAGTCCAAGAGTTCAACGGCCTTTGTTAAATTTACTTATTATATAAATGTTTTCTACTAAGGTGTTGAAAATCAAAGACTTATTCAGTACTTAACATGTCATGGATATGGTGGTGTTTCCTAGAGTAGCAAAACAGTTTGACAATAGATTAAAGTTACTTCATTGCATTTTTCTCAGAAATGTATCTAAGTTCTTCTATAAGAAAACCATTTCAAGAGACCCGTTTTGGGAGTTTTGAGAAACGTGTAAACGGTTATTAAAATACAAGGCGTACGTGGTTGGACAGATAACATGCCTTGTCAGATAGAACTTGTACATGCTAGAAACATACCAGCAAAGAAAGAATATTCGTAAATTTGTTACAAAGTTTTCGTCTTAAACATCTGTAGATGCCATTAATATTGTCCACTATTTTTACCAATGCTGGAGATTGTTGAAGACTCATTTTTAAGTTCAAGGTTATCTCAATTACATATTAACTAATTCAATGTCAAAACATCTTTTGATTATTGTGTTCCAATTCATATTATAGCCATTTCGGGCAATACTTTACTTAAAATGCATTATTTCACTTTTTTATGAATCTTGGTTTAAAAGTATCCAAGTTAGCATTCAAATATAGTACATATAGTACATATGCAATATGTACACTAAAACAATTTAATGCTGGTGCATATACGGCATCGCCATTTAACTCGCATTGCTCTATATTCTCGTTTTGACATTGACAATGTGTTTGGACATGATGAACGTCAATACTCAAGACTCTTTGCACTGGTAATGAGCTCTGTTTGCAAACCATGGATGAAAAAAAAACACAAACAGTTGCGAATAGATCGCAATAATTCCCAATAAACAGAATTATTTCATGTAATTTTGTAGGTTAATCGGAACCTTTAATCTTAATATTTTTTTCAATACTGGTATTCAAATTTAAGAAAGTGTCAGTCATGTCATTTGTGACTTCATTAACATGTGTTTATTGACTGGATTGTGGTTAAAAATATCTTTAAACTTACAGAAAGTGTTGTTGTTTGCACTGAACCACAAGTACTGTTAATCATGAAAAACTGATCAGTTGTTCTATTAAGTTATACGTTTTGTACTAGAAAGGTTAAATATAGTAACAAAATAGCAACGTAAATAAATGAAAACAAGGTTAACTTTTGGCTTTTTTATTATGCAAATATACTGGTATACATTCTACCACCGAGCAATTACACCAAATAGAAGCAACTTTTAGTAAGAAAGAGTCTCTACGGGACTTTATTGCAAAAGTTGGTTATAAGCTAGCAAATGCATTTGTGATTGCTCAAAAAAGCTAGGTTTAAAAAAGTGTCTATGCAATTCGATGTTTTCTGTCTTTGTCCTCTTTAGGAAACATAAATCCTGTCGTAAAACCAACCCTTCCAGACAGGCCGGAATAAGTAGATTGTTGGCAGGAAATTCTGTAAATATTCGTTTTTGCCAACACCGTTCCAGTAGATACGGTACGGTCAAGCAAGGTATTGAAATACTGAAATTGTCGTTTTCAGTTATATTTTGACTTTTAGTACAAAGTCATATGAAATATTGATAATCAAATCTGCAAAGATATGCTTTGGAATCGTATAACTCCTCCTTCCTATATTGTGTAGTATTATTATAACATGATGTACAATAAATATATATGTATAATAGTTATTAATCTACTTAATTTGTGTGTATGTGCAGGCAGGCGGGGTTGATTGTTAAACAGTTGATAAATATCTCATGAATGGACTCAAACACACCGAGTTCACTTCTCCATTGCTAGCTATGTAGCGTTCTCTACTTCCAGAAGATCGCCTTTCATTTTAGGTCAGTTACAATGACAAATGCGATATTTAAGTGCTGTTTGACGGCCATAAAAAGCGTTGTTACAATTTCAGGGCCTTTGGGGTCATAGAAACCTTCTCTTTATGATCACAAATAATATGGAGCAAGAGCTTTTATCAGATGGAATTGAAGGTATAGATATAGGCTTCGTTCAAGTTTTAATGTTGCTATACGCATACGATAAAATTTTGTTCTCAAAAAAATGTGGAAAGTTTACAAAAATCTCCAGAAGTTTTAAGAGAATACTGTGAAAGGTGGAAATTAACAGTTAATGTCGAGAAAACAAGAGGCGTGGATTTTAGAAAAGGAGGGCGATTAAATCGAAATTTTAAGTTTCAGTTCAACAGTAAGGTGTTAGATAGATATTGTCAATAAGTTCAAAAATGTGGGGATTTTATTCACTACTGGTGGTTCTTTTAACGAAACGGATAGAATGTTAGCAGGTCAGGCATTAAAGGCAATTTTTAAGCTGCTATATCTTTTTAAGTTCACTGATATCAAATCAAAACAATCTTTAGACCATTTTGACAAGCTGGTGATGCTGATTTTGAATTTTTCTTCAGAAGTATGGGGATTTAATAAAGGTACGAAAGTTGAACGCACATATTTAAGTTTTTGTAAAATGTTACTAGGTGTCACAAAGTCGACACAGAAAGCATTTATTTACGCAGAATTGTGTAGAAGAAATCTTCGAACTTACAGAAATTACAATATTCAAGTTCTGGCTCAAAGTATGTAAATGCTATGAAAACATATATATTAAGCATGTGTATAATTATTTACTAAGATATTATGAATCGTATCCTAGGAGAATGAATTGGATTTCGCAAGTTGAACAACTATTAACAAGGTTAGGTTTTTACGAAGTTTGGCTATCACAAGGATTAAGTGATGAGAAACTATTTTTAGCAAAAGATAATAGGTAAGGGTAGATTTCTCGGAAGCACAGAGCATCAAAAACACAGCCCCAGAGCCATGCATTTGCATACTAGGCCCACAACAAAAAGAAGCTGTAATGGAAAAATATTTCAGACATGTTGCTTCAAACATCCAACAAGTACATATTAATTTATGCTAAATATTGATGGAGAGGAAGGAAATGGTAAGGGGCGAAATGGGGTCGTGTGTGTGTGTGTGGGTGGGGGGGGGGCGGGGGGGGGAGGGACCTGAAGGGGAAAGTTGAACAAGGACGAATATACAAGGGAATGCCATGTTCTTTAAAAAAAAGTCGCACTACAACGTAAACCACAATAGCGCAGACACTCATGTACCAAGATAAACACACAACTACGATCAACTGAATAACATAGAAAAACGAACAAGCAACACATAAGAAAACAGTAGAGCACCGTTATAGACTCACAAGAATGCAAACACACCCACACAAGTAGAAAAAACAATCAAGTACCATCTTAGGATTCGGCTACCAAAACAAGGGGAGCTGCGAAAACTTACTAAAAGTAACGGGGAAGGGGATGCAAAAAGTAGCGTAAATTTAAGGGAAAGGAGAGGGCAATAAGGGGAGTGGGGCGGGGGAAAAACGTTTACAACAAACAAGAAAACATACGCAACAGAAAATACAAGACAGACAAAACAACCAGTTGAAAATAGGGGCACCGCCTTGGAACGGTCAGTAACATATATAAAGGAAACTGGGGGTTTAAACGCATTTAGGCAAATCTTAAACAACGGGTTATGAATATTTTTGTACAGGATTGAAACTCTGATATAAATGACGTTAGTAGAGCAAATGCTTATAGAAACATTTTTAAATTTAAAATCAGCGAATATCTAGACATGTTAAATGTGCAGAAATACAGATTTTCATTTTCGAGACTTAGGCTATCATCCCATAGACTGGCTGTTGAAACGGGCAGGTGGAGAAAGCTAGTAAGCATCCCTTCTGAGGAACGTAAATGCACATCTTGTAACGTCTTGGAGGACGATTTTTTATTTTGTCATTGAGTGCTCAGTTTTTTTCTCATTTACGTCGGAAATATATAAGAAAATACTATTGGCAAAAAGCGAGTAATTTTAAGTTTTTGCAATTAATAAAATGTGAAAATGTAACAAAAATCTGAAATATTGTGATATACATCTATAAAGCTTTTCAATTGAGAAATAGGTGGTCGAATAAATATTAATGTTAGGAATAACGTAGATACTTACACCTAGTAAATTTTATAAAAGACCCTTCTCATTCTTAAAATATATCTCTTCTGTTTTGCTAAATTGTATGGTGAAAGGCAAAACATTTCATGTTAATTTGTCTCTCCCACAAAAAGCAATTTCTGCGTTTTTGATACTTAGTGATTTTTGATGTTTGCATTTACAGGGTATTAAATCGGAAATGTCTTGCCCTTTTGCCATGAGTTTGTTTTTAAGATAAAATGGATACCTGTATTTACCATGCTATGCACACAGATCTTATAAGATTTCATGCATAATAACGATTTTTAAAATGTATATATGAGCCGTGCCATGAGAAAACCAACATAGTAGCTTTGCGACCAGCATGGATCCAGACCAGCCTGTGCCTCCGCGCAGTCTGGTCAGGATCCATGCTGTTCGCTAACGGTTTCTATAATTGCAATAGGCTTTGAAAGCGAACAGCATGGATCCAGACCAGCCTGCGCATCCGCACAGTCTGGTCAGGATCCATGCTGGCCGCCAAGCCACTATATTGGTTTTCTCATGACGCGGCTCATATATTCAAGCAACAAAAATGTACTAGTATGAAAGGCAATCTTTCAGTATTAAAACTGAATACTTAGAGAAATTTCCAAGAATATTTTCTATTGAAAGATATTTTTTTATCTTTACGCCATATCTACTTCAACAGATACTATTTCAGCGATCAGTATGGTATGTGACCATGCAAGTTTTTAAAGTATGGACAAGATAAGTTCATATACAGTTTTAATTAGAATTTCTTTCATCACAAATTGATTAGTTTCTTAAATTTTCACTACAGTATACACTTGATACAAAGAATGATATCTATCACAAAAATTTTTTTATAAAAAAAAATAAAAAATAAAAATTCATGTTTTCATCTCTGGGAAAATTTCTCCGATATACATAAACTGAAACAAAAAAAAATGCACTTTTTTAATATATTCATGTACAAGCGAAAGAAGCCATGCGCATTATGATTATCTATGTTTTTTCTGAAATATTGAAGTAAATTACTCGGATTTAGGCTCATTTTGTTACAAAAAAGTTCTTTCCTTGATAAACAAGTTTAATGAATATAATGTCTGGCTTATCTCTGACAGCCTTTGTTGTTAAATAATAGGAGTAAATCTCTATTATGACATGCATACATCTTGCATAAAAATAATCAGCAAAACTCATGTACTGCATTTTTTTACTTTTATTCTACCTTCTTGCCTACAAGCATATTCTTTACATAGCAACTTACGTATTTACCATGATAAAACCTTTACAGACCTAGTTTGTTTTGATTAATGCGATGTTTCCAATGCTGTCCACAATTAATCAACTTTTCATCTAACCCAAAAGTAACAGACCGGCCACTGCGCTATATATCGTGCCGTAACAACTGCCGACAATGCCCTTTAACTACGATTCGTTGGCAGTAAAGCACAGAATACGGAATAGAACAAAATTGTTTTCAAAATGAAAAAAAATATTTTGTCACTTGTGTTACTATTGGTATTTCCCATGATATTCTATTTTCAAGGTGAGTTGGATTTTGATTCTGTTTTGTTTGTACATACATGCAAATAGTTTGTACATGTACCTACATGCAAGTGTTCCTTATTTTGTCATTTCCGCACCTTTAATTATCAGTATTTGTATGCTAGTTTTAACAAAAAAAGGCACAGTTGCACTTAAGGTTTCAACTCATAGATGAATTTGCACTTGGCCTGTTTATTAGTAACGGAAGTAAATTTCGCGCATGCGCACTCTATGTAGGGCAAAAAGTCATGACAGCACAATGTACACTATTTTTAAGGTATGAAAAATTTCAACCACATTTCAACCAGTTGCAATTTCGTCAATATGAGTCTTCATTATAATAAAATTCCAGTGAAGGACAAAGAAAATTATATGTATTTTTATACATCTACAACTGCCATGACTACTTATTACTTTTTATTTTTTATTTATTTTATTTCAAAACTAACACATATAAGAGGGGTCGATGTTGACCGCAGCTGTCAAATATAACAGCTTGGGGTTGAGCGGGAGTTTAGGTGTGTGTGTGGTGTGATAATTTGTATTTGGATTTGAGAAACGGACCGACACGTGATATATTTGTGCGAGGGCGTACTGATTAATGTATTGATGACTAAATGGCAAAAGTAAGTAAGTCATATCAGAGATCTGCTTAGATATTCCTAGTCAAATTAAAGACAGCTTATATGTTTCAGTAACTTTTATGTCCCGGTCTAATTTGATCACATCCTCGAAATCACAAACAAGTCATATGTTATGGTCATGATCTCCAAGCTGACCAATATTTTAGCATGTCATTTGCATAATTTTTACGTATTAAATTGCACTAAGTAGCGAACCGAATACTATATTATTAAAAGCAACAGCTGATGTGACCATAAAAACCTATAATAAATATCCTTCAAGTCGGTAAACAATATATACTTCAGCTATTTTAAGGAAAATATCTCTTTTGATAGATCAGGGGCCGTATTCATAAAGCATCTTAAGTATAAGTATAAGAAATTGATTATTTACTTAAGTATTACTTAGGTAAGAAATTTATTTTACTTAAGTATATTAAATTTTTATTCATAAAACAATTTAATAAGTAATTCTTGGCTTTTATTGTGGACGAAAACATTAAAAAAACGCATTAAATTCAGTCAGATACCACATGCACAATTATGTTTAAAGTGCTTTTATCTGAAAAACAACACTTTAATCGTACTCGCGACGCCATTTTGTTTTCTGACTTTAGTCATTTCTTAAGTTTAAGCTGTTTTATGAATAGGACTTAAGTTTTTACTTAGACTTAAGCAGAAATCACCACAAACCTAAGTAAAATCTTCAATTTAAGTCAAAACTTATACTTAAGATGCTTTATGAATACGGCCCCAGATGTAAGAAAATATGATATGAACAAGCTTCATGTCTGTTTTGTGAGCGGATCTTGATTTTAGAATGTTTCAATAACTAAAGAATAAACATGACTGCTCAGGTTAGGTAAAATAAATTACTAATATATCTATCTTTAATCAGGACATTCTGTACATTAAATTATGTGATCAAAATCTTTTGGTTTTTGGCAATACAATAGAGCCCATGCACATTAAAATCAAAACATGCGGTTAAACAACAGGGAAACTGAAGGCGTTTTAAATTCGTCTATTTAGCTGGAAAAAAACTTCAGATGCCCGTCCAGGTCTTATTTAAGGCACGGACAGAAACACTGACTTTTCGCGTACGGTTAAGGACATATGATTCAGTCTCGTCTATTTGATTCATCGGCGGAGGAGTAATATTTTTCAAAGCACAAGCAATCCACTAATGTTTTGTGTAACACAGTTAATTCTATTAAACCATGCACTGCTTCCGTGCGTCTCGTTTATTCATTTAACGACTTTGTTTATCGTGAATTACAGGTTCTTATGGTGGTAGCCTCCACGGCGGACATCACAGAGGTTATGATGATTGGTTTCGGAGAATCAATGTGTATAGACGATTAAGGCGAGATACACCTTTACAGTGGAATAGTGGGTTTGCTGATATTCAACGAAAATACAATGGTCCGGGCTTCCGTGTAAATGGAAAACTTATAAAGAAAGAACATTTTCAACGCCGAAAATATAGAAAATAAACTTTGGTCCTGGTACTAAATGCCTATATATGTCATGTAGAACCAGTAATTTGTATGATATGATATTGCTTAATTTATTTTTTAAATATCATCGCGAATGTCCTGATACTAAATGCCTATATATATCATGTAGAACCAGTAATTTGTTTTTGAAATATGATCGCGAAACTTTAATCAATTCAATTTATAAATCAACACCTGACGGACTTATATTTCAAAACAAGCACTCGAGGTTATAAGATAAACGCTCCAGCATTAAGAAACCGAGTACATCTGCCCGTAGTTTTTAAATGCTAATGACTTCACTTCGACATTGTACCAACCGAATGCAATTGGCTTGGAAAGGAATGATATGTAAGACTTCAAACGTTGTTCTGGATGTATTTCAAAGCATCTAACGTTCTGGTAATGTTTCATATTCATGTGGTGTGCATCACGTAAATTCTTCTAACATAAAGGTTTTTACATTTTGTCTGAATGTTTCTTTTTCTGATGATCTAATTTAACGTTGAGCAATGTGCAATTGAGGTCTACATTCAAGATCTCAGTACAAGTTGTGTAACGTATGGATTATCTAATTATTGTCGAAGTTGTTCTTTCCTTAACGCCTACATTACGAATAAGAGGAATTAAATTAATGGATGAATAATGACATGTGCTTATATACTTTCGTGCGGCCTTTTTCGGATGTGAATGTAGCTTAACGTGCAAACAGCGTAATATCCGTAATAAAACGGAGAATGCCGAAATCTCATATGAAGAATATGTAATATGCCGATTGTCATTGCGAGTCTTCTACATTGAGTGTAAGTTTAGAAGTATTTATCTATTCTTTAGAATTTGTGTATATCGTTACAGATTTTACCATATTATCCACCCCGCAAGTTAGAAATAAGAATGTAAACCATTTGCACCATATGAAATTTTGGCATTAGTTTCGTGAGAGTAAAAATGATGTATCGTTATATCATACATGCAATTAAGGGAAAATGAATAAATGGAAACAAACTTTCTCCAGGGAGAAAGAAGAGAATCCAGAGAGGTACTTCTGTGTTTCAGACGCGAGATCACTAGCGCTGGTGTCACCCCTTCTGAATGCTGCCTAATGCTGGCAGTTTGCAAAAATGCATTTCAAACTGTTTTTACTTCTAGCAGCGGATATATCACGCTAGCTATACAAATGCATTTATACATAGCACTTTTATCATTGCAAAAATCAGATTTTAGATGGATTTGTACCTCGGAGAATATAATATATTATTGAGCTTGTTGTAATAAAGTACTACATTTTATTGGTCGTTATTTTCCCTGCTTTTATATGATGAATTGCGACTTTAAGAATGATGTTTAAATAATCATCCAGAGTCTGTCCATCAAGCAAAGCTGCACTTGGGATCGTTCCAACGTGGAACCCGTTCCCGTCTGAGGTAATTACTAGATAGACATTTCTTTTAGCATCATTTATACGACGCAATTGCGCTTTTAAAATTCGAGTAATTCTATGAATTATAAGGCATTGTATTATCATATCTCCTAAAAGGATTTTGTTTGTTTGTTCTGGGTTTTGAGCCGTTTATTTTTGTCTAGAATCTTTCAGTTATATAACTGCAAGCAGTAAACCTAACCCGTATTTCTGGATTCTGTACCAGTAAAAACCTGTTCTCCGCAAGAAACTGCCAACTTCCCCACATGTGTGAATCAGAGGTGGGGGAAGAGTGATTTCAGACAAATGTCGTTTTATTAAATCGTTCCAAAGAAAACATACCACTCGCCCTGGGATCGAGCTCAAAATCTGCGTTTCCCTGTTGAGCTAAGCGGGTGGGATTGCAATATGGACTAACCCTACGTTGTGGACAAATGTTATCACTGTCAAGATATTTGTACGTTATATATCAGTTTTACAACACATATGTCAAAATCAACGCAATGAGAAATATTGCAGTTCAGTTTAACGCCCCATTCTCCGTAACATATGCATTTAAGCTGGCGAATATGCAGAGTATCTATAACATTGATTTGCTAGCACACGTGCCGTGAAATACCATTATTTTAAATATCATTTTACTTGCAACGTTGCCAAATATAGCAGTATCATATTTCAATTTAATAAGTTCTGAATCACACTATAAACCGTGCCCACCTATGTCGTTCTTTTTTTAAAATAACCTACCAATGTCACATAACTTTTATTTCGGTGAATGTTTTCAAAACAATGACAAATGTCCTATTGGAATAACTACGTTCTTAAAACGCAGTCTCCCCAAAAAAATGAAATCCTTTAGAAGTGTATGTATGGATGTGTTACTGATTGAAATTTACACTTATCTGCATAGAAAGGGTAACCAGACAGACTGCAAGGACAAAACAAATAAAAGGGCACATTCGGGCACCGCTTGGAACAGACAATGGCAAAACACTACAGAGCATTGTGAAAAGAACAGGAGCAATATATCCATTAAAAATGCATGCAAATAGTCTCTCTTCCAGCTAGATATTCTTTTTGTTTTCTTATTTATTAATTTATTTCACTTGAACTAGCTTGACTCTGTGCTTTGGGATGCAAAAGGTATATATAAGAACTGAAAAGCTTCTGAAGTTATATCATAAATCATATAAGCCGTGCCATGGGAAAACCAACATAGTGGCTTTGCGACCAGCATGGATCCAGACCAGCCTGCGCATCCTTGCAGTCTGGGCAGGATCCATGCTGTTCGCTAACGGTTTCTCTAATTGCAGTAGGCTTTAAAAGCGAACAGCATGGATCCTGACCAGACTGCGCGGATGCGCAGGCTGGTCTGGATCCATGCTGGTCGCAAAGCCATTATGTTAGTTTTCTCATGGCGCGGATCAGACTATAGGCTAGTGATAAATGTAAGTAAGGATAGGTCAGTGCAAAGCGATTGCTGTAGACTTGTCAAGGATTATGTAAAGGTAACTGGAAACCACTTCCCCTTTCCCGCTAGTCTGACGTTAAAATAATATGAAATTTACCTTTCGTATATTGATGATTGCATACATAGACAATATAGGAGAGTCGTAATGTTCCTTTGGCAGCGCTGTCAGACTACAAAACCAGGGGTCGTCAGTTTGTACTCGACCTGAATTTACTAAAATCTAAATAAGAGTCTTGTGTATGGGTTTGTTACACCTTGCCGCGCTTAAGAACCTGCGAAGCTTCTGAAACTGGAGTGTCGTCTGAATCTTACACTATTCCTCCATTTTTGCATACCAACAGTCTTCCTGAGGAGTCGCACATATGGTATACCGGTAGTGACTATAGATATAATGAGTCTAAAAACAAACACAGACAATACTATTAACGTTTTGTATAAAAAGTAATTCATAGGGCACAAGTTGAAAAGAAGAAATGCCGCCATAATTATGTAAAATAAGTAATATTCATCGTTAAAAGAAATAAGGAAATTTGTTCTTCGTTCTTTGATACTGCTTTATTCATGTACAAAATGTGTGATACCATTTTGTATATGTGTATATATTACATGTAATTAGATGGAGTTATCATGCATACATTCGTGTTTCACTGAATACCGGTATATAACCGGTATAAAAGATATTCCTAATTTGATAAATTTCGAAAGGCATGGTTTCACCAAATATTCTCAGAATGACGTCTAGTTTTTATTTTGCTCATTTACCAACAAATTGCCTTTCACAGACGCGAATATTTCTCTGGCAATTTCCGTTTTATAATAGTTATTAAAATACCTGTTCTGTCACAGATGTACATTTTATAAACCATGCATCTCAAATATCTACATAAACGGAAGTCTTTGAAAGTCAGATCAGAAGAGTGAACGTCCTAATTTGTGAAAATGGGCATCAGTTTAGAGCATATTCTATGTAAACATTTTTTTATAATTTATTACTGAATATTTTCAATATTGAAAGGTAAAATCCGACGTTCTCAGAAAGTCTCTCATGTAAAACTTTTTGTATAGTTTCTCGACCAGACCGACGTTGTCATTAAGGACTATGTCGGCGATTTTCTGCGTACACAACAGCTGTTTGTACTTTTGAAATGTGTCCGACATATTTTATACCGTCAGTAGACACTAATTAGATTAAGTGAAAATATAAAAAAAAATATATAATATATTTTATTATAAAGATTATAGTCTATGGGATTACCTTGGAATCATATAAAATAAGATACAATACATTTTTATTAGGTTTTGACATTAATATATTTGTCTTTCTTTTTCGTTTTATTGACATGCGTGAGTGGATAAATACACATTTGCTATAACGATAGATATGATTTAGAAGTACAGCTTTGAGCTGAACTGGTGATATCCGTATGTATAGATGTTAGAGTGGGTAATGCATCAAATATATGACACAACAATGTGTCGCGCGAACTTGATCAAAGGCATGCCCCTATTAGTGACAAATGAGTGACTGGAAGCAATGCCAGAGTTTCAGTAATGCCTTCAGTAAATTGTTTATGTATCAACATAAATACATCAAGCTCAAGCTGTTTATATTATTAATAAGTATATATATATAATATTAATCATTTATGGCCGAGAGGTTAAGGTAAAATACTTTGAATCACTTAACATATATGTGGGTTGTAAGGAAGCCATCCAGCTGTCTTACGGAAGATCGGTTCTTCTACGCAAATGCCTTAATTATAGCTTGGGGTTTTAAATGGGGTCTTCCTTCACATTCAAAAGCTAAAAAAGCTACCATGTTGATTTCACCGTATATTTTTAAACCTAAAGAACACAAAAAAAACCTTAACTAATCAATTTAGACAACGTTTCCGTTACATAGACCAATATCTATTTTTTGATACGGGCGAATAGATAAACTGGTATGAATATATCTACATATCTACAAATAGTAAAGAAAATATAGTATATCTTGTAATTGTTTCTCCCATGTCAAATATTACAACAAAATCATTTTAAATTAATTTTCTCATTGATTTTCCGAAAATATTTAGTTCATAGAGGGTGTCCCATAACATGTGATATTATTTCGTATGTCAGTATCGTCTTTAAGGATATTTCATAACATAACTATTCTAAACATAACAATATTTTATTCGAATAATCAACAAGTACATATTAAAATTACATAAAATTTAGCTGCTTCTCAAATCATATCAACCTTTTTATAATGGACAAAACAAAAGTTAGTTACTCAAACGTTGAAGTTAATGTATTGCGTGACAACAAGTACCCACGAGTCTGTGTAAAATAATGAAATCCAGTAGTTCGCCCTAAACTGGTCAGTGTAAAGTAACCACAGTGAATGTTATTCTATCCTTTTCCACTTGTCAGGTGATAATAATAAGGCAATTTTTTTTTGTTACATTAAGTTTTTTATTATCTATGTAAAATACCTAGAATATGTCGATTCTTTCATAATTTACCATATGCACGTATAACCGATTACTCTTTTAGGAGCATATTAACCAGAGTGCAGTCTTAATAAGACAGCATGAATAAAAGTTGTCCAAAGTTAAATACGGAAACAATACAACATATCGAGGGTTCAACGCCATAAGGGCGTATCTACATATAGTTAGTATATGTAGATACGCCCTTATGGCGTTGAACCCTCGATATTAGGTAATTGCCATGTACATGACAATTCAGACGTTTAATTCAACAAACTTAACCTTATCATCCATCTACAATGTGTTTTTTTTTCTTCAAAATTTGAACACTGTTTCAAGGTTACAGTATTCTGAACAACAGTATAGAAGACGCTTAATTATTCCGTATTTTCTTTGGTATGTTCTGTTTATCGGTAAGGGGGAGAAACTTTATTTACTAGATTATCTTTAACATCCGGGACAATGATGTCGGTTGATTTGTTTAAAGATAGAGCATATAAATCAAAACTGATGAAATTATTTTGTGCATAAAAACTTAATATTTCAGTAACTGCCTAAAGTTTTACATCAAACAAATATTACTATGAATTGAATTAAAGATATCCAATTGAAATGAATTTAAGTTGACGAAATATATAAAATAAATGTGACTGTAGAGCTAAATTCAATTAATTGTCATGTAAAACAGACATTTGTTGAAAACAATTCCAATGTTTAGTTAAAGTTAACCTTAAAACAATAAAAGGTAAGGGTCGATTTCCCGGAAGCACAGACCACCCCAAACACAGTAAAATTGTGCTTAGCTGCACATATATTAGGTATGTGCTGTCTTTAACATAACTTGCAGTACTGTTTATGCATAAAACATGCTGATAGATACTACCTGGCCTAATTGATTCAGTCTTTTTCGGCGACGCCGTCTAAATTGGTTTTCGTTACCTATGCCACGTGACTTCAGTTTGCAAATCAAACTACTTGATAACGCATTATAGATAATTTATCAAAATGGAAGTTTTATGTAACACTCTGCCTGATTGGACGAGAGTGTCAATTTCTTTCACTCTGTTGATTGTGCTACGCTGAGTGAAATGTAGACAAAGCGTTTATCCTAAACGACGCTGTTCACAGTTTTAAAGCTAACTTTGGCTCAGTATATTTAGCAAGAATATTGATATATCTCAAAATGATAAGTAAGTTTAATAAATATGATAAAAACCTGTTCAAATACCAACATATATCAAATTATTTTTTAAGAAAGAGCTGAATACGGTCTGCGTATCGCATGAATAAGGGTGTGATAAGAGTCTTTTATGTAGAGAAGTGCTTTTTAAAAGATTTTCCTTGCTACAATTGTCGTCTGTATATGAAAAGGTTTCTTGCTTTTGTGACTTATTCAGATTGCATATTAAAATGAGTACTTGTTTGCTTTGACATATTTGTTATAAATTATTTAACTGATTTATTATATATGAATAAACTTTGTCGGCTGGGACATTTAACCCCTTTTAGGGGCTGCTAGAGCTAAAACTAGAAATGCCTTTATACAGCGTCTCATGAACAGCTTGGTGGATCTTTGTCATACTTGGTCTGGAGCATCAATATAAGGTCCTCTTCCAAATTTATTTATATAGGAACTTGGGCCCTATTAGGGACCACTATAGCTAAAAGTAGATATGCCTTTCTTCGCATTAACCTCTAAAATGTAATGGATTTTTATCAAACTCGATGTGTAACAATATCGTATGGTCTCCTGCTATTTTGTTACAAATGGGGATAGGGACCAATTTAGCTAAAAATATAAACACGTTTAATGACCTCTTCTCATGAACCGCTTCATGAATCTTCATCAAACTACTGCTGTAATTATACGTCTAAGGATAAACGAAACAAAATTGCAACCCTACGAAACCTTTGCGAAAACTTAAAAGAGAACCATTTAAATTGTTAAAGTGCGGTGTTTAGTTTTGCAATTTGAAAAATGTTAGATGAAAGATGAATGTTAGATGAAAAATTCATAAACTTCTCTCCTTATTACAATTCGCCGACCATCATTTTTAAAGATATTTCTTGTTTATTAGATGTAAGTAACATTTTTCCTTATCAACAAATTATCAGATTGTATTTTCCATAATTCTAATTCTAACAGATTTTCATTTGATAAATAGTACTTGAATGAATTTTATCAAAGTATCCTGCATAGCAGACATTCTAGCAATGAAATTGTTTTATTATCGTTTATAAGGGGTGTTTTGACAGACGATTAAAGGTGTGTTATCAAGAGGAGAACGTGCTGTTATCACAACATATATACTTATATAAATTCTAATGCAAAACGCCAAAGTTTTACGGCCCTATAATGCACACATAAAACATATTTGATAGGAAATGAAAGCTAGGAGACATACATTTAATTTAGTTGTGCACACCTTTTGTACTAGAACAACGTTAAAACGCGATTTTGCATGTTATGGCATCTGTATGCTTTAAAGGAACTGGATACCAACCAATTTCTCAGGATTCTGCAAATGTTATAACAAGAGAAACCATGCTATATATGTACACAAAACAACGCAATTTCTACTAATTACTATTTAATTAATTCATAAATTCCATTTATGTTTTCCTTTGAATTGATAATCGAATGGCGAACAAACGGTTACTTTTGTATTTCGTAGTTTAAATGTTTTGTTTTTGTTCTATTCCCTTTAGGATTATTTGTATCATTTCTATAGATTGTCGTTTTTCTTGCTTATTAATGTGTCCTGTTTTTTTTTTTAATAATTCTGTACGAAATGAATTATACTCTTTGAAAGAAAGCAAGGCTCGCTGATGATTTAATTTGCAAGGTATTGTCAAAAAGGATCGCCATTTATTTTCTATTTCTGAAAATCACCTTTGCCGACAAACAAACATTAGGCTTTCCTTTTATTTTGGCATTAATTTAAATAGATCTGCTATATCAAACGGGTCATACAAGAAAATTATGATACAGTTATAGAATAAAATAGAAAAAGGGGAGGTTAGCAATCTTAATTAATATGCTTTTATGTGAATAACTGATATACAATTGTTACAACAGGTTATAGCCTGACAAACCCGCTCTTTCAGACTTTCATGAAATCACATTCTGGGTCACTTTAATTATAAATAACTTGACATTTTGATCGAAAATATGATTTTGACATAGATCTACGTAAGTACCAAAAGAAACATCAAAATACATCACAAACACATTTTCAATGTAATAGTAGTCTATAAATCTTGTAGAACTATATAGCAATTTCCGGCATAAACACTGTGATATCGTTACACTGAGCCTAACATTGCATAGTGTGCGTGACATTGAGTAGGATAAGTATTATCTAATTAAACCATTGATAAGCTTCTTAAAGTACAAGATTGGTTTGTTTCACGGGTAAATCGCTCTTGAGCAACAATTGTAATATAGTACACCTGGTGTTTCAATCTACCTTACATTATTGAAAGTAAATATCCCCTATGTTATCATGAAAGCTATGTACGTCTTTGATGGTTTAGGCAGACTTTGTCGCTTCTTCTTGTATTTTTCAATCATTCGTTTACATATTAAAAAACAAATATATGTTCAATGAATTACATTCCATAGCAACTTTAGATTTGTAATCTCTTACAGAATTTAATCATTCTTCAACACAGATCAAGAGCGAATATTGTCATAAAAATTGCTTCCATTTCTACTTGCATATAGATGACGGTCTATTTAAAAGAAGCTTAACGCAATATAGAATTAAGAGTTCACTTCATTTCCTTTGTGGATATATGAATCTGTCTTACTGTATATAGCCCTAGCCATAAATCCTGTGGCAAAATCATCAGGTTTAACGATCTTGAGTGTTTCATTGATACTCTGCTTTATAATGAAGCACAGAGTGTACAGTCGAAAATATTAAAATAAGTTATTTCCACAAAAAACTACTATATATATTACGTCTTAAAATTGTAATCACCTGAGTTAATTGTAATTCCATCGAGTTTCTTATGAAGAACGGCTATGAAAAACTAACTAACTATGCATTAGAAAAACGAAGTAAAATCATATCAGTTAAGTTGGTCTGCAGTTCGCAGTTCGCAGTTCGCGTTTCGAATTGCGAACTGCAAACTGGTCTGCAGTTCGCAGTTCGCAGTTCGCGATTCGAATTGCGAACTGCAAACTGGTCTGCAGTTCGCGATTCGAATTGCGAACTGTAAACTGGTCTGCACTTTACGATTCAAATGTCAACGTGCAGTCTGATCTACACTGTCCTGCGCATTGCAGACAAGAATGCATTTCACGGTTGGTCTGCAGTTCGCGTTTCGAATTGCGAACTGCAAACTGGTCTGCAGTTCGCGATTCGTGTTGCGAACTGCAAACTAGTCTGCAGTTAACGATTCAAATTTCAACGTGCAGTCTGATCAACACTGTCCTGCGCATTGCGGACAAGAATGCACTTCACAGTTGGTCTGCAGTCCGCGATTCGAATTGCGAACTGCAAACTGGTCTGCAGTTCGCGATTCGTGTTGCGAACTGCAAACTAGTCTGCAGTTAACGATTCAAATTTCAACGTGCAGTCTGATCAGCACTGTCCAGCGCATTGCGGACCAGAATGCATTTAATACTTAGTCTGTAGTTCGCATTTCGCATTTCCAACTGCGAACTGCAAACTGGTCCACAGTTCGCGTTTCAAATTGCAAACTGCAATCTTGTCTGCTGATTACAATAAAAATTTCAAAGTGCAGTCTGATCAGCACTTTCTTGCGCATTGCAGACAAGAATGCATTTCACAGTTGGTCTATAGTTCGCCGTTTGTGTTTCCAATTGCGAACTGCAAACTGGTCTGCAGTTCGCAGTTCGCAGTTCGCGATTCGAATTGCGAACTGCAAACTGGTCTGCAGTTCGCGATTCGAATTCGAACTGAAACTGGTCTGCAGTCCAAGATTCAAAATGAAAGTGAATTTGAAGGATACTCTTATATTTTAAAGTAATAGGTCAGTGTTTGCTAAATATAAAATTTTGAGCCGTGCCATGAAAAAATCAACATAGTGGGTTTGCGACCAGCATGGATCAAGACCAGCTTGCGCATCCGCGCAATCAGGTCAGGATCCATGCTGTCCGCTAATGGTTTCTCTAATTGCAGTAGGCTTTAAAAGCGAACAGCATGGATCCTGACCAGACTGCGCGGATGCGCAGGCTGGTCCGGATCCATGCTGGTCGCACACCCACTATGTTGGTTTTCTCATGGCACGGCTCATTAATGTTAGTGGTCTGCACTTCCTCCCTCTTCATTAGAACTGCAAAGTGCCGGCAAGTCTGCGGCTCCTAGTTTTCGACTCAAACTACGAACTGCAAACTCGTCTGCAGTTCTCAGTTCGCAGTTCGCAATTCGTAGTTCATAATTCGAATTGCGAACTGCAAACTGGTCTGCAGTTCTCAGTTCGCAGTTCGCAATTCGTAGTTCATAATTCGAATTGCGAACTGCAAACTGGTCTGCAGTTCGCTGTTCACGATTCGAATTGCGAACTGCAAACTGGTCTGCAGTTCAATATTTAAAATGAAAGTATATTGGAACATTACTCTTAGGCCTAGAATTTCGTACTCAGTAAGTTTTTGCTTAAAAGAGGTTATGGTCCCTCAGCTGCAGTCACTTTATCCGAATCGAAATTGTAAACTGTAAGCTGGATTGACTAAGCGACCTGTACCGGTTCTTCTCCTAAAAGAAGGCTTCTAAAGTGTCATTGCTATGCACAAGGTATATCAAAGCACCAGTCTGTCTTTCCACAAAGAGTCTGTATCTGAATACACGATTTCTCTCCATCTGCTCTGAGGGATCTCGCTCTTCATCTGGTGAGATCGTTCGGTGTCAAATTACTTTCGCGACCAGAGTGGCTGCGTTTGTGCTATGTAAAACGCCTTTAAACGGGCTTATCATGAAAAGGACTATATACAAACATGGTATAATAATAATAATTTCAAATTACTCTAATCAGAGTCATATACATTATATGTTTTGTCCTTTCGGAATAGGGTCAGTAAATTGGTAAAAAAAATGTTCGTGGTATATTCGAAATCAGTCCATAATAAATGGTACCTAATTTACCCATTTTATTTGGGCACATCCGTGTAGAACGAGTGCTTTAATAAATCACACTTTTGCACTACTGGAATACATTCTACATGGAATGAGACAGTTTACATTTTCATACACCCTACATGGCAAGTTTTGCAGATCGAAACTGGAAGTAAATGTTTATTGTGCGGACTAGAGCAAATATGCCCTATTTTAAGGGTAGCAGACCACAACTGGCAGGCATTTTAATAGGAATATCCAACCCCCATTTTCTTGTTATTATCATTTGTAACAGAGCTTTTCTGAAAAGTAGTTGTAGGAAAAATTGATGTTCTCTAAAGATACGTAAAGACGGCCTGAAGTTAGCGGTTTTTAATACAATACAAAAAAGGATTAATCACTGGACTTTAAACATTCTCTCTGTCATAATGTATATGCAGTTTACAATTAAAATTGTGAATAATGCATTGAACTTTGATTAGCGATCATTTGGAACTGGTAAAAAATGACATTAAAACAAATAAAGGAGACAACAAAATTATTTGACATTTATTGTTTAATGTCCATATATTTTTTAAGAAAATTGCGAGACATATATTCAATCACTTTAGCCCCATTGGATCATTTAAACACTTTGATTGGTTACATTTTGCACAGACAAACAACACAACTCTCTTCTTACGCCCATTTAAGGTATGTTGACTTGTCATGCAGGTCTTAGTGCCGAGTGCATAATTGCGACTGCGACAAAAATGTCGTCGTTCCAATTAGTTATGGACAATTTAATTCAAATTACTTATCAATGGCACAAATAGATAAAATCTCTAAAAGTATTAGACACCTGCACATATCAAAGCCCCACTTACATTAAACCAAACAAGATTTATAAAGTAATGTTTCTAAGCCAAGATCAAAGCCCAGGCTCTAGTACTGACCGTTTGCAGATTTCTTATGTCATATTTCATTATAATACCAAGACAATAAAACGGGTCTGTCGATGAGCCATTCCAGTGCTACCTTTGGACATATCCGAAGGCGGCGGCAAGAATGGTGTTAAATGTTGGTATTTTATTAGCAGATGTATGTAATATGCTGGTTTTGCCAGGGACGAGATTATACGGACTTTCTTCTTTATATGACACTATGTATGAATATTTTGTACAATAAGTCCAGTATATTTCGCTTTAAACACTGTCAAAATACGACTGCGTACTTTGCTTGTGCGTGGACTACTTTCGTTAATATTCGTTACTATTTATCAAATTGTTCTGTTTCAGAAAGTTAGAAATAGGTAAAGTTCATGGCAAAATTAGTCCGTCTCAGGTGCAGCTCATCGCAAAATTAGCCTCTCTCTCTGACTGGACAATCAATACAGGCTTCGACGCAGATATGTCAAGCTTGCATTGACCTGTAGGTTACAATCTGAATATTTTATATGTCAGAAATAATCCAAAGTCAGGTGAGCTATAGTCAGACGTGAGATGAGCATTCTTGAGTGGGCTGACAGTGACTTGAACATTCCGGCTAATTACTTCAATATCCGGGCAAATTCCGTCAAATGAAACAGTTCTTTGATTAATCTTACAATTAATCTTTCGTTGATTTTATTTACAAAGGGCAATATAATTTTTGTTTAAAATTGAAATGATATACACACATGTACTGTAATAGAAATCACACAATGTAAAGCTGAATTATTTTTACAGGAACAACGCACTACTGCAAAAGCTGCACAAGATTTTTTTATTTTATTTTTTATATGTCAGTTCATGTGTTTTATGACCTTTTAATAAGTCCTAAATACAATAGAAATGTATTTGAGTTAAAAACATTCCATAAGAAAAAATGTTATAACATCATGACAGTAAACGAGTTGGGCTTTAAGCCATTCAAGAGTTACATTAGGCCATACTTGGCTGTAGACGATCCTTATAGTGGGTGTAAATGTCTTTACATTGAAACATGTCACAATATATATCAACTGATAAAATAAAGATAAAATAATACAAAGTTTTCACAAAAAAAAAAAAAAAAAAATTAACGCGCTCTGTAAAGAAATACAAACTACAATATTAAAGATATTTCAAAATATTCCTTGCCACACCGACTGGTGAATTAATTGAAGTAATCATAAGAATTCTAAATGATTTTAATTCAGTTTTCTATGAATTTTACTGTATTGCTCGTAAGAATACATTAACTACTCTGAGCGTAGAAGGAATTTGGCAATAAAAGGTACTAAGAGAACACCAGTGAATTTCTTTCTCTCATTCTAGCTCTCCTTTATACTCATAAAACAAACCAAGAAGATTGGTCATACAGGACGGGTTACACCAAACCGGAAGTGACTACTCAGTGTTACATGTGAAGTAGTCTAAAATGTAGTTCCATGCTATGGATGAAGTCTGGTATAATGAGTGACATGAGGAGGTGACAGTTAAATTTTTGGCTTATGTTTATTGCTTATTGTATTGAGAATAGATCTAGACCATTTTCATTGTAAATTTCCTGGAATAAGTTTTATTCTTTGCGAAAAATGTCTACCTACGCGTAATTGCTAAACGGCTGTTTTCATGGGGGCATTTTTAGAGGGTGATGTTTCTCAGAACAGATTATTTTTCTTATATACAACATAAAACATGTCAATATTTTTCTATTTTTGATAAGAAGACATGTTATACTAAATGACCATATATGGTTTTCATATCATTGAAATGCTCTAAAGTGCTGAAAATGAGGTCTGAATGTTTTGTTATTAATATGAAATAAATAAGGAATTGAATTGGTAGAATGTAACCTACATGACAAGAATTCACAAAGACTGTACGGGCAAGGATGAAGTGCCTCGGACATCTCCGTTAATATTCGTAATAACACGTTCATTGCCGAGGATATCCAATTCAATTAAACAGCAGACGATACCGCCAGGGAAAAGTATTAGTTTCCCCGCTATGCGCGGCGCACGTCACTATTAAGTTTAAAGAACATGAAATGTTACATCCCGTGACAAACATGCTATAACTTCTACATGTTTTCATTGTTTATATTTAAGCTTATCTATATTCGTCACCGGTAATTGATATGGGCGGCTCCTCCATAAAAATGTTAATAAATTCATTGGAAAAAATCCTGCAAGATAGAGAAGCTCCATTTCAAGATTTTTCATTTCTTCTTTACTTTTCCAGTTTGCGGATCGCATTTGAAAACGTGAACTGAGAACTGCAAACTGCAGACCAACTGTGAAATGCATTCTTGTCTACATTTTGCTGGATAGTGCTGATCAGACTGCACTTTGAAATTTGAATCGTAAACTGCAGCACAGTGTACAGTTCTCAGTACGAATCTCGAACTGCAGACCAGTTTTCAGTTCGAATTTGAATCGCGAACTGCAGACCATTTTGCAGTTCGCAATTCGAATCGCGAACTGCGAACTGCGAACTGCGAACTGCAGGCCAGTTTGCAGTTCGCAATTCGAAAGGCGAACTGCGAACAGCGGACCAGTTTGCAGTTCGCAATTCGAATCGCGAACTGCTAACTGCAGGCCAGTTTGCAGTTCGCAATTCGAAAGGCGAACTGCGGACCAGTTTGCAGTTCACAATTCGAAACGCAAACTGCGAACTGTAGACCAACTGTGAAATGCATTCTTGTCTGCAGTTCTAATGGAGAGGGAGGAAGTGCAGACTTTTCACATTTATGTTTAGCAAACACTTGCCTATTACTTTAAAGTATAAGAGTAACCTTCAAATTAATTTTCATTTTGAATCTTGAACTGCAGACCAGTTTGCAGTTCGCAATTCGAATCGTGAAATGCGAACTGCAGACCAGTTTGCAGTTCGCAATTCGAATTATGAACTACGAATTGCGAACTGAGAACTGCAGACCAGTTTGCAGTTCGTAGTTCGAATCGAAAACTAGGAGCCGCAGACTTGCCGGCACTTTGCAGTTCTACTGAAGAGGGAGGAAGTGCAGACCATTAACATTAATGAGCCGTGCCATGAGAAAATCAACATAGTGGGTGTGCGACCAGCATGGATCCAGACCAGCTTGCGCATCCGCGCAGTCTGGTCAGGATCCATGCTGTTCACTTTTAAAGCCTACTGCAATTAGAGAAACCATTAGCGAACAGCATGGATCCTGACCAGACTGAGCGGATGCGCAAGCTGGTCTGGATCCATGCTGGTCGCAAACCCACTATGTTGATTTTCTCATGGCACGGCTCAAAATTTTATATTTAGCAAATACTGGCCTATTACTTAAAAGTATGAGAGTAACGTTCAAATATATTTTTATTTTGAATCTTGAACCGCAGACCAGTTTGCAGTTCGAAATTCGAATCACGAACTGCGAACTGCGAACTGCAGACCAGTTTGCAGTTCGCAGTTCGAAACGCGAACTGCAGACCAGTTCGCAGTTCGCAATTTGAAACACAAACTGAGAACTATAGACCGACTGTGAAATGCATTCTTGTCTGCAATGCGCAAGAAAGTGCTGATCAGACTGCACTTTGAAATTTTTATTGTAATCAGCAGACAAGATTGCAGTCTGCAATTTGGAACGCGAACTGCGGACCAGTTTGCAGTTCGCAGTTGGAAACGCGAAATGCGAACTACAGACTAATTATGAAAAGCATTCTTGTCCGCAATGCGCTGGACAGTGCTGATCAGACTGCACTTTGAAATTTGAATCGTAAATTGTAGCCCAGTTTACAGTTTGCAATACGAATCCCGAACTGCAGACCAGTTTGCAGTTCGAATTCGAATCGCGAACTGCGAACTGCAGACCAGTTTGCAGTTCGCAATTCGAAACACAAACTGCGAACTATAGACCAACTGTGAAATGCGCAAGAAAGTGCTGATCGGACTGCACTTTGAAATTTTTATTGTAATCAGCCGACAAGATTGCAGTTTGCAATTCGGAACGCGAACTGCGGACCAGTTTGCAGTTCGCAGTTTGAAACGCGAAATGCGAACTGCAGACTAATTATGAAATGCATTCTTGTCCACAATGCGCTGGACAGTCAAGTCAAGTCAAGTCAAAAGTTTATGAAATGTAACAAAGGCCTCCGGCCCAAAATACACTACATAATATATAGTAAGTAAATATATAAACAGTTGTGATCCCACAAAATGTATACATATACAATCGGATAAGTTAAAATACATATTCATAGGTTCAGCACACAGTCGACTAGTAAACATAGGCTGCTGAATATCATATTTAACAGGTCAAACATTATTTAAGAGTTTCTCAAGATTCAATGCTGTTAGATATAACACCTTTTCATTATCAGAGCTAAGTATGTTATAAAAGCTTTGTATACTTCTGTCAGATGAATACCAATTAAGAAGATACTGATTACGGATCTCACTAAATTTCTCACATTGAAAAAAAAGCATGATATTCACATTCAACAATACTAGTGTTACTTCTGTAACAAAATTGGCAGATTCAAAAGATGTATTGTTGTGCCTACCAGTTTCAACATGCAGCTTACGGCTTGAACAACGAAATTTTGACACTGCTAGTCTGTATTTAAATGGCAAATTTATTGTAAGGTAACGTTCTGTATTTAATAAAGTTTTAAAATGTTTATAATGGTGACATCTACTTGATTCTTCGATAGACTCTTTCCAGTTTTGTTTATGACAATCTATGAGTCTTTGACGAAAAATACTAACGAAGTAGTCAATATTTCCAACATCATGTGAAACCCAAACATAACCCAAACCATACAAAAATAACAAGTGTTTGACCTGAGTAGCCCAGGTGATTCTACCTACGTTATCTAAAGATTTTAGCATAAAATAACACCGTTTAGGGTAACTAGAGTTATCCATCTGTATTAGTTAGCTGATCAGACTGCACTTTGAAATTTGAATCGTAAATTGTAGCCCAGTTTACAGTTTGCAATACGAATCCCGAACTGCAGACCAGTTTGCAGTTCGAATTCAAATCGCAAACTGCAGACCAGTTTGCAGTTCGCAATTCGAATCGCGAACTGCGAACTGCAGACCAGTTTGCAGTTCGCAATTCGAAACGCGAACTGCGAACTGCAGACCAGTTTGCAGTTCGCAATTGGAAACACAACCTGCGAACTATAGACCAACTGTGAAATGCATTCTTGTCTGCAATGCGCAAGAAAGTGCTGATCAGACTGCACTTTGAAATTTTCATTGTAATCAGCAGACAAGATTGCAGTTTGCAATTCGGAACGCAAACTGCGGACCAGTTTGCAGTTCGCAGTTGGAAATGCGAAATGCAAACTGCAGACTAATTATGAAATGCATTCTTGTCCGCAATGCGCTGGACCTGCTGATCAGACTGCACTTTGAAATTTGAACAGAAAATTTATTTGACTTAAGTACAAGACTCATCGTCATAACAAACATATAATATAGCAATATATGCAATGAGATATTAACAAATGGATAAAGTAGTTTGAGTCAAGGGTATGTAGGATTTTTAACATTCAACACAGCATAATAATCCAAATACCTAGAGAGTGTCGCTACAAAGATAACCAGTGTAAAAAGTACATTTTTTCTTTATTATTATATCTAAAAAAATGTAAACATAATGATGTTAACCTATGCGTTATCGCGTTTCTGAAAAGCTTTTAAACAAAAAGTTGCTAACCTACGGAGTACTGTTTTTCGTTCGGAATTTAACAATTGTATGAATTTATAAACACTTGGATTAACCGTAAAGTACCTGGATATATATGTATTACGCAGATCACTGTATAAAGGACATACCAATATGAAATGAAATTCGTCTTCTAGATCACCAGAATTACAAAGTGTGCATTTTCTTTGATTTCGTTCGATACCTTGATGTCTTCCAGTTTCAATCATTAATTTATGTGAACTAAGTCTTATTTTGGCTAAAACATTTCTCTGATTTTTATTTTCTAACACACATATATATTTTGATATTTCATAAGTTGGTTTAAGTTCCTTGTAAGTATATAAAGATGAACATAAATCCATATCTGACCGCCATTGTGTAATATATATATCACGAAGTCTAGCTCTAAACAATGGTATAAAAATATTTATATTCACTGACTCTGGAAATAACCATACGTCGTGAAAACCTGCATTCTGTAATATATCTCTTACTTTCGATGACCAGTTTACTGTAGATGAATTTCTTATGACATCATTCATTACAGTTCGCAATATGAATCTCAAACTGCAGACCAGTTTGCAGTTCGAATTCGAATCGCGAATTGCAGACCAGTTTGCAGTTCGCAATTCGAAACGCGAACTGCAGACCAACTGTTAAATGCATTCTTGTCTGCAATGTGCAGGACAGTGTTGATCAGACTGCACGTTGACATTTGAATCGTAAAGCGCAGACCAGTTTACAGTTTGCAATTCGAATCGCGAACTGCAGACCAGTTTGCAGTTCGAATTTGAATCGCGAACTGCAGACCAGTTTGCAGTTCGCAATTCGAAACGCGAACTGCAGACCAACTGTGAAATGCATTCTTGTCTGCAATGCGCAGGACAGTGTTGATCAGACTGCACGTTGACATTTGAATCGTAAAGCGCAGACCAGTTTACAGTTTGCAATTCGAATCGCGAACTGCAGGCCAGTTTGCAGTTCGCAATTCGAAACGCGAACTGCTAACTTCAGATCAAATGTGAAATGCATTCTTGTCTACAATTTGCCGGGCAGTGCTGATCAGACTGCACACTTTGAAATTTGAATCGTAAACTGCAGACTAGTTTGCAGTTCGCAACACGAATCGCAAACTGCAGACCAGTTTGCAGTTCGCAATTCGAAACGCGAACTGCAGACCAACTGTAAAATGCATTCTTGTCTGCAATGTGCAGGACATTGTTGATCAGACTGCACGTTGACATTTGAATCGTAAAGTGCAGACCAGTTTACAGTTCGCAATTCGAATCGCGAACTGCAGACCAGTTTGCAGTTCGCAATTCGAATCGCGAACTGCGAACTGCGAACTGCAGACCAGTTTGCAGTTCGCAATTCGAAACGCGAACTGCGAACTGCGAACTGCAGACCAACTTAACTAAAATAGTAAAATCACTATGTATAAAGCGCACATGATATGAAAATAAAAGGCTTTACGGTGGTTAATAAAGTTTTTTTTTTAATTATTTCTAAACAATAGCTCTTATTTAATGAAAATAAATGATAATGCATTTTAATAATTTAAACGACTGCATATCATATAAAACGTGGACAATAAAATACGCATCATCTCAAATTCATATAATTTAGTATTTTTAATTTCAGGTAATATTGTAAGGATATTTACTAATGTCATTTTGATAATCATAAAACTTTAAAAGAAGCTATTTAGAGAAAGAACATGGTTATAAAAATTGTCATTATTGTAGCAACGTTCACGAGAACACATCGCTTCATATATACCATATGTATGCAATATATATGAACCGGTCAACAAAACAGTCCTTGCGGCGAAACCACATGCCACTGTAAGTTATGGGAACTAATTCATATCATATATTTACCGGCGGCATTTTTTTCAAAACCTTTTAAAAGCAATGTCTGGTGAAACCTGTTGCTTATTTCTCTTTCAAAAGAGTGGTACATGCAAAATGTCTTCTAAATATTTTGCTTTATTAACGGTTTTCCTAGCTGTATGTGTTTTGGCGTCAGCAGGTTTGTAAATACTTTCGAAAAATAAACTTCTTTTGTTTTAGTTAAATGTTTTTGATATAATAATATGAAAAGAACAAGACGTAACCTGTTAACGTATTTTTTAAAATATGTTTTACCAAAACATTAATATTAAATATTTGCAGAAAAATTGTTCAATGAATAAAAATTTCAAATTTTTAAACATTTTACAATATACCTTCACTATTTACAATTGCTTTAAAATGATAATTATTTGGGGAAAAAACTTATACTTTAGTGTGAGACAACGTATAAATTAAAGGTAATAAGAATCTATAATATTCATATGTATCCTGTATCTAAGAATATACATACAAAAGATTGCATTTATCTTGTGTCTGATAAATATAAGTGTATGTCTGTAAAGAACGAACAAGTTTTGAAATTGTCGACGTAATGCTTACTATTTTCATATTTTCTTATTCAAATATTTTTTGAAAATGAATAACCATTTTAAATGACATTTGATTTTAATAGCGGCGTTATCGATGCTCCAAACTTTTAGAAAATACACTGTAAGTTAAGCGTTCATAATTAATCCATTTTATATCAGAATAATATATAAAAGTTATCAATAAATTGCTTGTTTTATATTCTTTCCACTGATCAAAACAAAAAATATTGATATCGTTTGTGTTTTAAGAAAGTTTAAGTTGTTAGAAAAACATCACTTTTAACCAAAAAAAAAACATGGTCGCTCGGCGTCTGCCCACCGATTTTTGTCTTATCAGTTCTAAAAATAGAATATACAACGGATTTGTATACAAACACGATCTCTCCTATTGATATACTTTATACTGTATTAAACAAAACTGTAGGAAAGTTTGATGAAAACAAATCAAACTAAAGTCATTAGATGTACGTTAGTTTTAACAGAATATTTAATCATAAGCGGTATGCAATTTCAAGAAATATATACAACAATACCCTCAAATATAAAAAATGACAAAAAAAAAGAAAATATATAATATATATATATATCAGAAAAAACTTAGCTTGTGAACTTTATTTGTCATGGTAGCTGTACTTGTACAGACAACAGTATGGTTTACCTTGTGTCTCTTAAATCTATCAAGTCTGGCTATTGACAGGAACACACAATGGTTAGGAACATTTTGTTTAGTCAACTTTTTCAAAGATACTTTGGATGTTAGTAGCATGCTGGAGCTTACGTGGACGAGTAGGTAAGGTCGCTGGCTAGGAATCACTTGTCCCTAGCCGATGTGGGTATAAAACCTCGCTTAGGAACTAGAATTCTTCATATGAAAAAGTCATTCAGTTGGCTTTCGGAAGGTCACAACTTCTACACCGGTGCCAACTTGTGCCTAAAGTAATGCACGGAGGAACACCTAGAGTCTTCCTCCATCATTATATGTTGTTTGCCGTATGACTAAAGGAAACTAAAGGAAATGACGAATGTGTATATACGTGTTTCAGATGATGAAGCGTGGGGTGTTATACCCGACTTCATGAGTCACTTTCACGGCGGTAGCAAGAGCAAAAGCCACAGTAAGTCTGACAGCTCCAGCAGCAGCGCCAGCGGCAGTCACAGCAACAGTGATGGCAGTCATCATAAGTTCATGATCAAGATCAACAGAACATCTTCTAGCAGCACCAAAAGTAGTAGCAGCCATTTTCATTACAAAAGCCTCAGCGGTAAATAGGGAAAACATTTTTCAAATAATGTGAGTACGATTTAATTTGTTAAAGAATAAGAACTTGTTAGAGAATGAATTGGGCACTCTAAACAACTTAAAAAACAACCAGTTGTAAGAGTTCTCGTTTTCTTTGCTATCCTTTACTATCATATAAAATACTTTAGAGGAAAGTCAACTTTTTACAGCTTACATTTGAATTGCGAATTAGATTAAGCGATCTGACGTTTATTTTATAATATTTAACATTTGTATATTTGTGTTTTGCATTCACCTGTCCTTGTGCTCATTAACAAATACGTAATTTCAGTTTGTGACGAGACATGTGTCATTATTACTTCGGTTTGCCATTAAGATATGACTTCTACACAATATATTCAGCATCCTTGCAAATTTTTCATTGTAATTTAGTTCCAAAGATCTACTTACTAGCGTTCAATGTCGCGTGAATCTTTAATACAAAATGTAATTTATAAAGTTGTCCTTCTTTGCGTTTCAGACCACCAGAGGCAAGAACAGACTTCATCACAAAGTAGACTTCCTCTTAAGGACATGAAATTACATTAAATGTTAATATAAACTAGATGTATTCCTCAGAGTGTTAGTTGAAATAAAGTGTTTCAAAAGCCGATTATAATACAGATATATCCGTTTCCCTAAAATAAATGCAACTATTCGTGTGAGTTGGACTTTTTAAAAACGTATTTGTATCAAAATCAATTTTAAAAGCATATTAAAATTGACTTTCGTGCAAAGTTATTTATATGATTTATGTAATTGTTTTAATCATCCTTGCGGAGTTCAAAATAATGAATTTGAAGACTTCATAATACGAGCAATCTAAGCAATCTGGATGGACTTAAAAATAAATATGTTTAACAACCTCCCGTTTGTTGTTGTCATTTGCAAACACAAAAAGTACAATTGTATTTATTGCCATTACATATCTTATTTAGAATTTAAACAGAAATTGATATACACCAAAACATGTTACTTTGACAACTACTGTAACACTTTTTGTGTATATATCGAAGTGAGCCGAAAATTCAAATGACAGTAATGAGCGTGCACATTATGTCAGTGTTAATATTGAACTATGTAATACTATGAGGAGACATATGGTAATGACATATCCTGTGCCATAACAATATAATTATAAAGGCCATTCCATGTAAACTCATGTATAAGTGACATAAAGCTCTGGCATAATGAATTTTAAACACGTGAAAGTCGTTGTTTTCTGGAGATTTTGCAGAAACTAGAACCTACTGATTAACCAGGATTTTCCTTGATTTCTCTGCGGTAGGTGTTTCAAAAACAACTCTTTTATAGGTTGTGTGTAGTTATTAATCGCATCAACGTCTTCATCAGATAATTCACATACAAATATAAACAACGGAAGTTTTTTTTCTTGAATTCTCTGCAAATACAGGACAATATCAATAATTAGATCTTGCAAAAACGCAAAAGTTCGCAAAAACTCTGTTAAAACTTACACAGATCAAGTAATTCATTATCTTAGACAAAGCAAATTCTAATAGATTCTACAAATAGTTTTCTTTATCTCCTGATGTCGGACACCCAGGCGAAATATTTTATAACTGTCCGTCTAGTAGTCAGTCTGTCAGTCACACTTTCATGTACGCGGCTACCACAGTGACAACAGATTAGTTGATGAGTTAGGTCCATGTTTGAGACTTGCACTATTAAATATGCATGATCCTCATGTACTCAGCCTTTCCTACAGTTTCCAGCAAACCATTATTAAACTGCTTGATATACATAGTACACATGAAGTGGAAGTGGACATTGTCGGACATTTCATTCCCCATGCAACAAAATGTTACAATTACACGTATATCGTCTGTACGTTGTGAACTAAGCCCTTAGCAAATACATACGAAACTTTGTTCACATTTATCTATAAATGAGGTGAGCAAGCGCATATTGTTGGAAAGATCATGTCTAATTGCATTCTAGAGTAATTTTGTATTTAATTTACGTAAACACGTTGTAAATACTCCTCCCACAAATTCCATCTACTTCAAATGAAACTCGGTAAACATAAGCATAAGTAAGATATTGTCGAGTGTTTCATGTCCGATTATATTTTTGAGCAACGCCCCTTTATGGCATTTTATCGCATAATATCATATCACTAGCTCCTCCTATTGTACTGAAACTTGGTATATACACATCATTCAATTGTTTCCATTTAGTTCAGATGAATGATGATATACATCACCAACATTAATTCAAACCGAAACGATTTTAGTTTATACCTATTGCCTTCACATTATAATACTTTATTATAATCTATATATAGTAACAAAACTGCATAGGACAAAATTCTGTTACCCAGACCATGTAACCGGAAGCGGACATTATAACTAGAAGCGGCCATTAAGGTCACAATAGCGTAAACAATACTCCCTATATATTCTATATAAAACAGACAATGTTTACAGAGTTGTCACATATAGCCAGGCCCATTTTAAATTGCAATTCCTTACCTCATTGTAAAGAGTAGTCTTTAAACCATCAAAAAATGTAAAGAAAAGTAGGGGTCATGTATCTTCTAAGAAAGATTTCTCCTGTCACATTTGTTTACTGTAAAACTACATCAAAAATGACCCGGTCATGAACCCATATTACTACGCTTGCTGTCATTGGATTCTACTTCACAAAATACAGCCTTCCCTCTTGATTTTTCTACTAGAATGTCAGCAGTATATCCACAATGAAATTTAAAACAAAAATAGCACCAACAAATACCTGGATTGCCATCTCAGATGAAAAAAATAGTCCCAAATTAACTGTCCGCCATTATGCGACTAGACCAGATGGTACCAAGGCTGGTTCCTTTAGTTTAAGTTAGGCCTATAAGGAAACTCAATGCTTCCCTTTCAGACTTTGAACACTTTGATTATCAAAAACAATGTATTTCAAACAAGACTACCATTTTTTTTTTGTAAAAATTCATAGAAATATTCTCAAAATTCAGTTTTCTATACGGTCACTGAATTTAACATAATTGCTCGGTTAACGCTGATTTAAAGACAAATTTCATTCTTTCACTATAACAGGCCTATTTCTGAAATTCCGTCAAAATTTGTTATCAAATATGTATGACTGTATGCGGATGTCTTCCTTTCACTTAAATATTGCTCTATATAGGATACTTTTTTTCTAAAATTGTATATCTGATATGAAAATGGCCCTTTTTTTCAAATTTGGGCAGTTTTTTTCCCATAATTTCTGGTTTGAAATGCATTTTTGCAAAACTATTCAGTAAAACAGGACTTCCAAAGCAATTTTAGCCTGCAGTAATTAAATTTGGAACTGAAAAACAGACAGCTTTCTGTCCAAATGCACCTTCTCATGAAAAAATGACAATACACTGGGCACCCTGTCTGGTACTAAAAAAAAGGTGTGAAATGTCAGCCTGCTGGAGAGCCAAGTGAAAGTGCTATAACTGAGCCCTTTCAATATCTTTGAAGGCTATCACTTCTGGTTCTAATTTCAAACTGCATGCATTAAACACTTAAAAAAAAAAATTACCGTAATTACCCGTGAATTACCGTAAAACATAAAAATGGTTAAAAAGCGCTCTCGTAAAATGTTGTGTAAAAAGGTTGGATTTAAACTAGGTGAACAAAGTGTAAACAAAGGTAAAGCATATAATTACTTACCAAACTCTGTTGAAAACAAGTACACCAGACTAGATAAGGAGTCATATGAGGGTAGAATTGTTGAAAATTCTGGTACACTTTCTTTCAAAGACTCAGAAGGCTGCTACACTAATGCAACACCCTTGCGGCCACTGTTCAAACGTGAAAGGCTAATTGATGAGTATACTAGTCCAATGAATAACAAACTTCACCCAGATTTGTTTACAAATAAAGTGTACTGTCCAGCACTGGTACAACAAATGTTTAATTCTGAAATAAAAATGCACTGTGTTGGTAAAAATGCCTGTACAGGTGACTTAATCTTTGATGCCGAGGCTTCACGTCGGTGGGGTTTGGCTTGGAGTGAACGTTTAAAATGTACTAAATGTAGCTATGTCAGTGATTACTACAAAATGTATGAAGAGGTAGAGAATGAGGGTTGTAAACAGGGTAGAAAGGCTGCAAAAATAAACCTTGGGTTCCAGGCCGGCCTGATGACTACCCCAATTAGTAATACTGGTGCATCTAGAATTCTTGCACATGCAAATATTATTCCCCAAGTGTACCAGCAATGCAAAAGGCTGCTAACAAAGTAGGAAAAAGGGTAGAAATGCTAAATGTTGATAATATGCAAGAAATAAGACAAAACTTAAAGTCTGAAAATGAAAAATGTGGTTACACTGACAGTTCAAAAGTAAATGTTGAGGGTGATTCTTGTTACAACAATCCACTATTCAACTCTGAAAGCACACCATTCCAAGCTGGCACTATTGTTGCCACAACTATGTGTGAAAATAATACAAAAAATAAAAAAATCATTGGTGCTTATGTTGGTGTTAAAATTTGTAGTAATGCTTCAAAATTACAAAATAAAGGTATTGATGTAAAATGTCCTAACCATCCGGGTCACTGTACAGCAAACTTAGAAGTGACCGAATCAATTGGTAATGAAGCAAAATGGAGTGAAAATGTAGCAAAGGAAATACAAAAAGATCTTAATATTGCAAGTTACACTGGTGATGGTGACAGCAAGAGTCATTCTGGTGTAGATAAAGGAAAAGGTAGCAAAGTAACACACTTTTAAGATGTAAGACATCTTGCAAACTCTCTTAAGCGAGAGTTGTACAAGGCTCCATTCAGTAACACTATGTTCTCTGTCCCCAGTAAACAAAAATCAAATATAAAGAAAAGATTTGCATTATCAGTAAAATCTAGATGTATATCTGAGCTCAAGAGAGCTCATCATGTCTATAATGGTGAACTCAGTGTAATAAAATGTAAAATGCCAAAAATTATTCAAACAATTGTTCTGTGCTTCAAGGGCTACTGCGGTGAGCCTTGTAAACAGTACAGCCTTGTTTGTACCGGTAATTACCGTCAAGTTAAAAACTACCTCCCAGCAAATGTTAAAATCAAAATGACACTTTCTGATGAAAAAGCCTTGTTACAATGTATAAAACTATTTCTGGGTCCAGAGAGTATAGATAAAACCAAATTATTGTCCTCTACTCAAAAATGTGAAGCGGTAAATAGAGCATATCAAGCAAGTATGCCAAAATCTGTTACATTTCCCCGAAACTGTCACGGCCGTATTCACAGTCAAATCTTGAGACTTAATCACGGGCAAGCTGGGGCGTTATCTCTCAAGGCAAGGGCCTTGGGTACAAGTCCTGCCCGTGGTTCTGCGGTTGTGAAACATTTGCTAAAGGTAGAACGTAGAGAAAAGCTCTTTCGGTCCTCGGGATACATTTCGAGGGCAAAAGCTGCAAGGTTTGCCCGTCGAATGCGCAATTACAGAGTACATTCTGAACTTCATTACACTAAAGGGCTCTCTGATCCTAAGCCAGATTACTCCTCAGCAGCCCTTAATGATCATACATATGCATAAAACCTTTCTGTAGAGTAAACTGGCTGGGTCAAAGTGACCTTAGATGTGTTAATGTTTGTTGTTGTTGTTGTTGTTATCTCAATATTGGCAATAAAATACAATATTCTATTACTATAACTATATTTATCATTATAATAAATTGATAAATAAATAAACAAGTAAATAAAGTAGCAAATTTTACCAAAGAATACAATCAGGATAGTTCACTCCCCCAAGTTGGTGAGATGTACATACATCACCACAGCCCTGTCTCTCATTGTTTATCATCTGAGGCTCTAAACTTAAATGTTCAGGGTTTACACATAAAGATATATGACAAAGATGGGACACATGAAGCCCTATAGGTAGTTCTAGTAGGCTGTGGTGAACCATATATGCCAGTCTGTGGGCATATTCTCTCCTACTTCTTTCCCAACTTGGGAGAGTGATTCTAATGCGGCCGTACTGAGGCCAATTTTGGCCCGAAGTGGGTCCAATCCATTTCAAACAGTGTTTTGTACCAAATGGTACTGAATTTTGTGTTAATTTAGCTCTAATAGCAGTTTGCATGAAATGTAAATCCATTTTTGCAAAGTGCAGACGATATTTTTTGACATGTGACGTCATCCTGATTTTCTTATAGGTCACAATAGCGTAAACAATACTCCCTATATATTCTATATAAAACAGACAATGTTTACAGAGTTGTCACATATAGCCAGGCCCATTTTAAATTGCAATTCCTTACCATATTGTAAAGAGTAGTCTTTAAACCATCAAAAAATGTAAAGAAAAGTAGGGGTCATGTATCTTCTAAGAAAGATTTCTCCTGTCACATTTGTTTACTGTAAAACTACATCAAAAATGACCCGGTCATGAACCCATATTACTACGCTTGCTGTCATTGGATTTTACTTCACAAAATACAGCCTTCCCTCTTGATTTTTCTACTAGAATGTCAGCAGTATATCCACAATGAAATTTAAAACAAAAATAGCACCAACAAATACCTGGATTGCCATCTCAGATGAAAAAAATAGTCCCAAATTAACTGTCCGCCATTATGCGACTAGACCAGATGGTACCAAGGCTGGTTCCTTTAGTTTAGTTAGGCCTTAATGCCAGTTATTGGCCGCCATAGATGAATAACGTCATTTTTATTGTCATTTCACCCTGAGTTGTCGCGATTAAATATTCGTTAATGTAGATATATGTCGTTATTGTGTTAAGGTATATAATAAACAACTCCTTAAACGGCAATGGCGTTCTTTACATGTTTAGTAGCATTCCTAAATTAACTATATTTGCTACACCCTCGTACAATTTTGGTTAAGTCGTGATAGTAACCAATTCAGGCCTGCCATTTCAATTTGATATTAAGTGTATCATATCATGAATTTTTATGGAGCATATTTCATAGTGTTAACACAACATTAATTTGTGTCGTCTAAAACACCCAAGCACAATGAGAAGAGAATGCATTGGTCTATATTTCAAATAATCCTTGGCGAAACAAGAAGTACAAGGTTATGGGTTTTTTTTCAGATTCTGTTTCAAGCAGTCTTCAATTATAGGGGATGAAAATCCCCGAGACGGTAACATCCGTATATAGTTATTCGTCTTTGTTGTCTGCATATACCGAGGCAGTTTGTTTCGATGTCTTCCGGTTCCGTTTTATCAGGAAGGTCTAATACGTTTGCTCTGACTGCCAAAGTCCGTAAACTGAACTTGCCGTTCTCTTTACAACTGCATTTGTTTGATGCAACAGTAACGCCAATATTACTATATGCGTCGGAAGTATGGGGTTTTGAAAATATTAAGATAATTGAACAGTTTCAATTAAAGTATTGTAAATTTTTGTTTAGACTTAAATCTTCTACACCAAATGTTATGTTATATGGTGAACTGGATATTAAACCCATAACTTTGCTTATTAAAGCAAGATTATTATGTTACTGGAGTAAGATATTGAATGCAAAGAATGACAAGATTTGTGGATTCCTGTATAGAACAATGTTAACTTTACATAATGCAGGTACTTCTAGTTTCCATGGCATGTATATGTTAGAAATTGTTTGAACGAACTAGAATTGTCTGAGTATTTCATAAATCAAAAAGTTGAAAATGTATTTCATTTCAAGGCTCTAGTAAAAACAAGGCTATATGATCAGTGTTTGCAGTCCTGGAATAGCACTGTTAATGACTCTTCAAAATGCTTGGTGTACTGTATTTTTAAGCAGAAACATTACTTTGAAGAGTATCTTGATATATTACCTACAAATTTAGCCTTGTCACTTTGTAAGTTTCGCACTACAAACCATAGATTACCTATTGAAAAAGGCAGGTTCTTGGGTATTGAAAGAGAACAGCGCCTGTGTGGTTTTTGTCCGAACAACTGTCTCGGTGACGAATACCATTACGTTATGGAATGTCAGTTATTTGTAAGTCAAGTCAAGTCAATACTTTTATTCAGAGTCACAGTTTACATGGTGTAAATACATGTGAACAAATAAATACACATAACTGATAAAGTTCATACGGGAGTGGTAATTTCTGAAGGGGAAGTGATCAAATCAAGAAGACACTTTAAATAGAAAAAATTGATACTATACGATGAAAAATATCAATAACATAATGTCAGATTTAAATAACAAGTAGAAATAAGAGACAAAAGCAAAAATAGAAGTTGAAAAATAAAACAACAAAAAAACAAACATTGCTTTCAAATTATATGGCACGTTATTTTTGTTGTGTAATATAGAAGTAGCTAGGTTTGCATATACTCTGTTTTGATTGGACGAGTTCGCAGGGCGCGCGAAGATCACGGAATCCACGTGTACAGTTTATGAATGGAGGCTACAATCGAGAGTTTATCTTAAATTGTAATAACAAAATAAGTCCTAAAGTACATTTTCCTTATGCTGATATCAAAATGGATTAAGATTTCGGAATGCGTGGACTTACACGAAGGTACTTTATTTTCTTTCTTGACTGAAATACAAACGAACAAGAATTCGTAATGCATGGACTTACACTGGTTTGTTAAATCTTATTAAATCATTTGGTACATAGTAAACACTGTTTAAGAAAGGTGTGTATACAGATAGGAAATTACTTAAATTCTCGCAATACATGTTTAACAAATAAGCATAAATTATGAATAATTGTTTCATTTTTGCACGTCATCAGTTCTTTGTATTTCAGGATATTTGGTCTATGGGAAAATCTATGAGGAATATATTTATTCCTAAGAGCTGTAAAGAAAGGACAAATTAAGAGGTAATGCATTTCATCCCAATATCGTTAAGTGGGCACCGTGGGCACTTTCTCTCCTCATGTGCAACGTGAGATTGTCGCCAGCGCCCGGTTTCAACCGGAAGTCGATGGTTTCCTGTTCTGAAATGCAGGAGACTTAGTCGGAGCGAGCAAGGCAACGACAACAAATAGCTTTCCATCTGAAGGTTATCTTTAAATAGGCTATAGCCTGTACCTTTTGATGATCCAGTTAGGGAAGTTGACCACTGCTGGTTAAATTGGTCTGTTAGAACCCTTTTAACCAAAATATCGATACCTTTACAATTTAATGTCGCCTGATTAAGCCAGTAACAGGAATAGCCAGTATTGTCTAGAATGCTCTTAATACAAGATGACCATTTAAAAGCGTGTACAGACTGTATCATGTTCTGATAACAAATATAAACAATTTTAGAATGCTTGGATAAGATTATTTTATTCCAAAACTTTATCATTCTAGCTTTAATGATAATTTCAATTGGGTATCGCCCAAATTCTGCATACAGCATATACCTAGGGGTACTGCTCCTACATTTTCCTATTTTACGTGAAAAAGTACAATGGACATTTTCTATCATGTCTAGATTACTATAGCCCCACACTTCGCATCCGTAAGTTAGTATTGGTAAGATGGTGTGATCAAACAGCTTTAACTGAAGATCCACGGGAAGATCTAGATTATTTATTCTTGAAAAAAGTGCAAACATTGCCTTATTTGCTTGTGAAACAATATTCTTTTGGCATTGTAAGAAACTACCCGATGATGCGAACAGCACTCCTAGATATTTATATGTTTTTACGACATCAACCACTTGTTCACCTAACAGAAAATTATAATTCTGTGGCTTATTAGTTCCGAAAACAATAATTTTGGACTTTGTAAAATTTATATTGAGCTTCCAAGCGCGGCAATACGAAGCAAAATCATTTAGGCTGTTTTGGAAATCTTTTTCGTTATCGCTAATAACAATAATATCATCTGCGTAAAGTAAAACCAGTAGTTGTAGAAATACGACTGCGTTGTCAATTTCAGCATTTAAATTTATTCCTGCATTTTTCGTGGATAAAAAGTCTTCTAAATCATTTAAATACAATGAAAACATAACTGGAGACAAATTCTCGCCCTGTCGAACCCCGCAATGACTTTCGAATAGATCAGAGTTCTGTCCATTTGCCGAGACACAAGACTTAATATTTTGGTACATGTTGGTTATAACATTGAATATTTTACCACGTATCCCACTTTTAAAAATTTTACTCCATAAACCTGATCTCCAAACTAGATCAAAGGCGGAAGAAAAATCAATAAAACAACAAAATAACTTTTTCTTACTTGATTTTAAGGGGACGCATACTTTGAAATTAGAAAAAAGTGGGTGGGGTATGATTAAATTTACCTGCAAAAAAGTACAAGGTTTTGGTACATGAAATGGATACTGTTTCAACTATTATAAGTACACAAATGATTGCTCACTAAAATAAAAATGAGAAAACTGAAAGAAGAAAGTTATTGTTGAATTACATAAGACTTATTGTGTACATTCAAAGTCAACAATTAAGACTTTTTGGTGCGAAAATAATAGTGCTTCACCTTGTCCAAACATTTATCAGTGTCCTACAGATTCTAATTTAAAGAAAGAATGTGAAATATGGTCACTGTCTTGCTTTTCATTTCGCATATGTAAGCTAAAACACATTATTTAGTTTGTTTACAAAGTAGTGCATAAGAAAAGATACGGTGGTCAAGGAATGCCACATTCCAAAAGTAAAAGAGTATATTTCCCTTAATACATTAAACATTTATCGTTACAGAAGTCTAGTGGCTTACAATAAGGGCCTAGCAATGTTGCCATTATTAATTTTTAACTTGGTATTCATGAACTACAATGCACTTAAATATCAAAACACATTCAACAAACTTTTGAAAATGTATTGTCTTAAAAATCCCTAAAATAAGGTATGAAATTTGGTTGAGAGGTCGAATCAATGTGTATATGTGCAAAAGTAACATTCTAATCTTGTTCACAAAAGTTACTAATACACAGCAGGCATATCAATGATCAAAACTGGACGAATATACAGTTATCCTCACTTTAATGTCATTTATAATTTGTCCTTGAATTCTCCACCATACTTTTCATAACTCTGTTTGCACGAGTTGCACGAAAATGCTGTCATTCACGTAAAAAAATGGGGTCAAAGAAGTTGTAAATGCAATATCATCTAAACGTAATTAATGGATTATGCTGTTCAAGATTAACTTTATCTCATAACGTAACGAACATGTATAATGTTGTAACAACAACTTTACTTACACTGATTTAAGTAGCAGTCGGTTTATAAGTGACTTTATTGATTCATTTTGTGTTTTGTTATTGTTGTCAAAAAGTATAACGGAAGTGCCTCACAACTGAAGCGGAAACCAGTTTGATGCGCAAAGTAGTCCAATGTAAGTAATATTTTTTGACAAATGTCCACAGAAATTAATAATTTTCTAATATTAAAGACGAATATCTGAATAAGATTCATTATTTGATAAGAAATTATAATCGTCGACATGTTTTTTTTTAAAATCGTACACGTGCTGACACCTAAGTTGTCTCCCGTTGTTTATTAGAGTTACCTTTCGTCCGGCGCAGTAATACATATGCAGTGAATCGCCGAGAAGTCGTGGGAAAATTAAAAACCATGTAAATAAACTAAAATTAACCACCTTTTCAAGATGAATTTCAAGTGATCGCCATTATGCATTTAACCCGCCTGACCTGTGTAGCATCTTAGATATCTGTTCTAAGGTATTCATTGTGTAGAATGTCATGTTATGCCCTTGCAATGCTAATCCCACTCTGATTTTTTTTGTTTACATTTTTATCAATGAGAAATATGGCGTCCATCCCGAGCTGAAATGACGTGGCGTTAAATTTTTACATGTTTAAGCAAACCTGGTGTGTTAGAAAGAAAATCTCATCCCTTCAACATTATTTGGAACACTGTTTTTTCCTTATACAAAAGCTTAATATTTTGTGTTGAATGTACTTTCACAAAGACCACTGTTTTCCTGTTACATTCATAGTACCACATCCTTATCCACAAAATACTGAATATTACAGGTGTCCATCAGTATTATATCAGTTTAGGAATATGTTTTTTATTTTCCCACCATCGATTTCTTGAATATGCACCCCTTCCGCATTTCTGTATGAACTGTGAATGTAGCAATATGCGTCCCCTTAACTTTTCTATTAAAAAATTTAGTGTAAATATATGGTCTATCGTAGAGTAATCAGCTCTAAAACCAGCCTGATTTTCATGTAACAAAGTGTTATCATTCAAAAATAGTTTAATTCTGTCATCTAGTATCGAAGTAAAAAGTTTACCTAAACAGCTTAAAATAGTTATGGGCCTATAGTTACTGGGTGATAGTGGGCTACCTTTGTTTTTGAATATAGGTTGAATAGAACCGATTAGCCATATATCGGGTAAGATACCTGTGTCAAGGATTTTGTTAAATAACAAACAGTAAATGGGAAGCATCAATTCGGTCGTACTTTTTAAGTATTCGTTCGATATTTTGTCAAAGGGCGACGTCGCTTTATTTCTCTTACATTTTGAAATCATTTTTCTGATTTCGTCCGCTGTAATTGGTCTATTTAGCGAATCTAAATTATGTATGTTTGGAACAAACGAGTCATCATAAGGTTCATTAAAATTTTCGTGCCGGGTTTCATTTACCGTTTTATAATAGTCATAAAAAGACTCGATGTTAGGCATTGTTTCTGTTTTCTTTTTATTAATACTGTTAAGAAGACGCCAGTAATCTCGCGGTCTATGTGAGCTCATGTCGCGTAACTTTTTCTCATGACTATGATTATGCTTACTCAGGTAGGTATTGATTGTTTGTTTATACGCTCGGCTGGTCGCATTTAGTCTGTGTTTATTTAACATCGACCTATTTAACTGATAATCTTTTCTCGCCCTGTTATATTTATTCCTTGCGCGTTTGCAGTGCGGCCCAAACCATGGTTTGTTAGATTTATTTTTACTAAAATATTTCGCATTGGAAAAGTCAGAACTAAATATCTTGAACAGCACTATTTGAATAATCCAAATACCTAAAAATTTGAGAAACTTATGAATAGCAATGACAAACCTTCACTTATTAAACTTGCTCTGTTTTGTAAATCCATTTTGTCATGTTTTAGCTAGCCAGATATTACTCTTTATTAAGCCTTATTTCATACAACTCATTCTCCGTGTAAAACATATTTTGGCATGACTAAATCCCTGTCAGTTGCTTGTACAACTATATATAGTCCTTTTCTCTAGTCATTCAGATTAGTGTAAGTAGTATCCATATGTATATTCTACATTGCTACTTACTGTCAAATGTTACATCTTGCAACCTTTCTAGTCGTTAAAGTAAATATAAGTATTTGCAACTATTGCAAAAATACTTATTCCAATTATATACTATATAGCAAACCAACCATATGTATTCCACACTAATGTTTTATTTGTTATGTTATACTGATATAGTCTCATGCATGTAATATGCCATGACTAAATGAATAAACTTGAACTTGAAAACTATTAGTTGTTCCAGGTTTTATGTACAGTCCGCAGACTGTTTGTCTGCATGAGTAACAGAGCAGCCCCAAATCAGTCACAGAAATTCGTACACCGTGCCAACATGTTTCTTTTATTTCTTTTTCGATTTGAAAATGTATATGCAACTGAAAAATAATTTTAAATAGTAAGGAAGTGTAAAGGCCGTCAAGTTTCTGCGCGGAGTGAAAAAAAAAATCCTAAAGGCATACAGACACTAAATAGAAGAATGGCAAGAAAAAAATTGGTAGTCGCATAATGGCGGATACAAATATTCCTCAGTTTTTTTGCTCTGTAGAGCTATTTTCCTTATTTTCTTTGCATTTTTTTTTGCTAAAATCACATGACAGATCTATGCTTGACATGTAGGTAACATTTTCATAATGAAATAACAACATGACAAAATTTTTCATGGAAGCTTAGATCATACACCACCAGTATAATTTGGGGTCTCATTTTTTAGCTGATATTGCAGTTTGTGTGTTTGACTGAAATTATTTTTCTTGCGTCAAACATGACCCCCAATTTTCTTTTGATTTTTAGTTAGCACTGACAATATTCTTTAAGAAAATGTAAGTTACAGGAATTTAAAATGGGTCCTGATGTGTGCTGCGGTCATTGGAAATAGGTCAATTTTATATAGAATAAAGAACAACAACTATTTAGGGTGTTACAACCTAAAGCAAGTACGAGAACGCGGCGAATGACGTAACCGTGACACCGGCCTCCCGTTATTTTTGCAAAGTATGATATTCACTGTAACAGATATGATGACACCAAATGTAAACTTTCTGTTTCAAGTGAATAGGTTCTCGCGAGTTGAGTAGTAAATAGTTACAACATACTAAAATGCTGTTCTTCTTTATTCTATATACAACTGACATATTTCCAATGGCCGCAGCACACATCAGGGCCCATTTTAAATGTCTGTAACTTACATTTTCTTGAGGGAAATTGTCAGTGCTGAATAAAAATCAAAAGAAAAGATGGGGTCACGTTTGGTGCAAGAAAAATATTTTCAGTCAAACACAAAAGCTGCAAAATCAGCTTGTTGGGTTTAACGTCGCACCGACACAAATAAAAGTCATATGGCGGCTTTTCAGCTTTGATGGTGGAGGAATACCCCAGGTGCCCCTCCGTGCATTTTTTTCATTCACTTGGGTAGAACCACCGACCTTCCGTAAGCCAGCTGGATGACTTCCTCACATGACGAATTCAACACCCCGAGTGAGGCTCGAACCCACATCGATGAGGGGCCAGTGGTTTGAAGTCAGCGACCTTAACCACTTGGCCACGGAGGCCCCGAGGACTATTTGAATCTGCCATTATGCGACTACCATTTTTTTCGCACCCTTTTCCTATTTAGTGTCTGTATGCCTTAACTCATTCTAGGTGGTGCCTTAATTCATATTATTTTGAAAGTAGCTTAACATCTTGATAGTTATTGTATCAGATGAATCACATAGAATAAACATATCAGGCACGATGGCATTACGTCGTGTATTCATGTCTCTTTTGGGCCTGACATACAAGCATTTTAACTCCTGTAATAGTGAAGATAACTTCTTCAGTTTAAGTAAAAAGGTAAAATATTGTTCTTCAAATGTGTATTGTTTTGCGTCCCTACCCCTTTCGAATAAGAAAGAGTATAGTTTTGCTTATATTGGCCGGTCGTTCCGTACCTAGGTCAACCAGTTGGTCGTTAGGTCGATCCGTCCGTCCGTTCGTTCGTCGTTAGACACTTTTCCTATCCTATTTTTGAGTATCTGTAGGTCAAAGGTTAAAGTCACAGTGACATTGAGACTACAACTAGTTCGCGATCAAACACTAGAGAATGCTTATAGCAGAGGTTAAAGGATCAGTCGATCAAAAATCAATGTCATAGTAAGTAGTAGAGACTTATAGAATCTCCGGCCAATAAACTGGAATTGCTTTGGCATAAGATCTTCAACTTTTATAGGACCGATAGGGTGATTGTCTTGTCTGCTGTCAATAAATTGCCCATATTGTCTATTATTCACAGAATTAGTCTTTAAATGTCATGTGGCGGCAGCAAAATGTCTCCAAGCCAAATATTTAAACCCAGTGTTATTATATATATATTTTTTTTATCATTTGGGATCATTGAGTTCATTTAACGCTAAATCACGCTTAAACCGATGTAAGTGGGATAAGTGGTTTTGCCTCATGGAAAGATTAAACCAAGCCTGATACTGTTTCGCTTGATTGCATTCTAAGCTTCTGAATAAATTATATCTGATCAATAGCTTGAGAACTTAATAACGTTATTGTCTTCAATCTATTAATTAGGAGACCAAATGCCAATGTCACAGTGAGCTTGAGAGACTACAACTAGCTTAGAAATTTTAGCTGTAAACCGCTTTACGTATGGCTCTCAAACGCTAGACAAACCCGATTGTTTAACCCTTACCCTGCTAAATTTCTACAATGGACTGGTCCATCTCTCAATTTAGGCAGTACCTTTTATTATTGTGTTCACTGGAAATTTACTGACTGAACAGCGAACAGTGCAGATCACGGATGTGCAGGCTGATCTTGGTCTGCACTGGTCGCAAAGGCAGAATCACTCGCCGCGAGCATGCTAAAGGTTAATGAATTATTGGTCTAGACGACCAACATACTTACGACGGGATACAGTATGGTGCAAACGTGTCGTACAAACATAATTTCTTTTGTGATATTGTTATAACTATTAAGACAGTCAATATGTTTATAGGAGTTGAAATCGAAGATCTTTTTGGCCTTCTATGGATTGTAGACGGGTCTGAAAACAGGAAAGCCACATTCGTGTAACCGCTGTATGCTAAATGCAGTAAAATTTTGTTTAACACAAACTTCATTGCAATAAAGGTAGTTCTGGGCGCACTTGTTCGAAACTTGAACGGGCTGTTAAACTAACCGCCTGTAAAATTTTGATTCAAGTAACTAGTCTTGGTGGGAAACACTAATACCATGTTATAGTTTTACTGTAAAGGCATTTCAGTGTTTATATTCATTAATTCATACATTTGTTTCTCTAAGTTTTCTAAAATGTTCAAATATAACTCTAAAAGTTAACCAGCCGTAGCTTAATCGCCTGTTAAAATTTTTAACAACTTGCCCCTGAACGTTGGCGCCAATTTGTTTTCTTCAATAACCTTGGTTTTTTAAAACTTCAGAACATAATTACGATAATAATTGTCTTACTCTCGATAACAGAGAGAGAGAGAGAGAGAGGGAGAGAGAGAGAGAGGGAGTAATAATAATGTTATAAATTTATAGCAGTTAATAGTTAATAGCAGGGTGGGATATTTGTTAATAAACTTAAGCAATTCTTGTCCCTGTTTCAATGTTACACACAGCCGCGAAAAAGATATTTATTGACAGTGACTGTACATATATTTTTTCTGTGATTTGGTTATTGTATTAAAGCAACTCACTAATGAACAGCCTTTGTAATAGAAATACAATGTATTTTATAAAAATGTTGGTTAAGTATGTAGCATGCTTGGTAATCAAGGCAGAACCATAGCCGTGATAGTTAACACACCCGCCTGTCCCCCAACAAAATCAGTCGTCAACAATATTTTTCTTACATCCCGCATGACATTTTCAGTGCACGCACATAAAAGTAGCCAAATATTCATTATAAAACGGAAGAATCAATTTTACCAAGAATAAAGGTACCATTACTCCTTCTTAAATCAAATAAACCTGCATGAGTTATTTAACAAATTATTTACACAAATTGTTGTGAGCTCGAAAATAGTTTGATTTCTTTTGCAATTATTGGCTTTTTAAGTACTGACGTTTGTTGAACTACCGGTATTGTATAAGTTTTGAGAGCGGCCTCGTCGTTATATCGGACAAGCACAATGCACAGTCCGTTACATGTACACGTATATACACATATCATTTGCATATGTTACATTCTGACAAAATAGCCATTACAGGTGATTAATATTTCACAATTAGAACTACATTTTATGCCTATTTAACTGGTGTCAACAGATTTTCATGCCATCATTAAAAGGTCGTTGAAAAGTGAACGTTACTTAAAAATCGCCGTCTGGAGGTTAATTAATAAAATGTCGAAGCCGTTATTTTTGGTGTTTTTGGCTTTATTTGCCACGGTGATATTGTCTGATTTAGTCTCAGCAGGTAACCGCTATTTTATAAATGCTGCATTTTTAATTTGTATTATTTAACAAGAATTGTTTTTAAATGCAATTCAGTTATAGTACAAAAATGTGATGTTTTCAGAACAAGTTCTAATCACCATTTCAAAAAAATAACACGTTGCGTTTAATGTCAATATATATTAGATACGCATTGTGCTTGTGTAAACTGTATTCAAAAACAACAACTCTTATCCGTTTAAGACTGAAACTTAAATTCTAGAAAGGGCAGATTTTCAAATTATCATAACTTTGTTTATAGAATAAATACTTATGGTTTTGCAGAGTTGTCTTTAGCTATAAGATATATAATCATCCAAAGTTTAAGTACATTCTGTGCTAATATTAAAACGACAAAGCAGAACGAAAACATGCATTTAGAATCAGACTTTAAATCTCAACGAAAACGAATCGTCTATTTTGGAAGAACATGGTCCAGGAACTGTTCATGCTTAAATATATGAGCCGCGCCATGAGAAAACCAACATAGTGGGTTTGCGACCAGCTTGGATCCAGACCAGCCTGCGCATCCGCGCAGTCTGGGTAGGATCCATGCTTTTCGCTATTAGTTTCTCTTATTCCATTAGGCTTTGAAAGCGAACAGCATTGATCCTGACCAGACTGCGCGGATGCGCAGGCTGGTCTGGATCCATGCTGGTCGCAAAGCCACTATGTTGGTTTTCTCATGGCACGACTCAATTATAATGATATTGAATACAGGTTAATATTCTGAACGATTAATTGTTGTTACCTCTAACTTTTATCTAGATGACGAAGACGTTAACATTCTACTCATGCCGGGGACACAGGTACATGCTCCACCTCCGCAACCACCGCCGGCATCTAAATTTAATTTCAAAGTACGTCTCGTGACAAAAATCCGTTACAGAAACGTTAGACTTGTCAACAGAAACGGATAGGAAGAAACAAACAGAATTGCTACTGGACAACAAAGAATTTATCAGGTAGACTTTGCATTAGACTTCAAACTTTTCATGCTAGAGAAATCCTATAAAAACAAAACAAACAAAAAACTGCTGTTATGCAGAGTCTAAATACCAAAAAGGAACTGAATCAAACTTTGAATATATTCTTTGTTACGTGCACATGCTGGTTTCACTTTTACTAGTAATATGACCGCGGCAAGATAACAAAATCTGACTGTATTGCCTTTAACAAATACGTTTTGAATATGTATTGAAATTCACTTTAACAACGAATACCTATATTTCACGTATTTTAATCATAAATGTGTCATAGTACTACCTATTTAAGGTAGTGGACCCGTAATGACAGTCGACAGATCAAGTATTCTCCGTATTTGACTTCGGTATTCTCCGGTTTGTACGGAAACCAGTATGCATGTTGAGCTACATTCACATCCGAAGAGTTCCGAATTTTCTTAGTAGACGGAAATTACCGAAAGTCATTATGGGTACATTACCTTGAACTAATAGAGCTGTACTATAACCCCTGTTTATAAATGCATTTATTTGTAAAACATTGTGATCAAAGGAATACCATTCTATCTGCATGGTAAAATATCGAACAGACTCTTCCACGCTTTTATATTACATATTAACTGTATTTACCTGTATTGCTAGACAGATCAGTGTAACAGACTAAATATCGAATGGCACGTGTCTTAGGCGCGGCAGTAACCTCTCAAGCCGAATACACCAAAGTTTTTTTGTTGTTTTTTTTTTTGTAATCCGCATTACTGTGCTAAAATTGTATATATTTCTTTTGTAGGGAAATGGACATTTGGAGCAATACGCCACTGTTTGAACTCTGCTTAACAAACAGTTAATCTATATGTTGAAAATGTTTTAAGTAATAAAAACAAAATGTGAAAATGTCATTTGTAATATCTCTAATTTCTATTGTCTCATATATTATATCAGTATTTTTTAAAAAAAGTTGTTGTACATGTTGTAGGCCGTTTGCTATTTCCTAGGGTATGTCCCGTCTACAATCTGTATGACTTATAATTACAAGTATTAATAATATCAGTATATCAATATGATACCATAAAAGATATGACACACAAGGACTTTCATATTTTATAAGTTGCAACACTGGTATTTGTAAAAGACATCGAGCAACCATGAATCACTAATTAATAAGGAACCTCAACGATTAGGGTTCTCTTTTAGGTAGTGAGAAAAACAAAACACTACCAGATTTATCATTACATGTCAAACATCAACTTGAAGACTTACAAACACAGTACAACAATATAACCATCTATCAATTGTCCCTTTCGAAGGAACTGTGAACTTTTACGAACTACTCCCAACGCGTAAATCTTACAACTAAGTATTGATGTTTGGTATTTAAAACAACCAATTAGCCAAAAAATAGAACTATCTCATTTAGTCTTCGTGTTTTAAGTTTTAGATTTCTGCCATTCAATAGGAGTGAAATTGGGCTAATGTAACAATTTTGAAGTGAATAAAGCTTGTTTTAATGAATTTTCACCGCTTATGTTAATTAAGTTCCTGAATTTCGAGATCGTTTGTGCGTGATCTGCTTGTAATTTCCTCGCTGCTGTTGGATTTTACCTTTTTCTCTCGTATAATAGAGGCTAAATCCTTTGGCGCTGCGTTCAGGGCTGTGTCATTTAACTTTGCCTGTAGCAATCCGCTTTCAACATCTGGTCTGTCGTTCCCTGACATAGGTGCAGACATTGGACGGGAGTAGAACAAGTGCGAAGGATTGCCAGATTTTGATGTATCGTCCGTTTCTTGAAAACCTTTAACAGAGTATGTGCTGTCTGACTGTAGGTCGACATCATTTTCGATATCATCTATTTGTTCAATACTCTCGACCAGTGTTGATGCACTGTCTTTGTGTTTAAAACTTTCTCTTTCCGGAATATACGCTTCATATTCTTCAAAATCGTTCATTTTGTTTTCTTCACCTTCACCTTTAGTTTGACGATCGCTATTGAAATATGTTAAGTCGTTCATAGAGAATGCTTTTTTAATTTCAAATCCCGCCGCATTGATGGTATTTTTATCATTTTCGAAGTTAGTCATACTTTGCGTTCCTCCATTAGCGGTAATTTCTTCTATTTCCTTTTCGTTTGTCTTGTATGTGTCCTGTTGATTGACTGGACTCACTTCGACAATAGGAAGACCTCCGGTGTCAAAACTTTCTGTGCGAGTTATATTACCTATATTTAAAGAAATGAGATACATATTTCAACCTATCCTTCACATTAGAATACATTATTTCCTATCGTCAACAACTGATATTAAGAGACAGATCTTATTTGGTTAATTTTTTTAAACCAGGTAGAGAACTAACAATCGTGAACAGCAAACAGATAACAAAAGCTGTACAATAAAAGTATCTTTAATGATTTGCCGTGGTATATATATATTATATATTCAAGAAGTATCTACAAGTACTAATTGTACAGTATATTTGAATATCGCCTTGCTTATTCTTTGGCGCTAGAAATATATATACATGTATTTTCTTAGATTTGTATGCGATGGCTAAACAAGAGCACCGTAATGCGGAGCAACATACGCCCGAATGTATGACCTTTGACCCGTAAGTGTGACATTGACATTGAAGCGAGCCATCCAGAACATTCGCTCTGCACGTCGTCTCGATGTGGTGAACATTTGTGCCAAGTTTCTTTTTAAAATCTTTCAAGCAGTTCAAGAGTTACTGAGCAGACAGTAGTCATAATATGAGCCGTGCCATGAGAAAACCAACAAAGTGGGTTTGCGACCAGCATGGATCCAGACCAGCCTGCGCATCCGCGCAGTCTGATCAGGCTCCATGCTATTCGCTAACAGTTTCTCCAATTCCAATAGGCTTCAAAAGCGAACAGCATGGAGCCTGACCAGACTGCGCGGATGCGCAGGCTGGTCTGGATCCATGCTGGTCGCAAACCCACTATGTTGATTTTCTCATGGCACGGCTCATATAGTCATAGTCGAAACATAGTCATAATGACCTTTGACCCCTAAGTGTGACCTTAACCGTGAAGCGAGCCATCCAGAACATGCTCTGCACGCTGTCTCGATGTGGTGAACAGTTGTGTCAAGTCTCTTCAAAATCCTTCAAGGGGTTCAAGAGTTACAGAGCGGACACGAAATTGCTAACGGACGGACGGACGTACGGGCAGACGGACGCCGGGGGTATAACATAATACGTCCTTTCGGGTGTATAAAAATGTTTGTCCTTAACAACATTTAAACTTCAATCTGGATTAAAGTTGAAAAAATGATAAAGTAAGTAAAACCTTTTTTAAATTACGGTGATATAAATACATATTAACGTAGAAGTAGAATGCATGTGAAATAAATAAATACCTGATGGGTCAATAAAACTCTTAGAATGGTGACCAAAATCTTCTAAACAAAGGCCAGGGTCCCTTGCGTCACTTAGTGGAGGTTCAGACATCGTTAGGGAGCATTCATCGTCAGATGTGTGCTTAGTTTTCTTGTCCGTATATAAAATGTGTGACTTTATGGCTTCTTTCGTTGATTCGAGTACTTGTGTCCTCTCAAGGTTAATATCTCTCAGTTTCAAATTGTAAGACTTCATCAAGTGAAGGAAAACCTAAGTAAAGATACTGCAGGTTTTACAAACTTTCTCACAATGCTGAAGTTATATGTGAAAATAACATGAATCGTTCGCTTTTATATTGGAAGTATTTCATTAAATTAGGAAGGATTGATACATAAAATGAAGTCATAGTTTGCCCACTCTGTTTGTAAGATACCGATAATCTGAAAAAAAGTCCTTTGCCGTTTTCGTCAACTCCTTTAAATCAGTTGTTTTAAATCGCTGCATTTGATTCAAACAACAATATCATTACGAAAAAGCTCTTCACATTCTCAATACTGTACATATTGAAGCTAAATTCTAGATTAAAACTGAGAGAGTTTATAAATTTTGCCAAGGCACGACAAGAGCGGTTCGTCGTTGAGAAAAATCGTTTTCATTACATTTTTGCTGCAACTATGTACAAGTTTTTATAGTTTGAACATTTACCCAAGAGAACAGAAACTCTGGCAAGAAATCAAGGAAAACAGTCATGTTGACACTGATATGTAATTTGAACGAAATCATCTTATAAAAAACAAAAACAAAAACCTTTCATAAACCGCAAGGCATCAAGACAGATGCTACTTACTTGACCAGTTTTATCGGTGATACCAGTGCATTCCAAATCAAGCATTTCCAGGTGCGTTGCTCCTGGCAGCGCTATTGCGATGCAAGTCGCTACCGAATCACCTATATCGTTGTAGTCAATTTCCAGAGATCTTAGACATGAACCGGAGGCAAGAGCCATGCCCAACTTTGTCCATCCGTCCGATGATATCCCTGGATTATGACTAAGGACAAGATGATGCAGACCTGTTAAAAAATATTACTAATTTCATTATTATATGCAACAGGGTGAGAACAAAATGTGCAATTTGTCCTGGGCTCGAACCCGTAACCCTCGCTTATAGGGTGTGTACTCTACCGACCGAGCTAACCTGCTCCCTATCACATCTTCCAAGTCCGTACCGTGACATATATATTATAACATACGTTACTGCATGGAACAAATGTGTCCCCTTCTAAATTCTACAAACAGTTTAATATAGATCTAATTTAAAAGCAAAATACAAACTTTTGTTTTACAGTATAAATAATACATGCAGCGCCCTTTGAGAAGGTTTTAAAATGTGCAGTAAAACAATAAATTTAGAACGTAAGCAAAGTAAAAACGTTGGAATTATCCCAAAACGTTTAGCGATAACATTGAGACATACTAAAGACGTCCATATCGAAACAATTGTCGAATCACATATATTATCTTATTAGCATGGCAGGGCATATTGTGATGAAGTGTACACGTACGAACCGTGAATGTCTTTGCTTTCTTTAATGAGACTGCAAATCAATTCTATTCCTTCGTCACCAAGGTTACAGTCTCCAAGGTCAAGTGTCATGATTCGCGGGTGCCTTTTAAGATGATGATACAACGTTTTGAAGTCGGCATCGGGTATATTATTGCCATGTAAACTGAAATATAAACAAGAGTGCCAGAATGTCACAATATACGTCCGTCACAGCAAATTTCTTTACACTAGCACCTGTATTTGCAAATGGAATTTTTATTTTGTGGTTGTTTACAATGCTTTTTTTTTTTAAATTATTGATTATTGTTACTCTTTTGTTTTCCTTAATCCACAAAAAAACTCCTTACCAGGTAGAGATACCTTAAAATACACCTAAAATTTTAAAGTAACATCTATGTTGTACCATAGAAAAGTGGTCTTGCTTTTTCCCTACGGTCAATTATAAAAAAGTTACAATGTAAGTTATTTATAGTAACAACTAAGGGAAGTTATTCTTTAAAAAAAAATAATCCAAGAAATTTTCAAACGGGCGTATAAAAAGCACCCTGTGGAAATGTAACCACATGTAGGCGTTGAGTCTTCCGGCTTGCAGTGATTGCAAACTCGCATTCTTATTTGACGCATTGTCAAGCGCATTTTATTGATTTGACAGTGCCGACCCAAAACCCCGTAACTGCAGTTTGGCGCATTTTTCTTTGATAAATTTCCCCCACTCGTTTTCTACCTCTCAATATCTAGTTATTCTCTTTAGTTTTACGGTGTTCCGATAGGACTAGCGTATTGTCGATTTGCCGACACCTGCATAGCTAGGGGTGATATTAATGTAGCATTATGCGACAGCACGACAATACGATGCGACGGCGCGACACGCAATCTGACTAAAGTACTTGATCTTCTAAACGAAGATCTGAGAACGACCCATTCACATTCGACTTCTGTATATTTTGGATTTCCATTATTGCTATTTTTATGTTATCCAATCAGGCGACTTGTTCGATTGTCAAAGAGTAAGAAAAATATGCAGTTATTCCAGAACTCGAACCCGGGACCCCTCGCTTACAAAGCAAGTGGCCTACCGACTGAGCTAACCGGCTATCTTATACATTACGACATAAGAATTGTAAATATCAAAAGTCAATGCTAGAAGTAGATTTGCAAGATGTTGTAAGCTAGGCTCTGATTGGCTAGTGAAAGGGCCGTCAGAACGAGGCAATGAATAGGTCGTTTTCAGATCCTATGCGTAGCGTAATAGGAGATGTACTTTAGTCAGATTGGCGCGACACGTATATTGCGTTGTCGCATAGTATTGTACTGCTGTCACATCGTGTTATCGTGCTATTGCATCGTGTTGTTGTGCTGTCGCATCACGTTATCGTGCTGTCGCGGTCGACAGTATGACATTAATATCGCGCAATAGTATTGTGTTGTTAGGGTGTCGAGGTTGACAGTACGACGGTACGACATTAATATCGTGTTATCGCCTTTCAGTTAGACATGCGCACTAAATCTAATGTGTTATTATTACTGTAGATTTGCTTCAGTAGAAAATTCGCAGTACATTTAAAGTAAAGTGTCGATAATGTGCAGCGGCAGTCGAGCTAAAATGTAAGAGGTAAGGATTCTTTTGCGTCATCAAAAATTAAGTCGACAGACCTGAAAAGCGAACCCTGCCTGAAAAGTGAAAACCTCTTAAAATAACATTTGTCTTGGTTTGAAATAAGTACTTTCCATTCCAAAATACTTTTCTGAAACGGAGACTCAATAAGACGGAACCTTTCCTTTGGTCCTTACACATGTACTCAAGGTTTGACAGTGTTTATTATCTTACATTGCGAAACAGTGGGTCCCCGTGGTCGAGTGGTTAAGGTCACTGGCTACGAATCACTTGCCCCTCAGCGCTGTGGGTCCGAAATGTCATTTGGGGGTATAAAATAATTTTCATTTTAAAATTTGTGGTTCTACTTAGTTGACCGTCCGTATACAAAATAATTACTCACCAGGGAGAGCTTATAGCTTTCTACTCAATCCTATATGTTTGTACATTTAACAATTTACTGTAACAATCATCATTATATCAACAAAATACTGTTTAAACCAAAATAATTCCTGGACGAACACAACCGTCGATAGCTGGAGATCAATGTGACTTGAAAGTCTAAACTTCCAACAAGCAACTAGAGAGTTTCCAGAGTTTGCAGTGGTTACACAGTATTATGAGTATATTGAATCCATTCAGTAGATATTTTAGTCGGCAAATATGAGGATTATTTTACAAGTTTACCTTCTTATGAACTGAGCTACTGCTTTCACTTCGCTGTGATTCTATTTCATAAGGTCAATAAATGATCTATATAGTTGAGAGTTCAATTGATAGACTCGTCTGCCGATAAGGGAAATCAGCATGATTTTACTAGAATGATTTAGAGGTAGACTCTAAAATTTTCAAAGATAGAAACACATTAAATGAGCCGTGTCATGAGAAAACCAACATAGTGGCTTTGCGACCAGCATGGATCCAGACCAGCCTGCGCATCCGCGCAGTCTGGTCAGGATCCATGCTGTTCGCTAACAGTTTCTCTAATTACAATATACTTTAAAGGCGAACAGCATGGATCCTGACCAGACTGCGCGGATGCGCAGTCTGGTCTGGATCCATGCTGGTCGCAAACCCACAATGTTGGTTTACTCATTGCGCGGCTCAATTATTATAATAAAGTCAGGGAATCAGTTGTTAAGTCCTTCAAATATGCAAAAATTTTACAAATACGAGATTTATGATAGTTTTGTTTATACCAATAATACGAGTCTTAACATTAATTTAAAGTTGTTATCTGCCAAGAATGACAACTCTTACCTTAGACAGAGATGTCTATATTGCTAGTAGTTTACTTCCCTTCTATTACAAATTTGGACAAAGAGAAAAAAAAAAACCCATATAGAATACATTCATATGCGTTGAATTTACCCCTTAAAACTGCTTCTTATGTTTTTGTCAGCTTACATATGGTAAAAAAATCACTTTTAACATTAAATACCAGTAAGTATTTTATAGTAAAATTGTCACAATAGAACAGGGTTTTTTATACAGGTTGGATTAGTATAAAGATGCAATTATTTAGATCTCTATTTCCTATACCTATAGAATGGCATGGTTGTTGCGTGGCGGCTTGTCACACAGGCGGCTCGAGTTCAATACTTCGGCGACTCACTTTTTCATTGAAAACTTTTGAGGTGCACCTATAGTCATTTTATTCTTTTAATGTTATTTTACAAAAATATCATAAAGTTAAGTGGTTTCTGGCCAGTTGTGTTAGAAGATGCCTGGAATCAGAGTCCAGAGTACAACTTTTTTTAGCCAAGGATAAGATACAATTATAACTTTTTTATACAGCACAAGTATCTATTATGTATTCTATAAAATAGTTTATATTTACATGAAAAAAAGATTTCCATATTTCTCCACTTTATCTACATCTTATGAGAAGATATGGATTCAGATATTGCTATGTTAAAGATGAAAATCCATAGCATAAAATACTAAACAAGAATTTGTTTTGAGACTCTGACGGCTATCGAGTCAACAACCACAAAAAAATAAATACTGCAATGCATATACTTACCTGTACTGTCACGGCTATTAACGTGTTACACTTTTGTGTTGCCAAGATTGATTATTATCCCATATATATCTTATTGAATAATACTGATTTGTATACATTACCTAAATATTAACTTATATACAAAGGTTAAACAAAACAAGGGAATCCGGACCGAAGCATTACGTGTTGATTCTGTTGATAATTCATATACATTACAACACTTCCATGAATGAAAGAAAAACTACATATACTCACTGCAAGCCAACAAGAGATGCATTCCTTTCAATAGTCTGTGCGAGACTTTGGACTCTAAAACTGTCACGTATTATGCCGATATTTAGTGCAAAGTGTCGCAACGTGAGACTTGTACACGCCCCTACCGCCTTTGTTACCTTCTTAAAGTCCTTATCGGTAAAACTGCAGTTCCTGAACGAAAGCATCTCTAGCCTTTCTTTTTGTAGATCCTCACAAATTTTCCTGACCATTTCTGTTGAAATATTTTCATTTTCAAACACAGACATTCCCTTCATCTTCAATTAAGTTGGCACGATTTAGCATCCTACTGAGAACATTTTCCTCACCTAAAATTAGCACTCAGTATGATATTCTCGCTGTATACTATAATATATTGTCGTAGCTTAAAAACAGTAAAAAAGATTTTTTTATATGCTATTATTCTGTCATTGCACAGAATGTACTAACATTTTCAGAAATCATTGTATATAAACAGCAGCGCTTGTTTCTAATTATACTGTTAGTACTTTGCAGAGATACAGTGTTTTATTGATTATCGTTGATTTTTGGATTCTGGCTGCAGAATGCATTAATAATAAAGGAGCCACAATGATTATTAATTTGGATCTGCCAGATTATCGGAATTTTTCTTCAGGTATACGTTACTGCCTTAATTTCTTTTAGATATTGACCAAGATGTTGTTACGTTCTTACCGTATTTTTTTCACAACCATAAATTTCATTTTAGAATATGTTTTTACTAACAAGGTTTAGCTAAGGCAAATAGAAGATACCGCGCTTAAAGTAAAAATCCAGCTGTAATAGATGTGTTTGTGTGTAAGAAGGGCAGAGGAAATTATACCTTTTAACCCAATATACCAAACTCTTCCTGTTACCAGTACGAAATAATAACTTTCCAAATACGACTTTTCTTATTTTGACTGGGGCAGTCCTTTTAAGAAACGTCAAACTGCACGCAGGAGTTGCTTCCCTTCAACTTCAGAAATCGCTACCAATGGTAAGGGAGATCACTGCGTAGAGCATTGAAGAAAAGAACTATTATTTTATTAGTCCAGTTTCTTTATTTCTAAACCATCAGCTTCAATACTTATGCGGCATTATCGTTAATTTAACACATTTAAATGCACAGCAACCAAAAATTGCTTTTATAAAACATTCACCAGTGCAGTAAGATGCGTATAATGCCACTATTACTGGCTTCAGGTTACAAAAACCAATATTTTTGTTGGGCTTGGAATCACACCGACAAGATTTAGATCAAATGGTGAATTTTCCAGCTCCAGCTTTTCATGATGGATGAATACCCCAACTGTCCCTCCGGAATTATTTCAGACGTTATAGTTAGACGTTATTTCGGCCCGCGTCGGTGGGACGATATTACGATAGGTATTTTATATGAAAATCTATGATAAAGTCCGAAAATCACGGTTGTGAAGAAAAGACACTTGATTAAAAGTTTCCCGCCAAGGAATAAATTCTTTGCATCGGACCGGCAGCTGTGCTTAATTGTAATATGAAGACACTCCCCCAAGAATAAATTCTCTGCATCGGACCAGCTGCAATGCTTTATCGTCATCTGAAGATCTATTCAGGAATAAAGTCTCTTCGCTGGACCAGCTACTCTGCCTAACTGTGACCTCTCTGTCTATGTCTCTTTGTATCTCTGTCGGTCTCTCTCCTGTGGGGCTCAAAAATTCCGAGCTCTCGATCCGGAGGCGAACGCTCTGCCACAGAGCTATCATGGCACACGATTCCACTTTCAGTGAAGTAATTTTGTCTAATGGTAGAGCGTCCACCTTCGGTGCAAAAGGTCGCGGTTGCGTGCCAAGGATGTAAGGGAATTCCAAAGCACTATGGTGGCTGGAAAGAAAGAGTACTTATAGTAATTACAGGGAGTGAGGATCTGAGTATAGGAGTGGGAATGCATATGTCTTGTTAGACGGGATGGGGTGCTGACATAGGGAGGGAGTGGTACAGCAACCAAACCATTCACTATTTTGTAGAACATATTATAAGGAGGCGTGAATCAGATCTCCTATTTTCAAGGGTACACCATCTCAGCTGACTTAGCATGTCTGTGACACTGCTATAAGGGGAGTAGTCATGATTAACCCATCGCGCTGCCCTCCGCTGAATCATTTCGATCTGGTGAATGTTTTGTTGGGTATAACCCTTACCAAAATATCAGGCTTCCGGAGAACGTTGCGGCAAATTTGCCGCAAACGTTTTGGTGAATTTGCCGCAAACTTTCTTTTGGCAAATTTTTACCATGCAAATTAGTTTGCGGAAAATTTGCCGCAAACAATTAATGCAAATGAATATGCAAATGAAGTTTGCAGCACATTTGCGGCAAACCTAATTTGCATGGTAAATGTTTGCCGCAAATTCGCCAAAACCTTTCTGGCGAACTTCTGGCAATGTTCTAGCGAGCTTTTGGCAAACTATTTATGCAAATTAGTTTGCGGCGACTTTGCAGCAAACAATTATGCAAATTTGTTTGCCGCAATTTTGCTGCAAACTTTTGGCGCTAAAGTAATAGATCTGTTGTTTTTGAAGAACAAAGGATATATTTTCAAGAAAAGTAAGAAAGGTCTATTAAATTAGCAAAATATCATCTGCTAATAATGATTTATCTTTTCTAAATAATTATAAAGAAAAACTACAAATGCACAAGATCATTATGATAAAGTATGTCGTTAGTAAATATATTTTATGCTTACATGGGTTTGAAACTCTTTAAATATTTTAAAGGAACCGTTGTGAAAGCTGATAACTGATTTGCAAAAATTTCCTCTGTGCCCCAATGTTTTAATAAATCTGCAGATTCACTAAATTATTTATTGCAATCTATTGTATCTAATGGTATTTAGGTGACACATGTCTGAAATAAACAATGGCTAACCGTATAAAAATCATTCTGGTTTTGCATGCGTAATAATGTGAAAACTAACATAACATCGCAACATTTATCCGCAGAATAATTTGAATTAAACGCAGTATACTTCGGTGATTTATCCATCTTTTTGTGGAAGTCTTTGTTTAGTAAAGATACATAAATAATTCATGTTAAACATCAATGTTCAACTACTGTTTGGCAGTTTGAAAATGGAGCCAAACTCTATGCAGCCAATAAAAACAAAGAAGAAGTCATGTGATACTGTTCTGGCAGTCCTCTGGAGAACTTTCACATCTGGTAAGATAATTAAAAGATCATACGGCGAATGTTTTGGAGAAGAAAATATAGATAAAAGATTCTTGTGACGTTTTGGTGAACAAAATCATGTGATAAAGTTTCTGGCGATGTTATGGCAAAGTCTCAATTCAGTAAAGTCTGTGGTGAGTTTGCAGCAAAGTCACCGAAACGTTTGCCGAAGGGTCACCGCTACCGACGAACTCCTGCAAATATTTATTACTCTGTTCTGGTAAACTAAAATGTTTGCGGCAAATTTACCGCAGTGTTGCGGCATTTGCCGCAAACTTTTCATTTCAGGGAAGGGTTCCAAACGCAGCTAGCATATTCCAGCTGTGGCCTGACTAGGGCTTTATAAGCTACTTCTCGAACTTTTATGTTTTTGCTTGTGATATTTTGCTTAATGAAGTTAAGTGTTCGGGTAGCTTTGGACGTGACTAAATTGATGTGTTTATTCCAATTAAGATCTGAGGATATAGTGACCCCAAAATACTTTGCATCAGGAACTGTTTCCAAGACTTGGCCATGGAGTGTATACTTTGATTTGAAAGGTTTTTTTGACCTTGTTATATTCATAAATGTGCATTTTGAGGGGTTAAACTCCATGTCCCACTTACTTTCCCATAACTGTAACCTATTTAAGTCTTGCTGGAGGATGTTTTGTTGGGCAGGACTTTTTACAGTTAAATAGACAGCAGTGTCATCGGCGAATAAGCGAACCTGTGAAATCATATTTTCAGGCAGGTCATTAATGTAGAGTAAGAATAGAAGGGGGTCTAGGACGGAGCCCTGTGGGACTCCGGACGTTACTGGAACTTCCTCTGATGTTTCACCATTCACAAGGACGGATTGGTGCCTGCCAATCAAGAAAGACTTGACCCATTGCAACTTGGTGCCCTGAACACCATGTTGATGAAGTTTGTATAAAAGTTTCAGATGGTTAACCTTGTCAAATGCTTTAGAGAAGTCCAGAAGGATTAAGTTTCGAGACAGATCTTCTACAAGTTCGAGTAACTGAGTTTCGCATGACCTTTTCTCTCTGAACCCATGCTGTAGGTCATAGAGGATATTGTTAACCTAGAAATGCTTGGCAATATTAGAGGCTATCGATGTGTTCCAGTAACTTACAAAGAATACAAGTTAGGGAAATAGGCCGGTAACTTGCAGGATTGCTTTTGTCGCCATTCTTAAACAGGGGAGTGACATTGGCCTTGGACCAGTCAGCTGGGATAGTGCCCATGTCAAGGGATCTTTGAAAGAGCTTAGTGACTAGTGGTGAGATTTGTTCACTAAGATTTTTAAGAAGGATCGGCTTTAGACCATCGGGACCACGTGCTTTGTCTATTTTGAGGGACGAGAGGAGTTTCTGAACACCATTTATGCCTATAGTGACCTTTGGCATTAGGGGATATTTTGGCTGGTAATCAGTTGCTATAGAGAGTAGAGACTGCACTTTCATTTTACAGAGTTGGCCCAATGACACTGGGGTGAATACAGATTGGAATGGACGATTGAGGTTATTGGCCTTCTTTTTATCATCCGTATGAAGTTGACCTTTTTCTAGAAGAGGGGAAATGCCTTGGGAGTCTTGCTTGGCATTTTTGGCAAGGGAGAAATATTCTTACGAGAGAAGTTTTGACCTGTTTGGGGGTTATCCGAATCATCTTGACATTCAATGACATAATCTATGTAACTGTCATGAGCTTGTTTGATATTTTTTCTAACAAGATTTTTAAAACTTATGTAATGTTGTTTGACCTTTGGATTGATGTTATTTTTGACCATTTGGAACATCTTATTTCGTTTTCTAATCTGACGTTTAATGCTTAGGGTAATTCATGGTAGTTGAGGTCTTGAGCCTAATCTCTTTGTTGGAATGAATAGGTTCATACCTTCAGATAGAACCTCTTTGAATTCTGACCATAGGTCTTCAACATACCGTTTGTTATAACCTTTAAACAGGGAATTGGATTTAGACGTTATGAACTGCTGAACTTTTGACCAGTCTGCTTTTTTATATAAGTGAACTAGGCGGGGTTTCATTTTATTGAACGCAAACAAAGACAGAATAAGGCGCCAATGTTAAGATGTAAACTAGACTGTACTCTGGTTAAACTCTATTTTACAACTTCTCTATTTCAAATCTATTACAAAGTTTATTTTGGTGTATTTAGAAGTAGAAATAGAAGCTACGGCCCGGGATGACGGTATGAAACGGTACGGAACAGTAGAAAAACGCGCCAAGGGAAGTTACTCAAAGGAACAACTTCGGATCTCGGATTCAGTTAAAACTAAACTAAAAAAAATGCAGGTTAACTGAGTTGTCACACCGTAGTATTAGGTCAGAAAGATTTGTCACTATGTAGCCACATACTGACAAACTGTTTTAGGCGAATTATCATTTTAGCCTATTCTCGATGACTGACTAAATGCACTAAGAACAGACTATAGGTCTAAACACTGGCCCCTCCAATCGCTCCTCCAACCCCTATAAAAATATGAATCACATTAAATCAAATGAAAAAAATTCCGCACATAAACAACGGCTTTTTCACCATTTATATGTTAAAAATACTGCGTAAAATACTCTCAATGGGCCTCAACAGCAAAACAAGGGCCCTTCATCATGTAGCATATTTCGACACATATTCTGTCCAAAATATGTAATGATCCACTGATGTTCAATTTACTAACAACGCACAGCCATTTATTGAGGTTTAAAAAAATATCCCCTGACTCAACTGCCCGTGGCCGAACAGAGACAACTATTTTGAGCTTAACATTTTGTGGCAAGGGCCGTGGTTTGTGCTGCGCTATGGGCGATCTGTATTTTCAACTTATTAGGGATTTATACTAAATTGAAGAAAAATATTAAATATTATATTTGATAAAACATGGTGCACTAACCCTGCCCTGCCAAAAAATTTTTAATGCTAATATACACTCACATGCGGCGTTGACTTCAACAAGTATTTTTTTTGTGCGCTAAATTGATATCTTTTAAGGCTGCGCGAGTAACTGCTCAGACAAACTTCGCTGGGATCTTTTTAATTCGTCTGACAGAAAATCAGTTTAACAAATGTTAGTCTAGTTTTTTGAGCATAACGACTGTAATCGGAATTTCAAACATTTAAAAGGTAAACAGTTTGCAGATATGATATGTTTCATTGGTAAGAAACAAAAATTTTGACTCGACTTTACCATGGGGGATCTCCCTGTCGTAAAATCCAAACCTTATAAATTACAATCACGGTATATATCGATTAACTAATTGCAACGAAAATTCAAAGTATTTTTTTGTAAACCATGGGGCATTACAACAACTTTATGTAGTAAATATATGATATTATATTAAATGTCCAGATCATGTAAAAACTTGCATAATTTGACTGTGCGTACATTGAAATGCATCTTCGTGGCATCACAACGACCCTAATTAACTCTGACAGTGAGTTACATCGATTCTCGTATCGACATTATGGATAAAATCCCGTTTTCCGGTATTAACTACCAATAAACGCCCGTTCCCAGTTTTATGGTGAGGGGGGTAATCGGCCATTACGCTACATGGCGCTAGTGTTTAGATTATCCTTTTTTCAAGTTTTAAACAAAGAAAATGAATAAAAAAGTATCGCAGATTATCATTCAACATTGTTGTAATTAAGATGTAGCAAAAATATCCTCAAAATTTACTTTATTTTTGAAATTTTATATTTTATTCTACACTGCCGCTTCCGTGGCTCGATACCGAAGGTGTGAAATTATTTGCATTTTTCAAGGTAAACAGATTATTTTTGTAAAAAAAAATATTGCCGAGGTCGTAGAAAAGCATTTTCATTGTGAGAAATTAAGAACTTTCCTAAATCATTATCTTCTGGCAAAAATAATCGCTAATATTATACACGGTCTTTATATCGGTTAATCCCGCCAGCCCCCATGACCCTATTTACGGGAATACCGGAAAACTGAATGTCGATATGGTCAATATATTTGTTTACGTTGGCCACATCACAGAGAATTTTACAAGATACAAAGGTTGATTTAAATACCGATGAAACAGTTGTTTAGAGATAACAATCGTCATTTAAATCTTAAATGAATGCGCATGGTACCAGAGCTAAAACTATAAAAAAATATTAAAAGATTTGAGCCGCACCATGAGAAAACCAACATAGTTTGCGTTTGCGGCCAGCATGGATCCAGACCAGTCTGCGCATCCATGCAGTCTGGTCAGGATCCATGCTGTTACTTAAAGTGCACTATGTTGGTTTTCTCATGGTGCGGCTCATTTCATCTTATAAAACACTTGAAGGATCTTCACCCAATTTGATCTGTAGGACAATGTTGGGTGGTTAAAACTTCCCCTGTCAATACTCGATATATATCCCTGAAGTGGTCATGTACCTGTCAATACTGGTTGCAGATTGGTCAATATTGACTGTTAAGATATTTTGCAGAGTTTGTGGAAAATTAAATAATGACTGTTTTGAATCATTTTGGGGCTTTATTAAGGTGAATGCAGGCATTAATTATTATTTAGTTAAAGCAACCTAATCAATACTCCCAACTGGTCAGAAGTAGTTGATTGGTCAATACTGGTTGATACTGGTCAATGAACATTTTCTGTTAGATTAGATTACAAAGCTATATTATTTTACTACAAAAATGTCACAATAAGTGGAAAAACTGCTAATTTAATTGAACTTACTTTGTAGAAAGTATTTCATAAACTGTAGCAGTAAGCGTTTGATTCACAAGTGATAAATCAAATTGTTTTTACTGGTATCAGTAATTTAATGAAAACTTGCTATGAAGACATGGAACCTTACATTGAAGTGGTTTGTGCTTTGATAGCAATTGTCATATTGCTTTATTGACACCATGTCCTACAGTATACAATAGATATGTTGCTGACCTGTTTATCTAGTCACTAATTAGCTGGCATTAAGCAAGTGGTAAATTGAAACTGTCATGATCAGTAATCCCTAATAATGTATTATTCTAAATGTTTGAACCTGGTAACTTTATCTTTAAAAAATAAGTAAAGCGATCAAAGTATTTAATTGGCCAGTATTGACCACTACATAATAATAAACATGTACTGATCAGGGATGATAAGGAGGACCAAAATTTGAATTGACCAGTATTGTCCATTTCAGTGAGTGTAATTTATAGTAATAGAATCTTTAATTAATTTGAAATAAAGGCTACTGTAAGAAGATAAAAGCATTGAATAAACTACAAAATGTAGTATTGACCAGTCTTAAGTATTTCCAAAATAGAGCCTGACCAGGACACATTGCCAAGGACCAAAATTGAATTGACCAGTATTGAACTTTATACTTTTTAATGAATAAAATTTATAATAGTATTCAAATTGCTTTATTATTTTTATATACTATTACAGCCTGTGCGAATCTGTGAATGTAAAAGTGTTGAATAAACCAGTATTGACCACCCAAGAGTGACCATAGTACTGAATCGACCAGTATTGATCAGTTTTAACTAGTATTGACTGTCGGCCTGGTCAATACGCCTATTAACCGGCTTTTTGCCAACATTGCAGTGTAGGATCCTTGTAAGGATTTCTGTCACTTAACTTTTGTTCAAATGGTTCTGCATGACTGCTTTTACAAGCTGCCACTGAAAAACTAGAAAGACATTTTCATGAACTGTATAATGGATGTTCACCATACTTGGTCAGAATCAAGGTTTAAATGTCAGTCACGATCCTGGTCAGGTGAGCAACTTAGGCTAATTTGGGCCTCTTGTCTGTATAACAGAATAAACTTAAGAAACATACTGTATTTTACTGGATCTGTAGAACACCAGAAAGAAAATAATTCAACAGTTATTATGTCTCCCCCAGGAGACATATTGTTTTTGCCCTGTCCGTCCGTCCGTCCGTCTGTCCGTCCGTCCTTCCGTCCGTCCGTCCGTCCGTACGTCACACTTCATTTCCGAGCAATAACTGGAGAACCATTTGACCTAGAACCTTCAAACTTCATAAGGTTGTAGGGCTGCTGGAGTAGACGACCCCTATTGTTTTTGGGGTCACTCCATCAAAGGTCAAGGTCACAGGGGCCTGAACATTGAAAACCATTTCTGATCAATAACTAGAGAACCACTTGACCCAGAATGTTGAAACTTCATAGGATGATTGGTCATGAAGAGTAGATGACCCCTATTGATTTTGGGCTCACTCCGTCAAAGGTCAAGGTCACAGGGGCCTGAACATTGAAAACCATTTCCGATCAATAACTAGAGAACCACTTGACCCAGAATGTTGAATCTTCATAGGATGATTGGCCATGAAGAGTAGATGACCCCTATTGATTTTGGGCTCACTCCGTCAAAGGTCAAGGTCACAGGGGCCTGAACATTGAAAACCATTTCCAATCAGTAACTAGAGAACCACCTGACCCAGAATGTTGAAACTTGATAGGATGATTGGTCATAAAGAGTAGATGACCCTTATTGATTATGGGATCACTCCGTCAAAGGTCAAGGTCACAGGGGCCTGAACATTGAAAACCATTTCTGATCAATAACTAGAGAACCACTTGACCCAGAGTGTTGAAACTTCATAGGATGATTGTACATGCAAAGTAGATGACCCCTATCGAGTTTGGGGTCACTCCATTAAAGGTCAAGGTCACAGGGGCCTGAACATTGAAAACCATTTCCGGTCAGTAACTTGAGAACCACTTGACCCAGAATGTTGAAACTTAATAGGATGATTGGTCATAAAGAGTAGATGACCCCTAGCGATTTTGGGGTCACTCTGTGAAAGGTCAAGGTCACAGGGGTCCGAACATTGAAAACCATTTCCGGTCAGTAACTTGAGAACCACTTGACCCAGAATGATGAAACTTCGTAGGATGATTGGTCATGCAGAGTAGATGAACCCTAACGATTTTAGGGTCACTCTGTTAATGGTCAAGGCCACAGGGGCCTGAACATGGAAAACCATTTCCAATCAATAACTTTTTTTTTTTTTTTTTCAGCCACCTAAAGGTGACCCATTTATTCTCCCCGTAAATAGGTGAAGCAGGGGTCGGGGAATCATCCCCTACTGCACCTTACAATTATATATACATAATACTGTTATATATGCAAATTATGCAAATTATGCAAATAATATGTACATTTTAATCATTGATCATATATTCTAATCATTGGTATGTTTCACAGATATGAAAGTTTGAAAGATAATTCCATATCATATGCATGGAGAGAATTAAAATTCCATTAATTTTAGTAATAGAGTTTGGTGGCTGAAAGTAATGAAGAATAGAAGCCAAAAAAAAAAGAGAAGAGGCAGTGTGTGTCTGTGTGGTCACCTGTTTACACTGATGAATAATAGTAAAAAAAACTTAATGTCTTATGATAATTGTCATGGTCTGGTTATGTTTGAGGCAAGTTATCCAGCCTATACCCACATGCCTGCAAGATTGGCTTCAAATATTTCTCAAAGGTGTCTAGTCTGTTAGTGTTTTTGGCAATATGTTCATATGCAGTAAATGACCATCTTATCCTATATTTAAATGCTTTAATAGACAGAGGTATGCCTAATCTTTTTGAAGAGAAGATATAATATTTTGTTTCTAGAATTAGGATTAAAGTTCCAATATTATATCGTTTATCAATATTTAATACATATAATTCTTCCGAAAGGTTCAACTGGATATTTTTAGAGTGGAGCATTGATTTTATTTGTTCAAGGAATTTTTTAGTTTCTGGGCAACTCCAAAGCATATGAGTAATTGTCTCATCTACTGTTAGGTTGCATGATGTACATGATGGACTATCAATAATTTTGATCTTATATAAATATGATTTAGTGGATAAAATTCTGTGGTTTATTCTATACTGAAACCATTGTAATAATGAGCTGACTGGGAGATTGAAGGGGGATTGATAAATCTCTTTCCAAGTTTCGTTTTCTATATTGTAAGTGTTGTCCCATTTACCTTTAGATGTTGGTACATCATTATTTTTATTAAGAATATTGTAAAAATCACTACATCCTTTTGTGCTTTTAAAAAATAAATTTATTATGGGTGGTCTTATAGGATATGTTAGTTTTGTAACTCCAGTTATCTTCGGAATTTTTGATTTATATGAAGTTAATGATGCTTTAAATCCGATGTATTGTAAAAAGTTTAACTTTATGTTAAGTTTTTCTTCTAATTCTTTTAGAGTGTATATGACACCATTTTGATTTATAATGTCATTTACATAAAATAAACCATTTTTATACCAAGATTGGGAATTAATTGGGATTCCACCAATTTTAATATTTTTGTTATATAATAAAGGACTTGATAGAAAGTCAAAGTCCCCTTTAGGCACATATGCTTGTAATAATTTTGAGTACGACCGGAGTCCGTCCCTCCAGAAATTATTGGAAAGTGTGTCTATAGTTGCTTCACAATAACTTTGGCCAAAAATAAGTAATTTATTAAAATTAAACATATTATCCACAAGGAGTTTCCATTTGCTATTTTCTTTAAGTAATCTTCTAAGCCATGTTAACTTCAGGCTGTCCAGGAAAGCACTTAAATTTATCATATTGAGTCCTCCTTCTGAATATTGTTTTATAATAACTGTATTTTTTATTTTTGCTGGACCATCCCAAATAAAATTAAAAAATAATCTATTCAATTGTGCTATAATTGCACTGTTTGGGTTGGGTAGAGAGATAAATAGGTGAGTTAATATTGGGATCAGTAAAGATTTAATTACAGTGATCTTTCCTAGTGGATATAAGTATCTTCTTTTCCATATCTTTATTTTGTTTTCTATAATTCTTATCTTATCTTTAAAGTTAGTGTCAATCATTTTATCCAAGTCCACATGAAAGTTTATTCCTAACAGCTTAAAATTAGATTTACCCCACACTAATTTCCACTTTGTTTTGATTGTATCAGTGCTGTATTTTTTTCTACCTATCCAAATTACTTGAGTTTTATCAAAGTTGACCTTTAGGCCAGAGTATTGGGCATATCTAGCCAATTCTGAAAGAGATGCATTTAATGACTTAGCTGACCCATCTAATAAAAGGGATGTATCATCAGCATATTGTGAAAGTTTAAATTCAGTGTTGTCTATAACTATGCCTTTAATATCTTTATTATTACGAATTTTAATTGCTAAAATTTCTGCACATAAAATGAATATATATGGTGAAAGTGGATCGCCCTGACGGCAACCACGTCCTATATTAAAAAAACTTGAAAGATTGCCTCCTTGGTTAACCGCTAACATAGCATTTTTGTATAAAACCTTAATCCATGTTTTAATTGAGCTACCAAACTTAAAGAAGTCTAAAACATTTAAAATAAACTTCCATGATAATGAGTCAAATGCCTTAGCAAAATCAACTAGGAGAATTAAACCAGGTAAGTTGTATTGATCAGTGTGTTGCATTATATCATAGAGAAGGCATGTATTTTCGCCTAAATATCGGCCAGAGATAAAACCAGATTGGTCTCTGCTTATTAATTTATCCAAAGTTGATTTAATTCTGTTGGAAATGGCTCCAGAAGCAATTTTATACACACAATTAAGTAGTGAGATGGGTCTGTAATTAGTAAGCATTGTTTTATCTTTGTTATCTTTTGGGATGCAGGTAATAATTCCTTCTCTTTGGGTAATAGAGAGTTCACCTTTAGCATAACCATAGTTGATACTTCTAACTACAAAGTGACCAATGTGCTTCCAAAAAACTTTAAAAAATTCTGCTCCAAACCCAGAGCTTCCAGGACTTCGGTTGTTTGACATATGTTTTAGAAAAACTGAACATTCCTCAATAGTTAAAGGACCTTCCAGCATTTTTGATTCTTCATTTTCAAGTTTGGGGACATTAATTTCAGACAGTTCAATATCTAAATCAACATTTTCTAGTTCATCATCTCTACTAGAATACAAGTTTTCATAAAACTCTTTAGCTTCATCTAAGATTTCAAACTGATCTGTAATGATGTCCCCATTTGACTTCCTTAGTTTTGGTATTAATTTAGAAGTATAGTTATGAGTTTCAAGATTGCAGAAGAAATGGGAAGGTTTCTCTCCATCTTCGATTATTTGTGCTCTAGATCTAATTAAGTGACCATTAAGTTTATGTTTACGAATGTTGTGTAATTCTTCTTTTAATAATTCAAGTGATTGTATGCTATCATCTGATTCTGTTAAATTATGTTCTTGTTTTTCTATTTTGGATATTAATTCATTTTCTCTAACGTCAGTTTGCTTCTTTTTATAACATGAATAGGATATTGATTGGCCTCTCAATTCCATAAGTAATACTTCTAGAAATAATTGATCATTAATTGTAAATTGTATGTCCTGATCAGGAATATTGTTCAGATTATCAGGATTATAAATTGGTACTGCATACTGGGCCTTTATTTCTGAAATCTTTTTATTTATTACTTTTAAATATTCCGCATCAAGTAAAAGACTGTTATTATGTTTCCACAGGGGTTTGTGTTTAATAAATTTATTAAATCTTAAATTTAATATAACCATGGAATGATCTGACCTATAACTTGATTCTATAGAACACATATTTACAGTAGAAAGCAAATTTTCTGTTATCAGGAAATAGTCTAAACGACTCATTTTAAGTGGATTTGATTTTCGCCATGTATACCTTTTTAAATCGGGATTTAATTCTCTAAATGGGTCAATCAAATTATGTTCTATTTTTAAATTTGCTATTTTTTCATGTGCTTTTTTATTATTGATATGTTTGTAATTATAATAGTCTAAGTTTACATTCTGTACACAGTTGAAGTCTCCGCATAAAATTATATTACTATTATTAAATTGATGTGTTTGTTCAATCAGTATTTCAAAAAATGAAGGTGAGTCATTATTTGGGCCATATAGTGTGACAAGAGTTAATCTGTTATTATCAACAGTTAAGTCTGCAATTATGTAGTTACCATCTGGGTCAGATATATGGTTGTGTATTTTAAAATCTACATTATTGTTAAACAAAATACCCACACCTCTGGAGTTTGAGGATAAGGAGCTAAAAATGCATTCATTGTTGCCCCATTGTGTACGAATAAAATTTTCAGTTGCTTTTGTACAATGTATGTCCTGTAAACAATATATCTGACAATTTTTAGCTTTTAGAAAATTAAAAACATCTATTCGCTTTTCTGATGAGCCAAGACCTTGACAATTGACTGATAGAATTTTGATGTCAGTCATTATTATATAAAGCTAAAGTATTGTATAAAGGGACCACACAGATACAATTTATCAGCAAAAAATAAAACAAGTGCAAATATTGAAATATGTGCATATTTCCTACTTGCAGCTAAAATGAACAGATGATTTTTGGTTAAGTCTTATCGTTTTATCAAATTCACTTAAAAAGTGTTCGGAAAAAATTGACTTGTGGTTCATGATATATCATATTTTGCAAATCCAAACCATAATCTTAGTAAGAGATTTCTTATGATGCACAAACAGTTGATAAATGAGGTATATTTGAAACAAGTCTTCCTATACAAATATAACACCCCTGTGAACAGACAGTGAAATTGTTATTTTAAATCCATTGTTTAAGTTACTTAGAATAGATCTGTACGTATTTCATGTAAAAGACACTAGAGAACACAAATTTCAGAGAATTATTCCATGTCAATATTGATGTTTTTCTAAGGAGGCACACATAATAGTCATTGTTCATAATCCTTTGATGCAAGAAAATGTACTTAACAAGAAATTTTTTATGCAAACTGTATGTAATGAAACTATAACTTTGTACTTTTAAATTTGCACAGAAAGTCTTATAGTCTATGCAGATATGACCTCTGAGATCACATCATGGATGTCAAACTTTAATCTCTGGCCTGTCTTGGTTCTTCCATACACTGATCCATTGAAGAACCATGCTGAGTCTATGGCATCATGTTTGAGTAGCCGGGATATCAGCTGACCATTGGCTTTAGTCACATCATCGACCAAACGGGTACCGGTTGCCTTAAACTGGGAACGTTTTTTCATAATTTTGTTTTTTTCAGAGTTGTTCTGAAGTTTAACTAGCACTGGTTGTGTGTGTCCTGGTCTGCCTGGTATCCTGTGGATTGCCAGTATTTTTGAAGGTTCCAGAGTTATATCCTTCTCTTTAACAAGTTCACAAATTTTAGTTGTCAATGATTGTTCATTCTCTGAGGGGAGTACAGGAATGTCCATAAACTTAATGTTATTTTTTCTGCTGTATTGCTCGTTGTAGTTGGCCTTTTGGTCTGCAAGCTTTGAGCGATTATTGCAGGTTTCAATAGATTGTTTCAATTTCTCCACTGATGTTTTTTGTAGAGCTAACTCTTTTTTAAGTCTCTCATTTTCCTTTTCTACCATGTCTAGCTTTTTCATAATGCCTTTGGTTTGTTCTTCAACCTTGGCATTCACTGTGAATTCCATATTTTTATTAAAGTCATCTAAAATATCTTTGACAGCATTTCTTACAAAAGACTCAATGTCATCTTTTTTCATGAGGGTGTTGAGACACCCCCTAACTTCTTTCATTTCTATGGACAGATCATCTAATGTATGCTGCATTATGGATAACTCTTCAGCACTAGTGTTACACATTTCAGAGTTGGGCCTTTTGTTAGGTGGTGGGTTAACTGAGCTGCCTTTGTTGCCAGCTTGAGCCTCTTTCTTGCCCTTTGTCTGATCTGTAGTTTTGTTCATGATTACACACAATCAGTTTGTATAGGTAATTGTCGAACACTAACTGTATTTATATCCACTTTCTATTGGGGGTTATCTCAAAGTTGTGAAAAGTTAAGTCTTTTTGGCATGTAATATCCCTTGTTTGAGCTTTACAAACCAGTTTTTTCCATGTAACTTTTAATTTACTCCTAATTTTACAAAATCCTTTTCACAGAACACAGATCATACTAATAGTCCCTTGTTTCAACAGAATTTATTAATCATTATCACTACTAAATAGACTTTATAACCAAAAATATCAGAGCACTGAACTAAGCAAACATCTCTGCTCAATGCCCTGAGGCAAAAAAAAAAAAAAAAAAAAAAAAAAGTAGATGAACCCTAACGATTTTAGGGTCACTCTGTTAATGGTCAAGGCCACAGGGGCCTGAACATGGAAAACCATTTCCAATCAATAACTTGAGAACCTCTCGACCCAGAATGTTGAAACTTCATAGGATGATTGTTCATGCAGAGTAAATGACCCTTATTGTTTTTGGGGTCACTCCGTTAAAGGTCAAGGTCACAGGGGCCTGAACATTGATAACCAGTTCCGATCAATAACTTGAGAACCACTTGACCCAGAATGTTGAAACTTCATAGAATGATTGAACATGCAGAGTAGATGATCCCTTTTGATTTTGGGGTCAGTCTATTAAAGTTCAAGGTCACAGTGGCCTGTTCATGTAAAATCATTTTTTGGAAATAACTTGAGAACCACCTGACCTACAATGTTGAAACTTAATAGGATGATTGGACATGCAGAGTAGATGACCCCTATTTATTTTGAGGTCACTTGACCAAGGTCAAGGTCACAGGAGCCTGAACAGTGACTTGAGAACCACTAGGGCAAGAGTGTTAAAATTTAGCGGGATGACTGGACATGCCAAGTAGATGATCCCTATGGCAGCCAACCATCAGTGTCTCTTTGACTTTTGCTCCTGACCCCTATTGACTTCTTGCCTATAGGACTTTGCATTGGGGGAGACATGCGCTTTATTACAAAAGCATTTTCTAGTTTTTTTTTGTGTGTACTGTACATGTGGTGATGTACATTTAAGTACCTGTATCCCACATAATCTGATTACTCACAGCAGTACATAGTTAATTATATAGTTAGTACAAAATATTGCTGTGGTCACTTTGTTAGCAGTTTTCCAATGTCTTTCCCTCAACAAAATTTTCTTCATGCAGAATTATTCCATTGGTCTAATAAAAAAATGCCACTTTTTAGCTCACCAGAGCACAAAGTGCTCAGGGTGAGCTATTGTGATCGCTCACCGTCCGGCGTCCGTCCGTCCGTCCGTCCGTTGTCCGTCCGTCCGTCCGTCCGTCGTCCGTCCGTCCGTCCGTCCACACTTTCCTTTAAACAACATCTCCTCCTAAACCAACAGGCAAATTTTGATGAAACTTCACAGGGATGTTCCTTGGATGGTCATCTCTAAAAATTGTTCAAAGAATATAATTCCATGCAGAACTCTGGTTGCCATGGCAACCGAAAGGAAAAACTTTAAAAATCTTCTTCTCAGAAACCAGAAGCCCTAGAGCTTAGATATTTGGTGTGAAGCATTGCCTAGTGGACCTCTACCAAGTTTGTTCAAATCATGACCCCGGGGTCAAAATTGACCCTGCCCCAGGGGTCACTTGATTTTACATAGAAAAATCTTAAAAAATCTTCTTCTTGAAAACCAGAAGCCCTAGACCTTAGATATTTGACATGTAGCATTGCCTATTGGACCTCTACTAAAGTTGTTCAAATCATGACCCCAGGGTCAAAATTGACCCCGCCCCAGGGGTCACTTGATTTTACATAGGAAAATCTTCAAAAAATTTCTAAAAATAAAGCAGAAGGCCTAGGTCTTAGATATTTCACGTGTAGCATTGCCTAGTGGACCTCTACAAAATTAATTCAAATCAGACCCCCGGGGTCAAAATTGACCCCGTCCCAGGGGTCACTTGATTTTACATAGGAAAACCTTAAAAAATCTTCTTCTCAAAAAGCAGAAGCTCTAGAGCTTAGATATTTGACATGTAGCATTGCCTAGTGGACCTCTACTAAAGTTGTTCAAATCATGACCCCCGGGGTCAAAATTGACCCCGCCCTAGGGGTCGCTTGATTTTACATATGAAAATCTTCAAAAATTTCCTTAAAATAAACCAGAAGGCCTAGAGCTTAGATATTTCACATGTAGCATTGCATAGTGGACCTCTACAACATTTGTTCAAATCATGACCCCAGGGTCAAAATTGACCCCGCCCCAGGGGTCACTTGATTGTACATAGGAAAATCTTCAAAAAATTTCTAAAAATAAACCAGAAGGCCTAGGTCTTAGATATTTGACATGTAGTATTGCCTAGTAGACCTCTACAAAATTTCTTCAAATCGTGACCCCGGGGTCAAATTGGCCCCGCCCCATGGTGTTACTTGATTGTACATAGAAAAATCTTCAATATTTTCTAAAAATAAACCAGAAGGCCTAGAGCTTAGATATTCAACATGTAGCATTGCTTAGTGGACCTCTACAAAATTTGTTCAAATATTGACCCCCTCAGGGTCAAATTGACCCAGCCCCAGGGGTTACTTTATTGTACATAGGGAAATCTTCATAAATTTGCTTAAAATAAACCAGAAGGCCTAGATCTTAGATATTCGATATGTAACATTGCCTAGTCGACTTCTACAAACTTTGTTCAAATCATGACCCCCGGGGTAAAATTGGCCCCGCCCCAGTGGTTACTTGATTGTACATCGGAAAATTTTCCAAAAAATTTCTAAAAATCATCAGTTTGACATTTGAAACAAATTACTCTGGTGAGCGATCCAGGGTCATCATGACCCTCTTGTTTATTTTGTCTTTGAAGATGATGATTTACACGCTGCTCACACCTGCTGTCTTGAGAACAGTAGTAAGCGGAGTGCTTGTGCTGGTAGCTTTCCTTGTATATCGGAGATACAGGAGATGGGAGGCAGGGTTTAATGCATTCCCAGGAAAACCTATCAGTCACTGGTTCTTTGGAAATCTGAAAGAGGTAAGATTGTTTTTAGCTCGACTATATGAAGTATAAGGAGAGATATCCTACTCGCCCTGGCGTCGGCGTCTTTCCACGTCCCCACCTTGGTTAAAGTTTTTTTACACTTTCTCTTTTTTTCAACTTATCTCTGTAATTACTCGATGGATTTGATTCAAACTTGAAATACTTATTCCTCATCATCATCCACATCATCTGACATAAGGGCCATAACTCTGGCACCAATATTTCATGAATTATCCCCCCTTTCCACTTAAATTTTCAGGTTAAAGTTTTGATGCACTTTCACTCTATCTCTGTTATTACTGAATGGATTTGATTAAAACTTAACATAGTTGTTCAACATCATCACCCACATCATATGACACAAGGTGCATAACTCTGGCACCATTTTTCATGAATTATTCCCCCTTTTTACTTAGATTTTCAGGTTAAAGTTTTGGTGCACTTTCATTCTACCTCTGTTATTACTGAATGGATTTGATTCAAATTTAAAATTGTTGTTCAGCATCATCACCCACATCATATGACACAAGATGCATAACTCTGGCACAATTTTTCATGAATTATTCCCCTTTTTACTTAGAATTTCAGGTTTAAGTTTTATGCACTTTCACTCTATCTCTGTTATTACTGAATGGATCTGATTCAGACTTAAACAATTGTTCAACATCATTACCCTTATCATATGACACAAGGTGCATAACTCTGGGACCAATTTTTCATGAATTATTTCCCCTTTTTACTTAGAATTTTAGGTTAAAGTTTTGATGCACTTTCACTCTGTCTCTGTTATTACTGAATGGATTTGATTCAAACTTAAAAAAATAGTTGTTCAACATCATCACCCACACCATATGATGCAAGGTGCATAACTCTGGCACTAGTTTTTCATTAATTAGTCCCCCTTTTAGAATTTTAGGTTAAAGTTTTTATGCACTTTCACTCTGTCTCTGTTATTACTGAATGAACTTGATTCAAACTTAAATTAGTTGTTCAACGTCATCACCCACATCATATGACACAAGGTGCATAACTGACTCCAATATTTAATGAATTATGCCCCTTTTTGCTTAGGATATTATACAATTATTGACTCTTGAGCCATTGGATATGATGTGATATTCACCGGAAGATGGCAATATTGACCATGGCGATAGCCGAGGTCAATATTGCTCTCTTACGGTGAATATCATCACATCATATCCAATGGCTCAAGAGTCAATAACTGTTTTATTATATGGGTTCAGGTTTATGAATAAGTAACAAGTATTTGCTGCAACATATTTAATGTTTGAAAGTAACAATAACTGTGTGAAAACTTAATAACGATTAATTAAATGAAGACATTTAAATTTCCTGGAATCATTCAGTGTGTATACAGTTTCTTAAGTTATATTGTAGTTGGTTGTAGCCAGTTATCATTGGCTGGAATAACACCTGTAGCTGGATTTCCCTCAGTTCATATTGTAACTAGAGCTACTTGCCAGTTCAACTTCCATTCTATTTTTAGAAAGTAATGTTTAATGGGGAAAACCCACTAACCAGTAAACATGAAGTATATTTTGAAAGATGATGAGCGGTTTCGGCCAATGAAATTCAGGTTATTTTTAGAACATATAATAAACTTATATAGTGTTTTGATACATTTTATTTTTACCTCTCTTATTACTTTAAGTTGATACTTTTTGACATAGACACAGGCTATTGTGCAATATCTTCATCCACAATTGGATTCATTAAACACTCCAGTGACAGCTCAAGTTTCCTCAGATGTGCCCAGTTTCACTATCCAGCATCGAGATAGTCGAGCGCACTGTCTCCTGTGACAGCTCTTGTTTTATTTCTTTCTGTTGGTGCATTATTTGAAACTTGTGATTCACATAATGCTATCATAGCATTTTTAAGCTTGTTTGATGTTTTGATAAAAACTGACTGTGTATTGCAATGACTTGAAATTGTTTGCCATTGTTTGCCATCTACTGATGCGGGAGGCATATAGTGATTGTCCTGTCCGTTCGTCCGTCCGTTCGTTCGTTCTTCCATCCGTACGAGATTAACCAAATGGGACCGTTTCGTCTAGCATCAATACCCCTTACTAGAATGACTTGATACTAATGCAGATGTAACCTGTGACCATTCCACATCTTCAGACATTTGACCTCAGTTTGACCTTGACCTCATTTTGGTCTTAGGTTGCTTTATA